>NW_026778236.1:5432165-6127582 GCF_025265405.1 Mesoplodon densirostris | reverse complement strand
ATGACCTCGGTCATCACAAACTTCCAAGGCCTTGTCATCACAAGGCTCCGTGACACTTGTCATCTCAATGCTCCAAGACGCCTGCAATTACAATGCCCCATGCCCTTGTCATCACAAAGCTCCATGACACATGTCGTCAGAATGCTCCTTGGCCCTCTCAGCACAATGCTCCATGCTCTTGTCATCACGATGCTCCTAGACCCCCGTCATCACAATCCTCCATGACCCCTGGCATCACAGTGCACCATCCCCATCATCATAATGCTTCATGCTATTGTCATCACAATGAAATCAAAATGCTCCATGACCTCTCTCATCAGAATGCTCCAAACTCTTGTGATCACAATGTTCCATAACACTTGTCATCACAACGCCCAATGACGCTCGTCATCACAATTATCCATGGTCTTCTCATCACAATGCTCCATGACCTTTGTCATCACAATGCTCAATACACTTGTCATCACAATGCTCCCTGACACTTGACATCAGTATGCTCCTTGAAGCCTGTCATGACAAGGCTCCATGTCTTTTTCATCACAATGCTCCATGCCCTTGTCATCACAAAGTCCATGATGCATGTCATCAGAAAGCTCCATGGCCTTCTCATCACAATGTTCCATGCCCTTGTCATCACAATACTCCAAGAACCTTGTAATCACAGTGTTCCATGTCCATTATCATCAGAATGCTCCATGAGATTTGTCATCACAAGGCTCAATGGTCTTCTCATAACAATGCTCCAGAACCTTGTCATCACAGTGCTCCATTCCCTTATCACCACAATGCCCCATGACACCTGTCATCACATTACTCCATGAATATTTTCCCCACAATGCTCCATGCCTTTGTCAGCAAAATGCTACATGACTTTGTCATCACAATGCTCCATGCGCTTGTCTTCACAATCTTCCCTTACCATTTTCATCCCAATCCTCCATAAAACTTGGGATCCCATTGCTTCATGCCCTTGTCATCACAATGCTCCATGCTAATTGAAATCAAAAGGCTCCATGACCTCTGTCATCACAATGCTCCAAACCCTTGTGATCACAGTGTTCCATAACACTTGTCATCACAATGCCCTATGACGCTCGTCATCACAATTATCCATGGTTTTATCATCACAACGCTCCTGAACCAATGCTCAATACAGTTGTCATCACAACGCTCCTGAACCCTTGTCATCACTATGCTCCTTGAACCCAGTCATGACATGGCTCCATGCCTTTTTCATCACAATGATCCATGCCCTTTTCATCACAAGGCTCCAAGAACCCTGTAATCACAATGCTCCATGCCCCTGTCATCACAAAACTCCATGACACATGTCATCAGAATGCTCCATGGACTTCTCATCACAATGCTCCATGCCTTTGTCATCACAATGCTCCAAGAGCCCTGTAATCACAATGCTCCATGCCCCTTTTCATCAGAATGCTCCATGAGACTTGTCATCACCAGGCTCCTGGTCTACTCATCATAATGCTCCAGGATCTTGTCATCACAATGCTCCTTTCCCTTTTCATCAATATGCTCCATGAAACCTGTCATCACAATACTCCATGAATATTTTAAGCCCAATGCTCCATACCCTTGTTATCCCAATGCTCAATGACCACTGTAATCACCATGCTCCATGCCTTTGTCAGGAAATCCTACATGAACTTGCCATCACAATGCTCCATGCGCTTGTCATCACAATCCTCCATGAAACTTGGGATCACATTGCCCCATACACTTGTCATCACAATGCTCCATGGTCCTTGAAATCACTGTGCTCCATGACCTCTGTCATCACAATGCTACCAACACTTGTGATCACAATGCTCCATAGCACTTTTCATCACAATGCTCCATGCCATTGTCACCACAATGCTTCATGACCTTTGGCATCACAATGCTCAATAAACTTGTCATCACAATGCTCCCTGACACTTGTCGTCAGAATGCTCATTGAAACCTGTCATGAAAAGGCTCCATGCCGTTTTCATCACAATGCTCCATGCCCTTTTCATCACAGTGCTCCATGCCATTGTCATCACAATACTCCACAAGATGGTGATCAGAATGCTCCATTACACTTGTCATCACAATGTTACATGCCCCTTGTCATTACAGTGCTCCAAGACACTCGTCATCACAATTATCCATGGTCTTCTCATCGCAATGCTCCACAGTCTTGCCAGCACAATGCTCCATGTCCTGGTCATCCCAATGCTCCATGTGCATTGTCATCACAATTCTCCTCGTCCCTGTCATCACTATGTTCCATGACACTTCTCATCATAATGTTACATGATCGTGTCATCACAATTCTCCATGCACTTGTCATCGCAATGCTCAATGACCCTTTTCATAGCAAGCTCCATGCGCTTGTCATCACAGTGCTTCACGACATTGTCTTCAAAATTCTCAATGGCCCTTGGCATCACAATGCTCCATGTCCTTGTCATCACAATGCTCCATGCCATTGTCATCACAATGGACCCTGACATACGTCATCACAATGCTCCTTGACACCTGCCTTCACAATACTCCATGACATTCTCATCACAATGATCCATGCCCTTGTCTTCACAATGCTCCAAGACCCCTGTAATCACAAAGCTCCATGCCCCTTATCTTCACAAAGCTCCATGACCCCTGTCCTCACAAGGCTGCATGAGTACTGTCATCTCAACCCTCCATGACCCCTGACAAAACAATGATCCGGGACGCTTCTCATCAAAATTCTCCATGACCATTGTCATCCCAATGCTCCATGAAACCTGTAATCACAATGAACCGTGACGCCTGTCATCACAGTGCTCCATGACACTTGTCATCACGATGCTCCATGCCTTTGTCATCAAAATGCTACATGATTTTGTCATCATAATGCTCCCTGCCCTTCTCATCACAATGTACCATGCCCTTGACCTCAATATGCTTCATGACCTTTGTCATCACAAATCTCCATGATCCTTGGCACCACAGTGCTCCATGCCACTGTCATCACACTGCTCCATGAACCCGCTCATCACATTGCTCCATGCCCCTGTCATCACAAAGCTCCATGACGCTTGTCATCACAATGTTCCATGCCCTTCTCATCACAATCATCCATGCCCTTGTCATTACATTCCTCCATGACCCATGTATCACAATGTTCCATGCCCTTGTCATCACAATGCTGCATGCACACTCTCATCACAATAATCCATGAAACTTCTCAGACCAATGCTCTATGCCCTTGTTATCACAATGCTCCGTTACCCCTGTCATAACAATGATCCATGACCTCGGTCATCACAAACTTCCAAGGCCTTGTCATCACAAGGCTCCGTGACACTTGTCATCTCAATGCTCCAAGACGCCTGCAATTACAATGCCCCATGCCCTTGTCATCACAAAGCTCCATGACACATGTCGTCAGAATGCTCCTTGGCCCTCTCAGCACAATGCTCCATGCTCTTGTCATCACGATGCTCCTAGACCCCCGTCATCACAATCCTCCATGAGCCCTGGCATCACAGTGCACCATCCCCATCATCATAATGCTTCATGCTATTTTCATCACAATGAAATCAAAATGCACCATGACCTCTGGCATCACAATGCTTCAAACACTTGTGATCACAATGTTCCATGACACTTGTCATCACACCGCCCCATGACGCTCCTCTTCACCATTATCTGTGGACTTCTCTTCACAATGCTCCATGCCCTTTCCATCACAATGCTCCATGCCATTGTCATCACAATACTCCACAAGATGGTCATCAGAATGCTCCATGACACTTGTCATCACAATGCTAAATGACCCCTGTCCTCACAATGCTCCATGCCCCTTGTCATTACAGTAATCCAAGACACTCGTCATCACAATTATCCAAGGTCTTCGCATCACAATGCTCCACGGTCTTGCCATCACAAAGCTCCATGCCCTGATCATCCCAATGCTCCATGTCCATTGTCATAACAATTATCAACGTCCTTGTCATCACAATGATCCAGGACACTTCACATCATAATGTTACATGCATATGTCAGCACAATTCTCCATTCACTTGTCATTGCAATGCTCCATGACCCTTGTCATAGCATGCTCCATGCACTTGTCATCACAGTGCTTCATGACCTTGTCATCAAAATTCTCAATGGCCCTTGTTATCACAATGCCCCATTCCCATGTCATCACAATTCTCCATGCCCTTGTCATCACAAAGCTCCATGACGCATGTCATCAGAATCCTCCATGGCCTTCTCATCACAATGCTCCATGCCCATGTCATCACCATGCTCCAAGACCCCTGTAATCACAATGCTCCATGCCCCTTTTCATCTCAATACTCCATGGACCCTTTCATCACAATGCACCATGAACATCATCATAATGCTTCTTGCTATTGTCATCACAATGAAATCAAAATGCTCCATGACCTCTCTCATCAGAATGCTCCAAACGCTTGTGATCACAATGTTCCATAACACTTGTCATCACAACGCCCAATGACGCTCGTCATCACAATTATCCATGGTCTTCTCATCACAATGCTCCATGACCTTTGTCATCACAATGCTCAATACACTTGTCATCACAATGCTCCCTGACACTTGACATCAGTATGCTCCTTGAAGCCTGTCATGACAAGGCTCCATGTCTTTTTCATCACAATGCTCCATGCCCTTGTCATCACAAAGTCCATGATGCATGTCATCAGAAAGCTCCATGGCCTTCTCATCACAATGCTCCATGCCCTTGTCATCACAATACTCCAAGAACCTTGTAATCACAGTGTTCCATGTCCATTATCATCAGAATGCTCCATGAGATTTGTCATCACAAGGCTCAATGGTCTTCTCATAACAATGCTCCAGAACCTTGTCATCACAGTGCTCCATTCCCTTATTACCACAATGCCCCATGACACCTGTCATCACATTACTCCATGAATATTTTCCACACAATGCTCCATGCCTTTGTCAGCAAAATGCTACATGACTTTGTCATCACAATGCTCCTTGCGCTTGTCTTCACAATCTTCCCTTACCATTGTCATCCCAATCCTCCATAAAACTTGGGATCCCATTGCTTCATGCCCTTGTCATCACAATGCTCCACGCTTCTTGAAATCAAAAGGCTCCATGATCTCTGTCATCACAATGCTCCAAACCCTTGTGATCACAGTGTTCCATAACACTTGTCATCACAATGCCCTATGACGCTCGTCATCACAATTATCCATGGTTTTATCATCACAATGCTCCTGACCTTTGTCATCCAATGCTCAATACAGTTGTCATCACAACGCTCCTGAACCCTTGTCATCACTATGCTCCTTGAACCCAGTCATGACATGGCTCCATGCCTTTTTCATCACAATGATCCATGCCCTTTTCATCACAAGGCTCCAAGAACCCTGTAATCACAATGCTCCATGCCCCTGTCATCACAAAACTCCATGACACATGTCATCAGAATGCTCCATGGACTTCTCATCACAATGCTCCATGCCTTTGTCATCACAATGCTCCAAGAGCCCTGTAATCACAATGCTCCATGCCCCTTTTCATCAGAATGCTCCATGAGACTTGTCATCACCAGGCTCCTGGTCTACTCATCATAATGCTCCAGGATCTTGTCATCACAATGCTCCTTTCCCTTTTCATCAATATGCTCCATGAAACCTGTCATCATAATACTCCATGAATATTTTAAGCCCAATGCTCCATACCCTTGTTATCCCAATGCTCAATGACCACTGTAATCACCATGCTCCATGCCTTTGTCAGGAAAATCCTACATGAACTTGCCATCACAATGCTCCATGCGCTTGTCATCACAATCCTCCATGAAACTTGGGATCACATTGCCCCATACACTTGTCATCACAATGCTCCATGGTCCTAGAAATCACTGTGCTCCATGACCTCTGTCATCACAATGCTACCAACACTTGTGATCACATTGCTCCATAGCACTTTTCATCACAATGCTCCATGCCATTGTCACCACAATGCTTCATGACCTTTGTCATCAAAATGCTCAATAAACTTGTCATCACAATGCTCCCTGACACTTGTCGTCAGAATGCTCATTGAAACCTGTCATGAAAAGGCTCCATGCCGTTTTCATCACAATGCTCCATGCCCTTTTCATCACAGTGCTCCATGCCATTGTCATCACAATACTCCACAAGATGGTGATCAGAATGCTCCATTACACTTGTCATCACAATGCTACATGCCCCTTTTCATTACAGTGCTCCAAGACACTCGTCATCACAATTATCCATGGTCTTCTCATCGCAGTGCTCCACGGTCTTGCCAGCACAATGCTCCATGTCCTGGTCATCCCAATGCTCCATGTGCATTGTCATCACAATTCTCCTCGTCCCTGTCATCACTATGTTCCATGACACTTCTCATCATAATGTTACATGATCGTGTCATCACAATTCTCCATGCACTTGTCATCGCAATGCTCAATGACCCTTTTCATAGCAAGCTCCATGCGCTTGTCATCACAGTGCTTCACGACATTGTCTTCAAAATTCTCAATGGCCCTTGGCATCACAATGCTCCATGTCCTTGTCATCACAATGCTCCATGCCATTGTCATCACAATGGACCCTGACATACGTCATCACAATGCTCCTTGACACCTGCCTTCACAATACTCCATGACATTCTCATCACAATGATCCATGCCCTTGTCTTCACAATGCTCCAAGACCCCTGTAATCACAAAGCTCCATGCCCCTTATCTTCACAATGCTCCATGACCCCTGTCCTCACAATGCTGCATGAGTACTGTCATCTCAACCCTCCATGACCCCTGACAAAACAATGATCCGGGAGGCTTCTCATCAAAATTCTCCATGACCATTGTCATCCCAATGCTCCATGAAACCTGTAATCACAATGAACCGTGACGCCTGTCATCACAGTGCTCCATGACACTTGTCATCACGATGCTCCATGCCTTTGTCATCAAAATGCTACATGACTTTGTCATCATAATGCTCCCTGCCCTTCTCATCACAATGTACCATGCCCTTGACCTCAATATGCTTCATGACCTTTGTCATCACAAATCTCCATGATCCTTGGCACCACAGTGCTCCATGCCACTGTCATCACACTGCTCCATGAACCCTCTCATCACATTGCTCCATGCTCCTGTCATCGCAAAGCTCCATGACGCTTGTCATCACAATGTTCCATGCCCTTCTCATCACAATGCTCCATGCCCTTGTCATTACATTCCTCCATGACCCATGTATCACAATGTTCCATGCCCTTGTCATCACAATGCTGCATGCACACTCTCATCACAATAATCCATGAAACTTCTCAGACCAATGCTCTATGCCCTTGTTATCACAATGCTCCGTTACCCCTGTCATAACAATGATCCATGACCTCGGTCATCACAAACTTCCAAGGCCTTGTCATCACAAGGCTCCGTGACACTTGTCATCTCAATGCTCCAAGACGCCTGCAATTACAATGCCCCATGCCCTTGTCATCACAAAGCTCCATGACACATGTCGTCAGAATGCTCCTTGGCCCTCTCAGCACAATGCTCCATGCTCTTGTCATCACGATGCTCCTAGACCACCGTCATCACAATCCTCCATGAGCCCTGGCATCACAGTGCACCATCCCCATCATCATAATGCTTCATGCTATTTTCATCACAATGAAATCAAAATGCACCATGACCTCTGGCATCACAATGCTTCAAACACTTGTGATCACAATGTTCCATGACACTTGTCATCACACCGCCCCATGACGCTCCTCTTCACCATTATCTGTGGACTTCTCTTCACAATGCTCCATGCCCTTTCCATCACAATGCTCCATGCCATTGTCATCACAATACTCCACAAGATGGTCATCAGAATGCTCCATGACACTTGTCATCACAATGCTAAATGACCCCTGTCCTCACAATGCTCCATGCCCCTTGTCATTACAGTAATCCAAGACACTCGTCATCACAATTATCCAAGGTCTTCGCATCACAAAGCTCCACGGTCTTGCCATCACAAAGCTCCATGCCCTGATCATCCCAATGCTCCATGTCCATTGTCATAACAATTCTCAACGTCCTTGTCATCACAATGGTCCAGGACACTTCACATCATAATGTTACATGCATATGTCAGCACAATTCTCCATTCACTTGTCATTGCAATGCTCCATGACCCTTGTCATAGCATGCTCCATGCACTTGTCATCACAGTGCTTCACGACCTTGTCATCAAAATTCTCAATGGCCCTTGTTATCACAATGCCCCATTCCCATGTCATCACAATTCTCCATGCCCTTGTCATCACAAAGCTCCATGACGCATGTCATCAGAATCCTCCATGGCCTTCTCATCACAATGCTCCATGCCCATGTCATCACCATGCTCAAGACCCCTGTAATCACAATGCTCCATGCCCCTTTTCATCTCAATACTCCATGGACCCTTTCTTCACAATGCACCATGAACATCATCATAATGCTTCTTGCTATTGTCATCACAATGAAATCAAAATGCTCCATGACTTCTCTCATCAGAATGCACCAAACGCTTGTGATCACAATGTTCCATAACACTTGTCATCACAACGCCCAATGACGCTCGTCATCACAATTATCCATGGTCTTCTCATCACAATGCTCCATGACCTTTGTCATCACAATGCTCAATACACTTGTCATCACAATGCTCCCTGACACTTGACATCAGTATGCTCCTTGAAGCCTGTCATGACAAGGCTCCATGTCTTTTTCATCACAATGCTCCATGCCCTTGTCATCACAAAGTCCATGATGCATGTCATCAGAAAGCTCCATGGCCTTCTCATCACAATGCTCCATGCCCTTGTCATCACAATACTCCAAGAACCTTGTAATCACAGTGTTCCATGTCCATTATCATCAGAATGCTCCATGAGATTTGTCATCACAAGGCTCAATGGTCTTCTCATAACAATGCTCCAGAACCTTGTCATCACAGTGCTCCATTCCCTTATCACCACAATGCCCCATGACACCTGTCATCACATTACTCCATGAATATTTTCCACACAATGCTCCATGCCTTTGTCAGCCAAATGCTACATGACTTTGTCATCACAATGCTCCTTGCGCTTGTCTTCACAATCTTCCCTTACCATTGTCATCCCAATCCTCCATAAAACTTGGGATCCCATTGCTTCATGCCCTTGTCATCACAATGCTCCACGCTTCTTGAAATCAAAAGGCTCCATGACCTCTGTCATCACAATGCTCCAAACCCTTGTGATCACAGTGTTCCATAACACTTGTCATCAAAATGCCCTATGACGCTCGTCATCACAATTATCCATGGTTTTATCATCACAATGCTCCTGACCTTTGTCATCCAATGCTCAATACAGTTGTCATCACAACGCTCCTGAACCCTTGTCATCACTATGCTCCTTGAACCCAGTCATGACATGGCTCCATGCCTTTTTCATCACAATGATCCATGCCCTTTTCATCACAAGGCTCCAAGAACCCTGTAATCACAATGCTCCATGCCCCTGTCATCACAAAACTCCATGACACATGTCATCAGAATGCTCCATGGACTTCTCATCCCAATGCTCCATGCTTTTGTCATCACAATGCTCCAAGAGCCCTGTAATCACAATGCTCCATGCCCCTTTTCATCAGAATGCTCCATGAGACTTGTCATCACCAGGCTCCTGGTCTACTCATCATAATGCTCCAGGATCTTGTCATCACAATGCTCCTTTCCCTTTTCATCAATATGCTCCATGAAACCTGTCATCATAATACTCCATGAATATTTTAAGCCCAATGCTCCATACCCTTGTTATCCCAATGCTCAATGACCACTGTAATCACCATGCTCCATGCCTTTGTCAGGAAAATCCTACATGAACTTGCCATCACAATGCTCCATGCGCTTGTCATCACAATCCTCCATGAAACTTGGGATCACATTGCCCCATACACTTGTCATCACAATGCTCCATGGTCCTAGAAATCACTGTGCTCCATGACCTCTGTCATCACAATGCTACCAACACTTGTGATCACATTGCTCCATAGCACTTTTCATCACAATGCTCCATGCCATTGTCACCACAATGCTTCATGACCTTTGTCATCACAATGCTCAATAAACTTGTCATCACAATGCTCCCTGACACTTGTCGTCAGAATGCTCATTGAAACCTGTCATGAAAAGGCTCCATGCCGTTTTCATCACAATGCTCCATGCCCTGTTCATCACAATGCTCCATGCCATTGTCATCACAATACTCCACAAGATGGTGATCAGAATGCTCCATTACACTTGTCATCAGATTGCTACATGCCCCTTGTCATTACAGTGCTCCAAGACACTCGTCATCACAATTATCCATGGTCTTCTCATCGCAATGCTCCACAGTCTTGCCAGCACAATGCTCCATGTCCTGGTCATCCCAATGCTCCATGTGCATTGTCATCACAATTCTCCTCGTCCCTGTCATCACTATGTTCCATGACACTTCTCATCATAATGTTACATGATCGTGTCATCACAATTCTCCATGCACTTGTCATCGCAATGCTCAATGACCCTTTTCATAGCAAGCTCCATGCGCTTGTCATCACAGTGCTTCACGACATTGTCTTCAAAATTCTCAATGGCCCTTGGCATCACAATGCTCCATGTCCTTGTCATCACAATGCTCCATGCCATTGTCATCACAATGGACCCTGACATACGTCATCACAATGCTCCTTGACACCTGCCTTCACAATACTCCATGACATTCTCATCACAATGATCCATGCCCTTGTCTTCACAATGCTCCAAGACCCCTGTAATCACAAAGCTCCATGCCCCTTATCTTCACAATGCTCCATGACCCCTGTCCTCACAATGCTGCATGAGTACTGTCATCTCAACCCTCCATGACCCCTGACAAAACAATGATCCGGGACGCTTCTCATCAAAATTCTCCATGACCATTGTCATCCCAATGCTCCATGAAACCTGTAATCACAATGAACCGTGACGCCTGTCATCACAGTGCTCCATGACACTTGTCATCACGATGCTCCATGCCTTTGTCATCAAAATGCTACATGATTTTGTCATCATAATGCTCCCTGCCCTTCTCATCACAATGTACCATGCCCTTGACCTCAATATGCTTCATGACCTTTGTCATCACAAATCTCCATGATCCTTGGCACCACAGTGCTCCATGCCACTGTCATCACACTGCTCCATGAACCCTCTCATCACATTGCTCCATGCTCCTGTCATCGCAAAGCTCCATGACGCTTGTCATCACAATGTTCCATGCCCTTCTCATCACAATGCTCCATGCCCTTGTCATTACATTCCTCCATGACCCATGTATCACAATGTTCCATGCCCTTGTCATCACAATGCTGCATGCACACTCTCATCACAATAATCCATGAAACTTCTCAGACCAATGCTCTATGCCCTTGTTATCACAATGCTCCGTTACCCCTGTCATAACAATGATCCATGACCTCGGTCATCACAAACTTCCAAGGCCTTGTCATCACAAGGCTCCGTGACACTTGTCATCTCAATGCTCCAAGACGCCTGCAATTACAATGCCCCATGCCCTTGTCATCACAAAGCTCCATGACACATGTTGTCAGAATGCTCCTTGGCCCTCTCAGCACAATGCTCCATGCTCTTGTCATCACGATGCTCCTAGACCACCGTCATCACAATCCTCCATGAGCCCTGGCATCACAGTGCACCATCCCCATCATCATAATGCTTCATGCTATTTTCATCACAATGAAATCAAAATGCACCATGACCTCTGGCATCACAATGCTTCAAACACTTGTGATCACAATGTTCCATGACACTTGTCATCACACCGCCCCATGACGCTCCTCTTCACCATTATCTGTGGACTTCTCTTCACAATGCTCCATGCCCTTTCCATCACAATGCTCCATGCCATTGTCATCACAATACTCCACAAGATGGTCATCAGAATGCTCCATGACACTTGTCATCACAATGCTAAATGACCCCTGTCCTCACAATGCTCCATGCCCCTTGTCATTACAGTAATCCAAGACACTCGTCATCACAATTATCCAAGGTCTTCGCATCACAAAGCTCCACGGTCTTGCCATCACAAAGCTCCATGCCCTGATCATCCCAATGCTCCATGTCCATTGTCATAACAATTCTCAACGTCCTTGTCATCACAATGGTCCAGGACACTTCACATCATAATGTTACATGCATATGTCAGCACAATTCTCCATTCACTTGTCATTGCAATGCTCCATGACCCTTGTCATAGCATGCTCCATGCACTTGTCATCACAGTGCTTCACGACCTTGTCATCAAAATTCTCAATGGCCCTTGTTATCACAATGCCCCATTCCCATGTCATCACAATTCTCCATGCCCTTGTCATCACAAAGCTCCATGACGCATGTCATCAGAATCCTCCATGGCCTTCTCATCACAATGCTCCATGCCCTTGTCATCACCATGCTCCAAGACCCCTGTAATCACAATGCTCCATGCCCCTTTTCATCTCAATACTCCATGGACCCTTTCATCACAATGCACCATGAACATCATCATAATGCTTCTTGCTATTGTCATCACAATGAAATCAAAATGCTCCATGACCTCTCTCATCAGAATGCTCCAAACGCTTGTGATCACAATGTTCCATAACACTTGTCATCACAACGCCCAATGACGCTCGTCATCAAAATTATCCATGGTCTTCTCATCACAATGCTCCATGACCTTTGTCATCACAATGCTCAATACACTTGTCATCACAATGCTCCCTGACACTTGACATCAGTTTGCTCCTTGAAGCCTGTCATGACAAGGCTCCATGGCCTTCTCATCACAATGCTCCATGCCCTTGTCATCACAATACTCCAAGAACCTTGTAATCACAGTGTTCCATGTCCATTATCATCAGAATGCTCCATGAGATTTGTCATCACAAGGCTCAATGGTCTTCTCATAACAATGCTCCAGAACCTTGTCATCACAGTGCTGCATTCCCTTATCACCACAATGCCCCATGACACCTGTCATCACATTACTCCATGAATATTTTCCCCACAATGCTCCATGCCTTTGTCAGCAAAATGCTACATGACTTTGTCATCACAATGCTCCTTGCGATTGTCTTCACAATCTTCCCTTACCATTGTCATCCCAATCCTCCATAAAACTTGGGATCCCATTGCTTCATGCCCTTGTCATCACAATGCTCCACGCTAATTGAAATCAAAAGGCTCCATGACCTCTGGCATCACAATGCTCCAAACCCTTGTGATCACAGTGTTCCATAACACTTGTCATCACAATGCCCTATGACGCTCGTCATCACAATTATCCATGGTTTTATCATCACAACGCTCCTGAACCAATGCTCAATACAGTTGTCATCACAACGCTCCTGAACCCTTGTCATCACTATGCTCCTTGAACCCAGTCATGACATGGCTCCATGCCTTTTTCATCACAATGATCCATGCCCTTTTCATCACAAGGCTCCAAGAACCCTGTAATCACAATGCTCCATGCCCCTGTCATCACAAAACTCCATGACACATGTCATCAGAATGCTCCATGGACTTCTCATCACAATGCTCCATGCTTTTGTCATCACAATGCTCCAAGAGCCCTGTAATCACAATGCTCCATGCCCCTTTTCATCAGAATGCTCCATGAGACTTGTCATCACCAGGCTCCTGGTCTACTCATCATAATGCTCCAGGATCTTGTCATCACAATGCTCCTTTCCCTTTTCATCAATATGCTCCATGAAACCTGTCATCATAATACTCCATGAATATTTTAAGCCCAATGCTCCATACCCTTGTTATCCCAATGCTCAATGACCACTGTAATCACCATGCTCCATGCCTTTGTCAGGAAAATCCTACATGAACTTGCCATCACAATGCTCCATGCGCTTGTCATCACAATCCTCCATGAAACTTGGGATCACATTGCCCCATACACTTGTCATCACAATGCTCCATGGTCCTAGAAATCACTGTGCTCCATGACCTCTGTCATCACAATGCTACCAACACTTGTGATCACATTGCTCCATAGCACTTTTCATCACAATGCTCCATGCCATTGTCACCACAATGCTTCATGACCTTTGTCATCACAATGCTCAATAAACTTGTCATCACAATGCTCCCTGACACTTGTCGTCAGAATGCTCATTGAAACCTGTCATGAAAAGGCTCCATGCCGTTTTCATCACAATGCTCCATGCCCTTTTCATCACAATGCTCCATGCCATTGTCATCACAATACTCCACAAGATGGTGATCAGAATGCTCCATTACACTTGTCATCAGATTGCTACATGCCCCTTGTCATTACAGTGCTCCAAGACACTCGTCATCACAATTATCCATGGTCTTCTCATCGCAATGCTCCACGGTCTTGCCAGCACAATGCTCCATGTCCTGGTCATCCCAATGCTCCATGTGCATTGTCATCACAATTCTCCTCGTCCCTGTCATCACTATGTTCCATGACACTTCTCATCATAATGTTACATGATCGTGTCATCACAATTCTCCATGCACTTGTCATCGCAATGCTCAATGACCCTTTTCATAGCAAGCTCCATGCGCTTGTCATCACAGTGCTTCACGACATTGTCTTCAAAATTCTCAATGGCCCTTGGCATCACAATGCTCCATGTCCTTGTCATCACAATGCTCCATGCCATTGTCATCACAATGGACCCTGACATACGTCATCACAATGCTCCTTGACACCTGCCTTCACAATACTCCATGACATTCTCATCACAATGATCCATGCCCTTGTCTTCACAATGCTCCAAGACCCCTGTAATCACAAAGCTCCATGCCCCTTATCTTCACAATGCTCCATGACCCCTGTCCTCACAATGCTGCATGAGTACTGTCATCTCAACCCTCCATGACCCCTGACAAAACAATGATCCGGGACGCTTCTCATCAAAATTCTCCATGACCATTGTCATCCCAATGCTCCATGAAACCTGTAATCACAATGAACCGTGACGCCTGTCATCACAGTGCTCCATGACACTTGTCATCACGATGCTCCATGCCTTTGTCATCAAAATGCTACATGATTTTGTCATCATAATGCTCCCTGCCCTTCTCATCACAATGTACCATGCCCTTGACCTCAATATGCTTCATGACCTTTGTCATCACAAATCTCCATGATCCTTGGCACCACAGTGCTCCATGCCACTGTCATCACACTGCTCCATGAACCCGCTCATCACATTGCTCCATGCCCCTGTCATCACAAAGCTCCATGACGCGTGTCATCACAATGTTCCATGCCCTTCTCATCACAATCATCCATGCCCTTGTCATTACATTCCTCCATGACCCATGTATCACAATGTTCCATGCCCTTGTCATCACAATGCTGCATGCACACTCTCATCACAATAATCCATGAAACTTCTCAGACCAATGCTCTATGCCCTTGTTATCACAATGCTCCGTTACCCCTGTCATAACAATGATCCATGACCTCGGTCATCACAAACTTCCAAGGCCTTGTCATCACAAGGCTCCGTGACACTTGTCATCTCAATGCTCCAAGACGCCTGCAATTACAATGCCCCATGCCCTTGTCATCACAAAGCTCCATGACACATGTCGTCAGAATGCTCCTTGGCCCTCTCAGCACAATGCTCCATGCTCTTGTCATCACGATGCTCCTAGACCCCCGTCATCACAATCCTCCATGACCCCTGGCATCACAGTGCACCATCCCCATCATCATAATGCTTCATGCTATTTTCATCACAATGAAATCAAAATGCACCATGACCTCTGGCATCACAATGCTTCAAACACTTGTGATCACAATGTTCCATGACACTTGTCATCACACCGCCCCATGACGCTCCTCTTCACCATTATCTGTGGACTTCTCTTCACAATGCTCCATGCCCTTTCCATCACAATGCTCCATGCCATTGTCATCACAATACTCCACAAGATGGTCATCAGAATGCTCCATGACACTTGTCATCACAATGCTAAATGACCCCTGTCCTCACAATGCTCCATGCCCCTTGTCATTACAGTAATCCAAGACACTCGTCATCACAATTATCCAAGGTCTTCGCATCACAAAGCTCCACGGTCTTGCCATCACAAAGCTCCATGCCCTGATCATCCCAATGCTCCATGTCCATTGTCATAACAATTCTCAACGTCCTTGTCATCACAATGGTCCAGGACACTTCACATCATAATGTTACATGCATATGTCAGCACAATTCTCCATTCACTTGTCATTGCAATGCTCCATGACCCTTGTCATAGCATGCTCCATGCACTTGTCATCACAGTGCTTCATGACCTTGTCATCAAAATTCTCAATGGCCCTTGTTATCACAATGCCCCATTCCCATGTCATCACAATTCTCCATGCCCTTGTCAACACAAAGCTCCATGACGCATGTCATCAGAATCCTCCATGGCCTTCTCATCACAATGCTCCATGCCCATGTCATCACCATGCTCCAAGACCCCTGTAATCACAATGCTCCATGCCCCTTTTCATCTCAATACTCCATGGACCCTTTCATCACAATGCACCATGAACATCATCATAATGCTTCTTGCTATTGTCATCACAATGAAATCAAAATGCTCCATGACCTCTCTCATCAGAATGCTCCAAACGCTTGTGATCACAATGTTCCATAACACTTGTCATCACAACGCCCAATGACGCTCGTCATCACAATTATCCATGGTCTTCTCATCACAATGCTCCATGACCTTTGTCATCACAATGCTCAATACACTTGTCATCACAATGCTCCCTGACACTTGACATCAGTATGCTCCTTGAAGCCTGTCATGACAAGGCTCCATGTCTTTTTCATCACAATGCTCCATGCCCTTGTCATCACAAAGTCCATGATGCATGTCATCAGAAAGCTCCATGGCCTTCTCATCACAATGTTCCATGCCCTTGTCATCACAATACTCCAAGAACCTTGTAATCACAGTGTTCCATGTCCATTATCATCAGAATGCTCCATGAGATTTGTCATCACAAGGCTCAATGGTCTTCTCATAACAATGCTCCAGAACCTTGTCATCACAGTGCTCCATTCCCTTATCACCACAATGCCCCATGACACCTGTCATCACATTACTCCATGAATATTTTCCACACAATGCTCCATGCCTTTGTCAGCAAAATGCTACATGACTTTGTCATCACAATGCTCCTTGCGCTTGTCTTCACAATCTTCCCTTACCATTGTCATCCCAATCCTCCATAAAACTTGGGATCCCATTGCTTCATGCCCTTGTCATCACAATGCTCCACGCTTCTTGAAATCAAAAGGCTCCATGACCTCTGTCATCACAATGCTCCAAACCCTTGTGATCACAGTGTTCCATAACACTTGTCATCACAATGCCCTATGACGCTCGTCATCACAATTATCCATGGTTTTATCATCACAATGCTCCTGACCTTTGTCATCCAATGCTCAATACAGTTGTAATCACAACGCTCCTGAACCCTTGTCATCACTATGCTCCTTGAACCCAGTCATGACATGGCTCCATGCCTTTTTCATCACAATGATCCATGCCCTTTTCATCACAAGGCTCCAAGAACCCTGTAATCACAATGCTCCATGCCCCTGTCATCACAAAACTCCATGACACATGTCATCAGAATGCTCCATGGACTTCTCATCACAATGCTCCATGCCTTTGTCATCACAATGCTCCAAGAGCCCTGTAATCACAATGCTCCATGCCCCTTTTCATCAGAATGCTCCATGAGACTTGTCATCACCAGGCTCCTGGTCTACTCATCATAATGCTCCAGGATCTTGTCATCACAATGCTCCTTTCCCTTTTCATCAATATGCTCCATGAAACCTGTCATCATAATACTCCATGAATATTTTAAGCCCAATGCTCCATACCCTTGTTATCCCAATGCTCAATGACCACTGTAATCACCATGCTCCATGCCTTTGTCAGGAAAATCCTACATGAACTTGCCATCACAATGCTCCATGCGCTTGTCATCACAATCCTCCATGAAACTTGGGATCACATTGCCCCATACACTTGTCATCACAATGCTCCATGGTCCTAGAAATCACTGTGCTCCATGACCTCTGTCATCACAATGCTACCAACACTTGTGATCACATTGCTCCATAGCACTTTTCATCACAATGCTCCATGCCATTGTCACCACAATGCTTCATGACCTTTGGCATCACAATGCTCAATAAACTTGTCATCACAATGCTCCCTGACACTTGTCGTCAGAATGCTCATTGAAACCTGTCATGAAAAGGCTCCATGCCGTTTTCATCACAATGCTCCATGCCCTTTTCATCACAGTGCTCCATGCCATTGTCATCACAATACTCCACAAGATGGTGATCAGAATGCTCCATTACACTTGTCATCACAATGCTACATGCCCCTTTTCATTACAGTGCTCCAAGACACTCGTCATCACAATTATCCATGGTCTTCTCATCGCAGTGCTCCACGGTCTTGCCAGCACAATGCTCCATGTCCTGGTCATCCCAATGCTCCATGTGCATTGTCATCACAATTCTCCTCGTCCCTGTCATCACTATGTTCCATGACACTTCTCATCATAATGTTACATGATCGTGTCATCACAATTCTCCATGCACTTGTCATCGCAATGCTCAATGACCCTTTTCATAGCAAGCTCCATGCGCTTGTCATCACAGTGCTTCACGACATTGTCTTCAAAATTCTCAATGGCCCTTGGCATCACAATGCTCCATGTCCTTGTCATCACAATGCTCCATGCCATTGTCATCACAATGGACCCTGACATACGTCATCACAATGCTCCTTGACACCTGCCTTCACAATACTCCATGACATTCTCATCACAATGATCCATGCCCTTGTCTTCACAATGCTCCAAGACCCCTGTAATCACAAAGCTCCATGCCCCTTATCTTCACAATGCTCCATGACCCCTGTCCTCACAATGCTGCATGAGTACTGTCATCTCAACCCTCCATGACCCCTGACAAAACAATGATCCGGGACGTTTCTCATCAAAATTCTCCATGACCATTGTCATCCCAATGCTCCATGAAACCTGTAATCACAATGAACCGTGACGCCTGTCATCACAGTGCTCCATGACACTTGTCATCACGATGCTCCATGCCTTTGTCATCAAAATGCTACATGATTTTGTCATCATAATGCTCCCTGCCCTTCTCATCACAATGTACCATGCCCTTGACCTCAATATGCTTCATGACCTTTGTCATCACAAATCTCCATGATCCTTGGCACCACAGTGCTCCATGACACTGTCATCACACTGCTCCATGAACCCTCTCATCACATTGCTCCATGCCCCTGTCATCGCAAAGCTCCATGACGCTTGTCATCACAATGTTCCATGCCCTTCTCATCACAATGCTCCATGCCCTTGTCATTACATTCCTCCATGACCCATGTATCACAATGTTCCATGCCCTTGTCATCACAATGCTGCATGCACACTCTCATCACAATAATCCATGAAACTTCTCAGACCAATGCTCTATGCCCTTGTTATCACAATGCTCCGTTACCCCTGTCATAACAATGATCCATGACCTCGGTCATCACAAACTTCCAAGGCCTTGTCATCACAAGGCTCCGTGACACTTGTCATCTCAATGCTCCAAGACGCCTGCAATTACAATGCCCCATGCCCTTGTCATCACAAAGCTCCATGACACATGTCGTCAGAATGCTCCTTGGCCCTCTCAGCACAATGCTCCATGCTCTTGTCATCACGATGCTCCTAGACCCCCGTCATCACAATCCTCCATGAGCCCTGGCATCACAGTGCACCATCCCCATCATCATAATGCTTCATGCTATTTTCATCACAATGAAATCAAAATGCACCATGACCTCTGGCATCACAATGCTTCAAACACTTGTGATCACAATGTTCCATGACACTTGTCATCACACCGCCCCATGACGCTCCTCTTCACCATTATCTGTGGACTTCTCTTCACAATGCTCCATGACCTTTCCATCACAATGCTCCATGCCATTGTCATCACAATACTCCACAAGATGGTCATCAGAATGCTCCATGACACTTGTCATCACAATGCTAAATGACCCCTGTCCTCACAATGCTCCATGCCCCTTGTCATTACAGTAATCCAAGACACTCGTCATCACAATTATCCAAGGTCTTCGCATCACAAAGCTCCACGGTCTTGCCATCACAAAGCTCCATGCCCTGATCATCCCAATGCTCCATGTCCATTGTCATAACAATTCTCAACGTCCTTGTCATCACAATGGTCCAGGACACTTCACATCATAATGTTACATGCATATGTCAGCACAATTCTCCATTCACTTGTCATTGCAATGCTCCATGACCCTTGTCATAGCATGCTCCATGCACTTGTCATCACAGTGCTTCACGACCTTGTCATCAAAATTCTCAATGGCCCTTGTTATCACAATGCCCCATTCCCATGTCATCACAATTCTCCATGCCCTTGTCATCACAAAGCTCCATGACGCATGTCATAAGAATCCTCCATGGCCTTCTCATCACAATGCTCCATGCCCATGTCATCACCATGCTCAAGACCCCTGTAATCACAATGCTCCATGCCCCTTTTCATCTCAATACTCCATGGACCCTTTCATCACAATGCACCATGAACATCATCATAATGCTTCTTGCTATTGTCATCACAATGAAATCAAAATGCTCCATGACCTCTCTCATCAGAATGCTCCAAACGCTTGTGATCACAATGTTCCATAACACTTGTCATCACAACGCACAATGACGCTCGTCATCACAATTATCCATGGTCTTCTCATCACAATGCTCCATGACCTTTGTCATCACAATGCTCAATACACTTGTCATCACAATGCTCCCTGACACTTGACATCAGTATGCTCCTTGAAGCCTGTCATGACAAGGCTCCATGTCTTTTTCATCACAATGCTCCATGCCCTTGTCATCACAAAGTCCATGATGCATGTCATCAGAAAGCTCCATGGCCTTCTCATCACAATGCTCCATGCCCTTGTCATCACAATACTCCAAGAACCTTGTAATCACAGTGTTCCATGTCCATTATCATCAGAATGCTCCATGAGATTTGTCATCACAAGGCTCAATGGTCTTCTCATAACAATGCTCCAGAACCTTGTCATCACAGTGCTCCATTCCCTTATCACCACAATGCCCCATGACACCTGTCATCACATTACTCCATGAATATTTTCCACACAATGCTCCATGCCTTTGTCAGCAAAATGCTACATGACTTTGTCATCACAATGCTCCTTGCGCTTGTCTTCACAATCTTCCCTTACCATTGTCATCCCAATCCTCCATAAAACTTGGGATCCCATTGCTTCATGCCCTTGTCATCACAATGCTCCACGCTTCTTGAAATCAAAAGGCTCCATGACCTATGTCATCACAATGCTCCAAACCCTTGTGATCACAGTGTTCCATAACACTTGTCATCACAATGCCCAATGACGCTCGTCATCACAATTATCCATGGTTTTATCATCACAATGCTCCTGACCTTTGTCATCCAATGCTCAATACAGTTGTCATCACAACGCTCCTGAACCCTTGTCATCACTATGCTCCTTGAACCCAGTCATGACATGGCTCCATGCCTTTTTCATCACAATGATCCATGCCCTTTTCATCACAAGGCTCCAAGAACCCTGTAATCACAATGCTCCATGCCCCTGTCATCACAAAACTCCATGACACATGTCATCAGAATGCTCCATGGACTTCTCATCACAATGCTCCATGCCTTTGTCATCACAATGCTCCAAGAGCCCTGTAATCACAATGCTCCATGCCCCTTTTCATCAGAATGCTCCATGAGACTTGTCATCACCAGGCTCCTGGTCTACTCATCATAATGCTCCAGGATCTTGTCATCACAATGCTCCTTTCCCTTTTCATCAATATGCTCCATGAAACCTGTCATCATAATACTCCATGAATATTTTAAGCCCAATGCTCCATACCCTTGTTATCCCAATGCTCAATGACCACTGTAATCACCATGCTCCATGCCTTTGTCAGGAAAATCCTACATGAACTTGCCATCACAATGCTCCATGCGCTTGTCATCACAATCCTCCATGAAACTTGGGATCACATTGCCCCATACACTTGTCATCACAATGCTCCATGGTCCTAGAAATCACTGTGCTCCATGACCTCTGTCATCACAATGCTACCAACACTTGTGATCACATTGCTCCATAGCACTTTTCATCACAATGCTCCATGCCATTGTCACCACAATGCTTCATGACCTTTGTCATCACAATGCTCAATAAACTTGTCATCACAATGCTCCCTGACACTTGTCGTCAGAATGCTCATTGAAACCTGTCATGAAAAGGCTCCATGCCGTTTTCATCACAATGCTCCATGCCCTTTTCATCACAATGCTCCATGCCATTGTCATCACAATACTCCACAAGATGCTGATCAGAATGCTCCATTACACTTGTCATCACAATGCTACATGCCCCTTTTCATTACAGTGCTCCAAGACACTCGTCATCACAATTATCCATGGTCTTCTCATCGCAGTGCTCCACGGTCTTGCCAGCACAATGTTCCATGTCCTGGTCATCCCAATGCTCCATGTGCATTGTCATCACAATTCTCCTCGTCCCTGTCATCACTATGTTCCATGACACTTCTCATCATAATGTTACATGATCGTGTCATCACAATTCTCCATGCACTTGTCATCGCAATGCTCAATGACCCTTTTCATAGCAAGCTCCATGCGCTTGTCATCACAGTGCTTCACGACATTGTCTTCAAAATTCTCAATGGCCCTTGGCATCACAATGCTCCATGTCCTTGTCATCACAATGCTCCATGCCATTGTCATCACAATGGACCCTGACATACGTCATCACAATGCTCCTTGACACCTGCCTTCACAATACTCCATGACATTCTCATCACAATGATCCATGCCCTTGTCTTCACAATGCTCCAAGACCCCTGTAATCACAAAGCTCCATGCCCCTTATCTTCACAATGCTCCATGACCCCTGTCCTCACAATGCTGCATGAGTACTGTCATCTCAACCCTCCATGACCCCTGACAAAACAATGATCCGGGACGCTTCTCATCAAAATTCTCCATGACCATTGTCATCCCAATGCTCCATGAAACCTGTAATCACAATGAACCGTGACGCCTGTCATCACAGTGCTCCATGACACTTGTCATCACGATGCTCCATGCCTTTGTCATCAAAATGCTACATGACTTTGTCATCATAATGCTCCCTGCCCTTCTCATCACAATGTACCATGCCCTTGACCTCAATATGCTTCATGACCTTTGTCATCACAAATCTCCATGATCCTTGGCACCACAGTGCTCCATGCCACTGTCATCACACTGCTCCATGAACACTCTCATCACATTGCTCCATGCCCCTGTCATCGCAAAGCTCCATGACGCTTGTCATCACAATGTTCCATGCCCTTCTCATCACAATGCTCCATGCCCTTGTCATTACATTCCTCCATGACCCATGTATCACAATGTTCCATGCCCTTGTCATCACAATGCTGCATGCACACTCTCATCACAATAATCCATGAAACTTCTCAGACCAATGCTCTATGCCCTTGTTATCACAATGCTCCGTTACCCCTGTCATAACAATGATCCATGACCTCGGTCATCACAAACTTCCAAGGCCTTGTCATCACAAGGCTCCGTGACACTTGTCATCTCAATGCTCCAAGACGCCTGCAATTACAATGCCCCATGCCCTTGTCATCACAAAGCTCCATGACACATGTCGTCAGAATGCTCCTTGGCCCTCTCAGCACAATGCTCCATGCTCTTGTCATCACGATGCTCCTAGACCCCCGTCATCACAATCCTCCATGAGCCCTGGCATCACAGTGCACCATCCCCATCATCATAATGCTTCATGCTATTTTCATCACAATGAAATCAAAATGCACCATGACCTCTGGCATCACAATGCTTCAAACACTTGTGATCACAATGTTCCATGACACTTGTCATCACACCGCCCCATGACGCTCCTCTTCACCATTATCTGTGGACTTCTCTTCACAATGCTCCATGACCTTTCCATCACAATGCTCCATGCCATTGTCATCACAATACTCCACAAGATGGTCATCAGAATGCTCCATGACACTTGTCATCACAATGCTAAATGACCCCTGTCCTCACAATGCTCCATGCCCCTTGTCATTACAGTAATCCAAGACACTCGTCATCACAATTATCCAAGGTCTTCGCATCACAAAGCTCCACGGTCTTGCCATCACAAAGCTCCATGCCCTGATCATCCCAATGCTCCATGTCCATTGTCATAACAATTCTCAACGTCCTTGTCATCACAATGGTCCAGGACACTTCACATCATAATGTTACATGCATATGTCAGCACAATTCTCCATTCACTTGTCATTGCAATGCTCCATGACCCTTGTCATAGCATGCTCCATGCACTTGTCATCACAGTGCTTCACGACCTTGTCATCAAAATTCTCAATGGCCCTTGTTATCACAATGCCCCATTCCCATGTCATCACAATTCTCCATGCCCTTGTCATCACAAAGCTCCATGACGCATGTCATCAGAATCCTCCATGGCCTTCTCATCACAATGCTCCATGCCCATGTCATCACCATGCTCAAGACCCCTGTAATCACAATGCTCCATGCCCCTTTTCATCTCAATACTCCATGGACCCTTTCATCACAATGCACCATGAACATCATCATAATGCTTCTTGCTATTGTCATCACAATGAAATCAAAATGCTCCATGACCTCTCTCATCAGAATGCTCCAAACGCTTGTGATCACAATGTTCCATAACACTTGTCATCACAACGCACAATGACGCTCGTCATCACAATTATCCATGGTCTTCTCATCACAATGCTCCATGACCTTTGTCATCACAATGCTCAATACACTTGTCATCACAATGCTCCCTGACACTTGACATCAGTATGCTCCTTGAAGCCTGTCATGACAAGGCTCCATGTCTTTTTCATCACAATGCTCCATGCCCTTGTCATCACAAAGTCCATGATGCATGTCATCAGAAAGCTCCATGGCCTTCTCATCACAATGCTCCATGCCCTTGTCATCACAATACTCCAAGAACCTTGTAATCACAGTGTTCCATGTCCATTATCATCAGAATGCTCCATGAGATTTGTCATCACAAGGCTCAATGGTCTTCTCATAACAATGCTCCAGAACCTTGTCATCACAGTGCTCCATTCCCTTATCACCACAATGCCCCATGACACCTGTCATCACATTACTCCATGAATATTTTCCACACAATGCTCCATGCCTTTGTCAGCAAAATGCTACATGACTTTGTCATCACAATGCTCCTTGCGCTTGTCTTCACAATCTTCCCTTACCATTGTCATCCCAATCCTCCATAAAACTTGGGATCCCATTGCTTCATGCCCTTGTCATCACAATGCTCCACGCTTCTTGAAATCAAAAGGCTCCATGACCTATGTCATCACAATGCTCCAAACCCTTGTGATCACAGTGTTCCATAACACTTGTCATCACAATGCCCAATGACGCTCGTCATCACAATTATCCATGGTTTTATCATCACAATGCTCCTGACCTTTGTCATCCAATGCTCAATACAGTTGTCATCACAACGCTCCTGAACCCTTGTCATCACTATGCTCCTTGAACCCAGTCATGACATGGCTCCATGCCTTTTTCATCACAATGATCCATGCCCTTTTCATCACAAGGCTCCAAGAACCCTGTAATCACAATGCTCCATGCCCCTGTCATCACAAAACTCCATGACACATGTCATCAGAATGCTCCATGGACTTCTCATCACAATGCTCCATGCCTTTGTCATCACAATGCTCCAAGAGCCCTGTAATCACAATGCTCCATGCCCCTTTTCATCAGAATGCTCCATGAGACTTGTCATCACCAGGCTCCTGGTCTACTCATCATAATGCTCCAGGATCTTGTCATCACAATGCTCCTTTCCCTTTTCATCAATATGCTCCATGAAACCTGTCATCATAATACTCCATGAATATTTTAAGCCCAATGCTCCATACCCTTGTTATCCCAATGCTCAATGACCACTGTAATCACCATGCTCCATGCCTTTGTCAGGAAAATCCTACATGAACTTGCCATCACAATGCTCCATGCGCTTGTCATCACAATCCTCCATGAAACTTGGGATCACATTGCCCCATACACTTGTCATCACAATGCTCCATGGTCCTAGAAATCACTGTGCTCCATGACCTCTGTCATCACAATGCTACCAACACTTGTGATCACATTGCTCCATAGCACTTTTCATCACAATGCTCCATGCCATTGTCACCACAATGCTTCATGACCTTTGTCATCACAATGCTCAATAAACTTGTCATCACAATGCTCCCTGACACTTGTCGTCAGAATGCTCATTGAAACCTGTTATGAAAAGGCTCCATGCCGTTTTCATCACAATGCTCCATGCCCTTTTCATCACAGTGCTCCATGCCATTGTCATCACAATACTCCACAAGATGGTGATCAGAATGCTCCATTACACTTGTCATCACAATGCTACATGCCCCTTTTCACTACAGTGCTCCAAGACACTCGTCATCACAATTATCCATGGTCTTCTCATCGCAGTGCTCCACGGTCTTGCCAGCACAATGCTCCATGTCCTGGTCATCCCAATGCTCCATGTGCATTGTCATCACAATTCTCCTCGTCCCTGTCATCACTATGTTCCATGACACTTCTCATCATAATGTTACATGATCGTGTCATCACAATTCTCCATGCACTTGTCATCGCAATGCTCAATGACCCTTTTCATAGCAAGCTCCATGCGCTTGTCATCACAGTGCTTCACGACATTGTCTTCAAAATTCTCAATGGCCCTTGGCATCACAATGCTCCATGTCCTTGTCATCACAATGCTCCATGCCATTGTCATCACAATGGACCCTGACATACGTCATCACAATGCTCCTTGACACCTGCCTTCACAATACTCCATGACATTCTCATCACAATGATCCATGCCCTTGTCTTCACAATGCTCCAAGACCCCTGTAATCACAAAGCTCCATGCCCCTTATCTTCACAATGCTCCATGACCCCTGTCCTCACAATGCTGCATGAGTACTGTCATCTCAACCCTCCATGACCCCTGACAAAACAATGATCCGGGACGCTTCTCATCAAAATTCTCCATGACCATTGTCATCCCAATGCTCCATGAAACCTGTAATCACAATGAACCGTGACGCCTGTCATCACAGTGCTCCATGACACTTGTCATCACGATGCTCCATGCCTTTGTCATCAAAATGCTACATGACTTTGTCATCATAATGCTCCCTGCCCTTCTCATCACAATGTACCATGCCCTTGACCTCAATATGCTTCATGACCTTTGTCATCACAAATCTCCATGATCCTTGGCACCACAGTGCTCCATGCCACTGTCATCACACTGCTCCATGAACACTCTCATCACATTGCTCCATGCCCCTGTCATCGCAAAGCTCCATGACGCTTGTCATCACAATGTTCCATGCCCTTCTCATCACAATGCTCCATGCCCTTGTCATTACATTCCTCCATGACCCATGTATCACAATGTTCCATGCCCTTGTCATCACAATGCTGCATGCACACTCTCATCACAATAATCCATGAAACTTCTCAGACCAATGCTCTATGCCCTTGTTATCACAATGCTCCGTTACCCCTGTCATAACAATGATCCATGACCTCGGTCATCACAAACTTCCAAGGCCTTGTCATCACAAGGCTCCGTGACACTTGTCATCTCAATGCTCCAAGACGCCTGCAATTACAATGCCCCATGCCCTTGTCATCACAAAGCTCCATGACACATGTCGTCAGAATGCTCCTTGGCCCTCTCAGCACAATGCTCCATGCTCTTGTCATCACGATGCTCCTAGACCCCCGTCATCACAATCCTCCATGAGCCCTGGCATCACAGTGCACCATCCCCATCATCATAATGCTTCATGCTATTTTCATCACAATGAAATCAAAATGCACCATGACCTCTGGCATCACAATGCTTCAAACACTTGTGATCACAATGTTCCATGACACTTGTCATCACACCGCCCCATGACGCTCCTCTTCACCATTATCTGTGGACTTCTCTTCACAATGCTCCATGACCTTTCCATCACAATGCTCCATGCCATTGTCATCACAATACTCCACAAGATGGTCATCAGAATGCTCCATGACACTTGTCATCACAATGCTAAATGACCCCTGTCCTCACAATGCTCCATGCCCCTTGTCATTACAGTAATCCAAGACACTCGTCATCACAATTACCCAAGGTCTTCGCATCACAAAGCTCCACGGTCTTGCCATCACAAAGCTCCATGCCCTGATCATCCCAATGCTCCATGTCCATTGTCATAACAATTCTCAACGTCCTTGTCATCACAATGGTCCAGGACACTTCACATCATAATGTTACATGCATATGTCAGCACAATTCTCCATTCACTTGTCATTGCAATGCTCCATGACCCTTGTCATAGCATGCTCCATGCACTTGTCATCACAGTGCTTCACGACCTTGTCATCAAAATTCTCAATGGCCCTTGTTATCACAATGCCCCATTCCCATGTCATCACAATTCTCCATGCCCTTGTCATCACAAAGCTCCATGACGCATGTCATCAGAATCCTCCATGGCCTTCTCATCACAATGCTCCATGCCCATGTCATCACCATGCTCCAAGACCCCTGTAATCACAATGCTCCATGCACCTTTTCATCTCAATACTCCATGGACCCTTTCATCACAATGCACCATGAACATCATGATAATGCTTCTTGCTATTGTCATCACAATGAAATCAAAATGCTCCATGACCTCTCTCATCAGAATGCTCCAAACGCTTGTGATCACAATGTTCCATAACACTTGTCATCACAACGCCCAATGACGCTCGTCATCACAATTATCCATGGTCTTCTCATCACAATGCTCCATGACCTTTGTCATCACAATGCTCAATACACTTGTCATCACAATGCTCCCTGATACTTGACATCAGTATGCTCCTTGAAGCCTGTCATGACAAGGCTCCATGTCTTTTTCATCACAATGCTCCATGCCCTTGTCATCACAAAGTCCATGATGCATGTCATCAGAAAGCTCCATGGCCTTCTCATCACAATGCTCCATGCCCTTGTCATCACAATACTCCAAGAACCTTGTAATCACAGTGTTCCATGTCCATTATCATCAGAATGCTCCATGAGATTTGTCATCACAAGGCTCAATGGTCTTCTCATAACAATGCTCCAGAACCTTGTCATCACAGTGCTCCATTCCCTTATCACCACAATGCCCCATGACACCTGTCATCACATTACTCCATGAATATTTTGCTCACAATGCTCCATGCCTTTGTCAGCAAAATGCTACATGACTTTGTCATCACAATGCTCCATGCGCTTGTCTTCACAATCTTCCCTTACCATTGTCATCCCAATCCTCCATAAAACTTGGGATCCCTTTGCTTCATGCCCTTGTCATCACAATGCTCCACGCTTCTTGAAATCAAAAGGCTCCATGACCTCTGTCATCACAATGCTCCAA
Source organism: Mesoplodon densirostris (assembly GCF_025265405.1). Taxonomy (NCBI): domain Eukaryota; kingdom Metazoa; phylum Chordata; class Mammalia; order Artiodactyla; family Ziphiidae; genus Mesoplodon; species Mesoplodon densirostris. Next base: position 6,097,747 of record NW_026778236.1, on the reverse strand, counting down.
ACCCTTGTGATCACAGTGTTCCATAACACTTGTCATCACAATGCCCTATGACGCTCGTCATCACAATTATCCATGGTTTTATCATCACAATGCTCCTGACCTTTGTCATCCAATGCTCAATACAGTTGTCATCACAACGCTCCTGAACCCTTGTCATCACTATGCTCCTTGAACCCAGTCATGACATGGCTCCATGCCTTTCTCATCACAATGATCCATGCCCTTTTCATCACAAGGCTCCAAGAACCCTGTAATCACAATGCTCCATGCCCCTGTCATCACAAAACTCCATGACACATGTCATCAGAATGCTCCATGGACTTCTCATCACAATGCTCCATGCTATTGTCATCACAATGCTCCAAGAGCCCTGTAATCACAATGCTCCATGCCCCTTTTCATCAGAATGCTCCATGAGACTTGTCATCACCAGGCTCCTGGTCTACTCATCATAATGCTCCAGGATCTTGTCATCACAATGCTCCTTTCCCTTTTCATCAATATGCTCCATGAAACCTGTCATCATAATACTCCATGAATATTTTAAGCCCAATGCTCCATACCCTTGTTATCCCAATGCTCAATGACCACTGTAATCTCCATGCTCCATGCCTTTGTCAGGAAAATCCTACATGAACTTGCCATCACAATGCTCCATGCGCTTGTCATCACAATCCTCCATGAAACTTGGGATCACATTGCCCCATACACTTGTCATCACAATGCTCCATGGTCCTAGAAATCACTGTGCTCCATGACCTCTGTCATCACAATGCTACCAACACTTGTGATCACATTGCTCCATAGCACTTTTCATCACAATGCTCCATGCCATTGTCACCACAATGCTTCATGACCTTTGTCATCACAATGCTCAATAAACTTGTCATCACAATGCTCCCTGACACTTGTCGTCAGAATGCTCATTGAAACCTGTCATGAAAAGGCTCCATGCCGTTTTCATCACAATGCTCCATGCCCTGTTCATCACAATGCTCCATGCCATTGTCATCACAATACTCCACAAGATGGTGATCAGAATGCTCCATTACACTTGTCATCAGATTGCTACATGCCCCTTGTCATTACAGTGCTCCAAGACACTCGTCATCACAATTATCCATGGTCTTCTCATCGCAATGCTCCACAGTCTTGCCAGCACAATGCTCCATGTCCTGGTCATCCCAATGCTCCATGTGCATTGTCATCACAATTCTCCTCGTCCTTGTCATCACTATGTTCCATGACACTTCTCATCATAATGTTACATGATCGTGTCATCACAATTCTCCATGCACTTGTCATCGCAATGCTCAATGACCCTTTTCATAGCAAGCTCCATGCGCTTGTCATCACAGTGCTTCACGACATTGTCTTCAAAATTCTCAATGGCCCTTGGCATCACAATGCTCCATGTCCTTGTCATCACAATGCTCCATGCCATTGTCATCACAATGGACCCTGACATACGTCATCACAATGCTCCTTGACACCTGCCTTCACAATACTCCATGACATTCTCATCACAATGATCCATGCCCTTGTCTTCACAATGCTCCAAGACCCCTGTAATCACAAAGCTCCATGCCCCTTATCTTCACAATGCTCCATGACCCCTGTCCTCACAATGCTGCATGAGTACTGTCATCTCAACCCTCCATGACCCCTGACAAAACAATGATCCGGGACGCTTCTCATCAAAATTCTCCATGACCATTGTCATCCCAATGCTCCATGAAACCTGTAATCACAATGAACCGTGACGCCTGTCATCACAGTGCTCCATGACACTTGTCATCACGATGCTCCATGCCTTTGTCATCAAAATGCTACATGACTTTGTCATCATAATGCTCCCTGCCCTTCTCATCACAATGTACCATGCCCTTGACCTCAATATGCTTCATGACCTTTGTCATCACAAATCTCCATGATCCTTGGCACCACAGTGCTCCATGCCACTGTCATCACACAGCTCCATGAACACTCTCATCACATTGCTCCATGCCCCTGTCATCACAAAGCTCCATGACGCTTGTCATCACAATGTTCCATGCCCTTCTCATCACAATGCTCCATGCCCTTGTCATTACATTCCTCCATGACCCATGTATCACAATGTTCCATGCCCTTGTCATCACAATGCTGCATGCACACTCTCATCACAATAATCCATGAAACTTCTCAGACCAATGCTCTATGCCCTTGTTATCACAATGCTCCATTACACCTGTCATAACAATGCTCCATGACCTCGATCATCACAAACTTCCAAGGCCTTGTCATCACAAGGCTCCGTGACACTTGTCATCTCAATGCTCCAAGACGCCTGCAATTACAATGCCCCATGCCCTTGTCATCACAAAGCTCCATGACACATGTCGTCAGAATGCTCCTTGTCACTCTCAGCACAATGCTCCATGCTCTTGTCATCACGATGCTCCTAGACCCCCGTCATCACAATCCTCCATGACCCCTGGCATCACAGTGCACCATCCCCATCATCATAATGCTTCATGCTATTGTCATCACAATGAAATCAAAATGCTCCATGACCTCTCTCATCAGAATGCTCCAAACGCTTGTGATCACAATGTTCCATAACACTTGTCATCACAACGCCCAATGACGCTCGTCATCACAATTATCCATGGTCTTCTCATCACAATGCTCCATAACCTTTGTCATCACAATGCTCAATACACTTGTCATCACAATGCTCCCTGACACTTGACATCAGTATGCTCCTTGAAGCCTGTCATGACAAGGCTCCATGTCTTTTTCATCACAATGCTCCATGCCCTTGTCATCACAAAGTCCATGATGCATGTCATCAGAAAGCTCCATGGCCTTCTCATCACAATGTTCCATGCCCTTGTCATCACAATACTCCAAGAACCTTGTAATCACAGTGTTCCATGTCCATTATCATCAGAATGCTCCATGAGATTTGTCATCACAAGGCTCAATGGTCTTCTCATAACAATGCTCCAGAACCTTGTCATCACAGTGCTCCATTCCCTTATCACCACAATGCCCCATGACACCTGTCATCACATTACTCCATGAATATTTTCCACACAATGCTCCATGCCTTTGTCAGCAAAATGCTACATGACTTTGTCATCACAATGCTCCTTGCGCTTGTCTTCACAATCTTCCCTTACCATTGTCATCCCAATCCTCCATAAAACTTGGGATCCCATTGCTTCATGCCCTTGTCATCACAATGCTCCACGCTAATTGAAATCAAAAGGCTCCATGACCTCTGTCATCACAATGCTCCAAACCCTTGTGATCACAGTGTTCCATAACACTTGTCATCACAATGCCCTATGACGCTCGTCATCACAATTATCCATGGTTTTATCATCACAATGCTCCTGACCTTTGTCATCCAATGCTCAATACAGTTGTCATCACAACGCTCCTGAACCCTTGTCATCACTATGCTCCTTGAACCCAGTCATGACATGGCTCCATGCCTTTTTCATCACAATGATCCATGCCCTTTTCATCACAAGGCTCCAAGAACCCTGTAATCACAATGCTCCATGCCCCTGTCATCACAAAACTCCATGACACATGTCATCAGAATGCTCCATGGACTTCTCATCACAATGCTCCATGCCTTTGTCATCACAATGCTCCAAGAGCCCTGTAATCACAATGCTCCATGCCCCTTTTCATCAGAATGCTCCATGAGACTTGTCATCACCAGGCTCCTGGTCTACTCATCATAATGCTCCAGGATCTTGTCATCACAATGCTCCTTTCCCTTTTCATCAATATGCTCCATGAAACCTGTCATCATAATACTCCATGAATATTTTAAGCCCAATGCTCCATACCCTTGTTATCCCAATGCTCAATGACCACTGTAATCACCATGCTCCATGCCTTTGTCAGGAAAATCCTACATGAACTTGCCATCACAATGCTCCATGCGCTTGTCATCACAATCCTCCATGAAACTTGGGATCACATTGCCCCATACACTTGTCATCACAATGCTCCATGGTCCTAGAAATCACTGTGCTCCATGACCTCCGTCATCACAATGCTACCAACACTTGTGATCACATTGCTCCATAGCACTTTTCATCACAATGCTCCATGCCATTGTCACCACAATGCTTCATGACCTTTGGCATCACAATGCTCAATAAACTTGTCATCACAATGCTCCCTGACACTTGTCGTCAGAATGCTCATTGAAACCTGTCATGAAAAGGCTCCATGCCGTTTTCATCACAATGCTCCATGCCCTTTTCATCACAGTGCTCCATGCCATTGTCATCACAATACTCCACAAGATGGTGATCAGAATGCTCCATTACACTTGTCATCACAATGCTACATGCCCCTTTTCACTACAGTGCTCCAAGACACTCGTCATCACAATTATCCATGGTCTTCTCATCGCAGTGCTCCACGGTCTTGCCAGCACAATGCTCCATGTCCTGGTCATCCCAATGCTCCATGTGCATTGTCATCACAATTCTCCTCGTCCCTGTCATCACTATGTTCCATGACACTTCTCATCATAATGTTACATGATCGTGTCATCACAATTCTCCATGCACTTGTCATCGCAATGCTCAATGACCCTTTTCATAGCAAGCTCCATGCGCTTGTCATCACAGTGCTTCACGACATTGTCTTCAAAATTCTCAATGGCCCTTGGCATCACAATGCTCCATGTCCTTGTCATCACAATGCTCCATGCCATTGTCATCACAATGGACCCTGACATACGTCATCACAATGCTCCTTGACACCTGCCTTCACAATACTCCATGACATTCTCATCACAATGATCCATGCCCTTGTCTTCACAATGCTCCAAGACCCCTGTAATCACAAAGCTCCATGCCCCTTATCTTCACAATGCTCCATGACCCCTGTCCTCACAATGCTGCATGAGTACTGTCATCTCAACCCTCCATGACCCCTGACAAAACAATGATCCGGGACGCTTCTCATCAAAATTCTCCATGACCATTGTCATCCCAATGCTCCATGAAACCTGTAATCACAATGAACCGTGACGCCTGTCATCACAGTGCTCCATGACACTTGTCATCACGATGCTCCATGCCTTTGTCATCAAAATGCTACATGACTTTGTCATCATAATGCTCCCTGCCCTTCTCATCACAATGTACCATGCCCTTGACCTCAATATGCTTCATGACCTTTGTCATCACAAATCTCCATGATCCTTGGCACCACAGTGCTCCATGCCACTGTCATCACACTGCTCCATGAACACTCTCATCACATTGCTCCATGCCCCTGTCATCACAAAGCTCCATGACGCTTGTCATCACAATGTTCCATGCCCTTCTCATCACAATGCTCCATGCCCTTGTCATTACATTCCTCCATGACCCATGTATCACAATGTTCCATGCCCTTGTCATCACAATGCTGCATGCACACTCTCATCACAATAATCCATGAAACTTCTCAGACCAATGCTCTATGCCCTTGTTATCACAATGCTCCATTACACCTGTCATAACAATGCTCCATGACCTCGATCATCACAAACTTCCAAGGCCTTGTCATCACAAGGCTCCGTGACACTTGTCATCTCAATGCTCCAAGACGCCTGCAATTACAATGCCCCATGCCCTTGTCATCACAAAGCTCCATGACACATGTCGTCAGAATGCTCCTTGGCACTCTCAGCACAATGCTCCATGCTCTTGTCATCACGATGCTCCTAGACCCCCGTCATCACAATCCTCCATGACCTCTGGCATCACAGTGCACCATCCCCATCATCATAATGCTTCATGCTATTGTCATCACAATGAAATCAAAATGCTCCATGACCTCTCTCATCAGAATGCTCCAAACGCTTGTGATCACAATGTTCCATAACACTTGTCATCACAACGCCCAATGACGCTCGTCATCACAATTATCCATGGTCTTCTCATCACAATGCTCCATGACCTTTTTCATCACAATGCTCAATACACTTGTCATCACAATGCTCCCTGACACTTGACATCAGTATGCTCCTTGAAGCCTGTCATGACAAGGCTCCATGTCTTTTTCATCACAATGCTCCATGCCCTTGTCATCACAAAGTCCATGATGCATGTCATCAGAAAGCTCCATGGCCTTCTCATCACAATGTTCCATGCCCTTGTCATCACAATACTCCAAGAACCTTGTAATCACAGTGTTCCATGTCCATTATCATCAGAATGCTCCATGAGATTTGTCATCACAAGGCTCAATGGTCTTCTCATAACAATGCTCCAGAACCTTGTCATCACAGTGCTCCATTCCCTTATCACCACAATGCCCCATGACACCTGTCATCACATTACTCCATGAATATTTTCCACACAATGCTCCATGCCTTTGTCAGCAAAATGCTACATGACTTTGTCATCACAATGCTCCTTGCGCTTGTCTTCACAATCTTCCCTTACCATTGTCATCCCAATCCTCCATAAAACTTGGGATCCCATTGCTTCATGCCCTTGTCATCACAATGCTCCACGCTAATTGAAATCAAAAGGCTCCATGACCTCTGTCATCACAATGCTCCAAACCCTTGTGATCACAGTGTTCCATAACACTTGTCATCACAATGCCCTATGACGCTCGTCATCACAATTATCCATGGTTTTATCATCACAATGCTCCTGACCTTTGTCATCCAATGCTCAATACAGTTGTCATCACAACGCTCCTGAACCCTTGTCATCACTATGCTCCTTGAACCCAGTCATGACATGGCTCCATGCCTTTTTCATCACAATGATCCATGCCCTTTTCATCACAAGGCTCCAAGAACCCTGTAATCACAATGCTCCATGCCCCTGTCATCACAAAACTCCATGACACATGTCATCAGAATGCTCCATGGACTTCTCATCACAATGCTCCATGCCTTTGTCATCACAATGCTCCAAGAGCCCTGTAATCACAATGCTCCATGCCCCTTTTCATCAGAATGCTCCATGAGACTTGTCATCACCAGGCTCCTGGTCTACTCATCATAATGCTCCAGGATCTTGTCATCACAATGCTCCTTTCCCTTTTCATCAATATGCTCCATGAAACCTGTCATCATAATACTCCATGAATATTTTAAGCCCAATGCTCCATACCCTTGTTATCCCAATGCTCAATGACCACTGTAATCACCATGCTCCATGCCTTTGTCAGGAAAATCCTACATGAACTTGCCATCACAATGCTCCATGAGCTTGTCATCACAATCCTCCATGAAACTTGGGATCACATTGCCCCATACACTTGTCATCACAATGCTCCATGGTCCTAGAAATCACTGTGCTCCATGACCTCTGTCATCACAATGCTACCAACACTTGTGATCACATTGCTCCATAGCACTTTTCATCACAATGCTCCATGCCATTGTCACCACAATGCTTCATGACCTTTGTCATCACAATGCTCAATAAACTTGTCATCACAATGCTCCCTGACACTTGTCGTCAGAATGCTCATTGAAACCTGTCATGAAAAGGCTCCATGCCGTTTTCATCACAATGCTCCATGCCCTTTTCATCACAGTGCTCCATGCCATTGTCATCACAATACTCCACAAGATGGTGATCAGAATGCTCCATTACACTTGTCATCACAATGCTACATGCCCCTTTTCATTACAGTGCTCCAAGACACTCGTCATCACAATTATCCATGGTCTTCTCATCGCAGTGCTCCACGGTCTTGCCAGCACAATGCTCCATGTCCTGGTCATCCCAATGCTCCATGTGCATTGTCATCACAATTCTCCTCGTCCCTGTCATCACTATGTTCCATGACACTTCTCATCATAATGTTACATGATCGTGTCATCACAATTCTCCATGCACTTGTCATCGCAATGCTCAATGACCCTTTTCATAGCAAGCTCCATGCGCTTGTCATCACAGTGCTTCACGACATTGTCTTCAAAATTCTCAATGGCCCTTGGCATCACAATGCTCCATGTCCTTGTCATCACAATGCTCCATGCCATTGTCATCACAATGGACCCTGACATACGTCATCACAATGCTCCTTGACACCTGCCTTCACAATACTCCATGACATTCTCATCACAATGATCCATGCCCTTGTCTTCACAATGCTCCAAGACCCCTGTAATCACAAAGCTCCATGCCCCTTATCTTCACAATGCTCCATGACCCCTGTCCTCACAATGCTGCATGAGTACTGTCATCTCAACCCTCCATGACCCCTGACAAAACAATGATCCGGGAGGCTTCTCATCAAAATTCTCCATGACCATTGTCATCCCAATGCTCCATGAAACCTGTAATCACAATGAACCGTGACGCCTGTCATCACAGTGCTCCATGACACTTGTCATCACGATGCTCCATGCCTTTGTCATCAAAATGCTACATGATTTTGTCATCATAATGCTCCCTGCCCTTCTCATCACAATGTACCATGCCCTTGACCTCAATATGCTTCATGACCTTGTCATCACAAATCTCCATGATCCTTGGCACCACAGTGCTCCATGCCACTGTCATCACACTGCTCCATGAACCCTCTCATCACATTGCTCCATGCCCCTGTCATCGCAAAGCTCCATGACGCTTGTCATCACAATGTTCCATGCCCTTCTCATCACAATGCTCCATGCCCTTGTCATTACATTCCTCCATGACCCATGTATCACAATGTTCCATGCCCTTGTCATCACAATGCTGCATGCACACTCTCATCACAATAATCCATGAAACTTCTCAGACCAATGCTCTATGCCCTTGTTATCACAATGCTCCATTACCCCTGTCATAACAATGATCCATGACCTCGGTCATCACAAACTTCCAAGGCCTTGTCATCACAAGGCTCCGTGACACTTGTCATCTCAATGCTCCAAGACGCCTGCAATTACAATGCCCCATGCCCTTGTCATCACAAAGCTCCATGACACATGTCGTCAGAATGCTCCTTGGCCCTCTCAGCACAATGCTCCATGCTCTTGTCATCACGATGCTCCTAGACCCCCGTCATCACAATCCTCCATGAGCCCTGGCATCACAGTGCACCATCCCCATCATCATAATGCTTCATGCTATTTTCATCACAATGAAATCAAAATGCACCATGACCTCTGGCATCACAATGCTTCAAACACTTGTGATCACAATGTTCCATGACACTTGTCATCACACCGCCCCATGACGCTCCTCTTCACCATTATCTGTGGACTTCTCTTCACAATGCTCCATGCCCTTTCCATCACAATGCTCCATGCCATTGTCATCACAATACTCCACAAGATGGTCATCAGAATGCTCCATGACACTTGTCATCACAATGCTAAATGACCCCTGTCCTCACAATGCTCCATGCCCCTTGTCATTACAGTAATCCAGGACACTCGTCATCACAATTATCCAAGGTCTTCGCATCACAAAGCTCCACGGTCTTGCCATCACAAAGCTCCATGCCCTGATCATCCCAATGCTCCATGTCCATTGTCATAACAATTCTCAACGTCCTTGTCATCACAATGGTCCAGGACACTTCACATCATAATGTTACATGCATATGTCAGCACAATTCTCCATTCACTTGTCATTGCAATGCTCCATGACCCTTGTCATAGCATGCTCCATGCACTTGTCATCACAGTGCTTCACGACCTTGTCATCAAAATTCTCAATGGCCCTTGTTATCACAATGCCCCATTCCCATGTCATCACAATTCTCCATGCCCTTGTCATCACAAAGCTCCATGACGCATGTCATCAGAATCCTCCATGGCCTTCTCATCACAATGCTCCATGCCCATGTCATCACCATGCTCAAGACCCCTGTAATCACAATGCTCCATGCCCCTTTTCATCTCAATACTCCATGGACCCTTTCATCACAATGCACCATGAACATCATCATAATGCTTCTTGCTATTGTCATCACAATGAAATCAAAATGCTCCATGACCTCTCTCATCAGAATGCTCCAAACGCTTGTGATCACAATGTTCCATAACACTTGTCATCACAACGCACAATGACGCTCGTCATCACAATTATCCATGGTCTTCTCATCACAATGCTCCATGACCTTTGTCATCACAATGCTCAATACACTTGTCATCACAATGCTCCCTGACACTTGACATCAGTATGCTCCTTGAAGCCTGTCATGACAAGGCTCCATGTCTTTTTCATCACAATGCTCCATGCCCTTGTCATCACAAAGTCCATGATGCATGTCATCAGAAAGCTCCATGGCCTTCTCATCACAATGCTCCATGCCCTTGTCATCACAGTACTCCAAGAACCTTGTAATCACAGTGTTCCATGTCCATTATCATCAGAATGCTCCATGAGATTTGTCATCACAAGGCTCAATGGTCTTCTCATAACAATGCTCCAGAACCTTGTCATCACAGTGCTCCATTCCCTTATCACCACAATGCCCCATGACACCTGTCATCACATTACTCCATGAATATTTTCCACACAATGCTCCATGCCTTTGTCAGCAAAATGCTACATGACTTTGTCATCACAATGCTCCTTGCGCTTGTCTTCACAATCTTCCCTTACCATTGTCATCCCAATCCTCCATAAAACTTGGGATCCCATTGCTTCATGCCCTTGTCATCACAATGCTCCACGCTTCTTGAAATCAAAAGGCTCCATGACCTCTGTCATCACAATGCTCCAAACCCTTGTGATCACAGTGTTCCATAACACTTGTCATCACAATGCCCAATGACGCTCGTCATCACAATTATCCATGGTTTTATCATCACAATGCTCCTGACCTTTGTCATCCAATGCTCAATACAGTTGTCATCACAACGCTCCTGAACCCTTGTCATCACTATGCTCCTTGAACCCAGTCATGACATGGCTCCATGCCTTTTTCATCACAATGATCCATGCCCTTTTCATCACAAGGCTCCAAGAACCCTGTAATCACAATGCTCCATGCCCCTGTCATCACAAAACTCCATGACACATGTCATCAGAATGCTCCATGGACTTCTCATCACAATGCTCCATGCCTTTGTCATCACAATGCTCCAAGAGCCCTGTAATCACAATGCTCCATGCCCCTTTTCATCAGAATGCTCCATGAGACTTGTCATCACCAGGCTCCTGGTCTACTCATCATAATGCTCCAGGATCTTGTCATCACAATGCTCCTTTCCCTTTTCATCAATATGCTCCATGAAACCTGTCATCATAATACTCCATGAATATTTTAAGCCCAATGCTCCATACCCTTGTTATCCCAATGCTCAATGACCACTGTAATCACCATGCTCCATGCCTTTGTCAGGAAAATCCTACATGAACTTGCCATCACAATGCTCCATGCGCTTGTCATCACAATCCTCCATGAAACTTGGGATCACATTGCCCCATACACTTGTCATCACAATGCTCCATGGTCCTAGAAATCACTGTGCTCCATGACCTCTGTCATCACAATGCTACCAACACTTGTGATCACATTGCTCCATAGCACTTTTCATCACAATGCTCCATGCCATTGTCACCACAATGCTTCATGACCTTTGTCATCACAATGCTCAATAAACTTGTCATCACAATGCTCCCTGACACTTGTCGTCAGAATGCTCATTGAAACCTGTCATGAAAAGGCTCCATGCCGTTTTCATCACAATGCTCCATGCCCTTTTCATCACAATGCTCCATGCCATTGTCATCACAATACTCCACAAGATGGTGATCAGAATGCTCCATTACACTTGTCATCACAATGCTACATGCCCCTTTTCATTACAGTGCTCCAAGACACTCGTCATCACAATTATCCATGGTCTTCTCATCGCAGTGCTCCACGGTCTTGCCAGCACAATGCTCCATGTCCTGGTCATCCCAATGCTCCATGTGCATTGTCATCACAATTCTCCTCGTCCCTGTCATCACTATGTTCCATGACACTTCTCATCATAATGTTACATGATCGTGTCATCACAATTCTCCATGCACTTGTCATCGCAATGCTCAATGACCCTTTTCATAGCAAGCTCCATGCGCTTGTCATCACAGTGCTTCACGACATTGTCTTCAAAATTCTCAATGGCCCTTGGCATCACAATGCTCCATGTCCTTGTCATCACAATGCTCCATGCCATTGTCATCACAATGGACCCTGACATACGTCATCACAATGCTCCTTGACACCTGCCTTCACAATACTCCATGACATTCTCATCACAATGATCCATGCCCTTGTCTTCACAATGCTCCAAGACCCCTGTAATCACAAAGCTCCATGCCCCTTATCTTCACAATGCTCCATGACCCCTGTCCTCACAATGCTGCATGAGTACTGTCATCTCAACCCTCCATGACCCCTGACAAAACAATGATCCGGGACGCTTCTCATCAAAATTCTCCATGACCATTGTCATCCCAATGCTCCATGAAACCTGTAATCACAATGAACCGTGACGCCTGTCATCACAGTGCTCCATGACACTTGTCATCACGATGCTCCATGCCTTTGTCATCAAAATGCTACATGACTTTGTCATCATAATGCTCCCTGCCCTTCTCATCACAATGTACCATGCCCTTGACCTCAATATGCTTCATGACCTTTGTCATCACAAATCTCCATGATCCTTGGCACCACAGTGCTCCATGCCACTGTCATCACACTGCTCCATGAACACTCTCATCACATTGCTCCATGCCCCTGTCATCGCAAAGCTCCATGACGCTTGTCATCACAATGTTCCATGCCCTTCTCATCACAATGCTCCATGCCCTTGTCATTACATTCCTCCATGACCCATGTATCACAATGTTCCATGCCCTTGTCATCACAATGCTGCATGCACACTCTCATCACAATAATCCATGAAACTTCTCAGACCAATGCTCTATGCCCTTGTTATCACAATGCTCCGTTACCCCTGTCATAACAATGATCCATGACCTCGGTCATCACAAACTTCCAAGGCCTTGTCATCACAAGGCTCCGTGACACTTGTCATCTCAATGCTCCAAGACGCCTGCAATTACAATGCCCCATGCCCTTGTCATCACAAAGCTCCATGACACATGTCGTCAGAATGCTCCTTGGCCCTCTCAGCACAATGCTCCATGCTCTTGTCATCACGATGCTCCTAGACCCCCGTCATCACAATCCTCCATGAGCCCTGGCATCACAGTGCACCATCCCCATCATCATAATGCTTCATGCTATTTTCATCACAATGAAATCAAAATGCACCATGACCTCTGGCATCACAATGCTTCAAACACTTGTGATCACAATGTTCCATGACACTTGTCATCACACCGCCCCATGACGCTCCTCTTCACCATTATCTGTGGACTTCTCTTCACAATGCTCCATGCCCTTTCCATCACAATGCTCCATGCCATTGTCATCACAATACTCCACAAGATGGTCATCAGAATGCTCCATGACACTTGTCATCACAATGCTAAATGACCCCTGTCCTCACAATGCTCCATGCCCCTTGTCATTACAGTAATCCAAGACACTCGTCATCACAATTACCCAAGGTCTTCGCATCACAAAGCTCCACGGTCTTGCCATCACAAAGCTCCATGCCCTGATCATCCCAATGCTCCATGTCCATTGTCATAACAATTCTCAACGTCCTTGTCATCACAATGGTCCAGGACACTTCACATCATAATGTTACATGCATATGTCAGCACAATTCTCCATTCACTTGTCATTGCAATGCTCCATGACCCTTGTCATAGCATGCTCCATGCACTTGTCATCACAGTGCTTCACGACCTTGTCATCAAAATTCTCAATGGCCCTTGTTATCACAATGCCCCATTCCCATGTCATCACAATTCTCCATGCCCTTGTCATCACAAAGCTCCATGACGCATGTCATCAGAATCCTCCATGGCCTTCTCATCACAATGCTCCATGCCCATGTCATCACCATGCTCCAAGACCCCTGTAATCACAATGCTCCATGCACCTTTTCATCTCAATACTCCATGGACCCTTTCATCACAATGCACCATGAACATCATGATAATGCTTCTTGCTATTGTCATCACAATGAAATCAAAATGCTCCATGACCTCTCTCATCAGAATGCTCCAAACGCTTGTGATCACAATGTTCCATAACACTTGTCATCACAACGCCCAATGACGCTCGTCATCACAATTATCCATGGTCTTCTCATCACAATGCTCCATGACCTTTGTCATCACAATGCTCAATACACTTGTCATCACAATGCTCCCTGATACTTGACATCAGTATGCTCCTTGAAGCCTGTCATGACAAGGCTCCATGTCTTTTTCATCACAATGCTCCATGCCCTTGTCATCACAAAGTCCATGATGCATGTCATCAGAAAGCTCCATGGCCTTCTCATCACAATGCTCCATGCCCTTGTCATCACAATACTCCAAGAACCTTGTAATCACAGTGTTCCATGTCCATTATCATCAGAATGCTCCATGAGATTTGTCATCACAAGGCTCAATGGTCTTCTCATAACAATGCTCCAGAACCTTGTCATCACAGTGCTCCATTCCCTTATCACCACAATGCCCCATGACACCTGTCATCACATTACTCCATGAATATTTTGCTCACAATGCTCCATGCCTTTGTCAGCAAAATGCTACATGACTTTGTCATCACAATGCTCCATGCGCTTGTCTTCACAATCTTCCCTTACCATTGTCATCCCAATCCTCCATAAAACTTGGGATCCCTTTGCTTCATGCCCTTGTCATCACAATGCTCCACGCTTCTTGAAATCAAAAGGCTCCATGACCTCTGTCATCACAATGCTCCAAACCCTTGTGATCACAGTGTTCCATAACACTTGTCATCACAATGCCCTATGACGCTCGTCATCACAATTATCCATGGTTTTATCATCACAATGCTCCTGACCTTTGTCATCCAATGCTCAATACAGTTGTCATCACAACGCTCCTGAACCCTTGTCATCACTATGCTCCTTGAACCCAGTCATGACATGGCTCCATGCCTTTCTCATCACAATGATCCATGCCCTTTTCATCACAAGGCTCCAAGAACCCTGTAATCACAATGCTCCATGCCCCTGTCATCACAAAACTCCATGACACATGTCATCAGAATGCTCCATGGACTTCTCATCACAATGCTCCATGCTATTGTCATCACAATGCTCCAAGAGCCCTGTAATCACAATGCTCCATGCCCCTTTTCATCAGAATGCTCCATGAGACTTGTCATCACCAGGCTCCTGGTCTACTCATCATAATGCTCCAGGATCTTGTCATCACAATGCTCCTTTCCCTTTTCATCAATATGCTCCATGAAACCTGTCATCATAATACTCCATGAATATTTTAAGCCCAATGCTCCATACCCTTGTTATCCCAATGCTCAATGACCACTGTAATCACCATGCTCCATGCCTTTGTCAGGAAAATCCTACATGAACTTGCCATCACAATGCTCCATGCGCTTGTCATCACAATCCTCCATGAAACTTGGGATCACATTGCCCCATACACTTGTCATCACAATGCTCCATGGTCCTAGAAATCACTGTGCTCCATGACCTCTGTCATCACAATGCTACCAACACTTGTGATCACATTGCTCCATAGCACTTTTCATCACAATGCTCCATGCCATTGTCACCACAATGCTTCATGACCTTTGTCATCACAATGCTCAATAAACTTGTCATCACAATGCTCCCTGACACTTGTCGTCAGAATGCTCATTGAAACCTGTCATGAAAAGGCTCCATGCCGTTTTCATCACAATGCTCCATGCCCTGTTCATCACAATGCTCCATGCCATTGTCATCACAATACTCCACAAGATGGTGATCAGAATGCTCCATTACACTTGTCATCAGATTGCTACATGCCCCTTGTCATTACAGTGCTCCAAGACACTCGTCATCACAATTATCCATGGTCTTCTCATCGCAATGCTCCACAGTCTTGCCAGCACAATGCTCCATGTCCTGGTCATCCCAATGCTCCATGTGCATTGTCATCACAATTCTCCTCGTCCTTGTCATCACTATGTTCCATGACACTTCTCATCATAATGTTACATGATCGTGTCATCACAATTCTCCATGCACTTGTCATCGCAATGCTCAATGACCCTTTTCATAGCAAGCTCCATGCGCTTGTCATCACAGTGCTTCACGACATTGTCTTCAAAATTCTCAATGGCCCTTGGCATCACAATGCTCCATGTCCTTGTCATCACAATGCTCCATGCCATTGTCATCACAATGGACCCTGACATACGTCATCACAATGCTCCTTGACACCTGCCTTCACAATACTCCATGACATTCTCATCACAATGATCCATGCCCTTGTCTTCACAATGCTCCAAGACCCCTGTAATCACAAAGCTCCATGCCCCTTATCTTCACAATGCTCCATGACCCCTGTCCTCACAATGCTGCATGAGTACTGTCATCTCAACCCTCCATGACCCCTGACAAAACAATGATCCGGGACGCTTCTCATCAAAATTCTCCATGACCATTGTCATCCCAATGCTCCATGAAACCTGTAATCACAATGAACCGTGACGCCTGTCATCACAGTGCTCCATGACACTTGTCATCACGATGCTCCATGCCTTTGTCATCAAAATGCTACATGACTTTGTCATCATAATGCTCCCTGCCCTTCTCATCACAATGTACCATGCCCTTGACCTCAATATGCTTCATGACCTTTGTCATCACAAATCTCCATGATCCTTGGCACCACAGTGCTCCATGCCACTGTCATCACACAGCTCCATGAACACTCTCATCACATTGCTCCATGCCCCTGTCATCACAAAGCTCCATGACGCTTGTCATCACAATGTTCCATGCCCTTCTCATCACAATGCTCCATGCCCTTGTCATTACATTCCTCCATGACCCATGTATCACAATGTTCCATGCCCTTGTCATCACAATGCTGCATGCACACTCTCATCACAATAATCCATGAAACTTCTCAGACCAATGCTCTATGCCCTTGTTATCACAATGCTCCATTACCCCTGTCATAACAATGCTCCATGACCTCGATCATCACAAACTTCCAAGGCCTTGTCATCACAAGGCTCCGTGACACTTGTCATCTCAATGCTCCAAGACGCCTGCAATTACAATGCCCCATGCCCTTGTCATCACAAAGCTCCATGACACATGTCGTCAGAATGCTCCTTGTCACTCTCAGCACAATGCTCCATGCTCTTGTCATCACGATGCTCCTAGACCCCCGTCATCACAATCCTCCATGACCCCTGGCATCACAGTGCACCATCCCCATCATCATAATGCTTCATGCTATTGTCATCACAATGAAATCAAAATGCTCCATGACCTCTCTCATCAGAATGCTCCAAACGCTTGTGATCACAATGTTCCATAACACTTGTCATCACAACGCCCAATGACGCTCGTCATCACAATTATCCATGGTCTTCTCATCACAATGCTCCATGACCTTTTTCATCACAATGCTCAATACACTTGTCATCACAATGCTCCCTGACACTTGACATCAGTATGCTCCTTGAAGCCTGTCATGACAAGGCTCCATGTCTTTTTCATCACAATGCTCCATGCCCTTGTCATCACAAAGTCCATGATGCATGTCATCAGAAAGCTCCATGGCCTTCTCATCACAATGTTCCATGCCCTTGTCATCACAATACTCCAAGAACCTTGTAATCACAGTGTTCCATGTCCATTATCATCAGAATGCTCCATGAGATTTGTCATCACAAGGCTCAATGGTCTTCTCATAACAATGCTCCAGAACCTTGTCATCACAGTGCTCCATTCCCTTATCACCACAATGCCCCATGACACCTGTCATCACATTACTCCATGAATATTTTCCACACAATGCTCCATGCCTTTGTCAGCAAAATGCTACATGACTTTGTCATCACAATGCTCCTTGCGCTTGTCTTCACAATCTTCCCTTACCATTGTCATCCCAATCCTCCATAAAACTTGGGATCCCATTGCTTCATGCCGTTGTCATCACAATGCTCCACGCTAATTGAAATCAAAAGGCTCCATGACCTCTGTCATCACAATGCTCCAAACCCTTGTGATCACAGTGTTCCATAACACTTGTCATCACAATGCCCTATGACGCTCGTCATCACAATTATCCATGGTTTTATCATCACAATGCTCCTGACCTTTGTCATCCAATGCTCAATACAGTTGTCATCACAACGCTCCTGAACCCTTGTCATCACTATGCTCCTTGAACCCAGTCATGACATGGCTCCATGCCTTTTTCATCACAATGATCCATGCCCTTTTCATCACAAGGCTCCAAGAACCCTGTAATCACAATGCTCCATGCCCCTGTCATCACAAAACTCCATGACACATGTCATCAGAATGCTCCATGGACTTCTCATCACAATGCTCCATGCCTTTGTCATCACAATGCTCCAAGAGCCCTGTAATCACAATGCTCCATGCCCCTTTTCATCAGAATGCTCCATGAGACTTGTCATCACCAGGCTCCTGGTCTACTCATCATAATGCTCCAGGATCTTGTCATCACAATGCTCCTTTCCCTTTTCATCAATATGCTCCATGAAACCTGTCATCATAATACTCCATGAATATTTTAAGCCCAATGCTCCATACCCTTGTTATCCCAATGCTCAATGACCACTGTAATCACCATGCTCCATGCCTTTGTCAGGAAAATCCTACATGAACTTGCCATCACAATGCTCCATGCGCTTGTCATCACAATCCTCCATGAAACTTGGGATCACATTGCCCCATACACTTGTCATCACAATGCTCCATGGTCCTAGAAATCACTGTGCTCCATGACCTCTGTCATCACAATGCTACCAACACTTGTGATCACATTGCTCCATAGCACTTTTCATCACAATGCTCCATGCCATTGTCACCACAATGCTTCATGACCTTTGTCATCACAATGCTCAATAAACTTGTCATCACAATGCTCCCTGACACTTGTCGTCAGAATGCTCATTGAAACCTGTCATGAAAAGGCTCCATGCCGTTTTCATCACAATGCTCCATGCCCTTTTCATCACAGTGCTCCATGCCATTGTCATCACAATACTCCACAAGATGGTGATCAGAATGCTCCATTACACTTGTCATCACAATGCTACATGCCCCTTTTCACTACAGTGCTCCAAGACACTCGTCATCACAATTATCCATGGTCTTCTCATCGCAGTGCTCCACGGTCTTGCCAGCACAATGCTCCATGTCCTGGTCATCCCAATGCTCCATGTGCATTGTCATCACAATTCTCCTCGTCCCTGTCATCACTATGTTCCATGACACTTCTCATCATAATGTTACATGATCGTGTCATCACAATTCTCCATGCACTTGTCATCGCAATGCTCAATGACCCTTTTCATAGCAAGCTCCATGCGCTTGTCATCACAGTGCTTCACGACATTGTCTTCAAAATTCTCAATGGCCCTTGGCATCACAATGCTCCATGTCCTTGTCATCACAATGCTCCATGCCATTGTCATCACAATGGACCCTGACATACGTCATCACAATGCTCCTTGACACCTGCCTTCACAATACTCCATGACATTCTCATCACAATGATCCATGCCCTTGTCTTCACAATGCTCCAAGACCCCTGTAATCACAAAGCTCCATGCCCCTTATCTTCACAATGCTCCATGACCCCTGTCCTCACAATGCTGCATGAGTACTGTCATCTCAACCCTCCATGACCCCTGACAAAACAATGATCCGGGACGCTTCTCATCAAAATTCTCCATGACCATTGTCATCCCAATGCTCCATGAAACCTGTAATCACAATGAACCGTGACGCCTGTCATCACAGTGCTCCATGACACTTGTCATCACGATGCTCCATGCCTTTGTCATCAAAATGCTACATGACTTTGTCATCATAATGCTCCCTGCCCTTCTCATCACAATGTACCATGCCCTTGACCTCAATATGCTTCATGACCTTTGTCATCACAAATCTCCATGATCCTTGGCACCACAGTGCTCCATGCCACTGTCATCACACTGCTCCATGAACACTCTCATCACATTGCTCCATGCCCCTGTCATCACAAAGCTCCATGACGCTTGTCATCAAAATGTTCCATGCCCTTCTCATCACAATGCTCCATGCCCTTGTCATTACATTCCTCCATGACCCATGTATCACAATGTTCCATGCCCTTGTCATCACAATGCTGCATGCACACTCTCATCACAATAATCCATGAAACTTCTCAGACCAATGCTCTATGCCCTTGTTATCACAATGCTCCATTACACCTGTCATAACAATGCTCCATGACCTCGATCATCACAAACTTCCAAGGCCTTGTCATCACAAGGCTCCGTGACACTTGTCATCTCAATGCTCCAAGACGCCTGCAATTACAATGCCCCATGCCATTGTCATCACAAAGCTCCATGACACATGTCGTCAGAATGCTCCTTGGCACTCTCAGCACAATGCTCCATGCTCTTGTCATCACGATGCTCCTAGACCCCCGTCATCACAATCCTCCATGACCCCTGGCATCACAGTGCACCATCCCCATCATCATAATGCTTCATGCTATTGTCATCACAATGAAATCAAAATGCTCCATGACCTCTCTCATCAGAATGCTCCAAACGCTTGTGATCACAATGTTCCATAACACTTGTCATCACAACGCCCAATGACGCTCGTCATCACAATTATCCATGGTCTTCTCATCACAATGCTCCATGACCTTTTTCATCACAATGCTCAATACACTTGTCATCACAATGCTCCCTGACACTTGACATCAGTATGCTCCTTGAAGCCTGTCATGACAAGGCTCCATGTCTTTTTCATCACAATGCTCCATGCCCTTGTCATCACAAAGTCCATGATGCATGTCATCAGAAAGCTCCATGGCCTTCTCATCACAATGTTCCATGCCCTTGTCATCACAATACTCCAAGAACCTTGTAATCACAGTGTTCCATGTCCATTATCATCAGAATGCTCCATGAGATTTGTCATCACAAGGCTCAATGGTCTTCTCATAACAATGCTCCAGAACCTTGTCATCACAGTGCTCCATTCCCTTATCACCACAATGCCCCATGACACCTGTCATCACATTACTCCATGAATATTTTCCACACAATGCTCCATGCCTTTGTCAGCAAAATGCTACATGACTTTGTCATCACAATGCTCCTTGCGCTTGTCTTCACAATCTTCCCTTACCATTGTCATCCCAATCCTCCATAAAACTTGGGATCCCATTGCTTCATGCCCTTGTCATCACAATGCTCCACGCTAATTGAAATCAAAAGGCTCCATGACCTCTGTCATCACAATGCTCCAAACCCTTGTGATCACAGTGTTCCATAACACTTGTCATCACAATGCCCTATGACGCTCGTCATCACAATTATCCATGGTTTTATCATCACAATGCTCCTGACCTTTGTCATCCAATGCTCAATACAGTTGTCATCACAACGCTCCTGAACCCTTGTCATCACTATGCTCCTTGAACCCAGTCATGACATGGCTCCATGCCTTTTTCATCACAATGATCCATGCCCTTTTCATCACAAGGCTCCAAGAACCCTGTAATCACAATGCTCCATGCCCCTGTCATCACAAAACTCCATGACACATGTCATCAGAATGCTCCATGGACTTCTCATCACAATGCTCCATGCCTTTGTCATCACAATGCTCCAAGAGCCCTGTAATCACAATGCTCCATGCCCCTTTTCATCAGAATGCTCCATGAGACTTGTCATCACCAGGCTCCTGGTCTACTCATCATAATGCTCCAGGATCTTGTCATCACAATGCTCCTTTCCCTTTTCATCAATATGCTCCATGAAACCTGTCATCATAATACTCCATGAATATTTTAAGCCCAATGCTCCATACCCTTGTTATCCCAATGCTCAATGACCACTGTAATCACCATGCTCCATGCCTTTGTCAGGAAAATCCTACATGAACTTGCCATCACAATGCTCCATGCGCTTGTCATCACAATCCTCCATGAAACTTGGGATCACATTGCCCCATACACTTGTCATCACAATGCTCCATGGTCCTAGAAATCACTGTGCTCCATGACCTCTGTCATCACAATGCTACCAACACTTGTGATCACATTGCTCCATAGCACTTTTCATCACAATGCTCCATGCCATTGTCACCACAATGCTTCATGACCTTTGTCATCACAATGCTCAATAAACTTGTCATCACAATGCTCCCTGACACTTGTCGTCAGAATGCTCATTGAAACCTGTCATGAAAAGGCTCCATGCCGTTTTCATCACAATGCTCCATGCCCTTTTCATCACAGTGCTCCATGCCATTGTCATCACAATACTCCACAAGATGGTGATCAGAATGCTCCATTACACTTGTCATCACAATGCTACATGCCCCTTTTCACTACAGTGCTCCAAGACACTCGTCATCACAATTATCCATGGTCTTCTCATCGCAGTGCTCCACGGTCTTGCCAGCACAATGCTCCATGTCCTGGTCATCCCAATGCTCCATGTGCATTGTCATCACAATTCTCCTCGTCCCTGTCATCACTATGTTCCATGACACTTCTCATCATAATGTTACATGATCGTGTCATCACAATTCTCCATGCACTTGTCATCGCAATGCTCAATGACCCTTTTCATAGCAAGCTCCATGCGCTTGTCATCACAGTGCTTCACGACATTGTCTTCAAAATTCTCAATGGCCCTTGGCATCACAATGCTCCATGTCCTTGTCATCACAATGCTCCATGCCATTGTCATCACAATGGACCCTGACATACGTCATCACAATGCTCCTTGACACCTGCCTTCACAATACTCCATGACATTCTCATCACAATGATCCATGCCCTTGTCTTCACAATGCTCCAAGACCCCTGTAATCACAAAGCTCCATGCCCCTTATCTTCACAATGCTCCATGACCCCTGTCCTCACAATGCTGCATGAGTACTGTCATCTCAACCCTCCATGACCCCTGACAAAACAATGATCCGGGACGCTTCTCATCAAAATTCTCCATGACCATTGTCATCCCAATGCTCCATGAAACCTGTAATCACAATGAACCGTGACGCCTGTCATCACAGTGCTCCATGACACTTGTCATCACGATGCTCCATGCCTTTGTCATCAAAATGCTACATGACTTTGTCATCATAATGCTCCCTGCCCTTCTCATCACAATGTACCATGCCCTTGACCTCAATATGCTTCATGACCTTTGTCATCACAAATCTCCATGATCCTTGGCACCACAGTGCTCCATGCCACTGTCATCACACTGCTCCATGAACACTCTCATCACATTGCTCCATGCCCCTGTCATCACAAAGCTCCATGACGCTTGTCATCACAATGTTCCATGCCCTTCTCATCACAATGCTCCATGCCCTTGTCATTACATTCCTCCATGACCCATGTATCACAATGTTCCATGCCCTTGTCATCACAATGCTGCATGCACACTCTCATCACAATAATCCATGAAACTTCTCAGACCAATGCTCTATGCCCTTGTTATCACAATGCTCCATTACACCTGTCATAACAATGCTCCATGACCTCGATCATCACAAACTTCCAAGGCCTTGTCATCACAAGGCTCCGTGACACTTGTCATCTCAATGCTCCAAGACGCCTGCAATTACAATGCCCCATGCCCTTGTCATCACAAAGCTCCATGACACATGTCGTCAGAATGCTCCTTGGCACTCTCAGCACAATGCTCCATGCTCTTGTCATCACGATGCTCCTAGACCCCCGTCATCACAATCCTCCATGACCTCTGGCATCACAGTGCACCATCCCCATCATCATAATGCTTCATGCTATTGTCATCACAATGAAATCAAAATGCTCCATGACCTCTCTCATCAGAATGCTCCAAACGCTTGTGATCACAATGTTCCATAACACTTGTCATCACAACGCCCAATGACGCTCGTCATCACAATTATCCATGGTCTTCTCATCACAATGCTCCATGACCTTTTTCATCACAATGCTCAATACACTTGTCATCACAATGCTCCCTGACACTTGACATCAGTATGCTCCTTGAAGCCTGTCATGACAAGGCTCCATGTCTTTTTCATCACAATGCTCCATGCCCTTGTCATCACAAAGTCCATGATGCATGTCATCAGAAAGCTCCATGGCCTTCTCATCACAATGTTCCATGCCCTTGTCATCACAATACTCCAAGAACCTTGTAATCACAGTGTTCCATGTCCATTATCATCAGAATGCTCCATGAGATTTGTCATCACAAGGCTCAATGGTCTTCTCATAACAATGCTCCAGAACCTTGTCATCACAGTGCTCCATTCCCTTATCACCACAATGCCCCATGACACCTGTCATCACATTACTCCATGAATATTTTCCACACAATGCTCCATGCCTTTGTCAGCAAAATGCTACATGACTTTGTCATCACAATGCTCCTTGCGCTTGTCTTCACAATCTTCCCTTACCATTGTCATCCCAATCCTCCATAAAACTTGGGATCCCATTGCTTCATGCCCTTGTCATCACAATGCTCCACGCTAATTGAAATCAAAAGGCTCCATGACCTCTGTCATCACAATGCTCCAAACCCTTGTGATCACAGTGTTCCATAACACTTGTCATCACAATGCCCTATGACGCTCGTCATCACAATTATCCATGGTTTTATCATCACAATGCTCCTGACCTTTGTCATCCAATGCTCAATACAGTTGTCATCACAACGCTCCTGAACCCTTGTCATCACTATGCTCCTTGAACCCAGTCATGACATGGCTCCATGCCTTTTTCATCACAATGATCCATGCCCTTTTCATCACAAGGCTCCAAGAACCCTGTAATCACAATGCTCCATGCCCCTGTCATCACAAAACTCCATGACACATGTCATCAGAATGCTCCATGGACTTCTCATCACAATGCTCCATGCCTTTGTCATCACAATGCTCCAAGAGCCCTGTAATCACAATGCTCCATGCCCCTTTTCATCAGAATGCTCCATGAGACTTGTCATCACCAGGCTCCTGGTCTACTCATCATAATGCTCCAGGATCTTGTCATCACAATGCTCCTTTCCCTTTTCATCAATATGCTCCATGAAACCTGTCATCATAATACTCCATGAATATTTTAAGCCCAATGCTCCATACCCTTGTTATCCCAATGCTCAATGACCACTGTAATCACCATGCTCCATGCCTTTGTCAGGAAAATCCTACATGAACTTGCCATCACAATGCTCCATGCGCTTGTCATCACAATCCTCCATGAAACTTGGGATCACATTGCCCCATACACTTGTCATCACAATGCTCCATGGTCCTAGAAATCACTGTGCTCCATGACCTCTGTCATCACAATGCTACCAACACTTGTGATCACATTGCTCCATAGCACTTTTCATCACAATGCTCCATGCCATTGTCACCACAATGCTTCATGACCTTTGTCATCACAATGCTCAATAAACTTGTCATCACAATGCTCCCTGACACTTGTCGTCAGAATGCTCATTGAAACCTGTCATGAAAAGGCTCCATGCCGTTTTCATCACAATGCTCCATGCCCTTTTCATCACAGTGCTCCATGCCATTGTCATCACAATACTCCACAAGATGGTGATCAGAATGCTCCATTACACTTGTCATCACAATGCTACATGCCCCTTTTCACTACAGTGCTCCAAGACACTCGTCATCACAATTATCCATGGTCTTCTCATCGCAGTGCTCCACGGTCTTGCCAGCACAATGCTCCATGTCCTGGTCATCCCAATGCTCCATGTGCATTGTCATCACAATTCTCCTCGTCCCTGTCATCACTATGTTCCATGACACTTCTCATCATAATGTTACATGATCGTGTCATCACAATTCTCCATGCACTTGTCATCGCAATGCTCAATGACCCTTTTCATAGCAAGCTCCATGCGCTTGTCATCACAGTGCTTCACGACATTGTCTTCAAAATTCTCAATGGCCCTTGGCATCACAATGCTCCATGTCCTTGTCATCACAATGCTCCATGCCATTGTCATCACAATGGACCCTGACATACGTCATCACAATGCTCCTTGACACCTGCCTTCACAATACTCCATGACATTCTCATCACAATGATCCATGCCCTTGTCTTCACAATGCTCCAAGACCCCTGTAATCACAAAGCTCCATGCCCCTTATCTTCACAATGCTCCATGACCCCTGTCCTCACAATGCTGCATGAGTACTGTCATCTCAACCCTCCATGACCCCTGACAAAACAATGATCCGGGACGCTTCTCATCAAAATTCTCCATGACCATTGTCATCCCAATGCTCCATGAAACCTGTAATCACAATGAACCGTGACGCCTGTCATCACAGTGCTCCATGACACTTGTCATCACGATGCTCCATGCCTTTGTCATCAAAATGCTACATGACTTTGTCATCATAATGCTCCCTGCCCTTCTCATCACAATGTACCATGCCCTTGACCTCAATATGCTTCATGACCTTTGTCATCACAAATCTCCATGATCCTTGGCACCACAGTGCTCCATGCCACTGTCATCACACTGCTCCATGAACACTCTCATCACATTGCTCCATGCCCCTGTCATCACAAAGCTCCATGACGCTTGTCATCACAATGTTCCATGCCCTTCTCATCACAATGCTCCATGCCCTTGTCATTACATTCCTCCATGACCCATGTATCACAATGTTCCATGCCCTTGTCATCACAATGCTGCATGCACACTCTCATCACAATAATCCATGAAACTTCTCAGACCAATGCTCTATGCCCTTGTTATCACAATGCTCCATTACACCTGTCATAACAATGCTCCATGACCTCGATCATCACAAACTTCCAAGGCCTTGTCATCACAAGGCTCCGTGACACTTGTCATCTCAATGCTCCAAGACGCCTGCAATTACAATGCCCCATGCCCTTGTCATCACAAAGCTCCATGACACATGTCGTCAGAATGCGCCTTGGCACTCTCAGCACAATGCTCCATGCTCTTGTCATCACGATGCTCCTAGACCCCCGTCATCACAATCCTCCATGACCCCTGGCATCACAGTGCACCATCCCCATCATCATAATGCTTCATGCTATTGTCATCACAATGAAATCAAAATGCTCCATGACCTCTCTCATCAGAATGCTCCAAACGCTTGTGATCACAATGTTCCATAACACTTGTCATCACAACGCCCAATGACGCTCGTCATCACAATTATCCATGGTCTTCTCATCACAATGCTCCATGACCTTTTTCATCACAATGCTCAATACACTTGTCATCACAATGCTCCCTGACACTTGACATCAGTATGCTCCTTGAAGCCTGTCATGACAAGGCTCCATGTCTTTTTCATCACAATGCTCCATGCCCTTGTCATCACAAAGTCCATGATGCATGTCATCAGAAAGCTCCATGGCCTTCTCATCACAATGTTCCATGCCCTTGTCATCACAATACTCCAAGAACCTTGTAATCACAGTGTTCCATGTCCATTATCATCAGAATGCTCCATGAGATTTGTCATCACAAGGCTCAATGGTCTTCTCATAACAATGCTCCAGAACCTTGTCATCACAGTGCTCCATTCCCTTATCACCACAATGCCCCATGACACCTGTCATCACATTACTCCATGAATATTTTCCACACAATGCTCCATGCCTTTGTCAGCAAAATGCTACATGACTTTGTCATCACAATGCTCCTTGCGCTTGTCTTCACAATCTTCCCTTACCATTGTCATCCCAATCCTCCATAAAACTTGGGATCCCATTGCTTCATGCCCTTGTCATCACAATGCTCCACGCTAATTGAAATCAAAAGGCTCCATGACCTCTGTCATCACAATGCTCCAAACCCTTGTGATCACAGTGTTCCATAACACTTGTCATCACAATGCCCTATGACGCTCGTCATCACAATTATCCATGGTTTTATCATCACAATGCTCCTGACCTTTGTCATCCAATGCTCAATACAGTTGTCATCACAACGCTCCTGAACCCTTGTCATCACTATGCTCCTTGAACCCAGTCATGACATGGCTCCATGCCTTTTTCATCACAATGATCCATGCCCTTTTCATCACAAGGCTCCAAGAACCCTGTAATCACAATGCTCCATGCCCCTGTCATCACAAAACTCCATGACACATGTCATCAGAATGCTCCATGGACTTCTCATCACAATGCTCCATGCCTTTGTCATCACAATGCTCCAAGAGCCCTGTAATCACAATGCTCCATGCCCCTTTTCATCAGAATGCTCCATGAGACTTGTCATCACCAGGCTCCTGGTCTACTCATCATAATGCTCCAGGATCTTGTCATCACAATGCTCCTTTCCCTTTTCATCAATATGCTCCATGAAACCTGTCATCATAATACTCCATGAATATTTTAAGCCCAATGCTCCATACCCTTGTTATCCCAATGCTCAATGACCACTGTAATCACCATGCTCCATGCCTTTGTCAGGAAAATCCTACATGAACTTGCCATCACAATGCTCCATGCGCTTGTCATCACAATCCTCCATGAAACTTGGGATCACATTGCCCCATACACTTGTCATCACAATGCTCCATGGTCCTAGAAATCACTGTGCTCCATGACCTCTGTCATCACAATGCTACCAACACTTGTGATCACATTGCTCCATAGCACTTTTCATCACAATGCTCCATGCCATTGTCACCACAATGCTTCATGACCTTTGTCATCACAATGCTCAATAAACTTGTCATCACAATGCTCCCTGACACTTGTCGTCAGAATGCTCATTGAAACCTGTCATGAAAAGGCTCCATGCCGTTTTCATCACAATGCTCCATGCCCTTTTCATCACAGTGCTCCATGCCATTGTCATCACAATACTCCACAAGATGGTGATCAGAATGCTCCATTACACTTGTCATCACAATGCTACATGCCCCTTTTCATTACAGTGCTCCAAGACACTCGTCATCACAATTATCCATGGTCTTCTCATCGCAGTGCTCCACGGTCTTGCCAGCACAATGCTCCATGTCCTGGTCATCCCAATGCTCCATGTGCATTGTCATCACAATTCTCCTCGTCCCTGTCATCACTATGTTCCATGACACTTCTCATCATAATGTTACATGATCGTGTCATCACAATTCTCCATGCACTTGTCATTGCAATTCTCAATGACCCTTTTCATAGCAAGCTCCATGCGCTTGTCATCACAGTGCTTCACGACATTGTCTTCAAAATTCTCAATGGCCCTTGGCATCACAATGCTCCATGTCCTTGTCATCACAATGCTCCATGCCATTGTCATCACAATGGACCCTGACATACGTCATCACAATGCTCCTTGACACCTGCCTTCACAATACTCCATGACATTCTCATCACAATGATCCATGCCCTTGTCTTCACAATGCTCCAAGACCCCTGTAATCACAAAGCTCCATGCCCCTTATCTTCACAATGCTCCATGACCCCTGTCCTCACAATGCTGCATGAGTACTGTCATCTCAACCCTCCATGACCCCTGACAAAACAATGATCCGGGACGCTTCTCATCAAAATTCTCCATGACCATTGTCATCCCAATGCTCCATGAAACCTGTAATCACAATGAACCGTGACGCCTGTCATCACAGTGCTCCATGACACTTGTCATCACGATGCTCCATGCCTTTGTCATCAAAATGCTACATGACTTTGTCATCATAATGCTCCCTGCCCTTCTCATCACAATGTACCATGCCCTTGACCTCAATATGCTTCATGACCTTTGTCATCACAAATCTCCATGATCCTTGGCACCACAGTGCTCCATGCCACTGTCATCACACTGCTCCATGAACACTCTCATCACATTGCTCCATGCCCCTGTCATCGCAAAGCTCCATGACGCTTGTCATCACAATGTTCCATGCCCTTCTCATCACAATGCTCCATGCCCTTGTCATTACATTCCTCCATGACCCATGTATCACAATGTTCCATGCCCTTGTCATCACAATGCTGCATGCACACTCTCATCACAATAATCCATGAAACTTCTCAGACCAATGCTCTATGCCCTTGTTATCACAATGCTCCGTTACCCCTGTCATAACAATGATCCATGACCTCGGTCATCACAAACTTCCAAGGCCTTGTCATCACAAGGCTCCGTGACACTTGTCATCTCAATGCTCCAAGACGCCTGCAATTACAATGCCCCATGCCCTTGTCATCACAAAGCTCCATGACACATGTCGTCAGAATGCTCCTTGGCCCTCTCAGCACAATGCTCCATGCTCTTGTCATCACGATGCTCCTAGACCCCCGTCATCACAATCCTCCATGAGCCCTGGCATCACAGTGCACCATCCCCATCATCATAATGCTTCATGCTATTTTCATCACAATGAAATCAAAATGCACCATGACCTCTGGCATCACAATGCTTCAAACACTTGTGATCACAATGTTCCATGACACTTGTCATCACACCGCCCCATGACGCTCCTCTTCACCATTATCTGTGGACTTCTCTTCACAATGCTCCATGACCTTTCCATCACAATGCTCCATGCCATTGTCATCACAATACTCCACAAGATGGTCATCAGAATGCTCCATGACACTTGTCATCACAATGCTAAATGACCCCTGTCCTCACAATGCTCCATGCCCCTTGTCATTACAGTAATCCAAGACACTCGTCATCACAATTACCCAAGGTCTTCGCATCACAAAGCTCCACGGTCTTGCCATCACAAAGCTCCATGCCCTGATCATCCCAATGCTCCATGTCCATTGTCATAACAATTCTCAACGTCCTTGTCATCACAATGGTCCAGGACACTTCACATCATAATGTTACATGGATATGTCAGCACAATTCTCCATTCACTTGTCATTGCAATGCTCCATGACCCTTGTCATAGCATGCTCCATGCACTTGTCATCACAGTGCTTCACGACCTTGTCATCAAAATTCTCAATGGCCCTTGTTATCACAATGCCCCATTCCCATGTCATCACAATTCTCCATGCCCTTGTCATCACAAAGCTCCATGACGCATGTCATCAGAATCCTCCATGGCCTTCTCATCACAATGCTCCATGCCCATGTCATCACCATGCTCCAAGACCCCTGTAATCACAATGCTCCATGCACCTTTTCATCTCAATACTCCATGGACCCTTTCATCACAATGCACCATGAACATCATGATAATGCTTCTTGCTATTGTCATCACAATGAAATCAAAATGCTCCATGACCTCTCTCATCAGAATGCTCCAAACGCTTGTGATCACAATGTTCCATAACACTTGTCATCACAACGCCCAATGACGCTCGTCATCACAATTATCCATGGTCTTCTCATCACAATGCTCCATGACCTTTGTCATCACAATGCTCAATACACTTGTCATCACAATGCTCCCTGATACTTGACATCAGTATGCTCCTTGAAGCCTGTCATGACAAGGCTCCATGTCTTTTTCATCACAATGCTCCATGCCCTTGTCATCACAAAGTCCATGATGCATGTCATCAGAAAGCTCCATGGCCTTCTCATCACAATGCTCCATGCCCTTGTCATCACAATACTCCAAGAACCTTGTAATCACAGTGTTCCATGTCCATTATCATCAGAATGCTCCATGAGATTTGTCATCACAAGGCTCAATGGTCTTCTCATAACAATGCTCCAGAACCTTGTCATCACAGTGCTCCATTCCCTTATCACCACAATGCCCCATGACACCTGTCATCACATTACTCCATGAATATTTTGCTCACAATGCTCCATGCCTTTGTCAGCAAAATGCTACATGACTTTGTCATCACAATGCTCCATGCGCTTGTCTTCACAATCTTCCCTTACCATTGTCATCCCAATCCTCCATAAAACTTGGGATCCCTTTGCTTCATGCCCTTGTCATCACAATGCTCCACGCTTCTTGAAATCAAAAGGCTCCATGACCTCTGTCATCACAATGCTCCAAACCCTTGTGATCACAGTGTTCCATAACACTTGTCATCACAATGCCCTATGACGCTCGTCATCACAATTATCCATGGTTTTATCATCACAATGCTCCTGACCTTTGTCATCCAATGCTCAATACAGTTGTCATCACAACGCTCCTGAACCCTTGTCATCACTATGCTCCTTGAACCCAGTCATGACATGGCTCCATGCCTTTCTCATCACAATGATCCATGCCCTTTTCATCACAAGGCTCCAAGAACCCTGTAATCACAATGCTCCATGCCCCTGTCATCACAAAACTCCATGACACATGTCATCAGAATGCTCCATGGACTTCTCATCACAATGCTCCATGCTATTGTCATCACAATGCTCCAAGAGCCCTGTAATCACAATGCTCCATGCCCCTTTTCATCAGAATGCTCCATGAGACTTGTCATCACCAGGCTCCTGGTCTACTCATCATAATGCTCCAGGATCTTGTCATCACAATGCTCCTTTCCCTTTTCATCAATATGCTCCATGAAACCTGTCATCATAATACTCCATGAATATTTTAAGCCCAATGCTCCATACCCTTGTTATCCCAATGCTCAATGACCACTGTAATCTCCATGCTCCATGCCTTTGTCAGGAAAATCCTACATGAACTTGCCATCACAATGCTCCATGCGCTTGTCATCACAATCCTCCATGAAACTTGGGATCACATTGCCCCATACACTTGTCATCACAATGCTCCATGGTCCTAGAAATCACTGTGCTCCATGACCTCTGTCATCACAATGCTACCAACACTTGTGATCACATTGCTCCATAGCACTTTTCATCACAATGCTCCATGCCATTGTCACCACAATGCTTCATGACCTTTGTCATCACAATGCTCAATAAACTTGTCATCACAATGCTCCCTGACACTTGTCGTCAGAATGCTCATTGAAACCTGTCATGAAAAGGCTCCATGCCGTTTTCATCACAATGCTCCATGCCCTGTTCATCACAATGCTCCATGCCATTGTCATCACAATACTCCACAAGATGGTGATCAGAATGCTCCATTACACTTGTCATCAGATTGCTACATGCCCCTTGTCATTACAGTGCTCCAAGACACTCGTCATCACAATTATCCATGGTCTTCTCATCGCAATGCTCCACAGTCTTGCCAGCACAATGCTCCATGTCCTGGTCATCCCAATGCTCCATGTGCATTGTCATCACAATTCTCCTCGTCCTTGTCATCACTATGTTCCATGACACTTCTCATCATAATGTTACATGATCGTGTCATCACAATTCTCCATGCGCTTGTCATCGCAATGCTC
Organism: Mesoplodon densirostris; assembly: GCF_025265405.1. Taxonomy (NCBI): domain Eukaryota; kingdom Metazoa; phylum Chordata; class Mammalia; order Artiodactyla; family Ziphiidae; genus Mesoplodon; species Mesoplodon densirostris. The sequence continues at coordinate 6,064,325 of NW_026778236.1, read as the reverse complement.
AATGACCCTTTTCATAGCAAGCTCCATGCGCTTGTCATCACAGTGCTTCACGACATTGTCTTCAAAATTCTCAATGGCCCTTGGCATCACAATGCTCCATGTCCTTGTCATCACAATGCTCCATGCCATTGTCATCACAATGGACCCTGACATACGTCATCACAATGCTCCTTGACACCTGCCTTCACAATACTCCATGACATTCTCATCACAATGATCCATGCCCTTGTCTTCACAATGCTCCAAGACCCCTGTAATCACAAAGCTCCATGCCCCTTATCTTCACAATGCTCCATGACCCCTGTCCTCACAATGCTGCATGAGTACTGTCATCTCAACCCTCCATGACCCCTGACAAAACAATGATCCGGGACGCTTCTCATCAAAATTCTCCATGACCATTGTCATCCCAATGCTCCATGAAACCTGTAATCACAATGAACCGTGACGCCTGTCATCACAGTGCTCCATGACACTTGTCATCACGATGCTCCATGCCTTTGTCATCAAAATGCTACATGACTTTGTCATCATAATGCTCCCTGCCCTTCTCATCACAATGTACCATGCCCTTGACCTCAATATGCTTCATGACCTTTGTCATCACAAATCTCCATGATCCTTGGCACCACAGTGCTCCATGCCACTGTCATCACACAGCTCCATGAACACTCTCATCACATTGCTCCATGCCCCTGTCATCACAAAGCTCCATGACGCTTGTCATCACAATGTTCCATGCCCTTCTCATCACAATGCTCCATGCCCTTGTCATTACATTCCTCCATGACCCATGTATCACAATGTTCCATGCCCTTGTCATCACAATGCTGCATGCACACTCTCATCACAATAATCCATGAAACTTCTCAGACCAATGCTCTATGCCCTTGTTATCACAATGCTCCATTACCCCTGTCATAACAATGCTCCATGACCTCGATCATCACAAACTTCCAAGGCCTTGTCATCACAAGGCTCCGTGACACTTGTCATCTCAATGCTCCAAGACGCCTGCAATTACAATGCCCCATGCCCTTGTCATCACAAAGCTCCATGACACATGTCGTCAGAATGCTCCTTGTCACTCTCAGCACAATGCTCCATGCTCTTGTCATCACGATGCTCCTAGACCCCCGTCATCACAATCCTCCATGACCCCTGGCATCACAGTGCACCATCCCCATCATCATAATGCTTCATGCTATTGTCATCACAATGAAATCAAAATGCTCCATGACCTCTCTCATCAGAATGCTCCAAACGCTTGTGATCACAATGTTCCATAACACTTGTCATCACAACGCCCAATGACGCTCGTCATCACAATTATCCATGGTCTTCTCATCACAATGCTCCATGACCTTTTTCATCACAATGCTCAATACACTTGTCATCACAATGCTCCCTGACACTTGACATCAGTATGCTCCTTGAAGCCTGTCATGACAAGGCTCCATGTCTTTTTCATCACAATGCTCCATGCCCTTGTCATCACAAAGTCCATGATGCATGTCATCAGAAAGCTCCATGGCCTTCTCATCACAATGTTCCATGCCCTTGTCATCACAATACTCCAAGAACCTTGTAATCACAGTGTTCCATGTCCATTATCATCAGAATGCTCCATGAGATTTGTCATCACAAGGCTCAATGGTCTTCTCATAACAATGCTCCAGAACCTTGTCATCACAGTGCTCCATTCCCTTATCACCACAATGCCCCATGACACCTGTCATCACATTACTCCATGAATATTTTCCACACAATGCTCCATGCCTTTGTCAGCAAAATGCTACATGACTTTGTCATCACAATGCTCCTTGCGCTTGTCTTCACAATCTTCCCTTACCATTGTCATCCCAATCCTCCATAAAACTTGGGATCCCATTGCTTCATGCCCTTGTCATCACAATGCTCCACGCTAATTGAAATCAAAAGGCTCCATGACCTCTGTCATCACAATGCTCCAAACCCTTGTGATCACAGTGTTCCATAACACTTGTCATCACAATGCCCTATGACGCTCGTCATCACAATTATCCATGGTTTTATCATCACAATGCTCCTGACCTTTGTCATCCAATGCTCAATACAGTTGTCATCACAACGCTCCTGAACCCTTGTCATCACTATGCTCCTTGAACCCAGTCATGACATGGCTCCATGCCTTTTTCATCACAATGATCCATGCCCTTTTCATCACAAGGCTCCAAGAACCCTGTAATCACAATGCTCCATGCCCCTGTCATCACAAAACTCCATGACACATGTCATCAGAATGCTCCATGGACTTCTCATCACAATGCTCCATGCCTTTGTCATCACAATGCTCCAAGAGCCCTGTAATCACAATGCTCCATGCCCCTTTTCATCAGAATGCTCCATGAGACTTGTCATCACCAGGCTCCTGGTCTACTCATCATAATGCTCCAGGATCTTGTCATCACAATGCTCCTTTCCCTTTTCATCAATATGCTCCATGAAACCTGTCATCATAATACTCCATGAATATTTTAAGCCCAATGCTCCATACCCTTGTTATCCCAATGCTCAATGACCACTGTAATCACCATGCTCCATGCCTTTGTCAGGAAAATCCTACATGAACTTGCCATCACAATGCTCCATGCGCTTGTCATCACAATCCTCCATGAAACTTGGGATCACATTGCCCCATACACTTGTCATCACAATGCTCCATGGTCCTAGAAATCACTGTGCTCCATGACCTCTGTCATCACAATGCTACCAACACTTGTGATCACATTGCTCCATAGCACTTTTCATCACAATGCTCCATGCCATTGTCACCACAATGCTTCATGACCTTTGTCATCACAATGCTCAATAAACTTGTCATCACAATGCTCCCTGACACTTGTCGTCAGAATGCTCATTGAAACCTGTCATGAAAAGGCTCCATGCCGTTTTCATCACAATGCTCCATGCCCTTTTCATCACAGTGCTCCATGCCATTGTCATCACAATACTCCACAAGATGGTGATCAGAATGCTCCATTACACTTGTCATCACAATGCTACATGCCCCTTTTCACTACAGTGCTCCAAGACACTCGTCATCACAATTATCCATGGTCTTCTCATCGCAGTGCTCCACGGTCTTGCCAGCACAATGCTCCATGTCCTGGTCATCCCAATGCTCCATGTGCATTGTCATCACAATTCTCCTCGTCCCTGTCATCACTATGTTCCATGACACTTCTCATCATAATGTTACATGATCGTGTCATCACAATTCTCCATGCACTTGTCATCGCAATGCTCAATGACCCTTTTCATAGCAAGCTCCATGCGCTTGTCATCACAGTGCTTCACGACATTGTCTTCAAAATTCTCAATGGCCCTTGGCATCACAATGCTCCATGTCCTTGTCATCACAATGCTCCATGCCATTGTCATCACAATGGACCCTGACATACGTCATCACAATGCTCCTTGACACCTGCCTTCACAATACTCCATGACATTCTCATCACAATGATCCATGCCCTTGTCTTCACAATGCTCCAAGACCCCTGTAATCACAAAGCTCCATGCCCCTTATCTTCACAATGCTCCATGACCCCTGTCCTCACAATGCTGCATGAGTACTGTCATCTCAACCCTCCATGACCCCTGACAAAACAATGATCCGGGACGCTTCTCATCAAAATTCTCCATGACCATTGTCATCCCAATGCTCCATGAAACCTGTAATCACAATGAACCGTGACGCCTGTCATCACAGTGCTCCATGACACTTGTCATCACGATGCTCCATGCCTTTGTCATCAAAATGCTACATGACTTTGTCATCATAATGCTCCCTGCCCTTCTCATCACAATGTACCATGCCCTTGACCTCAATATGCTTCATGACCTTTGTCATCACAAATCTCCATGATCCTTGGCACCACAGTGCTCCATGCCACTGTCATCACACTGCTCCATGAACCCTCTCATCACATTGCTCCATGCCCCTGTCATCACAAAGCTCCATGACGCTTGTCATCACAATGTTCCATGCCCTTCTCATCACAATGCTCCATGCCCTTGTCATTACATTCCTCCATGACCCATGTATCACAATGTTCCATGCCCTTGTCATCACAATGCTGCATGCACACTCTCATCACAATAATCCATGAAACTTCTCAGACCAATGCTCTATGCCCTTGTTATCACAATGCTCCATTACCCCTGTCATAACAATGATCCATGACCTCGGTCATCACAAACTTCCAAGGCCTTGTCATCACAAGGCTCCGTGACACTTGTCATCTCAATGCTCCAAGACGCCTGCAATTACAATGCCCCATGCCCTTGTCATCACAAAGCTCCATGACACATGTCGTCAGAATGCTCCTTGGCCCTCTCAGCACAATGCTCCATGCTCTTGTCATCACGATGCTCCTAGACCCCCGTCATCACAATCCTCCATGACCTCTGGCATCACAGTGCACCATCCCCATCATCATAATGCTTCATGCTATTGTCATCACAATGAAATCAAAATGCTCCATGACCTCTCTCATCAGAATGCTCCAAACGCTTGTGATCACAATGTTCCATAACACTTGTCATCACAACGCCCAATGACGCTCGTCATCACAATTATCCATGGTCTTCTCATCACAATGCTCCATGACCTTTTTCATCACAATGCTCAATACACTTGTCATCACAATGCTCCCTGACACTTGACATCAGTATGCTCCTTGAAGCCTGTCATGACAAGGCTCCATGTCTTTTTCATCACAATGCTCCATGCCCTTGTCATCACAAAGTCCATGATGCATGTCATCAGAAAGCTCCATGGCCTTCTCATCACAATGTTCCATGCCCTTGTCATCACAATACTCCAAGAACCTTGTAATCACAGTGTTCCATGTCCATTATCATCAGAATGCTCCATGAGATTTGTCATCACAAGGCTCAATGGTCTTCTCATAACAATGCTCCAGAACCTTGTCATCACAGTGCTCCATTCCCTTATCACCACAATGCCCCATGACACCTGTCATCACATTACTCCATGAATATTTTCCACACAATGCTCCATGCCTTTGTCAGCAAAATGCTACATGACTTTGTCATCACAATGCTCCTTGCGCTTGTCTTCACAATCTTCCCTTACCATTGTCATCCCAATCCTCCATAAAACTTGGGATCCCCTTGCTTCATGCCCTTGTCATCACAATGCTCCACGCTAATTGAAATCAAAAGGCTCCATGACCTCTGTCATCACAATGCTCCAAACCCTTGTGATCACAGTGTTCCATAACACTTGTCATCACAATGCCCTATGACGCTCGTCATCACAATTATCCATGGTTTTATCATCACAATGCTCCTGACCTTTGTCATCCAATGCTCAATACAGTTGTCATCACAACGCTCCTGAACCCTTGTCATCACTATGCTCCTTGAACCCAGTCATGACATGGCTCCATGCCTTTTTCATCACAATGATCCATGCCCTTTTCATCACAAGGCTCCAAGAACCCTGTAATCACAATGCTCCATGCCCCTGTCATCACAAAACTCCATGACACATGTCATCAGAATGCTCCATGGACTTCTCATCACAATGCTCCATGCCTTTGTCATCACAATGCTCCAAGAGCCCTGTAATCACAATGCTCCATGCCCCTTTTCATCAGAATGCTCCATGAGACTTGTCATCACCAGGCTCCTGGTCTACTCATCATAATGCTCCAGGATCTTGTCATCACAATGCTCCTTTCCCTTTTCATCAATATGCTCCATGAAACCTGTCATCATAATACTCCATGAATATTTTAAGCCCAATGCTCCATACCCTTGTTATCCCAATGCTCAATGACCACTGTAATCACCATGCTCCATGCCTTTGTCAGGAAAATCCTACATGAACTTGCCATCACAATGCTCCATGCGCTTGTCATCACAATCCTCCATGAAACTTGGGATCACATTGCCCCATACACTTGTCATCACAATGCTCCATGGTCCTAGAAATCACTGTGCTCCATGACCTCTGTCATCACAATGCTACCAACACTTGTGATCACATTGCTCCATAGCACTTTTCATCACAATGCTCCATGCCATTGTCACCACAATGCTTCATGACCTTTGTCATCACAATGCTCAATAAACTTGTCATCACAATGCTCCCTGACACTTGTCGTCAGAATGCTCATTGAAACCTGTCATGAAAAGGCTCCATGCCGTTTTCATCACAATGCTCCATGCCCTTTTCATCACAGTGCTCCATGCCATTGTCATCACAATACTCCACAAGATGGTGATCAGAATGCTCCATTACACTTGTCATCACAATGCTACATGCCCCTTTTCACTACAGTGCTCCAAGACACTCGTCATCACAATTATCCATGGTCTTCTCATCGCAGTGCTCCACGGTCTTGCCAGCACAATGCTCCATGTCCTGGTCATCCCAATGCTCCATGTGCATTGTCATCACAATTCTCCTCGTCCCTGTCATCACTATGTTCCATGACACTTCTCATCATAATGTTACATGATCGTGTCATCACAATTCTCCATGCACTTGTCATCGCAATGCTCAATGACCCTTTTCATAGCAAGCTCCATGCGCTTGTCATCACAGTGCTTCACGACATTGTCTTCAAAATTCTCAATGGCCCTTGGCATCACAATGCTCCATGTCCTTGTCATCACAATGCTCCATGCCATTGTCATCACAATGGACCCTGACATACGTCATCACAATGCTCCTTGACACCTGCCTTCACAATACTCCATGACATTCTCATCACAATGATCCATGCCCTTGTCTTCACAATGCTCCAAGACCCCTGTAATCACAAAGCTCCATGCCCCTTATCTTCACAATGCTCCATGACCCCTGTCCTCACAATGCTGCATGAGTACTGTCATCTCAACCCTCCATGACCCCTGACAAAACAATGATCCGGGACGCTTCTCATCAAAATTCTCCATGACCATTGTCATCCCAATGCTCCATGAAACCTGTAATCACAATGAACCGTGACGCCTGTCATCACAGTGCTCCATGACACTTGTCATCACGATGCTCCATGCCTTTGTCATCAAAATGCTACATGACTTTGTCATCATAATGCTCCCTGCCCTTCTCATCACAATGTACCATGCCCTTGACCTCAATATGCTTCATGACCTTTGTCATCACAAATCTCCATGATCCTTGGCACCACAGTGCTCCATGCCACTGTCATCACACTGCTCCATGAACACTCTCATCACATTGCTCCATGCCCCTGTCATCACAAAGCTCCATGACGCTTGTCATCACAATGTTCCATGCCCTTCTCATCACAATGCTCCATGCCCTTGTCATTACATTCCTCCATGACCCATGTATCACAATGTTCCATGCCCTTGTCATCACAATGCTGCATGCACACTCTCATCACAATAATCCATGAAACTTCTCAGACCAATGCTCTATGCCCTTGTTATCACAATGCTCCATTACACCTGTCATAACAATGCTCCATGACCTCGATCATCACAAACTTCCAAGGCCTTGTCATCACAAGGCTCCGTGACACTTGTCATCTCAATGCTCCAAGACGCCTGCAATTACAATGCCCCATGCCCTTGTCATCACAAAGCTCCATGACACATGTCGTCAGAATGCTCCTTGGCACTCTCAGCACAATGCTCCATGCTCTTGTCATCACGATGCTCCTAGACCCCCGTCATCACAATCCTCCATGACCCCTGGCATCACAGTGCACCATCCCCATCATCATAATGCTTCATGCTATTGTCATCACAATGAAATCAAAATGCTCCATGACCTCTCTCATCAGAATGCTCCAAACGCTTGTGATCACAATGTTCCATAACACTTGTCATCACAACGCCCAATGACGCTCGTCATCACAATTATCCATGGTCTTCTCATCACAATGCTCCATGACCTTTTTCATCACAATGCTCAATACACTTGTCATCACAATGCTCCCTGACACTTGACATCAGTATGCTCCTTGAAGCCTGTCATGACAAGGCTCCATGTCTTTTTCATCACAATGCTCCATGCCCTTGTCATCACAAAGTCCATGATGCATGTCATCAGAAAGCTCCATGGCCTTCTCATCACAATGTTCCATGCCCTTGTCATCACAATACTCCAAGAACCTTGTAATCACAGTGTTCCATGTCCATTATCATCAGAATGCTCCATGAGATTTGTCATCACAAGGCTCAATGGTCTTCTCATAACAATGCTCCAGAACCTTGTCATCACAGTGCTCCATTCCCTTATCACCACAATGCCCCATGACACCTGTCATCACATTACTCCATGAATATTTTCCACACAATGCTCCATGCCTTTGTCAGCAAAATGCTACATGACTTTGTCATCACAATGCTCCTTGCGCTTGTCTTCACAATCTTCCCTTACCATTGTCATCCCAATCCTCCATAAAACTTGGGATCCCATTGCTTCATGCCCTTGTCATCACAATGCTCCACGCTAATTGAAATCAAAAGGCTCCATGACCTCTGTCATCACAATGCTCCAAACCCTTGTGATCACAGTGTTCCATAACACTTGTCATCACAATGCCCTATGACGCTCGTCATCACAATTATCCATGGTTTTATCATCACAATGCTCCTGACCTTTGTCATCCAATGCTCAATACAGTTGTCATCACAACGCTCCTGACCCCTTGTCATCACTATGCTCCTTGAACCCAGTCATGACATGGCTCCATGCCTTTTTCATCACAATGATCCATGCCCTTTTCATCACAAGGCTCCAAGAACCCTGTAATCACAATGCTCCATGCCCCTGTCATCACAAAACTCCATGACACATGTCATCAGAATGCTCCATGGACTTCTCATCACAATGCTCCATGCCTTTGTCATCACAATGCTCCAAGAGCCCTGTAATCACAATGCTCCATGCCCCTTTTCATCAGAATGCTCCATGAGACTTGTCATCACCAGGCTCCTGGTCTACTCATCATAATGCTCCAGGATCTTGTCATCACAATGCTCCTTTCCCTTTTCATCAATATGCTCCATGAAACCTGTCATCATAATACTCCATGAATATTTTAAGCCCAATGCTCCATACCCTTGTTATCCCAATGCTCAATGACCACTGTAATCACCATGCTCCATGCCTTTGTCAGGAAAATCCTACATGAACTTGCCATCACAATGCTCCATGCGCTTGTCATCACAATCCTCCATGAAACTTGGGATCACATTGCCCCATACACTTGTCATCACAATGCTCCATGGTCCTAGAAATCACTGTGCTCCATGACCTCTGTCATCACAATGCTACCAACACTTGTGATCACATTGCTCCATAGCACTTTTCATCACAATGCTCCATGCCATTGTCACCACAATGCTTCATGACCTTTGTCATCACAATGCTCAATAAACTTGTCATCACAATGCTCCCTGACACTTGTCGTCAGAATGCTCATTGAAACCTGTCATGAAAAGGCTCCATGCCGTTTTCATCACAATGCTCCATGCCCTTTTCATCACAGTGCTCCATGCCATTGTCATCACAATACTCCACAAGATGGTGATCAGAATGCTCCATTACACTTGTCATCACAATGCTACATGCCCCTTTTCACTACAGTGCTCCAAGACACTCGTCATCACAATTATCCATGGTCTTCTCATCGCAGTGCTCCACGGTCTTGCCAGCACAATGCTCCATGTCCTGGTCATCCCAATGCTCCATGTGCATTGTCATCACAATTCTCCTCGTCCCTGTCATCACTATGTTCCATGACACTTCTCATCATAATGTTACATGATCGTGTCATCACAATTCTCCATGCACTTGTCATCGCAATGCTCAATGACCCTTTTCATAGCAAGCTCCATGCGCTTGTCATCACAGTGCTTCACGACATTGTCTTCAAAATTCTCAATGGCCCTTGGCATCACAATGCTCCATGTCCTTGTCATCACAATGCTCCATGCCATTGTCATCACAATGGACCCTGACATACGTCATCACAATGCTCCTTGACACCTGCCTTCACAATACTCTATGACATTCTCATCACAATGATCCATGCCCTTGTCTTCACAATGCTCCAAGACCCCTGTAATCACAAAGCTCCATGCCCCTTATCTTCACAATGCTCCATGACCCCTGTCCTCACAATGCTGCATGAGTACTGTCATCTCAACCCTCCATGACCCCTGACAAAACAATGATCCGGGAGGCTTCTCATCAAAATTATCCATGACCATTGTCATCCCAATGCTCCATGAAACCTGTAATCACAATGAACCGTGACGCCTGTCATCACAGTGCTCCATGACACTTGTCATCACGATGCTCCATGCCTTTGTCATCAAAATGCTACATGATTTTGTCATCATAATGCTCCCTGCCCTTCTCATCACAATGTACCATGCCCTTGACCTCAATATGCTTCATGACCTTGTCATCACAAATCTCCATGATCCTTGGCACCACAGTGCTCCATGCCACTGTCATCACACTGCTCCATGAACACTCTCATCACATTGCTCCATGCCCCTGTCATCGCAAAGCTCCATGACGCTTGTCATCACAATGTTCCATGCCCTTCTCATCACAATGCTCCATGCCCTTGTCATTACATTCCTCCATGACCCATGTATCACAATGTTCCATGCCCTTGTCATCACAATGCTGCATGCACACTCTCATCACAATAATCCATGAAACTTCTCAGACCAATGCTCTATGCCCTTGTTATCACAATGCTCCATTACCCCTGTCATAACAATGATCCATGACCTCGGTCATCACAAACTTCCAAGGCCTTGTCATCACAAGGCTCCGTGACACTTGTCATCTCAATGCTCCAAGACGCCTGCAATTACAATGCCCCATGCCCTTGTCATCACAAAGCTCCATGACACATGTCGTCAGAATGCTCCTTGGCCCTCTCAGCACAATGCTCCATGCTCTTGTCATCACGATGCTCCTAGACCCCCGTCATCACAATCCTCCATGAGCCCTGGCATCACAGTGCACCATCCCCATCATCATAATGCTTCATGCTATTTTCATCACAATGAAATCAAAATGCACCATGACCTCTGGCATCACAATGCTTCAAACACTTGTGATCACAATGTTCCATGACACTTGTCATCACACCGCCCCATGACGCTCCTCTTCACCATTATCTGTGGACTTCTCTTCACAATGCTCCATGCCCTTTCCATCACAATGCTCCATGCCATTGTCATCACAATACTCCACAAGATGGTCATCAGAATGCTCCATGACACTTGTCATCACAATGCTAAATGACCCCTGTCCTCACAATGCTCCATGCCCCTTGTCATTACAGTAATCCAGGACACTCGTCATCACAGTTATCCAAGGTCTTCGCATCACAAAGCTCCACGGTCTTGCCATCACAAAGCTCCATGCCCTGATCATCCCAATGCTCCATGTCCATTGTCATAACAATTCTCAACGTCCTTGTCATCACAATGGTCCAGGACACTTCACATCATAATGTTACATGCATATGTCAGCACAATTCTCCATTCACTTGTCATTGCAATGCTCCATGACCCTTGTCATAGCATGCTCCATGCACTTGTCATCACAGTGCTTCACGACCTTGTCATCAAAATTCTCAATGGCCCTTGTTATCACAATGCCCCATTCCCATGTCATCACAATTCTCCATGCCCTTGTCATCACAAAGCTCCATGACGCATGTCATCAGAATCCTCCATGGCCTTCTCATCACAATGCTCCATGCCCATGTCATCACCATGCTCAAGACCCCTGTAATCACAATGCTCCATGCCCCTTTTCATCTCAATACTCCATGGACCCTTTCTTCACAATGCACCATGAACATCATCATAATGCTTCTTGCTATTGTCATCACAATGAAATCAAAATGCTCCATGACCTCTCTCATCAGAATGCTCCAAACGCTTGTGATCACAATGTTCCATAACACTTGTCATCACAACGCCCAATGACGCTCGTCATCACAATTATCCATGGTCTTCTCATCACAATGCTCCATGACCTTTGTCATCACAATGCTCAATACACTTGTCATCACAATGCTCCCTGACACTTGACATCAGTATGCTCCTTGAAGCCTGTCATGACAAGGCTCCATGTCTTTTTCATCACAATGCTCCATGCCCTTGTCATCACAAAGTCCATGATGCATGTCATCAGAAAGCTCCATGGCCTTCTCATCACAATGCTCCATGCCCTTGTCATCACAATACTCCAAGAACCTTGTAATCACAGTGTTCCATGTCCATTATCATCAGAATGCTCCATGAGATTTGTCATCACAAGGCTCAATGGTCTTCTCATAACAATGCTCCAGAACCTTGTCATCACAGTGCTCCATTCCCTTATCACCACAATGCCCCATGACACCTGTCATCACATTACTCCATGAATATTTTCCACACAATGCTCCATGCCTTTGTCAGCAAAATGCTACATGACTTTGTCATCACAATGCTCCTTGCGCTTGTCTTCACAATCTTCCCTTACCATTGTCATCCCAATCCTCAATAAAACTTGGGATCCCATTGCTTCATGCCCTTGTCATCACAATGCTCCACGCTTCTTGAAATCAAAAGGCTCCATGACCTCTGTCATCACAATGCTCCAAACCCTTGTGATCACAGTGTTCCATAACACTTGTCATCAAAATGCCCTATGACGCTCGTCATCACAATTATCCATGGTTTTATCATCACAATGCTCCTGACCTTTGTCATCCAATGCTCAATACAGTTGTCATCACAACGCTCCTGAACCCTTGTCATCACTATGCTCCTTGAACCCAGTCATGACATGGCTCCATGCCTTTTTCATCACAATGATCCATGCCCTTTTCATCACAAGGCTCCAAGAACCCTGTAATCACAATGCTCCATGCCCCTGTCATCACAAAACTCCATGACACATGTCATCAGAATGCTCCATGTACTTCTCATCCCAATGCTCCATGCTTTTGTCATCACAATGCTCCAAGAGCCCTGTAATCACAATGCTCCATGCCCCTTTTCATCAGAATGCTCCATGAGACTTGTCATCACCAGGCTCCTGGTCTACTCATCATAATGCTCCAGGATCTTGTCATCACAATGCTCCTTTCCCTTTTCATCAATATGCTCCATGAAACCTGTCATCATAATACTCCATGAATATTTTAAGCCCAATGCTCCATACCCTTGTTATCCCAATGCTCAATGACCACTGTAATCACCATGCTCCATGCCTTTGTCAGGAAAATCCTACATGAACTTGCCATCACAATGCTCCATGCGCTTGTCATCACAATCCTCCATGAAACTTGGGATCACATTGCCCCATACACTTGTCATCACAATGCTCCATGGTCCTAGAAATCACTGTGCTCCATGACCTCTGTCATCACAATGCTACCAACACTTGTGATCACATTGCTCCATAGCACTTTTCATCACAATGCTCCATGCCATTGTCACCACAATGCTTCATGACCTTTGTCATCACAATGCTCAATAAACTTGTCATCACAATGCTCCCTGACACTTGTCGTCAGAATGCTCATTGAAACCTGTCATGAAAAGGCTCCATGCCGTTTTCATCACAATGCTCCATGCCCTGTTCATCACAATGCTCCATGCCATTGTCATCACAATACTCCACAAGATGGTGATCAGAATGCTCCATTACACTTGTCATCAGATTGCTACATGCCCCTTGTCATTACAGTGCTCCAAGACACTCGTCATCACAATTATCCATGGTCTTCTCATCGCAATGCTCCACGGTCTTGCCAGCACAATGCTCCATGTCCTGGTCATCCCAATGCTCCATGTGCATTGTCATCACAATTCTCCTCGTCCCTGTCATCACTATGTTCCATGACACTTCTCATCATAATGTTACATGATCGTGTCATCACAATTCTCCATGCACTTGTCATCGCAATGCTCAATGACCCTTTTCATAGCAAGCTCCATGCGCTTGTCATCACAGTGCTTCACGACATTGTCTTCAAAATTCTCAATGGCCCTTGGCATCACAATGCTCCATGTCCTTGTCATCACAATGCTCCATGCCATTGTCATCACAATGGACCCTGACATACGTCATCACAATGCTCCTTGACACCTGCCTTCACAATACTCCATGACATTCTCATCACAATGATCCATGCCCTTGTCTTCACAATGCTCCAAGACCCCTGTAATCACAAAGCTCCATGCCCCTTATCTTCACAATGCTCCATGACCCCTGTCCTCACAATGCTGCATGAGTACTGTCATCTCAACCCTCCATGACCCCTGACAAAACAATGATCCGGGACGCTTCTCATCAAAATTCTCCATGACCATTGTCATCCCAATGCTTCATGAAACCTGTAATCACAATGAACCGTGACGCCTGTCATCACAGTGCTCCATGACACTTGTCATCACGATGCTCCATGCCTTTGTCATCAAAATGCTACATGACTTTGTCATCATAATGCTCCCTGCCCTTCTCATCACAATGTACCATGCCCTTGACCTCAATATGCTTCATGACCTTTGTCATCACAAATCTCCATGATCCTTGGCACCACAGTGCTCCATGCCACTGTCATCACACTGCTCCATGAACCCTCTCATCACATTGCTCCATGCCCCTGTCATCACAAAGCTCCATGACGCTTGTCATCACAATGTTCCATGCCCTTCTCATCACAATGCTCCATGCCCTTGTCATTACATTCCTCCATGACCCATGTATCACAATGTTCCATGCCCTTGTCATCACAATGCTGCATGCACACTCTCATCACAATAATCCATGAAACTTCTCAGACCAATGCTCTATGCCCTTGTTATCACAATGCTCCGTTACCCCTGTCATAACAATGATCCATGACCTCGGTCATCACAAACTTCCAAGGCCTTGTCATCACAAGGCTCCGTGACACTTGTCATCTCAATGCTCCAAGACGCCTGCAATTACAATGCCCCATGCCCTTGTCATCACAAAGCTCCATGACACATGTCGTCAGAATGCTCCTTGGCCCTCTCAGCACAATGCTCCATGCTCTTGTCATCACGATGCTCCTAGACCCCCGTCATCACAATCCTCCATGACCCCTGGCATCACAGTGCACCATCCCCATCATCATAATGCTTCATGCTATTTTCATCACAATGAAATCAAAATGCACCATGACCTCTGGCATCACAATGCTTCAAACACTTGTGATCACAATGTTCCATGACACTTGTCATCACACCGCCCCATGACGCTCCTCTTCACCATTATCTGTGGACTTCTCTTCACAATGCTCCATGCCCTTTCCATCACAATGCTCCATGCCATTGTCATCACAATACTCCACAAGATGGTCATCCGAATGCTCCATGACACTTGTCATCACAATGCTAAATGACCCCTGTCCTCACAATGCTCCATGCCCCTTGTCATTACAGTAATCCAAGACACTCGTCATCACAATTATCCAAGGTCTTCGCATCACAAAGCTCCACGGTCTTGCCATCACAAAGCTCCATGCCCTGATCATCCCAATGCTCCATGTCCATTGTCATAACAATTCTCAACGTCCTTGTCATCACAATGGTCCAGGACACTTCACATCATAATGTTACATGCATATGTCAGCACAATTCTCCATTCACTTGTCATTGCAATGCTCCATGACCCTTGTCATAGCATGCTCCATGCACTTGTCATCACAGTGCTTCACGACCTTGTCATCAAAATTCTCAATGGCCCTTGTTATCACAATGCCCCATTCCCATGTCATCACAATTCTCCATGCCCTTGTCATCACAAAGCTCCATGACGCATGTCATCAGAATCCTCCATGGCCTTCTCATCACAATGCTCCATGCCCTTGTCATCACCATGCTCCAAGACCCCTGTAATCACAATGCTCCATGCCCCTTTTCATCTCAATACTCCATGGACCCTTTCATCACAATGCACCATGAACATCATCATAATGCTTCTTGCTATTGTCATCACAATGAAATCAAAATGCTCCATGACCTCTCTCATCAGAATGCTCCAAACGCTTGTGATCACAATGTTCCATAACACTTGTCATCACAACGCCCAATGACGCTCGTCATCACAATTATCCATGGTCTTCTCATCACAATGCTCCATGACCTTTGTCATCACAATGCTCAATACACTTGTCATCACAATGCTCCCTGACACTTGACATCAGTTTGCTCCTTGAAGCCTGTCATGACAAGGCTCCATGTCTTTTTCATCACAATGCTCCATGCCCTTGTCATCACAAAGTCCATGATGCATGTCATCAGAAAGCTCCATGGCCTTCTCATCACAATGCTCCATGCCCTTGTCATCACAATACTCCAAGAACCTTGTAATCACAGTGTTCCATGTCCATTATCATCAGAATGCTCCATGAGATTTGTCATCACAAGGCTCAATGGTCTTCTCATAACAATGCTCCAGAACCTTGTCATCACAGTGCTCCATTCCCTTATCACCACAATGCCCCATGACACCTGTCATCACATTACTCCATGAATATTTTCCCCACAATGCTCCATGCCTTTGTCAGCAAAATGCTACATGACTTTGTCATCACAATGCTCCTTGCGATTGTCTTCACAATCTTCCCTTACCATTGTCATCCCAATCCTCCATAAAACTTGGGATCCCATTGCTTCATGCCCTTGTGATCACAATGCTCCACGCTTCTTGAAATCAAAAGGCTCCATGACCTCTGTCATCACAATGCTCCAAACCCTTGTGATCACAGTGTTCCATAACACTTGTCATCACAATGCCCTATGACGCTCGTCATCACAATTATCCATGGTTTTATCATCACAACGCTCCTGAACCAATGCTCAATACAGTTGTCATCACAACGCTCCTGAACCCTTGTCATCACTATGCTCCTTGAACCCAGTCATGACATGGCTCCATGCCTTTTTCATCACAATGATCCATGCCCTTTTCATCACAAGGCTCCAAGAACCCTGTAATCACAATGCTCCATGCCCCTGTCATCACAAAACTCCATGACACATGTCATCAGAATGCTCCATGTACTTCTCATCCCAATGCTCCATGCTTTTGTCATCACAATGCTCCAAGAGCCCTGTAATCACAATGCTCCATGCCCCTTTTCATCAGAATGCTCCATGAGACTTGTCATCACCAGGCTCCTGGTCTACTCATCATAATGCTCCAGGATCTTGTCATCACAATGCTCCTTTCCCTTTTCATCAATATGCTCCATGAAACCTGTCATCATAATACTCCATGAATATTTTAAGCCCAATGCTCCATACCCTTGTTATCCCAATGCTCAATGACCACTGTAATCACCATGCTCCATGCCTTTGTCAGGAAAATCCTACATGAACTTGCCATCACAATGCTCCATGCGCTTGTCATCACAATCCTCCATGAAACTTGGGATCACATTGCCCCATACACTTGTCATCACAATGCTCCATGGTCCTAGAAATCACTGTGCTCCATGACCTCTGTCATCACAATGCTACCAACACTTGTGATCACATTGCTCCATAGCACTTTTCATCACAATGCTCCATGCCATTGTCACCACAATGCTTCATGACCTTTGTCATCACAATGCTCAATAAACTTGTCATCACAATGCTCCCTGACACTTGTCGTCAGAATGCTCATTGAAACCTGTCATGAAAAGGCTCCATGCCGTTTTCATCACAATGCTCCATGCCCTTTTCATCACAATGCTCCATGCCATTGTCATCACAATACTCCACAAGATGGTGATCAGAATGCTCCATTACACTTGTCATCAGATTGCTACATGCCCCTTGTCATTACAGTGCTCCAAGACACTCGTCATCACAATTATCCATGGTCTTCTCATCGCAATGCTCCACGGTCTTGCCAGCACAATGCTCCATGTCCTGGTCATCCCAATGCTCCATGTGCATTGTCATCACAATTCTCCTCGTCCCTGTCATCACTATGTTCCATGACACTTCTCATCATAATGTTACATGATCGTGTCATCACAATTCTCCATGCACTTGTCATCGCAATGCTCAATGACCCTTTTCATAGCAAGCTCCATGCGCTTGTCATCACAGTGCTTCACGACATTGTCTTCAAAATTCTCAATGGCCCTTGGCATCACAATGCTCCATGTCCTTGTCATCACAATGCTCCATGCCATTGTCATCACAATGGACCCTGACATACGTCATCACAATGCTCCTTGACACCTGCCTTCACAATACTCCATGACATTCTCATCACAATGATCCATGCCCTTGTCTTCACAATGCTCCAAGACCCCTGTAATCACAAAGCTCCATGCCCCTTATCTTCACAATGCTCCATGACCCCTGTCCTCACAATGCTGCATGAGTACTGTCATCTCAACCCTCCATGACCCCTGACAAAACAATGATCCGGGACGCTTCTCATCAAAATTCTCCATGACCATTGTCATCCCAATGCTCCATGAAACCTGTAATCACAATGAACCGTGACGCCTGTCATCACAGTGCTCCATGACACTTGTCATCACGATGCTCCATGCCTTTGTCATCAAAATGCTACATGATTTTGTCATCATAATGCTCCCTGCCCTTCTCATCACAATGTACCATGCCCTTGACCTCAATATGCTTCATGACCTTTGTCATCACAAATCTCCATGATCCTTGGCACCACAGTGCTCCATGCCACTGTCATCACACTGCTCCATGAACCCGCTCATCACATTGCTCCATGCCCCTGTCATCACAAAGCTCCATGACGCTTGTCATCACAATGTTCCATGCCCTTCTCATCACAATCATCCATGCCCTTGTCATTACATTCCTCCATGACCCATGTATCACAATGTTCCATGCCCTTGTCATCACAATGCTGCATGCACACTCTCATCACAATAATCCATGAAACTTCTCAGACCAATGCTCTATGCCCTTGTTATCACAATGCTCCGTTACCCCTGTCATAACAATGATCCATGACCTCGGTCATCACAAACTTCCAAGGCCTTGTCATCACAAGGCTCCGTGACACTTGTCATCTCAATGCTCCAAGACGCCTGCAATTACAATGCCCCATGCCCTTGTCATCACAAAGCTCCATGACACATGTCGTCAGAATGCTCCTTGGCCCTCTCAGCACAATGCTCCATGCTCTTGTCATCACGATGCTCCTAGACCCCCGTCATCACAATCCTCCATGAGCCCTGGCATCACAGTGCACCATCCCCATCATCATAATGCTTCATGCTATTTTCATCACAATGAAATCAAAATGCACCATGACCTCTGGCATCACAATGCTTCAAACACTTGTGATCACAATGTTCCATGACACTTGTCATCACACCGCCCCATGACGCTCCTCTTCACCATTATCTGTGGACTTCTCTTCACAATGCTCCATGCCCTTTCCATCACAATGCTCCATGCCATTGTCATCACAATACTCCACAAGATGGTCATCAGAATGCTCCATGACACTTGTCATCACAATGCTAAATGACCCCTGTCCTCACAATGCTCCATGCCCCTTGTCATTACAGTAATCCAAGACACTCGTCATCACAATTATCCAAGGTCTTCGCATCACAAAGCTCCACGGTCTTGCCATCACAAAGCTCCATGCCCTGATCATCCCAATGCTCCATGTCCATTGTCATAACAATTATCAACGTCCTTGTCATCACAATGGTCCAGGACACTTCACATCATAATGTTACATGCATATGTCAGCACAATTCTCCATTCACTTGTCATTGCAATGCTCCATGACCCTTGTCATAGCATGCTCCATGCACTTGTCATCACAGTGCTTCATGACCTTGTCATCAAAATTCTCAATGGCCCTTGTTATCACAATGCCCCATTCCCATGTCATCACAATTCTCCATGCCCTTGTCAACACAAAGCTCCATGATGCATGTCATCAGAATCCTCCATGGCCTTCTCATCACAATGCTCCATGCCCATGTCATCACCATGCTCCAAGACCCCTGTAATCACAATGCTCCATGCCCCTTTTCATCTCAATACTCCATGGACCCTTTCATCACAATGCACCATGAACATCATCATAATGCTTCTTGCTATTGTCATCACAATGAAATCAAAATGCTCCATGACCTCTCTCATCAGAATGCTCCAAACGCTTGTGATCACAATGTTCCATAACACTTGTCATCACAACGCCCAATGACGCTCGTCATCACAATTATCCATGGTCTTCTCATCACAATGCTCCATGACCTTTGTCATCACAATGCTCAATACACTTGTCATCACAATGCTCCCTGACACTTGACATCAGTATGCTCCTTGAAGCCTGTCATGACAAGGCTCCATGTCTTTTTCATCACAATGCTCCATGCCCTTGTCATCACAAAGTCCATGATGCATGTCATCAGAAAGCTCCATGGCCTTCTCATCACAATGCTCCATGCCCTTGTCATCACAATACTCCAAGAACCTTGTAATCACAGTGTTCCATGTCCATTATCATCAGAATGCTCCATGAGATTTGTCATCACAAGGCTCAATGGTCTTCTCATAACAATGCTCCAGAACCTTGTCATCACAGTGCTCCATTCCCTTATCACCACAATGCCCCATGACACCTGTCATCACATTACTCCATGAATATTTTCCACACAATGCTCCATGCCTTTGTCAGCAAAATGCTACATGACTTTGTCATCACAATGCTCCTTGCGCTTGTCTTCACAATCTTCCCTTACCATTGTCATCCCAATCCTCCATAAAACTTGGGATCCCATTGCTTCATGCCCTTGTCATCACAATGCTCCACGCTTCTTGAAATCAAAAGGCTCCATGACCTCTGTCATCACAATGCTCCAAACCCTTGTGATCACAGTGTTCCATAACACTTGTCATCACAATGCCCTATGACGCTCGTCATCACAATTATCCTTGGTTTTATCATCACAATGCTCCTGACCTTTGTCATCCAATGCTCAATACAGTTGTCATCACAACGCTCCTGAACCCTTGTCATCACTATGCTCCTTGAACCCAGTCATGACATGGCTCCATGCCTTTTTCATCACAATGATCCATGCCCTTTTCATCACAAGGCTCCAAGAACCCTGTAATCACAATGCTCCATGCCCCTGTCATCACAAAACTCCATGACACATGTCATCAGAATGCTCCATGGACTTCTCATCACAATGCTCCATGCCTTTGTCATCACAATGCTCCAAGAGCCCTGTAATCACAATGCTCCATGCCCCTTTTCATCAGAATGCTCCATGAGACTTGTCATCACCAGGCTCCTGGTCTACTCATCATAATGCTCCAGGATCTTGTCATCACAATGCTCCTTTCCCTTTTCATCAATATGCTCCATGAAACCTGTCATCATAATACTCCATGAATATTTTAAGCCCAATGCTCCATACCCTTGTTATCCCAATGCTCAATGACCACTGTAATCACCATGCTCCATGCCTTTGTCAGGAAAATCCTACATGAACTTGCCATCACAATGCTCCATGCGCTTGTCATCACAATCCTCCATGAAACTTGGGATCACATTGCCCCATACACTTGTCATCACAATGTTCCATGGTCCTAGAAATCACTGTGCTCCATGACCTCTGTCATCACAATGCTACCAACACTTGTGATCACATTGCTCCATAGCACTTTTCATCACAATGCTCCATGCCATTGTCACCACAATGCTTCATGACCTTTGTCATCACAATGCTCAATAAACTTGTCATCACAATGCTCCCTGACACTTGTCGTCAGAATGCTCATTGAAACCTGTCATGAAAAGGCTCCATGCCGTTTTCATCACAATGCTCCATGCCCTTTTCATCACAGTGCTCCATGCCATTGTCATCACAATACTCCACAAGATGGTGATCAGAATGCTCCATTACACTTGTCATCACAATGCTACATGCCCCTTTTCATTACAGTGCTCCAAGACACTCGTCATCACAATTATCCATGGTCTTCTCATCGCAGTGCTCCACGGTCTTGCCAGCACAATGCTCCATGTCCTGGTCATCCCAATGCTCCATGTGCATTGTCATCACAATTCTCCTCGTCCCTGTCATCACTATGTTCCATGACACTTCTCATCATAATGTTACATGATCGTGTCATCACAATTCTCCATGCACTTGTCATCGCAATGCTCAATGACCCTTTTCATAGCAAGCTCCATGCACTTGTCATCACAGTGCTTCACGACATTGTCTTCAAAATTCTCAATGGCCCTTGGCATCACAATGCTCCATGTCCTTGTCATCACAATGCTCCATGCCATTGTCATCACAATGGACCCTGACATATGTCATCACAATGCTCCTTGACACCTGCCTTCACAATACTCCATGACATTCTCATCACAATGATCCATGCCCTTGTCTTCACAATGCTCCAAGACCCCTGTAATCACAAAGCTCCATGCCCCTTATCTTCACAATGCTCCATGACCCCTGTCCTCACAATGCTGCATGAGTACTGTCATCTCAACCCTCCATGACCCCTGACAAAACAATGATCCGGGACGTTTCTCATCAAAATTCTCCATGACCATTGTCATCCCAATGCTCCATGAAACCTGTAATCACAATGAACCGTGATGCCTGTCATCACAGTGCTCCATGACACTTGTCATCACGATGCTCCATGCCTTTGTCATCAAAATGCTACATGATTTTGTCATCATAATGCTCCCTGCCCTTCTCATCACAATGTACCATGCCCTTGACCTCAATATGCTTCATGACGTTTGTCATCACAAATCTCCATGATCCTTGGCACCACAGTGCTCCATGCCACTGTCATCACACTGCTCCATGAACCCTCTCATCACATTGCTCCATGCCCCTGTCATCGCAAAGCTCCATGACGCTTGTCATCACAATGTTCCATGCCCTTCTCATCACAATGCTCCATGCCCTTGTCATTACATTCCTCCATGACCCATGTATCACAATGTTCCATGCCCTTGTCATCACAATGCTGCATGCACACTCTCATCACAATAATCCATGAAACTTCTCAGACCAATGCTCTATGCCTTGTTATCACAATGCTCCGTTACCCCTGTCATAACAATGATCCATGACCTCGGTCATCACAAACTTCCAAGGCCTTGTCATCACAAGGCTCCGTGACACTTGTCATCTCAATGCTCCAAGACGCCTGCAATTACAATGCCCCATGCCCTTGTCATCACAAAGCTCCATGACACATGTCGTCAGAATGCTCCTTGGCCCTCTCAGCACAATGCTCCATGCTCTTGTCATCACGATGCTCCTAGACCCCCGTCATCACAATCCTCCATGAGCCCTGGCATCACAGTGCACCATCCCCATCATCATAATGCTTCATGCTATTTTCATCACAATGAAATCAAAATGCACCATGACCTCTGGCATCACAATGCTTCAAACACTTGTGATCACAATGTTCCATGACACTTGTCATCACACCGCCCCATGACGCTCCTCTTCACCATTATCTGTGGACTTCTCTTCACAATGCTCCATGCCCTTTCCATCACAATGCTCCATGCCATTGTCATCACAATACTCCACAAGATGGTCATCAGAATGCTCCATGACCCTTGTCATCACAATGCTAAATGACCCCTGTCCTCACAATGCTCCATGCCCCTTGTCATTACAGTAATCCAAGACACTCGTCATCACAATTATCCAAGGTCTTCGCATCACAAAGCTCCACGGTCTTGCCATCACAAAGCTCCATGCCCTGATCATCCCAATGCTCCATGTCCATTGTCATAACAATTATCAACGTCCTTGTCATCACAATGGTCCAGGACACTTCACATCATAATGTTACATGCATATGTCAGCACAATTCTCCATTCACTTGTCATTGCAATGCTCCATGACCCTTGTCATAGCATGCTCCATGCACTTGTCATCACAGTGCTTCATGACCTTGTCATCAAAATTCTCAATGGCCCTTGTTATCACAATGCCCCATTCCCATGTCATCACAATTCTCCATGCCCTTGTCAACACAAAGCTCCATGACGCATGTCATCAGAATCCTCCATGGCCTTCTCATCACAATGCTCCATGCCCATGTCATCACCATGCTCCAAGACCCCTGTAATCACAATGCTCCATGCCCCTTTTCATCTCAATACTCCATGGACCCTTTCATCACAATGCACCATGAACATCATCATAATGCTTCTTGCTATTGTCATCACAATGAAATCAAATTGCTCCATGACCTCTCTCATCAGAATGCTCCAAACGCTTGTGATCACAATGTTCCATAACACTTGTCATCACAACGCCCAATGACGCTCGTCATCACAATTATCCATGGTCTTCTCATCACAATGCTCCATGACCTTTGTCATCACAATGCTCAATACACTTGTCATCACAATGCTCCCTGACACTTGACATCAGTATGCTCCTTGAAGCCTGTCATGACAAGGCTCCATGTCTTTTTCATCACAATGCTCCATGCCCTTGTCATCACAAAGTCCATGATGCATGTCATCAGAAAGCTCCATGGCCTTCTCATCACAATGCTCCATGCCCTTGTCATCACAATACTCCAAGAACCTTGTAATCACAGTGTTCCATGTCCATTATCATCAGAATGCTCCATGAGATTTGTCATCACAAGGCTCAATGGTCTTCTCATAACAATGCTCCAGAACCTTGTCATCACAGTGCTCCATTCCCTTATCACCACAATGCCCCATGACACCTGTCATCACATTACTCCATGAATATTTTCCACACAATGCTCCATGCCTTTGTCAGCAAAATGCTACATGACTTTGTCATCACAATGCTCCTTGCGCTTGTCTTCACAATCTTCCCTTACCATTGTCATCCCAATCCTCCATAAAACTTGGGATCCCATTGCTTCATGCCCTTGTCATCACAATGCTCCACGCTTCTTGAAATCAAAAGGCTCCATGACCTCTGTCATCACAATGCTCCAAACCCTGGTGATCACAGTGTTCCATAACACTTGTCATCACAATGCCCTATGACGCTCGTCATCACAATTATCCTTGGTTTTATCATCACAATGCTCCTGACCTTTGTCATCCAATGCTCAATACAGTTGTCATCACAACGCTCCTGAACCCTTGTCATCACTATGCTCCTTGAACCCAGTCATGACATGGCTCCATGCCTTTTTCATCACAATGATCCATGCCCTTTTCATCACAAGGCTCCAAGAACCCTGTAATCACAATGCTCCATGCCCCTGTCATCACAAAACTCCATGACACATGTCATCAGAATGCTCCATGGACTTCTCATCACAATGCTCCATGCCTTTGTCATCACAATGCTCCAAGAGCCCTGTAATCACAATGCTCCATGCCCCTTTTCATCAGAATGCTCCATGAGACTTGTCATCACCAGGCTCCTGGTCTACTCATCATAATGCTCCAGGATCTTGTCATCACAATGCTCCTTTCCCTTTTCATCAATATGCTCCATGAAACCTGTCATCATAATACTCCATGAATATTTTAAGCCCAATGCTCCATACCCTTGTTATCCCAATGCTCAATGACCACTGTAATCACCATGCTCCATGCCTTTGTCAGGAAAATCCTACATGAACTTGCCATCACAATGCTCCATGCGCTTGTCATCACAATCCTCCATGAAACTTGGGATCACATTGCCCCATACACTTGTCATCACAATGCTCCATGGTCCTAGAAATCACTGTGCTCCATGACCTCTGTCATCACAATGCTACCAACACTTGTGATCACATTGCTCCATAGCACTTTTCATCACAATGCTCCATGCCATTGTCACCACAATGCTTCATGACCTTTGTCATCACAATGCTCAATAAACTTGTCATCACAATGCTCCCTGACACTTGTCGTCAGAATGCTCATTGAAACCTGTCATGAAAAGGCTCCATGCCGTTTTCATCACAATGCTCCATGCCCTTTTCATCACAGTGCTCCATGCCATTGTCATCACAATACTCCACAAGATGGTGATCAGAATGCTCCATTACACTTGTCATCACAATGCTACATGCCCCTTTTCATTACAGTGCTCCAAGACACTCGTCATCACAATTATCCATGGTCTTCTCATCGCAGTGCTCCACGGTCTTGCCAGCACAATGCTCCATGTCCTGGTCATCCCAATGCTCCATGTGCATTGTCATCACAATTCTCCTCGTCCCTGTCATCACTATGTTCCATGACACTTCTCATCATAATGTTACATGATCGTGTCATCACAATTCTCCATGCACTTGTCATCGCAATGCTCAATGACCCTTTTCATAGCAAGCTCCATGCGCTTGTCATCACAGTGCTTCACGACATTGTCTTCAAAATTCTCAATGGCCCTTGGCATCACAATGCTCCATGTCCTTGTCATCACAATGCTCCATGCCATTGTCATCACAATGGACCCTGACATATGTCATCACAATGCTCCTTGACACCTGCCTTCACAATACTCCATGACATTCTCATCACAATGATCCATGCCCTTGTCTTCACAATGCTCCAAGACCACTGTAATCACAAAGCTCCATGCCCCTTATCTTCACAATGCTCCATGACCCCTGTCCTCACAATGCTGCATGAGTACTGTCATCTCAACCCTCCATGACCCCTGACAAAACAATGATCCGGGACGTTTCTCATCAAAATTCTCCATGACCATTGTCATCCCAATGCTCCATGAAACCTGTAATCACAATGAACCGTGACGCCTGTCATCACAGTGCTCCATGACACTTGTCATCACGATGCTCCATGCCTTTGTCATCAAAATGCTACATGATTTTGTCATCATAATGCTCCCTGCCCTTCTCATCACAATGTACCATGCCCTTGACCTCAATATGCTTCATGACGTTTGTCATCACAAATCTCCATGATCCTTGGCACCACAGTGCTCCATGCCACTGTCATCACACTGCTCCATGAACCCTCTCATCACATTGCTCCATGCCCCTGTCATCGCAAAGCTCCATGACGCTTGTCATCACAATGTTCCATGCCCTTCTCATCACAATGCTCCATGCCCTTGTCATTACATTCCTCCATGACCCATGTATCACAATGTTCCATGCCCTTGTCATCACAATGCTGCATGCACACTCTCATCACAATAATCCATGAAACTTCTCAGACCAATGCTCTATGCCCTTGTTATCACAATGCTCCGTTACCCCTGTCATAACAATGATCCATGACCTCGGTCATCACAAACTTCCAAGGCCTTGTCATCACAAGGCTCCGTGACACTTGTCATCTCAATGCTCCAAGACGCCTGCAATTACAATGCCCCATGCCCTTGTCATCACAAAGCTCCATGACACATGTCGTCAGAATGCTCCTTGGCCCTCTCAGCACAATGCTCCATGCTCTTGTCATCACGATGCTCCTAGACCCCCGTCATCACAATCCTCCATGAGCCCTGGCATCACAGTGCACCATCCCCATCATCATAATGCTTCATGCTATTTTCATCACAATGAAATCAAAATGCACCATGACCTCTGGCATCACAATGCTTCAAACACTTGTGATCACAATGTTCCATGACACTTGTCATCACACCGCCCCATGACGCTCCTCTTCACCATTATCTGTGGACTTCTCTTCACAATGCTCCATGCCCTTTCCATCACAATGCTCCATGCCATTGTCATCACAATACTCCACAAGATGGTCATCAGAATGCTCCATGACCCTTGTCATCACAATGCTAAATGACCCCTGTCCTCACAATGCTCCATGCCCCTTGTCATTACAGTAATCCAAGACACTCGTCATCACAATTATCCAAGGTCTTCGCATCACAAAGCTCCACGGTCTTGCCATCACAAAGCTCCATGCCCTGATCATCCCAATGCTCCATGTCCATTGTCATAACAATTATCAACGTCCTTGTCATCACAATGGTCCAGGACACTTCACATCATAATGTTACATGCATATGTCAGCACAATTCTCCATTCACTTGTCATTGCAATGCTCCATGACCCTTGTCATAGCATGCTCCATGCACTTGTCATCACAGTGCTTCATGACCTTGTCATCAAAATTCTCAATGGCCCTTGTTATCACAATGCCCCATTCCCATGTCATCACAATTCTCCATGCCCTTGTCAACACAAAGCTCCATGACGCATGTCATCAGAATCCTCCATGGCCTTCTCATCACAATGCTCCATGCCCATGTCATCACCATGCTCCAAGACCCCTGTAATCACAATGCTCCATGCCCCTTTTCATCTCAATACTCCATGGACCCTTTCATCACAATGCACCATGAACATCATCATAATGCTTCTTGCTATTGTCATCACAATGAAATCAAAATGCTCCATGACCTCTCTCATCAGAATGCTCCAAACGCTTGTGATCACAATGTTCCATAACACTTGTCATCACAACGCCCAATGACGCTCGTCATCACAATTATCCATGGTCTTCTCATCACAATGCTCCATGACCTTTGTCATCACAATGCTCAATACACTTGTCATCACAATGCTCCCTGACACTTGACATCAGTATGCTCCTTGAAGCCTGTCATGACAAGGCTCCATGTCTTTTTCATCACAATGCTCCATGCCCTTGTCATCACAAAGTCCATGATGCATGTCATCAGAAAGCTCCATGGCCTTCTCATCACAATGCTCCATGCCCTTGTCATCACAATACTCCAAGAACCTTGTAATCACAGTGTTCCATGTCCATTATCATCAGAATGCTCCATGAGATTTGTCATCACAAGGCTCAATGGTCTTCTCATAACAATGCTCCAGAACCTTGTCATCACAGTGCTCCATTCCCTTATCACCACAATGCCCCATGACACCTGTCATCACATTACACCATGAATATTTTCCACACAATGCTCCATGCCTTTGTCAGCAAAATGCTACATGACTTTGTCATCACAATGCTCCTTGCGCTTGTCTTCACAATCTTCCCTTACCATTGTCATCCCAATCCTCCATAAAACTTGGGATCCCATTGCTTCATGCCCTTGTCATCACAATGCTCCACGCTTCTTGAAATCAAAAGGCTCCATGACCTCTGTCATCACAATGCTCCAAACCCTTGTGATCACAGTGTTCCATAACACTTGTCATCACAATGCCCAATGACGCTCGTCATCACAATTATCCATGGTTTTATCATCACAATGCTCCTGACCTTTGTCATCCAATGCTCAATACAGTTGTCATCACAACGCTCCTGAACCCTTGTCATCACTATGCTCCTTGAACCCAGTCATGACATGGCTCCATGCCTTTTTCATCACAATGATCCATGCCCTTTTCATCACAAGGCTCCAAGAACCCTGTAATCACAATGCTCCATGCCCCTGTCATCACAAAGTCCATGATGCATGTCATCAGAAAGCTCCATGGCCTTCTCATCACAATGTTCCATGCCCTTGTCATCACAATACTCCAAGAACCTTGTAATCACAGTGTTCCATGTCCATTATCATCAGAATGCTCCATGAGATTTGTCATCACAAGGCTCAATGGTCTTCTCATAACAATGCTCCAGAACCTTGTCATCACAGTGCTCCATTCCCTTATCACCACAATGCCCCATGACACCTGTCATCACATTACTCCATGAATATTTTCCACACAATGCTCCATGCCTTTGTCAGCAAAATGCTACATGACTTTGTCATCACAATGCTCCTTGCGCTTGTCTTCACAATCTTCCCTTACCATTGTCATCCCAATCCTCCATAAAACTTGGGATCCCATTGCTTCATGCCCTTGTCATCACAATGCTCCACGCTAATTGAAATCAAAAGGCTCCATGACCTCTGTCATCACAATGCTCCAAACCCTTGTGATCACAGTGTTCCATAACACTTGTCATCACAATGCCCTATGACGCTCGTCATCACAATTATCCATGGTTTTATCATCACAATGCTCCTGACCTTTGTCATCCAATGCTCAATACAGTTGTCATCACAACGCTCCTGACCCCTTGTCATCACTATGCTCCTTGAACCCAGTCATGACATGGCTCCATGCCTTTTTCATCACAATGATCCATGCCCTTTTCATCACAAGGCTCCAAGAACCCTGTAATCACAATGCTCCATGCCCCTGTCATCACAAAACTCCATGACACATGTCATCAGAATGCTCCATGGACTTCTCATCACAATGCTCCATGCCTTTGTCATCACAATGCTCCAAGAGCCCTGTAATCACAATGCTCCATGCCCCTTTTCATCAGAATGCTCCATGAGACTTGTCATCACCAGGCTCCTGGTCTACTCATCATAATGCTCCAGGATCTTGTCATCACAATGCTCCTTTCCCTTTTCATCAATATGCTCCATGAAACCTGTCATCATAATACTCCATGAATATTTTAAGCCCAATGCTCCATACCCTTGTTATCCCAATGCTCAATGACCACTGTAATCACCATGCTCCATGCCTTTGTCAGGAAAATCCTACATGAACTTGCCATCACAATGCTCCATGCGCTTGTCATCACAATCCTCCATGAAACTTGGGATCACATTGCCCCATACACTTGTCATCACAATGCTCCATGGTCCTAGAAATCACTGTGCTCCATGACCTCTGTCATCACAATGCTACCAACACTTGTGATCACATTGCTCCATAGCACTTTTCATCACAATGCTCCATGCCATTGTCACCACAATGCTTCATGACCTTTGTCATCACAATGCTCAATAAACTTGTCATCACAATGCTCCCTGACACTTGTCGTCAGAATGCTCATTGAAACCTGTCATGAAAAGGCTCCATGCCGTTTTCATCACAATGCTCCATGCCCTTTTCATCACAGTGCTCCATGCCATTGTCATCACAATACTCCACAAGATGGTGATCAGAATGCTCCATTACACTTGTCATCACAATGCTACATGCCCCTTTTCATTACAGTGCTCCAAGACACTCGTCATCACAATTATCCATGGTCTTCTCATCGCAGTGCTCCACGGTCTTGCCAGCACAATGCTCCATGTCCTGGTCATCCCAATGCTCCATGTGCATTGTCATCACAATTCTCCTCGTCCCTGTCATCACTATGTTCCATGACACTTCTCATCATAATGTTACATGATCGTGTCATCACAATTCTCCATGCACTTGTCATCGCAATGCTCAATGACCCTTTTCATAGCAAGCTCCATGCGCTTGTCATCACAGTGCTTCACGACATTGTCTTCAAAATTCTCAATGGCCCTTGGCATCACAATGCTCCATGTCCTTGTCATCACAATGCTCCATGCCATTGTCATCACAATGGACCCTGACATATGTCATCACAATGCTCCTTGACACCTGCCTTCACAATACTCCATGACATTCTCATCACAATGATCCATGCCCTTGTCTTCACAATGCTCCAAGACCCCTGTAATCACAAAGCTCCATGCCCCTTATCTTCACAATGCTCCATGACCCCTGTCCTCACAATGCTGCATGAGTACTGTCATCTCAACCCTCCATGACCCCTGACAAAACAATGATCCGGGACGTTTCTCATCAAAATTCTCCATGACCATTGTCATCCCAATGCTCCATGAAACCTGTAATCACAATGAACCGTGATGCCTGTCATCACAGTGCTCCATGACACTTGTCATCACGATGCTCCATGCCTTTGTCATCAAAATGCTACATGATTTTGTCATCATAATGCTCCCTGCCCTTCTCATCACAATGTACCATGCCCTTGACCTCAATATGCTTCATGACGTTTGTCATCACAAATCTCCATGATCCTTGGCACCACAGTGCTCCATGCCACTGTCATCACACTGCTCCATGAACCCTCTCATCACATTGCTCCATGCCCCTGTCATCGCAAAGCTCCATGACGCTTGTCATCACAATGTTCCATGCCCTTCTCATCACAATGCTCCATGCCCTTGTCATTACATTCCTCCATGACCCATGTATCACAATGTTCCATGCCCTTGTCATCACAATGCTGCATGCACACTCTCATCACAATAATCCATGAAACTTCTCAGACCAATGCTCTATGCCTTGTTATCACAATGCTCCGTTACCCCTGTCATAACAATGATCCATGACCTCGGTCATCACAAACTTCCAAGGCCTTGTCATCACAAGGCTCCGTGACACTTGTCATCTCAATGCTCCAAGACGCCTGCAATTACAATGCCCCATGCCCTTGTCATCACAAAGCTCCATGACACATGTCGTCAGAATGCTCCTTGGCCCTCTCAGCACAATGCTCCATGCTCTTGTCATCACGATGCTCCTAGACCCCCGTCATCACAATCCTCCATGAGCCCTGGCATCACAGTGCACCATCCCCATCATCATAATGCTTCATGCTATTTTCATCACAATGAAATCAAAATGCACCATGACCTCTGGCATCACAATGCTTCAAACACTTGTGATCACAATGTTCCATGACACTTGTCATCACACCGCCCCATGACGCTCCTCTTCACCATTATCTGTGGACTTCTCTTCACAATGCTCCATGCCCTTTCCATCACAATGCTCCATGCCATTGTCATCACAATACTCCACAAGATGGTCATCAGAATGCTCCATGACCCTTGTCATCACAATGCTAAATGACCCCTGTCCTCACAATGCTCCATGCCCCTTGTCATTACAGTAATCCAAGACACTCGTCATCACAATTATCCAAGGTCTTCGCATCACAAAGCTCCACGGTCTTGCCATCACAAAGCTCCATGCCCTGATCATCCCAATGCTCCATGTCCATTGTCATAACAATTATCAACGTCCTTGTCATCACAATGGTCCAGGACACTTCACATCATAATGTTACATGCATATGTCAGCACAATTCTCCATTCACTTGTCATTGCAATGCTCCATGACCCTTGTCATAGCATGCTCCATGCACTTGTCATCACAGTGCTTCATGACCTTGTCATCAAAATTCTCAATGGCCCTTGTTATCACAATGCCCCATTCCCATGTCATCACAATTCTCCATGCCCTTGTCAACACAAAGCTCCATGACGCATGTCATCAGAATCCTCCATGGCCTTCTCATCACAATGCTCCATGCCCATGTCATCACCATGCTCCAAGACCCCTGTAATCACAATGCTCCATGCCCCTTTTCATCTCAATACTCCATGGACCCTTTCATCACAATGCACCATGAACATCATCATAATGCTTCTTGCTATTGTCATCACAATGAAATCAAAATGCTCCATGACCTCTCTCATCAGAATGCTCCAAACGCTTGTGATCACAATGTTCCATAACACTTGTCATCACAACGCCCAATGACGCTCGTCATCACAATTATCCATGGTCTTCTCATCACAATGCTCCATGACCTTTGTCATCACAATGCTCAATACACTTGTCATCACAATGCTCCCTGACACTTGACATCAGTATGCTCCTTGAAGCCTGTCATGACAAGGCTCCATGTCTTTTTCATCACAATGCTCCATGCCCTTGTCATCACAAAGTCCATGATGCATGTCATCAGAAAGCTCCATGGCCTTCTCATCACAATGCTCCATGCCCTTGTCATCACAATACTCCAAGAACCTTGTAATCACAGTGTTCCATGTCCATTATCATCAGAATGCTCCATGAGATTTGTCATCACAAGGCTCAATGGTCTTCTCATAACAATGCTCCAGAACCTTGTCATCACAGTGCTCCATTCCCTTATCACCACAATGCCCCATGACACCTGTCATCACATTACTCCATGAATATTTTCCACACAATGCTCCATGCCTTTGTCAGCAAAATGCTACATGACTTTGTCATCACAATGCTCCTTGCGCTTGTCTTCACAATCTTCCCTTACCATTGTCATCCCAATCCTCCATAAAACTTGGGATCCCATTGCTTCATGCCCTTGTCATCACAATGCTCCACGCTTCTTGAAATCAAAAGGCTCCATGACCTCTGTCATCACAATGCTCCAAACCCTTGTGATCACAGTGTTCCATAACACTTGTCATCACAATGCCCTATGACGCTCGTCATCACAATTATCCTTGGTTTTATCATCACAATGCTCCTGACCTTTGTCATCCAATGCTCAATACAGTTGTCATCACAACGCTCCTGAACCCTTGTCATCACTATGCTCCTTGAACCCAGTCATGACATGGCTCCATGCCTTTTTCATCACAATGATCCATGCCCTTTTCATCACAAGGCTCCAAGAACCCTGTAATCACAATGCTCCATGCCCCTGTCATCACAAAACTCCATGACACATGTCATCAGAATGCTCCATGGACTTCTCATCACAATGCTCCATGCCTTTGTCATCACAATGCTCCAAGAGCCCTGTAATCACAATGCTCCATGCCCCTTTTCATCAGAATGCTCCATGAGACTTGTCATCACCAGGCTCCTGGTCTACTCATCATAATGCTCCAGGATCTTGTCATCACAATGCTCCTTTCCCTTTTCATCAATATCCTCCATGAAACCTGTCATCATAATACTCCATGAATATTTTAAGCCCAATGCTCCATACCCTTGTTATCCCAATGCTCAATGACCACTGTAATCACCATGCTCCATGCCTTTGTCAGGAAAATCCTACATGAACTTGCCATCACAATGCTCCATGCGCTTGTCATCACAATCCTCCATGAAACTTGGGATCACATTGCCCCATACACTTGTCATCACAATGCTCCATGGTCCTAGAAATCACTGTGCTCCATGACCTCTGTCATCACAATGCTACCAACACTTGTGATCACATTGCTCCATAGCACTTTTCATCACAATGCTCCATGCCATTGTCACCACAATGCTTCATGACCTTTGTCATCACAATGCTCAATAAACTTGTCATCACAATGCTCCCTGACACTTGTCGTCAGAATGCTCATTGAAACCTGTCATGAAAAGGCTCCATGCCGTTTTCATCACAATGCTCCATGCCCTTTTCATCACAGTGCTCCATGCCATTGTCATCACAATACTCCACAAGATGGTGATCAGAATGCTCCATTACACTTGTCATCACAATGCTACATGCCCCTTTTCATTACAGTGCTCCAAGACACTCGTCATCACAATTATCCATGGTCTTCTCATCGCAGTGCTCCACGGTCTTGCCAGCACAATGCTCCATGTCCTGGTCATCCCAATGCTCCATGTGCATTGTCATCACAATTCTCCTCGTCCCTGTCATCACTATGTTCCATGACACTTCTCATCATAATGTTACATGATCGTGTCATCACAATTCTCCATGCACTTGTCATCGCAATGCTCAATGACCCTTTTCATAGCAAGCTCCATGCGCTTGTCATCACAGTGCTTCACGACATTGTCTTCAAAATTCTCAATGGCCCTTGGCATCACAATGCTCCATGTCCTTGTCATCACAATGCTCCATGCCATTGTCATCACAATGGACCCTGACATATGTCATCACAATGCTCCTTGACACCTGCCTTCACAATACTCCATGACATTCTCATCACAATGATCCATGCCCTTGTCTTCACAATGCTCCAAGACCACTGTAATCACAAAGCTCCATGCCCCTTATCTTCACAATGCTCCATGACCCCTGTCCTCACAATGCTGCATGAGTACTGTCATCTCAACCCTCCATGACCCCTGACAAAACAATGATCCGGGACGTTTCTCATCAAAATTCTCCATGACCATTGTCATCCCAATGCTCCATGAAACCTGTAATCACAATGAACCGTGACGCCTGTCATCACAGTGCTCCATGACACTTGTCATCACGATGCTCCATGCCTTTGTCATCAAAATGCTACATGATTTTGTCATCATAATGCTCCCTGCCCTTCTCATCACAATGTACCATGCCCTTGACCTCAATATGCTTCATGACGTTTGTCATCACAAATCTCCATGATCCTTGGCACCACAGTGCTCCATGCCACTGTCATCACACTGCTCCATGAACCCTCTCATCACATTGCTCCATGCCCCTGTCATCGCAAAGCTCCATGACGCTTGTCATCACAATGTTCCATGCCCTTCTCATCACAATGCTCCATGCCCTTGTCATTACATTCCTCCATGACCCATGTATCACAATGTTCCATGCCCTTGTCATCACAATGCTGCATGCACACTCTCATCACAATAATCCATGAAACTTCTCAGACCAATGCTCTATGCCCTTGTTATCACAATGCTCCGTTACCCCTGTCATAACAATGATCCATGACCTCGGTCATCACAAACTTCCAAGGCCTTGTCATCACAAGGCTCCGTGACACTTGTCATCTCAATGCTCCAAGACGCCTGCAATTACAATGCCCCATGCCCTTGTCATCACAAAGCTCCATGACACATGTCGTCAGAATGCTCCTTGGCCCTCTCAGCACAATGCTCCATGCTCTTGTCATCACGATGCTCCTAGACCCCCGTCATCACAATCCTCCATGAGCCCTGGCATCACAGTGCACCATCCCCATCATCATAATGCTTCATGCTATTTTCATCACAATGAAATCAAAATGCACCATGACCTCTGGCATCACAATGCTTCAAACACTTGTGATCACAATGTTCCATGACACTTGTCATCACACCGCCCCATGACGCTCCTCTTCACCATTATCTGTGGACTTCTCTTCACAATGCTCCATGCCCTTTCCATCACAATGCTCCATGCCATTGTCATCACAATACTCCACAAGATGGTCATCAGAATGCTCCATGACCCTTGTCATCACAATGCTAAATGACCCCTGTCCTCACAATGCTCCATGCCCCTTGTCATTACAGTAATCCAAGACACTCGTCATCACAATTATCCAAGGTCTTCGCATCACAAAGCTCCACGGTCTTGCCATCACAAAGCTCCATGCCCTGATCATCCCAATGCTCCATGTCCATTGTCATAACAATTATCAACGTCCTTGTCATCACAATG
Organism: Mesoplodon densirostris; assembly: GCF_025265405.1. Lineage (NCBI taxonomy): Eukaryota > Metazoa > Chordata > Mammalia > Artiodactyla > Ziphiidae > Mesoplodon > Mesoplodon densirostris. Next base: position 6,027,307 of record NW_026778236.1, on the reverse strand, counting down.
GTCCAGGACACTTCACATCATAATGTTACATGCATATGTCAGCACAATTCTCCATTCACTTGTCATTGCAATGCTCCATGACCCTTGTCATAGCATGCTCCATGCACTTGTCATCACAGTGCTTCATGACCTTGTCATCAAAATTCTCAATGGCCCTTGTTATCACAATGCCCCATTCCCATGTCATCACAATTCTCCATGCCCTTGTCAACACAAAGCTCCATGACGCATGTCATCAGAATCCTCCATGGCCTTCTCATCACAATGCTCCATGCCCATGTCATCACCATGCTCCAAGACCCCTGTAATCACAATGCTCCATGCCCCTTTTCATCTCAATACTCCATGGACCCTTTCATCACAATGCACCATGAACATCATCATAATGCTTCTTGCTATTGTCATCACAATGAAATCAAAATGCTCCATGACCTCTCTCATCAGAATGCTCCAAACGCTTGTGATCACAATGTTCCATAACACTTGTCATCACAACGCCCAATGACGCTCGTCATCACAATTATCCATGGTCTTCTCATCACAATGCTCCATGACCTTTGTCATCACAATGCTCAATACACTTGTCATCACAATGCTCCCTGACACTTGACATCAGTATGCTCCTTGAAGCCTGTCATGACAAGGCTCCATGTCTTTTTCATCACAATGCTCCATGCCCTTGTCATCACAAAGTCCATGATGCATGTCATCAGAAAGCTCCATGGCCTTCTCATCACAATGCTCCATGCCCTTGTCATCACAATACTCCAAGAACCTTGTAATCACAGTGTTCCATGTCCATTATCATCAGAATGCTCCATGAGATTTGTCATCACAAGGCTCAATGGTCTTCTCATAACAATGCTCCAGAACCTTGTCATCACAGTGCTCCATTCCCTTATCACCACAATGCCCCATGACACCTGTCATCACATTACACCATGAATATTTTCCACACAATGCTCCATGCCTTTGTCAGCAAAATGCTACATGACTTTGTCATCACAATGCTCCTTGCGCTTGTCTTCACAATCTTCCCTTACCATTGTCATCCCAATCCTCCATAAAACTTGGGATCCCATTGCTTCATGCCCTTGTCATCACAATGCTCCACGCTTCTTGAAATCAAAAGGCTCCATGACCTCTGTCATCACAATGCTCCAAACCCTTGTGATCACAGTGTTCCATAACACTTGTCATCACAATGCCCAATGACGCTCGTCATCACAATTATCCATGGTTTTATCATCACAATGCTCCTGACCTTTGTCATCCAATGCTCAATACAGTTGTCATCACAACGCTCCTGAACCCTTGTCATCACTATGCTCCTTGAACCCAGTCATGACATGGCTCCATGCCTTTTTCATCACAATGATCCATGCCCTTTTCATCACAAGGCTCCAAGAACCCTGTAATCACAATGCTCCATGCCCCTGTCATCACAAAACTCCATGACACATGTCATCAGAATGCTCCATGGACTTCTCATCACAATGCTCCATGCCTTTGTCATCACAATGCTCCAAGAGCCCTGTAATCACAATGCTCCATGCCCCTTTTCATCAGAATGCTCCATGAGACTTGTCATCACCAGGCTCCTGGTCTACTCATCATAATGCTCCAGGATCTTGTCATCACAATGCTCCTTTCCCTTTTCATCAATATGCTCCATGAAACCTGTCATCATAATACTCCATGAATATTTTAAGCCCAATGCTCCATACCCTTGTTATCCCAATGCTCAATGACCACTGTAATCACCATGCTCCATGCCTTTGTCAGGAAAATCCTACATGAACTTGCCATCACAATGCTCCATGCGCTTGTCATCACAATCCTCCATGAAACTTGGGATCACATTGCCCCATACACTTGTCATCACAATGCTCCATGGTCCTAGAAATCACTGTGCTCCATGACCTCTGTCATCACAATGCTACCAACACTTGTGATCACATTGCTCCATAGCACTTTTCATCACAATGCTCCATGCCATTGTCACCACAATGCTTCATGACCTTTGTCATCACAATGCTCAATAAACTTGTCATCACAATGCTCCCTGACACTTGTCGTCAGAATGCTCATTGAAACCTGTCATGAAAAAGCTCCATGCCGTTTTCATCACAATGCTCCATGCCCTTTTCATCACAGTGCTCCATGCCATTGTCATCACAATACTCCACAAGATGGTGATCAGAATGCTCCATTACACTTGTCATCACAATGCTACATGCCCCTTTTCATTACAGTGCTCCAAGACACTCGTCATCACAATTATCCATGGTCTTCTCATCGCAGTGCTCCACGGTCTTGCCAGCACAATGCTCCATGTCCTGGTCATCCCAATGCTCCATGTGCATTGTCATCACAATTCTCCTCGTCCCTGTCATCACTATGTTCCATGACACTTCTCATCATAATGTTACATGATCGTGTCATCACAATTCTCCATGCACTTGTCATCGCAATGCTCAATGACCCTTTTCATAGCAAGCTCCATGCGCTTGTCATCACAGTGCTTCACGACATTGTCTTCAAAATTCTCAATGGCCCTTGGCATCACAATGCTCCATGTCCTTGTCATCACAATGCTCCATGCCATTGTCATCACAATGGACCCTGACATATGTCATCACAATGCTCCTTGACACCTGCCTTCACAATACTCCATGACATTCTCATCACAATGATCCATGCCCTTGTCTTCACAATGCTCCAAGACCACTGTAATCACAAAGCTCCATGCCCCTTATCTTCACAATGCTCCATGACCCCTGTCCTCACAATGCTGCATGAGTACTGTCATCTCAACCCTCCATGACCCCTGACAAAACAATGATCCGGGACGTTTCTCATCAAAATTCTCCATGACCATTGTCATCCCAATGCTCCATGAAACCTGTAATCACAATGAACCGTGACGCCTGTCATCACAGTGCTCCATGACACTTGTCATCACGATGCTCCATGCCTTTGTCATCAAAATGCTACATGATTTTGTCATCATAATGCTCCCTGCCCTTCTCATCACAATGTACCATGCCCTTGACCTCAATATGCTTCATGACGTTTGTCATCACAAATCTCCATGATCCTTGGCACCACAGTGCTCCATGCCACTGTCATCACACTGCTCCATGAACCCTCTCATCACATTGCTCCATGCCCCTGTCATCGCAAAGCTCCATGACGCTTGTCATCACAATGTTCCATGCCCTTCTCATCACAATGCTCCATGCCCTTGTCATTACATTCCTCCATGACCCATGTATCACAATGTTCCATGCCCTTGTCATCACAATGCTGCATGCACACTCTCATCACAATAATCCATGAAACTTCTCAGACCAATGCTCTATGCCCTTGTTATCACAATGCTCCGTTACCCCTGTCATAACAATGATCCATGACCTCGGTCATCACAAACTTCCAAGGCCTTGTCATCACAAGGCTCCGTGACACTTGTCATCTCAATGCTCCAAGACGCCTGCAATTACAATGCCCCATGCCCTTGTCATCACAAAGCTCCATGACACATGTCGTCAGAATGCTCCTTGGCCCTCTCAGCACAATGCTCCATGCTCTTGTCATCACGATGCTCCTAGACCCCCGTCATCACAATCCTCCATGAGCCCTGGCATCACAGTGCACCATCCCCATCATCATAATGCTTCATGCTATTTTCATCACAATGAAATCAAAATGCACCATGACCTCTGGCATCACAATGCTTCAAACACTTGTGATCACAATGTTCCATGACACTTGTCATCACACCGCCCCATGACGCTCCTCTTCACCATTATCTGTGGACTTCTCTTCACAATGCTCCATGCCCTTTCCATCACAATGCTCCATGCCATTGTCATCACAATACTCCACAAGATGGTCATCAGAATGCTCCATGACACTTGTCATCACAATGCTAAATGACCCCTGTCCTCACAATGCTCCATGCCCCTTGTCATTACAGTAATCCAAGACACTCGTCATCACAATTATCCAAGGTCTTCGCATCACAAAGCTCCACGGTCTTGCCATCACAAAGCTCCATGCCCTGATCATCCCAATGCTCCATGTCCATTGTCATAACAATTATCAACGTCCTTGTCATCACAATGGTCCAGGACACTTCACATCATAATGTTACATGCATATGTCAGCACAATTCTCCATTCACTTGTCATTGCAATGCTCCATGACCCTTGTCATAGCATGCTCCATGCACTTGTCATCACAGTGCTTCACGACCTTGTCATCAAAATTCTCAATGGCCTTGTTATCACAATGCCCCATTCCCATGTCATCACAATTCTCCATGCCCTTGTCATCACAAAGCTCCATGACGCATGTCATCAGAATCCTCCATGGCCTTCTCATCACAATGCTCCATGCCCATGTCATCACCATGCTCCAAGACCCCTGTAATCACAATGCTCCATGCCCCTTTTCATCTCAATACTCCATGGACCCTTTCATCACAATGCACCATGAACATCATCATAATGCTTCTTGCTATTGTCATCACAATGAAATCAAAATGCTCCATGACCTCTCTCATCAGAATGCTCCAAACGCTTGTGATCACAATGTTCCATAACACTTGTCATCACAACGCCCAATGACGCTCGTCATCACAATTATCCATGGTCTTCTCATCACAATGCTCCATGACCTTTGTCATCACAATGCTCAATACACTTGTCATCACAATGCTCCCTGACACTTGACATCAGTATGCTCCTTGAAGCCTGTCATGACAAGGCTCCATGTCTTTTTCATCACAATGCTCCATGCCCTTGTCATCACAAAGTCCATGATGCATGTCATCAGAAAGCTCCATGGCCTTCTCATCACAATGCTCCATGCCCTTGTCATCACAATACTCCAAGAACATTGTAATCACAGTGTTCCATGTCCATTATCATCAGAATGCTCCATGAGATTTGTCATCACAAGGCTCAATGGTCTTCTCATAACAATGCTCCAGAACCTTGTCATCACAGTGCTCCATTCCCTTATCACCACAATGCCCCATGACACCTGTCATCATATTACTCCATGAATATTTTCCACACAATGCTCCATGCCTTTGTCAGCAAAATGCTACATGACTTTGTCATCACAATGCTCCATGCGCTTGTCTTCACAATCTTCCCTTACCATTGTCATCCCAATCCTCCATAAAACTTGGGATCCCATTGCTTCATGCCCTTGTCATCACAATGCTCCACGCTTCTTGAAATCAAAAGGCTCCATGACCTATGTCATCACAATGCTCCAAACCCTTGTGATCACAGTGTTCCATAACACTTGTCATCACAATGCCCAATGACGCTCGTCATCACAATTATCCATGGTTTTATCATCACAATGCTCCTGACCTTTGTCATCCAATGCTCAATACAGTTGTCATCACAACGCTCCTGAACCCTTGTCATCACTATGCTCCTTGAACCCAGTCATGACATGGCTCCATGCCTTTTTCATCACAATGATCCATGCCCTTTTCTTCACAAGGCTCCAAGAACCCTGTAATCACAATGCTCCATGCCCCTGTCATCACAAAACTCCATGACACATGTCATCAGAATGCTCCATGGACTTCTCATCACAATGCTCCATGCCTTTGTCATCACAATGCTCCAAGAGCCCTGTAATCACAATGCTCCATGCCCCTTTTCATCAGAATGCTCCATGAGACTTGTCATCACCAGGCTCCTGGTCTACTCATCATAATGCTCCAGGATCTTGTCATCACAATGCTCCTTTCCCTTTTCATCAATATCCTCCATGAAACCTGTCATCATAATACTCCATGAATATTTTAAGCCCAATGCTCCATACCCTTGTTATCCCAATGCTCAATGACCACTGTAATCACCATGCTCCATGCCTTTGTCAGGAAAATCCTACATGAACTTGCCATCACAATGCTCCATGCGCTTGTCATCACAATCCTCCATGAAACTTGGGATCACATTGCCCCATACACTTGTCATCACAATGCTCCATGGTCCTAGAAATCACTGTGCTCCATGACCTCTGTCATCACAATGCTACCAACACTTGTGATCACATTGCTCCATAGCACTTTTCATCACAATGCTCCATGCCATTGTCACCACAATGCTTCATGACCTTTGTCATCACAATGCTCAATAAACTTGTCATCAAAATGCTCCCTGACACTTGTCGTCAGAATGCTCATTGAAACCTGTCATGAAAAGGCTCCATGCCGTTTTCATCACAATGCTCCATGCCCTTTTCATCACAATGCTCCATGCCATTGTCATCACAATACTCCACAAGATGCTGATCAGAATGCTCCATTACACTTGTCATCACAATGCTACATGCCCCTTTTCATTACAGTGCTCCAAGACACTCGTCATCACAATTATCCATGGTCTTCTCATCGCAGTGCTCCACGGTCTTGCCAGCACAATGCTCCATGTCCTGGTCATCCCAATGCTCCATGTGCATTGTCATCACAATTCTCCTCGTCCCTGTCATCACTATGTTCCATGACACTTCTCATCATAATGTTACATGATCGTGTCATCACAATTCTCCATGCACTTGTCATCGCAATGCTCAATGACCCTTTTCATAGCAAGCTCCATGCGCTTGTCATCACAGTGCTTCACGACATTGTCTTCAAAATTCTCAATGGCCCTTGGCATCACAATGCTCCATGTCCTTGTCATCACAATGCTCCATGCCATTGTCATCACAATGGACCCTGACATACGTCATCACAATGCTCCTTGACACCTGCCTTCACAATACTCCATGACATTCTCATCACAATGATCCATGCCCTTGTCTTCACAATGCTCCAAGACCCCTGTAATCACAAAGCTCCATGCCCCTTATCTTCACAATGCTCCATGACCCCTGTCCTCACAATGCTGCATGAGTACTGTCATCTCAACCCTCCATGACCCCTGACAAAACAATGATCCGGGACGCTTCTCATCAAAATTCTCCATGACCATTGTCATCCCAATGCTCCATGAAACCTGTAATCACAATGAACCGTGACGCCTGTCATCACAGTGCTCCATGACACTTGTCATCACGATGCTCCATGCCTTTGTCATCAAAATGCTACATGATTTTGTCATCATAATGCTCCCTGCCCTTCTCATCACAATGTACCATGCCCTTGACCTCAATATGCTTCATGACCTTTGTCATCACAAATCTCCATGATCCTTGGCACCACAGTGCTCCATGCCACTGTCATCACACTGCTCCATGAACCCTCTCATCACATTGCTCCATGCCCCTGTCATCGCAAAGCTCCATGACGCTTGTCATCACAATGTTCCATGCCCTTCTCATCACAATGCTCCATGCCCTTGTCATTACATTCCTCCATGACCCATGTATCACAATGTTCCATGCCCTTGTCATCACAATGCTGCATGCACACTCTCATCACAATAATCCATGAAACTTCTCAGACCAATGCTCTATGCCCTTGTTATCACAATGCTCCGTTACCCCTGTCATAACAATGATCCATGACCTCGGTCATCACAAACTTCCAAGGCCTTGTCATCACAAGGCTCCGTGACACTTGTCATCTCAATGCTCCAAGACGCCTGCAATTACAATGCCCCATGCCCTTGTCATCACAAAGCTCCATGACACATGTCGTCAGAATGCTCCTTGGCCCTCTCAGCACAATGCTCCATGCTCTTGTCATCACGATGCTCCTAGACCCCCGTCATCACAATCCTCCATGAGCCCTGGCATCACAGTGCACCATCCCCATCATCATAATGCTTCATGCTATTTTCATCACAATGAAATCAAAATGCACCATGACCTCTGGCATCACAATGCTTCAAACACTTGTGATCACAATGTTCCATGACACTTGTCATCACACCGCCCCATGACGCTCCTCTTCACCATTATCTGTGGACTTCTCTTCACAATGCTCCATGCCCTTTCCATCACAATGCTCCATGCCATTGTCATCACAATACTCCACAAGATGGTCATCAGAATGCTCCATGACACTTGTCATCACAATGCTAAATGACCCCTGTCCTCACAATGCTCCATGCCCCTTGTCATTACAGTAATCCAAGACACTCGTCATCACAATTATCCAAGGTCTTCGCATCACAAAGCTCCACGGTCTTGCCATCACAAAGCTCCATGCCCTGATCATCCCAATGCTCCATGTCCATTGTCATAACAATTCTCAACGTCCTTGTCATCACAATGGTCCAGGACACTTCACATCATAATGTTACATGCATATGTCAGCACAATTCTCCATTCACTTGTCATTGCAATGCTTCATGACCCTTGTCATAGCATGCTCCATGCACTTGTCATCACAGTGCTTCACGACCTTGTCATCAAAATTCTCAATGGCCCTTGTTATCACAATGCCCCATTCCCATGTCATCACAATTCTCCATGCCCTTGTCATCACAAAGCTCCATGACGCATGTCATCAGAATCCTCCATGGCCTTCTCATCACAATGCTCCATGCCCATGTCATCACCATGCTCCAAGACCCCTGTAATCACAATGCTCCATGCACCTTTTCATCTCAATACTCCATGGACCCTTTGATCACAATGCACCATGAACATCATGATAATGCTTCTTGCTATTGTCATCACAATGAAATCAAAATGCTCCATGACCTCTCTCATCAGAATGCTCCAAACGCTTGTGATCACAATGTTCCATAACACTTGTCATCACAACGCCCAATGACGCTCGTCATCACAATTATCCATGGTCTTCTCATCACAATGCTCCATGACCTTTGTCATCACAATGCTCAATACACTTGTCATCACAATGCTCCCTGATACTTGACATCAGTATGCTCCTTGAAGCCTGTCATTACAAGGCTCCATGTCTTTTTCATCACAATGCTCCATGCCCTTGTCATCACAAAGTCCATGATGCATGTCATCAGAAAGCTCCATGGCCTTCTCATCACAATGCTCCATGCCCTTGTCATCACAATACTCCAAGAACCTTGTAATCACAGTGTTCCATGTCCATTATCATCAGAATGCTCCATGAGATTTGTCATCACATGGCTCAATGGTCTTCTCATAACAATGCTCCAGAACCTTGTCATCACAGTGCTCCATTCCCTTATCACCACAATGCCCCATGACACCTGTCATCACATTACTCCATGAATATTTTGCTCACAATGCTCCATGCCTTTGTCAGCAAAATGCTACATGACTTTGTCATCACAATGCTCCATGCGCTTGTCTTCACAATCTTCCCTTACCATTGTCATCCCAATCCTCCATAAAACTTGGGATCCCATTGCTTCATGCCCTTGTCATCACAATGCTCCACGCTTCTTGAAATCAAAAGGCTCCATGACCTCTGTCATCACAATGCTCCAAACCCTTGTGATCACAGTGTTCCATAACACTTGTCATCACAATGCCCTATGACGCTCGTCGTCACAATTATCCATGGTTTTATCATCACAATGCTCCTGACCTTTGTCATCCAATGCTCAATACAGCTGTCATCACAACGCTCCTGAACCCTTGTCATCACTATGCTCCTTGAACCCAGTCATGACATGGCTCCATGCCTTTCTCATCACAATGATCCATGCCCTTTTCATCACAAGGCTCCAAGAACCCTGTAATCACAATGCTCCATGCCCCTGTCATCACAAAACTCCATGACACATGTCATCAGAATGCTCCATGGACTTCTCATCACAATGCTCCATGCCTTTGTCATCACAATGCTCCAAGAGCCCTGTAATCACAATGCTCCATGCCCCTTTTCATCAGAATGCTCCATGAGACTTGTCATCACCAGGCTCCTGGTCTACTCATCATAATGCTCCAGGATCTTGTCATCACAATGCTCCTTTCCCTTTTCATCAATATGCTCCATGAAACCTGTCATCATAATACTCCATGAATATTTTAAGCCCAATGCTCCATACCCTTGTTATCCCAATGCTCAATGACCACTGTAATCACCATGCTCCATGCCTTTGTCAGGAAAATCCTACATGAACTTGCCATCACAATGCTCCATGCGCTTGTCATCACAATCCTCCATGAAACTTAGGATCACATTGCCCCATACACTTGTCATCACAATGCTCCATGGTCCTAGAAATCACTGTGCTCCATGACCTCTGTCATCACAATGCTACCAACACTTGTGATCACATTGCTCCATAGCACTTTACATCACAATGCTCCATGCCATTGTCACCACAATGCTTCATGACCTTTGTCATCACAATGCTCAATAAACTTGTCATCACAATGCTCCCTGACACTTGTCGTCAGAATGCTCATTGAAACCTGTCATGAAAAGGCTCCATGCCGTTTTCATCACAATGCTCCATGCCCTTTTCATCACAATGCTCCATGCCATTGTCATCACAATACTCCACAAGATGGTGATCAGAATGCTCCATTACACTTGTCATCACAATGCTACATGCCCCTTTTCATTACAGTGCTCCAAGACACTCGTCATCACAATTATCCATGGACTTCTCATCGCAGTGCTCCACGGTCTTGCCAGCACAATGCTCCATGTCCTGGTCATACCAATGCTCCATGTGCATTGTCATCACAATTCTCCTCGTCCCTGTCATCACTATGTTCCATGACACTTCTCATCATAATGTTACATGATCGTGTCATCACAATTCTCCATGCACTTTTCATCGCAATGCTCAATGACCCTTTTCATAGCAAGCTCCATGCGCTTGTCATCACAGTGCTTCACGACATTGTCTTCAAAATTCTCAATGGCCCTTGGCATCACAATGCTCCATGTCCTTGTCATCACAATGCTCCATGCCATTGTCATCACAATGGACCCTGACATACGTCATCACAATGCTCCTTGACACCTGCCTTCACAATACTCCATGACATTCTCATCACAATGATCCATGCCCTTGTCTTCACAATGCTCCAAGACCCCTGTAATCACAAAGCTCCATGCCCCTTATCTTCACAATGCTCCATGACCCCTGTCCTCACAATGCTGCATGAGTACTGTCATCTCAACCCTCCATGACCCCTGACAAAACAATGATCCGGGACGCTTCTCATCAAAATTCTCCATGACCATTGTCATCCCAATGCTCCATGAAACCTGTAATCACAATGAACCGTGACGCCTGTCATCACAGTGCTCCATGACACTTGTCATCACGATGCTCCATGCCTTTGTCATCAAAATGCTACATGACTTTGTCATCATAATGCTCCCTGCCCTTCTCATCACAATGTACCATGCCCTTGACCTCAATATGCTTCATGACCTTTGTCATCACAAATCTCCATGATCCTTGGCACCACAGTGCTCCATGCCACTGTCATCACACTGCTCCATGAACCCTCTCATCACATTGCTCCATGCCCCTGTCATCACAAAGCTCCATGACGCTTGTCATCACAATGTTCCATGCCCTTCTCATCACAATGCTCCATGCCCTTGTCATTACATTCCTCCATGACCCATGTATCACAATGTTCCATGCCCTTGTCATCACAATGCTGCATGCACACTCTCATCACAATAATCCATGAAACTTCTCAGACCAATGCTCTATGCCCTTGTTATCACAATGCTCCATTACTCCTGTCATAACAATGCTCCACGACCTCGATCATCACAAACTTCCAAGGCCTTGTCATCACAAGGCTCCGTGACACTTGTCATCTCAATGCTCCAAGACGCCTGCAATTACAATGCCCCATGCCCTTGTCATCACAAAGCTCCATGACACATGTCGTCAGAATGCTCCTTGGCCCTCTCAGCACAAGGCTCCATGCTCTTGTCATCACGATGCTCCTAGACCCCCGTCATCACAATCCTCCATGACCCCTGGCATCACAGTGCACCATCCCCATCATCATAATGCTTCATGCTATTGTCATCACAATGAAATCAAAATGCTCCATGACCTCTCTCATCAGAATGCTCCAAACGCTTGTGATCACAATGTTCCATAACACTTGTCATCACAACGCCCAATGACGCTCGTCATCACAATTATCCATGGTCTTCTCATCACAATGCTCCATGACCTTTGTCATCACAATGCTCAATACACTTGTCATCACAATGCTCCCTGACACTTGACATCAGTATGCTCCTTGAAGCCTGTCATGACAAGGCTCCATGTCTTTTTCATCACAATGCTCCATGCCCTTGTCATCACAAAGTCCATGATGCATGTCATCAGAAAGCTCCATGGCCTTCTCATCACAATGCTCCATGCCCTTGTCATCACAATACTCCAAGAACCTTGTAATCACAGTGTCCATGTCCATTATCATCAGAATGCTCCATGAGATTTGTCATCACAAGGCTCAATGGTCTTCTCCTAACAATGCTCCAGAACCTTGTCATCACAGTGCTCCATTCCCTTATCACCACAATGCCCCATGACACCTGTCATCACATTACTCCATGAATATTTTCCCCACAATGCTCCATGCCTTTGTCAGCAAAATGCTACATGACTTTGTCATCACAATGCTCCATGCGCTTGTCTTCACAATCTTCCCTTACCATTGTCATCCCAATCCTCCATAAAACTTGGGATCCCATTGCTTCATGCCCTTGTCATCACAATGCTCCACGCTAATTGAAATCAAAAGGCTCCATGACCTCTGTCATCACAATGCTCCAAACCCTTGTGATCACAGTGTTCCATAACACTTGTCATCACAATGCCCTATGACGCTCGTCATCACAATTATCCATGGTTTTATCATCACAATGCTCCTGACCTTTGTCATCCAATGCTCAATACAGTTGTCATCACAACGCTCCTGAACCCTTGTCATCACTATGCTCCTTGAACCCAGTCATGACATGGCTCCATGCGTTTTTCATCACAATGATCCATGCCCTTTTCATCACAAGGCTCCAAGAACCCTGTAATCACAATGCTCCATGCCCCTGTCATCACAAAACTCCATGACACATGTCATCAGAATGCTCCATGGACTTCTCATCACAATGCTCCATGCCTTTGTCATCACAATGCTCCAAGAGCCCTGTAATCACAATGCTCCATGCCCCTTTTCATCAGAATGCTCCATGAGACTTGTCATCACCAGGCTCCTGGTCTACTCATCATAATGCTCCAGGATCTTGTCATCACAATGCTCCTTTCCCTTTTCATCAATATGCTCCATGAAACCTGTCATCATAATACTCCATGAATATTTTAAGCCCAATGCTCCATACCCTTGTTATCCCAATGCTCAATGACCACTGTAATCACCATGCTCCATGCCTTTGTCAGGAAAATCCTACATGAACTTGCCATCACAATGCTCCATGCGCTTGTCATCACAATCCTCCATGAAACTTGGGATCACATTGCCCCATACACTTGTCATCACAATGCTCCATGGTCCTAGAAATCACTGTGCTCCATGACCTCTGTCATCACAATGCTACCAACACTTGTGATCACATTGCTCCATAGCACTTTTCATCACAATGCTCCATGCCATTGTCACCACAATGCTTCATGACCTTTGTCATCACAATGCTCAATAAACTTGTCATCACAATGCTCCCTGACACTTGTCGTCAGAATGCTCATTGAAACCTGTCATGAAAAGGCTCCATGCCGTTTTCATCACAATGCTCCATGCCCTTTTCATCACAGTGCTCCATGCCATTGTCATCACAATACTCCACAAGATGGTGATCAGAATGCTCCATTACACTTGTCATCACAATGTTACATGCCCCTTTTCATTACAGTGCTCCAAGACACTCGTCATCACAATTATCCATGGTCTTCTCATCGCAGTGCTCCACGGTCTTGCCAGCACAATGCTCCATGTCCTGGTCATCCCAATGCTCCATGTGCATTGTCATCACAATTCTCCTCGTCCCTGTCATCACTATGTTCCATGACACTTCTCATCATAATGTTACATGATCGTGTCATCACAATTCTCCATGCACTTGTCATCGCAATGCTCAATGACCCTTTTCATAGCAAGCTCCATGCGCTTGTCATCACAGTGCTTCACGACATTGTCTTCAAAATTCTCAATGGCCCTTGGCATCACAATGCTCCATGTCCTTGTCATCACAATGCTCCATGCCATTGTCATCACAATGGACCCTGACATACGTCATCACAATGCTCCTTGACACCTGCCTTCACAATACTCCATGACATTCTCATCACAATGATCCATGCCCTTGTCTTCACAATGCTCCAAGACCCCTGTAATCACAAAGCTCCATGCCCCTTATCTTCACAAAGCTCCATGACCCCTGTCCTCACAAGGCTGCATGAGTACTGTCATCTCAACCCTCCATGACCCCTGACAAAACAATGATCCGGGACGCTTCTCATCAAAATTCTCCATGACCATTGTCATCCCAATGCTCCATGAAACCTGTAATCACAATGAACCGTGACGCCTGTCATCACAGTGCTCCATGACACTTGTCATCACGATGCTCCATGCCTTTGTCATCAAAATGCTACATGATTTTGTCATCATAATGCTCCCTGCCCTTCTCATCACAATGTACCATGCCCTTGACCTCAATATGCTTCATGACCTTTGTCATCACAAATCTCCATGATCCTTGGCACCACAGTGCTCCATGCCACTGTCATCACACTGCTCCATGAACCCTCTCATCACATTGCTCCATGCCCCTGTCATCGCAAAGCTCCATGACGCTTGTCATCACAATGTTCCATGCCCTTCTCATCACAATGCTCCATGCCCTTGTCATTACATTCCTCCATGACCCATGTATCACAATGTTCCATGCCCTTGTCATCACAATGCTGCATGCACACTCTCATCACAATAATCCATGAAATTTCTCAGACCAATGCTCTATGCCCTTGTTATCACAATGCTCCGTTACCCCTGTCATAACAATGATCCATGACCTCGGTCATCACAAACTTCCAAGGCCTTGTCATCACAAGGCTCCGTGACACTTTTCATCTCAATGCTCCAAGACGCCTGCAATTACAATGCCCCATGCCCTTGTCATCACAAAGCTCCATGACACATGTCGTCAGAATGCTCCTTGGCCCTCTCAGCACAATGCTCCATGCTCTTGTCATCACGATGCTCCTAGACCCCCGTCATCACAATCCTCCATGACCCCTGGCATCACAGTGCACCATCCCCATCATCATAATGCTTCATGCTATTTTCATCACAATGAAATCAAAATGCACCATGACCTCTGGCATCACAATGCTTCAAACACTTGTGATCACAATGTTCCATGACACTTGTCATCACACCGCCCCATGACGCTCCTCTTCACCATTATCTGTGGACTTCTCTTCACAATGCTCCATGCCCTTTCCATCACAATGCTCCATGCCATTGTCATCACAATACTCCACAAGATGGTCATCAGAATGCTCCATGACACTTGTCATCACAATGCTAAATGACCCCTGTCCTCACAATGCTCCATGCCCCTTGTCATTACAGTAATCCAAGACACTCGTCATCACAATTATCCAAGGTCTTCGCATCACAAAGCTCCACGGTCTTGCCATCACAAAGCTCCATGCCCTGATCATCCCAATGCTCCATGTCCATTGTCATAACAATTATCAACGTCCTTGTCATCACAATGGTCCAGGACACTTCACATCATAATGTTACATGCATATGTCAGCACAATTCTCCATTCACTTGTCATCGCAATGCTCCATGACCCTTGTCATAGCATGCTCCATGCACTTGTCATCACAGTGCTTCACGACCTTGTCATCAAAATTCTCAATGGCCCTTGTTATCACAATGCCCCATTCCCATGTCATCACAATTCTCCATGCCCTTGTCATCACAAAGCTCCATGACGCATGTCATCAGAATCCTCCATGGCCTTCTCATCACAATGCTCCATGCCCATGTCATCACCATGCTCCAAGACCCCTGTAATCACAATGCTCCATGCCCCTTTTCATCTCAATACTCCATGGACCCTTTCATCACAATGCACCATGAACATCATCATAATGCTTCTTGCTATTGTCATCACAATGAAATCAAAATGCTCCATGACTTCTCTCATCAGAATGCGCCAAACGCTTGTGATCACAATGTTCCATAACACTTGTCATCACAACGCACAATGACGCTCGTCATCACAATTATCCATGGTCTTCTCATCACAATGCTCCATGACCTTTGTCATCACAATGCTCAATACACTTGTCATCACAATGCTCCCTGACACTTGACATCAGTATGCTCCTTGAAGCCTGTCATGACAAGGCTCCATGTCTTTTTCATCACAATGCTCCATGCCCTTGTCATCACAAAGTCCATGATGCATGTCATCAGAAAGCTCCATGACCTTCTCATCACAATGCTCCATGCCCTTGTCATCACAATACTCCAAGAACCTTGTAATCACAGTGTTCCATGTCCATTATCATCAGAATGCTCCATGAGATTTGTCATCACAAGGCTCAATGGTCTTCTCATAACAATGCTCCAGAACCTTGTCATCACAGTGCTCCATTCCCTTATCACCACAATGCCCCATGACACCTGTCATCACATTACTCCATGAATATTTTCCACACAATGCTCCATGCCTTTGTCAGCAAAATGCTACATGACTTTGTCATCACAATGCTCCTTGCACTTGTCTTCACAATCTTCCCTTACCATTGTCATCCCAATCCTCCATAAAACTTGGGATCCCATTGCTTCATGCCCTTGTCATCACAATGCTCCACGCTAATTGAAATCAAAAGGCTCCATGACCTCTGTCATCACAATGCTCCAAACCCTTGTGATCACAGTGTTCCATAACACTTGTCATCACAATGCCTTATGACGCTCGTCATCACAATTATCCATGGTTTTATCATCACAATGCTCCTGACCTTTGTCATCCAATGCTCAATACAGTTGTCATCACAACGCTCCTGAACCCTTGTCATCACTATGCTCCTTGAACCCAGTCATGACATGGCTCCATGCCTTTTTCATCACAATGATCCATGCCCTTTTCATCACAAGGCTCCAAGAACCCTGTAATCACAATGCTCCATGCCCCTGTCATCACAAAACTCCATGACACATGTCATCAGAATGCTCCATGGACTTCTCATCACAATGCTCCATGCTTTTGTCATCACAATGCTCCAAGAGCCCTGTAATCACAATGCTCCATGCCCCTTTTCATCAGAAGGCTCCATGAGACTTGTCATCACCAGGCTCCTGGTCTACTCATCATAATGCTCCAGGATCTTGTCATCACAATGCTCCTTTCCCTTTTCATCAATATGCTCCATGAAACCTGTCATCATAATACTCCATGAATATTTTAAGCCCAATGCTCCATACCCTTGTTATCCCAATGCTCAATGACCACTGTAATCACCATGCTCCATGCCTTTGTCAGGAAAATCCTACATGAACTTGCCATCACAATGCTCCATGCGCTTGTCATCACAATCCTCCATGAAACTTGGGATCACATTGCCCCATACACTTGTCATCACAATGCTCCATGGTCCTTGAAATCACTGTGCTCCATGACCTCTGTCATCACAATGCTACCAACACTTGTGATCACATTGCTCCATAGCACTTTTCATCACAATGCTCCATGCCATTGTCACCACAATGCTTCATGACCTTTGTCATCACAATGCTCAATAAACTTGTCATCACAATGCTCCCTGACACTTGTCGTCAGAATGCTCATTGAAACCTGTCATGAAAAGGCTCCATGCCGTTTTCATCACAATGCTCCATGCCCTTTTCATCACAATGCTCCATGCCATTGTCATCACAATACTCCACAAGATGGTGATCAGAATGCTCCATTACACTTGTCATCACAATGCTACATGCCCCTTGTCATTACAGTGCTCCAAGACACTCATCATCACAATTATCCATGGTCTTCTCATCGCAATGCTCCACAGTCTTGCCAGCACAATGCTCCATGTCCTGGTCATCCCAATGCTCCATGTGCATTGTCATCACAATTCTCCTCGTCCCTGTCATCACTATGTTCCATGACACTTCTCATCATAATGTTACATGATCGTGTCATCACAATTCTCCATGCACTTGTCATCGCAATGCTCAATGACCCTTTTCATAGCAAGCTCCATGCGCTTGTCATCACAGTGCTTCACGACATTGTCTTCAAAATTCTCAATGGCCCTTGGCATCACAATGCTCCATGTCCTTGTCATCACAATGCTCCATGCCATTGTCATCACAATGGACCCTGACATACGTCATCACAATGCTCCTTGACACCTGCCTTCACAATACTCCATGACATTCTCATCACAATGATCCATGCCCTTGTCTTCACAATGCTCCAAGACCCCTGTAATCACAAAGCTCCATGCCCCTTATCTTCACAATGCTCCATGACCCCTGTCCTCACAATGCTGCATGAGTACTGTCATCTCAACCCTCCATGACCCCTGACAAAACAATGATCCGGGACGCTTCTCATCAAAATTCTCCATGACCATTGTCATCCCAATGCTCCATGAAACCTGTAATCACAATGAACCGTGACGCCTGTCATCACAGTGCTCCATGACAATTGTCATCACGATGCTCCATGCCTTTGTCATCAAAATGCTACATGACTTTGTCATCATAATGCTCCCTGCCCTTCTCATCACAATGTACCATGCCCTTGACCTCAATATGCTTCATCACCTTTGTCATCACAAATCTCCATGATCCTTGGCACCACAGTGCTCCATGCCACTGTCATCACACTGCTCCATGAACCCTCTCATCACATTGCTCCATGCCCCTGTCATCACAAAGCTCCATGACGCTTGTCATCACAATGTTCCATGCCCTTCTCATCACAATGCTCCATGCCCTTGTCATTACATTCCTCCATGACCCATGTATCACAATGTTCCATGCCCTTGTCATCACAATGCTGCATGCACACTCTCATCACAATAATCCATGAAACTTCTCAGACCAATGCTCTATGCCCTTGTTATCACAATGCTCCATTACTCCTGTCATAACAATGCTCCATGACCTCGGTCATCACAAACTTCCAAGGCCTTGTCATCACAAGGCTCCGTGACACTTGTCATCTCAATGCTCCAAGACGCCTGCAATTACAATGCCCCATGCCCTTGTCATCACAAAGCTCCATGACACATGTCGTCAGAATGCTCCTTGGCCCTCTCAGCACAATGCTCCATGCTCTTGTCATCACGATTCTCCTAGACCCCCGTCATCACAATCCTCCATGACCCCTGGCATCACAGTGCACCATCCCCATCATCATAATGCTTCATGCTATTGTCATCACAATGAAATCAAAATGCTCCATGACCTCTCTCATCAGAATGCTCCAAACGCTTGTGATCACAATGTTCCATAACACTTGTCATCACAACGCCCAATGACGCTCGTCATCACAATTATCCATGGTCTTCTCATCACAATGCTCCATGACCTTTGTCATCACAATGCTCAATACACTTGTCATCACAATGCTCCCTGACACTTGACATCAGTATGCTCCTTGAAGCCTGTCATGACAAGGCTCCATGTCTTTTTCATCACAATGCTCCATGCCCTTGTCATCACAAAGTCCATGATGCATGTCATCAGAAAGCTCCATGGCCTTCTCATCACAATGTTCCATGCCCTTGTCATCACAATACTCCAAGAACCTTGTAATCACAGTGTTCCATGTCCATTATCATCAGAATGCTCCATGAGATTTGTCATCACAAGGCTCAATGGTCTTCTCATAACAATGCTCCAGAACCTTGTCATCACAGTGCTCCATTCCCTTATCACCACAATGCCCCATGACACCTGTCATCACATTACTCCATGAATATTTTGCCCACAATGCTCCATGCCTTTGTCAGCAAAATGCTACATGACTTTGTCATCACAATGCTCCATGCGCTTGTCTTCACAATCTTCCCTTACCATTGTCATCCCAATCCTCCATAAACCTTGGGATCCCATTGCTTCATGCCCTTGTCATCACAATGCTCCACGCTTCTTGAAATCAAAAGGCTCCATGACCTCTGTCATCACAATGCTCCAAACCCTTGTGATCACAGTGTTCCATAACACTTGTCATCACAATGCCCTATGACGCTCGTCATCACAATTATCCATGGTTTTATCATCACAATGCTCCTGACCTTTGTCATCCAATGCTCAATACAGTTGTCATCACAACGCTCCTGAACCCTTGTCATCACTATGCTCCTTGAACCCAGTCATGACATGGCTCCATGCCTTTTTCATCACAATGATCCATGCCCTTTTCATCACAAGGCTCCAAGAACCCTGTAATCACAATGCTCCATGCCCCTGTCATCACAAAACTCCATGACACATGTCATCAGAATGCTCCATGGACTTCTCATCACAATGCTCCATGCCTTTGTCATCACAATGCTCCAAGAGCCCTGTAATCACAATGCTCCATGCCCCTTTTCATCAGAATGCTCCATGAGACTTGTCATCACCAGGCTCCTGGTCTACTCATCATAATGCTCCAGGATCTTGTCATCACAATGCTCCTTTCCCTTTTCATCAATATGCTCCATGAAACCTGTCATCACAATACTCCATGAATATTTTAAGCCCAATGCTCCATACCTTTGTTATCCCAATGCTCAATGACCACTGTAATCACCATGCTCCATGCCTTTGTCAGGAAATCCTACATGAACTTGCCATCACAATTCTCCATGCGCTTGTCATCACAATCCTCCATGAAACTTGGGATCACATTGCCCCATACACTTGTCATCACAATGCTCCATGGTCCTTGAAATCACTGTGCTCCATGACCTCTGTCATCACAATGCTACCAACACTTGTGATCACAATGCTCCATAGCACTTTTCATCACAATGCTCCATGCCATTGTCACCACAATGCTTCATGACCTTTGTCATCACAATGCTCAATAAACTTGTCATCACAATGCTCCCTGACACTTGTCGTCAGAATGCTCATTGAAACCTGTCATGAAAAGGCTCCATGCAGTTTTCATCACAATGCTCCATGCCCTTTTCATCACAATGCTCCATGCCATTGTCATCACAATACTCCAAAAGATGGTGATCAGAATGCTCCATTACACTTGTCATCACAATGTTACATGCCCCTTTTCATTACAGTGCTCCAAGACACTCGTCATCACAATTATCCATGGTCTTCTCATCGCAGTGCTCCACGGTCTTGCCAGCACAATGCTCCATGTCCTGGTCATCCCAATGCTCCATGTGCATTGTCATCACAATTCTTCTCGTCCCTGTCATCACTATGTTCCATGACACTTCTCATCATAATGTTACATGATCGTGTCATCACAATTCTCCATGCACTTGTCATCGCAATGCTCAATGACCCTTTTCATAGCAAGCTCCATGCGCTTGTCATCACAGTGCTTCACGACATTGTCTTCAAAATTCTCAATGGCCCTTGGCATCACAATGCTCCATGTCCTTGTCATCACAATGATCCATGCCATTGTCATCACAATGGACCCTGACATACGTCATCACAATGCTCCTTGACACCTGCCTTCACAATACTCCATGACATTCTCATCACAATGATCCATGCCCTTGTCTTCACAATGCTCCAAGACCCCTGTAATCACAAAGCTCCATGCCCCTTATCTTCACAATGCTCCATGACCCCTGTCCTCACAATGCTGCATGAGTATTGTCATCTCAACCCTCCATGACCCCTGACAAAACAATGATCCGGGACGCTTCTCATCAAAATTCTCCATGACCATTGTCATCCCAATGCTCCATGAAACCTGTAATCACAATGAACCGTGACGCCTGTCATCACAGTGCTCCATGACACTTGTCATCACGATGCTCCATGCCTTTGTCATCAAAATGCTACATGACTTTGTCATCATAATGCTCCCTGCCCTTCTCATCACAATGTACCATGCCCTTGACCTCAATATGCTTCATGACCTTTGTCATCACAAATCTCCATGATCCTTGGCACCACAGTGCTCCATGCCACTGTCATCACACTTCTCCATGAACCCTCTTATCACATTGCTCCATGCCCCTGTCATCGCAAAGCTCCATGACGCTTGTCATCACAATGTTCCATGCCCTTCTCATCACAATGCTCCATGCCCTTGTCATTACATTCCTCCATGACCCATGTATCACAATGTTCCATGCCCTTGTCATCACAATGCTGCATGCACACTCTCATCACAATAATACATGAAACTTCTCAGACCAATGCTCTATGCCCTTGTTATCACAATGCTCCATTACCCCTGTCATAACAATGATCCATGACCTCGGTCATCACAAACTTCCAAGGCCTTGTCATCACAAGGCTCCGTGACACTTGTCATCTCAATGCTCCAAGACGCCTGCAATTACAATGCCCCATGCCCTTGTCATCACAAAGCTCCATGACACATGTCGTCAGAATGCTCCTTGGCCCTCTCAGCACTATGCTCCATGCTCTTGTCAGCACGATGCTCCTAGACCCCTGTCCTCACAATCCTCCATGACCCCTGGCATTACAGTGCACCATCCCCATCATCATAATGCTTCATGCTATTGTCATCACAATGAAATCAAAATGCACCATGACCTCTGGCATCACAATGCTTCAAACACTTGTGATCACAATGTTCCATGACACTTGTCATCACACCGCCCCATGACGCTCCTCTTCACCATTATCTGTGGACTTCTCTTCACAATGCTCCATGCCCTTTCCATCACAATGCTCCATGCCATTGTCATCACAATACTCCACAAGATGGTCATCAGAATGCTCCATGACACTTGTCATCACAATGCTAAATGACCCCTGTCCTCACAATGCTCCATGCCCCTTGTCATTACAGTACTCCAAGACACTCGTCATCACAATTATCCAGGGTCTTCGCATCACAATGTTCCACGGTCTTGCCATCACAAAGCTCCATGCCCTGATCATCCCAATGCTCCATGTCCATTGTCATAACAATTCTCAACGTCCTTGTCATCACAATGGTCCATGACACTTCACATCATGTTACATGAACATGTCAGCACAATTCTCCATTCACTTGTTATCACAATGCTCCATGACCTTGTCATAGCAAGCTCCATGCACTTGTCATCACAGTGCTTCACGACCTTGTCATCAAAATTCTCAATGGCCCTTGTCATCACAATGCTCCATTCCCTTGTCATCACAATGCTCCATGCCCTTGTCATCACAAAGCTCCCTGACGCATGTCATCAGAATCCTCCATGGCCTTCTCATCACAATGCTCCATGCCCATGTCATCACCATGCTCCAAGACCCCTGTAATCACAATGCTCCATGCCCCTTTTCATCTCAATACTCCATGGACCCTTTCATCACAATGCACCATGAACATCATCATAATGCTTCTTGCTATTGTCATCACAATGAAATCAAAATGCTCCATGACCTCTCTCATCAGAATGCTCCAAACGCTTGTGATCACAATGTTCCATAACACTTGTCATCACAACGCCCAATGACGCTCGTCATCACAATTATCCATGGTCTTCTCATCACAATGCTCCATGACCTTTGTCATCACAATGCTCAATACACTTGTCATCACAATGCTCCCTGACACTTGACATCAGTATGCTCCTTGAAGCCTGTCATGACAAGGCTCCATGTCTTTTTCATCACAATGCTCCATGCCCTTGTCATCACAAAGTCCATGATGCATGTCATCAGAAAGCTTCATGGCCTTCTCATCACAATGCTCCATGCCCTTGTCATCACAATACTCCTAGAAGCTTGTAATCACAGTGTTCCATGTCCATTATCATCAGAATGCTCCATGAGATTTGTCATCACAAGGCTCAATGGTCTTCTCATAACAATGCTCCAGAACCTTGTCATCACAGTGCTCCATTCCCTTATCACCACAATGCCCCATGACACCTGTCATCACATTACTCCATGAATATTTTGCTCACAATGCTCCATGCCTTTGTCAGCAAAATGCTACATGACTTTGTCATCACAATGCTCCATGCGCTTGTCTTCACAATCTTCCCTTACCATTGTCATCCCAATCCTCCATAAAACTTGGGATCCCATTGCTTCATGCCCTTGTCATCACAATGCTCCACGCTTCTTGAAATCAAAAGGCTCCATGACCTCTGTCATCACAATGCTCCAAATCATTGTGATCACAGTGTTCCATAACACTTGTCATCACAATGCCCTATGACGCTCGTCATCACAATTATCCATGATTTTATCATCACAATGCTCCTGACCTTTGTCATCCAATGCTCAATACAGTTGTCATCACAACGCTCCTGAACCCTTGTCATCACTATGCTCCTTGAACCCAGTCATGACATGGCTCCATGCCTTTTTCATCACAATGATCCATGCCCTTTTCATCACAAGGCTCCAAGAACCCTGTAATCACAATGCTCCATGCCCCTGTCATCACAAAACTCCATGACACATGTCATCAGAATGCTCCATGGACTTCTCATCACAATGCTCCATGCCTTTGTCATCACAATGCTCCAAGAGCCCTGTAATCACAATGCTCCATGCCCCTTTTCATCAGAATGCTCCATGAGACTAGTCATCACCAGGCTCCTGGTCTACTCATCATAATGCTCCAGGATCTTGTCATCACAATGCTCCTTTCCCTTTTCATCAATATGCTCCATGAAACCTGTCATCATAATACTCCATGAATATTTTAAGCCCAATGCTCCATACCCTTGTTATCCCAATGCTCAATGACCACTGTAATCACCATGCTCCATGCCTTTGTCAGGAAAATCCTACATGAACTTGCCATCACAATGCTCCATGCGCTTGTCATCACAATCCTCCATGAAACTTGGGATCACATTGCCCCATACACTTGTCATCACAATGCTCCATGGTCCTAGAAATCACTGTGCTCCATGACCTCTGTCATCACAATGCTACCAACACTTGTGATCACATTGCTCCATAGCACTTTTCATCACAATGCTCCATGCCATTGTCACCACAATGCTTCATGACCTTTGTCATCACAATGCTCAATAAACTTGTCATCACAATGCTCCCTGACACTTGTCGTCAGAATGCTCATTGAAACCTGTCATGAAAAGGCTCCATGCCGTTTTCATCACAATGCTCCATGCCCTGTTCATCACAATGCTCCATGCCATTGTCATCACAATACTCCACAAGATGGTGATCAGAATGCTCCATTACACTTGTCATCAGATTGCTACATGCCCCTTGTCATTACAGTACTCCAAGACACTCGTCATCACAATTATCCATGGTCTCCTCATCGCAATGCTCCACAGTCTTGCCAGCACAATGCTCCATGTCCTGGTCATCCCAATGCTCCATGTGCATTGTCATCACAATTCTCCTCGTCCCTGTCATCACTATGTTCCATGACACTTCTCATCATAATGTTACATGATCGTGTCATCACAATTCTCCATGCACTTGTCATCGCAATGCTCAATGACCCTTTTCATAGCAAGCTCCATGCGCTTGTCATCACAGTGCTTCACGACATTGTCTTCAAAATTCTCAATGGCCCTTGGCATCACAATGCTCCATGTCCTTGTCATCACAATGCTCCATGCCATTGTCATCACAATGGACCCTGACATACGTCATCACAATGCTCCTTGACACCTGCCTTCACAATACTCCATGACATTCTCATCACAATGATCCATGCCCTTGTCTTCACAATGCTCCAAGACCCCTGTAATCACAAAGCTCCATGCCCCTTATCTTCACAATGCTCCATGACCCCTGTCCTCACAATGCTGCATGAGTACTGTCATCTCAACCCTCCATGACCCCTGACAAAACAATGATCCGGGACGCTTCTCATCAAAATTCTCCATGACCATTGTCATCCCAATGCTCCATGAAACCTGTAATCACAATGAACCGTGACGCCTGTCATCACAGTGCTCCATGACACTTGTCATCACGATGCTCCATGCCTTTGTCATCAAAATGCTACATGACTTTGTCATCATAATGCTCCCTGCCCTTCTCATCACAATGTACCATGCCCTTGACCTCAATATGCTTCATGACCTTTGTCATCACAAATCTCCATGATCCTTGGCACCACAGTGCTCCATGCCACTGTCATCACACTGCTCCATGAACCCTCTCATCACATTGCTCCATGCCCCTGTCATCGCAAAGCTCCATGACGCTTGTCATCACAATGTTCCATGCCCTTCTCATCACAATGCTCCATGTCCTTGTCATTACATTCCTCCATGACACATGTATCACAATGTTCCATGCCCTTGTCATCACAATGCTGCATGCACACTCTCATCACAATAATCCATGAAACTTCTCAGACCAATGCTCTATGCCCTTGTTATCACAATGCTCCATTACCCCTGTCATAACAATGATCCATGACCTCGGTCATCACAAACTTCCAAGGCCTTGTCATCACAAGGCTCCGTGACACTTGTCATCTCAATTCTCCAAGACGCCTGCAATTACAATGCCCCATGCCCTTGTCATCACAAAGCTCCATGACACATGTCGTCCGAATGCTCCTTGGCCCTCTCAGCACAATGCTCCATGCTCTTGTCATCACGATGCTCCTAGACCCCCGTCATCACAATCCTCCATGACCCCTGGCATCACAGTGCACCATCCCCATCATCATAATGCTTCATGCTATTGTCATCACAATGAAATCAAAATGCTCCATGACCTCTCTCATCAGAATGCTCCAAACGCTTGTGATCACAATGTTCCATAACACTTGTCATCACAACGCCCAATGACGCTCGTCATCACAATTATCCATGGTCTTCTCATCACAATGCTCCATAACCTTTGTCATCACAATGCTCAATACACTTGTCATCACAATGCTCCCTGACACTTGACATCAGTATGCTCCTTGAAGCCTGTCATGACAAGGCTCCATGTCTTTTTCATCACAATGCTCCATGCCCTTGTCATCACAAAGTCCATGATGCATGTCATCAGAAAGCTCCATGGCCTTCTCATCACAATGTTCCATGCCCTTGTCATCACAATACTCCAAGAACCTTGTAATCACAGTGTTCCATGTCCATTATCATCAGAATGCTCCATGAGATTTGTCATCACAAGGCTCAATGGTCTTCTCATAACAATGCTCCAGAACCTTGTCATCACAGTGCTCCATTCCCTTATCACCACAATGCCCCATGACACCTGTCATCACATTACTCCATGAATATTTTCCCCACAATGCTCCATGCCTTTGTCAGCAAAATGCTACATGACTTTGTCATCACAATGCTCCATGCGCTTGTCTTCACAATCTTCCCTTACCATTGTCATCCCAATCCTCCATAAAACTTGGGATCCCTTTGCTTCATGCCCTTGTCATCACAATGCTCCACGCTAATTGAAATCAAAAGGCTCCATGACCTCTGTCATCACAATGCTCCAAACCCTTGTGATCACAGTGTTCCATAACACTTGTCATCACAATGCCCTATGACGCTCGTCATCACAATTATCCATGGTTTAATCATCACAATGCTCCTGACCTTTGTCATCCAATGCTCAATACAGTTGTCATCACAATGCTCCTGAACCCTTGTCATCACTATGCTCCTTGAACCCAGTCATGACATGGCTCCATGCCTTTTTCATCACAATGATCCATGCCCTTTTCATCACAAGGCTCCAAGAACCCTGTAATCACAATGCTCCATGCCCCTGTCATCACAAAACTCCATGACACATGTCATCAGAATGCTTCATGGACTTCTCATCACAATGCTCCATGCTTTTGTCATCACAATGCTCCAAGAGCCCTGTAATCACAATGCTCCATGCCCCTTTTCATCAGAATGCTCCATGAGACTTGTCATCACCAGGCTCCTGGTCTACTCATCATAATGCTCCAGGATCTTGTCATCACAATGCTCCTTTCCCTTTTCATCAATATGCTCCATGAAACCTGTCATCACAATACTCCATGAATATTTTAAGCCCAATGCTCCATACCCTTGTTATCCCAATGCTCAATGACCACTGTAATCACCATGCTCCATGCCTTTGTCAGGAAAATCCTACATGAACTTGCCATCACAATGCTCCATGCGCTTGTCATCACAATCCTCCATGAAACTTGGGATCACATTGCCCCATACACTTGTCATCACAATGCTCCATGGTCCTAGAAATCACTGTGCTCCATGACCTCTGTCATCACAATGCTACCAACACTTGTGATCACATTGCTCCATTGCACTTTTCATCACAATGCTCCATGCCATTGTCACCACAATGCTTCATGACCTTTGTCATCACAATGCTCAATAAACTTGTCATCACAATGCTCCCTGACACTTGTCGTCAGAATGCTCATTGAAACCTGTCATGAAAAGGCTCCATGCCGTTTTCATCACAATGCTCCATGCCCTTTTCATCACAGTGCTCCATGCCATTGTCATCACAATACTCCACAAGATGGTGATCAGAATGCTCCATTACACTTGTCATCACAATGCTACATGCCCCTTTTCATTACAGTGCTCCAAGACACTCGTCATCACAATTATCCATGGTCTTCTCATCGCAGTGCTCCACGGTCTTGCCAGCACAATGCTCCATGTCCTGGTCATCCCAATGCTCCATGTGCATTGTCATCACAATTCTCCTCGTCCCTGTCATCACTATGTTCCATGACACTTCTCATCATAATGTTACATGATCGTGTCATCACAATTCTCCATGCACTTGTCATCGCAATGCTCAATGACCCTTTTCATAGCAAGCTCCATGCGCTTGTCATCACAGTGCTTCACGACATTGTCTTCAAAATTCTCAATGGCCCTTGGCATCACAA
This sequence comes from Mesoplodon densirostris, assembly GCF_025265405.1. Taxonomy (NCBI): domain Eukaryota; kingdom Metazoa; phylum Chordata; class Mammalia; order Artiodactyla; family Ziphiidae; genus Mesoplodon; species Mesoplodon densirostris. The sequence continues at coordinate 5,998,371 of NW_026778236.1, read as the reverse complement.
TGCTCCAAGTCCTTGTCATCACAATGCTCCATGCCATTGTCATCACAATGGACCCTGACATACGTCATCACAATGCTCCTTGACACCTGCCTTCACAATACTCCATGACATTCTCATCACAATGATCCATGCCCTTGTCTTCACAATGCTCCAAGACCCCTGTAATCACAAAGCCCCATGCCCCTTATCTTCACAATGCTCCATGACCCCTGTCCTCACAATGCTGCATGAGTACTGTCATCTCAACCCTCCATGACCCCTGACAAAACAATGATCTGGGACGCTTCTCATCAAAATTCTCCATGACCTTTGTCATCCCAATGCTCCATGAAACCTGTAATCTCAATGAACCGTGACGCCTGTCATCACAGTGCTCCATGACACTTGTCATCACGATGCTCCATGCCTTTGTCATCAAAATGCTACATGACTTTGTCATCATAATGCTCCCTGCCCTTCTCATCACAATGTACCATGCCCTTGACCTCAATATGCTTCATGACCTTTGTCATCACAAATCTCCATGATCCTTGGCACCATAGTGCTCCATGCCACTGTCATCACACTTCTCCATGAACCCTCTCATCACATTGCTCCATGCCCCTGTCATCACAAAGCTCCATGACGCTTGTCATCACAATGTTCCATGCCCTTCTCATCACAATGCTCCATGCCCTTGTCATTACATTCCTCCATGACCCATGTATCACAATGTTCCATGCCCTTGTCATCACAATGCTGCATGCACACTCTCATCACAATAATCCATGAAACTTCTCAGACCAATGCTCTATGCCCTTGTTATCACAGTGCTCCGTTACCCCTGTCATAACAATGATCAATGACCTCGGTCATCACAAACTTCCAAGGCCTTGTCATCACAAGGCTCCGTGACACTTGTCATCTCAATGCTCCAAGACGCCTGCAATTACAATGCCCCATGCCCTTGTCATCACAAAGCTCCATGACACATGTCGTCAGAATGCTCCTTGGCCCTCTCAGCACAATGCTCCATGCTCTTGTCATCACGATGCTCCTAGACCCCCGTCATCACAATCCTCCATGACCCCTGGCATCACAGTGCACCATCCCCATCATCATAATGCTTCATGCTATTTTCATCACAATGAAATCAAAATGCACCATGACCTCTGGCATCACAATGCTTCAAACACTTGTGATCACAATGTTCCATGACACTTGTCATCACACCGCCCCATGACGCTCCTCTTCACCATTATCTCTGGACTTCTCTTCACAATGCTCCATGCCCTTTCCATCACAATGCTCCATGCCATTGTCATCACAATACTCCACAAGATGGTCATCAGAATGCTCCATGACACTTGTCATCACAATGCTAAATGACCCCTGTCCTCACAATGCTCCATGCCCCTTGTCATTACAGTAATCCAAGACACTCGTCATCACAATTATCCAAGGTCTTCGCATCACAATGCTCCACGGTCTTGCCATCACAAAGCTCCATGCCCTGATCATCCCAATGCTCCATGTCCATTGTCATAACAATTATCAACGTCCTTGTCATCACAATGGTCCAGGACACTTCACATCATAATGTTACATGCATATGTCAGCACAATTCTCCATTCACTTGTCATCGCAATGCTCCATGACCCTTGTCATAGCATGCTCCATGCACTTGTCATCACAGTGCTTCACGACCTTGTCATCAAAATTCTCAATGGCCCTTGTTATCACAATGCCCCATTCCCATGTCATCACAATTCTCCATGCCCTTGTCATCACAAAGCTCCAGGACGCATGTCATCAGAATCCTCCATGGCCTTCTCATCACAATGCTCCATGCCCATGTCATCACCATGCTCCAAGACCCCTGTAATCACAATGCTCCATGCCCCTTTTCATCTCAATACTCCATGGACCCTTTCATCACAATGCACCATGAACATCATCATAATGCTTCTTGCTATTGTCATCACAATGAAATCAAAATGCTCCATGACCTCTCTCATCAGAATGCTCCAAACGCTTGTGATCACAATGTTCCATAACACTTGTCATCACAACGCCCAATGACGCTCATCATCACAATTATCCATGGTCTTCTCATCACAATGCTCCATGACCTTTGTCATCACAATGCTCAATACACTTGTCATCACAATGCTCCCTGACACTTGACATCAGTATGCTCCTTGAAGCCTGTCATGACAAGGCTCCATGTCTTTTTCATCACAATGCTCCATGCCCTTGTCATCACAAAGTCCATGATGCATGTCATCAGAAAGCTCCATGGCCTTCTCATCACAATGTTCCATGCCCTTGTCATCACAATACTCCAAGAACCTTGTAATCACAGTGTTCCATGTCCATTATCATCAGAATGCTCCATGAGATTTGTCATCACAAGGCTCAATGGTCTTCTCATAACAATGCTCCAGAACCTTGTCATCACAGTGCTCCATTCCCTTATCACCACAATGCCCCATGACACCTGTCATCACATTACTCCATGAATATTTTGCCCACAATGCTCCATGCCTTTGTCAGCAAAATGCTACATGACTTTGTCATCACAATGCTCCATGCGCTTGTCTTCACAATCTTCCCTTACCATTGTCATCCCAATCCTCCATAAAACTTGGGATCCCATTGCTTCATGCCCTTGTCATCACAATGCTCCACGCTAATTGAAATCAAAAGGCTCCATGACCTCTGTCATCACAATGCTCCAAACCCTTGTGATCACAGTGTTCCATAACACTTGTCATCACAATGCCCAATGACGCTCGTCATCACAATTTCCATGGTTTTATCATCACAATGCTCCTGACCTTTGTCATCCAATGCTCAATACAGTTGTCATCACAACGCTCCTGAACCCTTGTCATCACTATGCTCCTTGAACCCAGTCATGACATGGCTCCATGCCTTTTTCATCACAATGATCCATGCCCTTTTCATCACAAGGCTCCAAGAACCCTGTAATCACAATGCTCCATGCCCCTGTCATCACAAAACTCCATGACACATGTCATCAGAATGCTCCATGGACTTCTCATCACAATGCTCCATGCCTTTGTCATCACAATGCTCCAAGAGCCCTGTAATCACAATGCTCCATGCCCCTTTTCATCAGAATGCTCCATGAGACTTGTCATCACCAGGCTCCTGGTCTACTCATCATAATGCTCCAGGATCTTGTCATCACAATGCTCCTTTCCCTTTTCATCAATATGCTCCATGAAACCTGTCATCACAATACTCCATGAATATTTTAAGCCCAATGCTCCATACCCTTGTTATCCCAATGCTCAATGACCACTGTAATCACCATGCTCCATGCCTTTGTCAGGAAATCCTACATGAACTTGCCATCACAATGCTCCATGCGCTTGTCATCACAATCCTCCATGAAACTTGGGATCACATTGCCCCATACACTTGTCATCACAATGCTCCATGGTCCTTGAAATCACTGTGCTCCATGACCTCTGTCATCACAATGCTACCAACACTTGTGATCACAATGCTCCATAGCACTTTTCATCACAATGCTCCATGCCATTGTCACCACAATGCTTCATGACCTTTGTCATCACAATGCTCAATAAACTTGTCATCACAATGCTCCCTGACACTTGTCGTCAGAATGCTCATTGAAACCTGTCATGAAAAGGCTCCATGCCGTTTTCATCACAATGCTCCATGCCCTTTTCATCACAATGCTCCATGCCATTGTCATCACAATACTCCACAAGATGGTGATCAGAATGCTCCATTACACTTGTCATCACAATGTTACATGCCCCTTGTCATTACAGTGCTCCAAGACACTCGTCATCACAATTATCCATGGTCTTCTCATCGCAGTGCTCCACGGTCTTGCCAGCACAATGCTCCATGTCCTGGTCATCCCAGTGCTCCATGTGCATTGTCATCACAATTCTCCTCGTCCCTGTCATCACTATGTTCCATGACACTTCTCATCATAATGTTACATGATCGTGTCATCACAATTCTCCATGCACTTGTCATCGCAATGCTCAATGACCCTTTTCATAGCAAGCTCCATGCGCTTGTCATCACAGTGCTTCACGACATTGTCTTCAAAATTCTCAATGGCCCTTGGCATCACAATGCTCCATGTCCTTGTCATCACAATGCTCCATGCCATTGTCATCACAATGGACCCTGACATACGTCATCACAATGCTCCTTGACACCTGCCTTCACAATACTCCATGACATTCTCATCACAATGATCCATGCCCTTGTCTTCACAATGCTCCAAGACCCCTGTAATCACAAAGCTCCATGCCCCTTATCTTCACAATGCTCCATGACCCCTGTCCTCACAATGCTGCATGAGTACTGTCATCTCAACCCTCCATGACCCCTGACAAAACAATGATCTGGGACGCTTCTCATCAAAATTCTCCATGACCATTGTCATCCCAATGCTCCATGAAACCTGTAATCTCAATGAACCGTGACGCCTGTCATCACAGTGCTCCATGACACTTGTCATCACGATGCTCCATGCCTTTGTCATCAATATGCTACATGACTTTGTCATCATAATGCTCCCTGCCCTTCTCATCACAATGTACCATGCCCTTGACCTCAATATGCTTCATGACCTTTGTCATCACAAATCTCCATGATCCTTGGCACCACAGTGCTCCATGCCACTGTCATCACACTGCTCCATGAACCCTCTCATCACATTGCTCCATGCCCCTGTCATCACAAAGCTCCATGACGCTTGTCATCACAATGTTCCATGCCCTTCTCATCACAATGCTCCATGCCCTTGTCATTACATTCCTCCATGACCCATGTATCACAATGTTCCATGCCCTTGTCATCACAATGCTGCATGCACACTCTCATCACAATAATCCATGAAACTTCTCAGACCAATGCTCTATGCCCTTGTTATCACAATGCTCCATTACCCCTGTCATAACAATGATCCATGACCTCGGTCATCACAAACTTCCAAGGCCTTGTCATCACAAGGCTCCGTGACACTTGTCATCTCAATGCTCCAAGACGCCTGCAATTACAATGCCCCATGCCCTTGTCATCACAAAGCTCCATGACACATGTGGTCAGAATGCTCCTTGGCCCTCTCAGCACAATGCTCCATGCTCTTGTCATCACGATGCTCCTAGACCCCCGTCATCACAATCCTCCATGACCCCTGGCATCACAGTGCACCATCCCCATCATCATAATGCTTCATGCTATTTTCATCACAATGAAATCAAAATGCACCATGACCTCTGGCATCACAATGCTTCAAACACTTGTGATCACAATGTTCCATGACACTTGTCATCACACCGCCCCATGACGCTCCTCTTCACCATTATCTCTGGACTTCTCTTCACAATGCTCCATGCCCTTTCCATCACAATGCTCCATGCCATTGTCATCACAATACTCCACAAGATGGTCATCAGAATGCTCCATGACACTTGTCATCACAATGCTAAATGACCCCTGTCCTCACAATGCTCCATGCCCCTTGTCATTACAGTAATCCAAGACACTCGTCATCACAATTATCCAAGGTCTTCGCATCACAATGCTCCACGGTCTTGCCATCACAAAGCTCCATGCCCTGATCATCCCAATGCTCCATGTCCATTGTCATAACAATTCTCAACGTCCTTGTCATCACAATGGTCCAGGACACTTCACATCATAATGTTACATGCATATGTCAGCACAATTCTCCATTCACTTGTCATCGCAATGCTCCATGACCCTTGTCATAGCATGCTCCATGCACTTGTCATCACAGTGCTTCACGACCTTGTCATCAAAATTCTCAATGGCCCTTGTTATCACAATGCCCCATTCCCATGTCATCACAATTCTCCATGCCCTTGTCATCACAAAGCTCCCTGACGCATGTCATCAGAATCCTCCATGGCCTTCTCATCACAATGCTCCATGCCCATGTCATCACCATGCTCCAAGACCCATGTAATCACAATGCTCCATGCCCCTTTTCATCTCAATACTCCATGGACCCTTTCATCACAATGCACCATGAACATCATCATAATGCTTCTTGCTATTGTCATCACAATGAAATCAAAATGCTCCATGACCTCTCTCATCAGAATGCTCCAAACGCTTGTGATCACAATGTTCCATAACACTTGTCATCACAACGCACAATGACGCTCGTCATCACAATTATCCATGGTCTTCTCATCACAATGCTCCATGACCTTTGTCATCACAATGCTCAATACACTTGTCATCACAATGCTCCCTGACACTTGACATCAGTATGCTCCTTGAAGCCTGTCATGACAAGGCTCCATGTCTTTTTCATCACAATGCTCCATGCCCTTGTCATCACAAAGTCCATGATGCATGTCATCAGAAAGCTCCATGGCCTTCTCATCACAATGCTCCATGCCCTTGTCATCACAATACTCCAAGAACCTTGTAATCACAGTGTTCCATGTCCATTATCATCAGAATGCTCCATGAGATTTGTCATCACAAGGCTCAATGGTCTTCTCATAACAATGCTCCAGAACCTTGTCATCACAGTGCTCCATTCCCTTATCACCACAATGCCCCATGACACCTGTCATCACATTACTCCATGAATATTTTGCCCACAATGCTCCATGCCTTTGTCAGCAAAATGCTACATGACTTTGTCATCACAATGCTCCATGCGCTTGTCTTCACAATCTTCCCTTACCATTGTCATCCCAATCCTCCATAAAACTTGGGATCCCATTGCTTCATGCCCTTGTCATCACAATGCTCCACGCTTCTTGAAATCAAAAGGCTCCATGACCTCTGTCATCACAATGCTCCAAACCCTTGTGATCACAGTGTTCCATAACACTTGTCATCACAATGCCCTATGACGCTCGTCATCACAATTATCCATGGTTTTATCATCACAATGCTCCTGACCTTTGTCATCCAATGCTCAATACAGTTGTCATCACAACGCTCCTGAACCCTTGTCATCACTATGCTCCTTGAACCCAGTCATGACATGGCTCCATGCCTTTCTCATCACAATGATCCATGCCCTTTTCATCACAAGGCTCCAAGAACCCTGTAATCACAATGCTCCATGCCCCTGTCATCACAAAACTCCATGACACATGTCATCAGAATGCTCCATGGACTTCTCATCACAATGCTCCATGCCTTTGTCATCACAATGCTCCAAGAGCCCTGTAATCACAATGCTCCATGCCCCTTTTCATCAGAATGCTCCATGAGACTTGTCATCACCAGGCTCCTGGTCTACTCATCATAATGCTCCAGGATCTTGTCATCACAATGCTCCTTTCCCTTTTCATCAATATGCTCCATGAAACCTGTCATCACAATACTCCATGAATATTTTAAGCCCAATGCTCCATACCCTTGTTATCCCAATGCTCAATGACCACTGTAATCACCATGCTCCATGCCTTTGTCAGGAAATCCTACATGAACTTGCCATCACAATGCTCCATGCGCTTGTCATCACAATCCTCCATGAAACTTGGGATCACATTGCCCCATACACTTGTCATCACAATGCTCCATGGTCCTTGAAATCACTGTGCTCCATGACCTCTGTCATCACAATGCTACCAACACTTGTGATCACAATGCTCCATAGCACTTTTCATCACAATGCTCCATGCCATTGTCACCACAATGCTTCATGACCTTTGGCATCACAATGCTCAATAAACTTGTCATCACAATGCTCCCTGACACTTGTCGTCAGAATGCTCATTGAAACCTGGCATGAAAAGGCTCCATGCCGTTTTCATCACAATGCTCCATGCCCTTTTCATCACAATGCTCCATGCCATTGTCATCACAATACTCCACAAGATGGTGATCAGAATGCTCCATTACACTTGTCATCACATTGCTACATGCCCCTTGTCATTACAGTGCTCCAAGACACTCGTCATCACAATTATCCATGGTCTTCTCATCGCAATGCTCCACGGTCTTGCCAGCACAATGCTCCATGTCCTGGTCATCCCAATGCTCCATGTGCATTGTCATCACAATTCTCCTCGTCCCTGTCATCACTATGTTCCATGACACTTCTCATCATAATGTTACATGATCGTGTCATCACAATTCTCCATGCACTTGTCATCGCAATGCTCAATGACCCTTTTCATAGCAAGCTCCATGCGCTTGTCATCACAGTGCTTCACGACATTGTCTTCAAAATTCTCAATGGCCCTTGGCATCACAATGCTCCATGTCCTTGTCATCACAATGCTCCATGCCATTGTCATCACAATGGACCCTGACATACGTCATCACAATGCTCCTTGACACCTGCCTTCACAATACTCCATGACATTCTCATCACAATGATCCATGCCCTTGTCTTCACAATGCTCCAAGACCCCTGTAATCACAAAGCTCCATGCCCCTTATCTTCACAATGCTCCATGACCCCTGTCCTCACAATGCTGCATGAGTACTGTCATCTCAACCCTCCATGACCCCTGACAAAACAATGATCCGGGACGCTTCTCATCAAAATTCTCCATGACCATTGTCATCCCAATGCTCCATGAAACCTGTAATCACAATGAACCGTGACGCCTGTCATCACAGTGCTCCATGACACTTGTCATCACGATGCTCCATGCCTTTGTCATCAAAATGCTACATGACTTTGTCATCATAATGCTCCCTGCCCTTCTCATCACAATGTACCATGCCCTTGACCTCAATATGCTTCATGACCTTTGTCATCACAAATCTCCATGATCCTTGGCACCACAGTGCTCCATGCCACTGTCATCACACTGCTCCATGAACACTCTCATCACATTGCTCCATGCCCCTGTCATCACAAAGCTCCATGACGCTTGTCATCACAATGTTCCATGCCCTTCTCATCACAATGCTCCATGCCCTTGTCATTACATTCCTCCATGACCCATGTATCACAATGTTCCATGCCCTTGTCATCACAATGCTGCATGCACACTCTCATCACAATAATCCATGAAACTTCTCAGACCAATGCTCTATGCCCTTGTTATCACAATGCTCCATTACTCCTGTCATAACAATGCTCCATGACCTCGGTCATCACAAACTTCCAAGGCCTTGTCATCACAAGGCTCCGTGACACTTGTCATCTCAATGCTCCAAGATGCCTGCAATTACAATGCCCCATGCCCTTGTCATCACAAAGCCCCATGACACATGTCGTCAGAATGCTCCTTGGCCCTCTCAGCACAATGCTCCATGCTCTTGTCATCACGATGCTCCTAGACCCCCGTCATCACAATCCTCCATGACCCCTGGCATCACAGTGCACCATCCCCATCATCATAATGCTTCATGCTATTTTCATCACAATGAAATCAAAATGCACCATGACCTCTGGCATCACAATGCTTCAAACACTTGTGATCACAATGTTCCATGACACTTGTCATCACACCGCCCCATGACGCTCCTCTTCACCATTATCTCTGGACTTCTCTTCACAATGCTCCATGCCCTTTCCATCACAATGCTCCATGCCATTGTCATCACAATACTCCACAAGATGGTCATCAGAATGCTCCATGACACTTGTCATCACAATGCTAAATGACCCCTGTCCTCACAATCCTCCATGCCCCTTGTCATTACAGTAATCCAAGACACTCGTCATCACAATTATCCAAGGTCTTCGCATCACAATGCTCCACGGTCTTGCCATCACAAAGCTCCATGCCCTGATCATCCCAATGCTCCATGTCCATTGTCATAACAATTCTCAACGTCCTTGTCATCACAATGGTCCAGGACACTTCACATCATAATGTTACATGCATATGTCAGCACAATTCTCCATTCACTTGTCATCGCAATGCTCCATGACCCTTGTCATAGCATGCTCCATGCACTTGTCATCACAGTGCTTCACGACCTTGTCATCAAAATTCTCAATGGCCCTTGTTATCACAATGCCCCATTCCCATGTCATCACAATTCTCCATGCCCTTGTCATCACAAAGCTCCCTGACGCATGTCATCAGAATCCTCCATGGCCTTCTCATCACAATGCTCCATGCCCATGTCATCACCATGCTCCAAGACCCATGTAATCACAATGCTCCATGCCCCTTTTCATCTCAATACTCCATGGACCCTTTCATCACAATGCACCATGAACATCATCATAATGCTTCTTGCTATTGTCATCACAATGAAATCAAAATGCTCCATGACCTCTCTCATCAGAATGCTCCAAACGCTTGTGATCACAATGTTCCATAACACTTGTCATCACAACGCACAATGACGCTCGTCATCACAATTATCCATGGTCTTCTCATCACAATGCTCCATGACCTTTGTCATCACAATGCTCAATACACTTGTCATCACAATGCTCCCTGACACTTGACATCAGTATGCTCCTTGAAGCCTGTCATGACAAGGCTCCATGTCTTTTTCATCACAATGCTCCATGCCCTTGTCATCACAAAGTCCATGATGCATGTCATCAGAAAGCTCCATGGCCTTCTCATCACAATGCTCCATGCCCTTGTCATCACAATACTCCAAGAACCTTGTAATCACAGTGTTCCATGTCCATTATCATCAGAATGCTCCATGAGATTTGTCATCACAAGGCTCAATGGTCTTCTCATAACAATGCTCCAGAACCTTGTCATCACAGTGCTCCATTCCCTTATCACCACAATGCCCCATGACACCTGTCATCACATTACTCCATGAATATTTTGCCCACAATGCTCCATGCCTTTGTCAGCAAAATGCTACATGACTTTGTCATCACAATGCTCCATGCGCTTGTCTTCACAATCTTCCCTTACCATTGTCATCCCAATCCTCCATAAAACTTGGGATCCCATTGCTTCATGCCCTTGTCATCACAATGCTCCACGCTTCTTGAAATCAAAAGGCTCCATGACCTCTGTCATCACAATGCTCCAAACCCTTGTGATCACAGTGTTCCATAACACTTGTCATCACAATGCCCTATGACGCTCGTCATCACAATTATCCATGGTTTTATCATCACAATGCTCCTGACCTTTGTCATCCAATGCTCAATACAGTTGTCATCACAACGCTCCTGAACCCTTGTCATCACTATGCTCCTTGAACCCAGTCATGACATGGCTCCATGCCTTTCTCATCACAATGATCCATGCCCTTTTCATCACAAGGCTCCAAGAACCCTGTAATCACAATGCTCCATGCCCCTGTCATCACAAAACTCCATGACACATGTCATCAGAATGCTCCATGGACTTCTCATCACAATGCTCCATGCCTTTGTCATCACAATGCTCCAAGAGCCCTGTAATCACAATGCTCCATGCCCCTTTTCATCAGAATGCTCCATGAGACTTGTCATCACCAGGCTCCTGGTCTACTCATCATAATGCTCCAGGATCTTGTCATCACAATGCTCCTTTCCCTTTTCATCAATATGCTCCATGAAACCTGTCATCACAATACTCCATGAATATTTTAAGCCCAATGCTCCATACCCTTGTTATCCCAATGCTCAATGACCACTGTAATCACCATGCTCCATGCCTTTGTCAGGAAATCCTACATGAACTTGCCATCACAATGCTCCATGCGCTTGTCATCACAATCCTCCATGAAACTTGGGATCACATTGCCCCATACACTTGTCATCACAATGCTCCATGGTCCTTGAAATCACTGTGCTCCATGACCTCTGTCATCACAATGCTACCAACACTTGTGATCACAATGCTCCATAGCACTTTTCATCACAATGCTCCATGCCATTGTCACCACAATGCTTCATGACCTTTGGCATCACAATGCTCAATAAACTTGTCATCACAATGCTCCCTGACACTTGTCGTCAGAATGCTCATTGAAACCTGGCATGAAAAGGCTCCATGCCGTTTTCATCACAATGCTCCATGCCCTTTTCATCACAATGCTCCATGCCATTGTCATCACAATACTCCACAAGATGGTGATCAGAATGCTCCATTACACTTGTCATCACATTGCTACATGCCCCTTGTCATTACAGTGCTCCAAGACACTCGTCATCACAATTATCCATGGTCTTCTCATCGCAATGCTCCACGGTCTTGCCAGCACAATGCTCCATGTCCTGGTCATCCCAATGCTCCATGTGCATTGTCATCACAATTCTCCTCGTCCCTGTCATCACTATGTTCCATGACACTTCTCATCATAATGTTACATGATCGTGTCATCACAATTCTCCATGCACTTGTCATCGCAATGCTCAATGACCCTTTTCATAGCAAGCTCCATGCGCTTGTCATCACAGTGCTTCACGACATTGTCTTCAAAATTCTCAATGGCCCTTGGCATCACAATGCTCCATGTCCTTGTCATCACAATGCTCCATGCCATTGTCATCACAATGGACCCTGACATACGTCATCACAATGCTCCTTGACACCTGCCTTCACAATACTCCATGACATTCTCATCACAATGATCCATGCCCTTGTCTTCACAATGCTCCAAGACCCCTGTAATCACAAAGCTCCATGCCCCTTATCTTCACAATGCTCCATGACCCCTGTCCTCACAATGCTGCATGAGTACTGTCATCTCAACCCTCCATGACCCCTGACAAAACAATGATCCGGGACGCTTCTCATCAAAATTCTCCATGACCATTGTCATCCCAATGCTCCATGAAACCTGTAATCACAATGAACCGTGACGCCTGTCATCACAGTGCTCCATGACACTTGTCATCACGATGCTCCATGCCTTTGTCATCAAAATGCTACATGACTTTGTCATCATAATGCTCCCTGCCCTTCTCATCACAATGTACCATGCCCTTGACCTCAATATGCTTCATGACCTTTGTCATCACAAATCTCCATGATCCTTGGCACCACAGTGCTCCATGCCACTGTCATCACACTGCTCCATGAACACTCTCATCACATTGCTCCATGCCCCTGTCATCACAAAGCTCCATGACGCTTGTCATCACAATGTTCCATGCCCTTCTCATCACAATGCTCCATGCCCTTGTCATTACATTCCTCCATGACCCATGTATCACAATGTTCCATGCCCTTGTCATCACAATGCTGCATGCACACTCTCATCACAATAATCCATGAAACTTCTCAGACCAATGCTCTATGCCCTTGTTATCACAATGCTCCATTACTCCTGTCATAACAATGCTCCATGACCTCGGTCATCACAAACTTCCAAGGCCTTGTCATCACAAGGCTCCGTGACACTTGTCATCTCAATGCTCCAAGATGCCTGCAATTACAATGCCCCATGCCCTTGTCATCACAAAGCCCCATGACACATGTCGTCAGAATGCTCCTTGGCCCTCTCAGCACAATGCTCCATGCTCTTGTCATCACGATGCTCCTAGACCCCCGTCATCACAATCCTCCATGACCCCTGGCATCACAGTGCACCATCCCCATCATCATAATGCTTCATGCTATTTTCATCACAATGAAATCAAAATGCACCATGACCTCTGGCATCACAATGCTTCAAACACTTGTGATCACAATGTTCCATGACACTTGTCATCACACCGCCCCATGACGCTCCTCTTCAACATTATCTCTGGACTTCTCTTCACAATGCTCCATGCCCTTTCCATCACAATGCTCCATGCCATTGTCATCACAATACTCCACAAGATGGTCATCAGAATGCTCCATGACACTTGTCATCACAATGCTAAATGACCCCTGTCCTCACAATCCTCCATGCCCCTTGTCATTACAGTAATCCAAGACACTCGTCATCACAATTATCCAAGGTCTTCGCATCACAATGCTCCACGGTCTTGCCATCACAAAGCTCCATGCCCTGATCATCCCAATGCTCCATGTCCATTGTCATAACAATTCTCAACGTCCTTGTCATCACAATGGTCCAGGACACTTCACATCATAATGTTACATGCATATGTCAGCACAATTCTCCATTCACTTGTCATCGCAATGCTCCATGACCCTTGTCATAGCATGCTCCATGCACTTGTCATCACAGTGCTTCACGACCTTGTCATCAAAATTCTCAATGGCCCTTGTTATCACAATGCCCCATTCCCATGTCATCACAATTCTCCATGCCCTTGTCATCACAAAGCTCCCTGACGCATGTCATCAGAATCCTCCATGGCCTTCTCATCACAATGCTCCATGCCCATGTCATCACCATGCTCCAAGACCCATGTAATCACAATGCTCCATGCCCCTTTTCATCTCAATACTCCATGGACCCTTTCATCACAATGCACCATGAACATCATCATAATGCTTCTTGCTATTGTCATCACAATGAAATCAAAATGCTCCATGACCTCTCTCATCAGAATGCTCCAAACGCTTGTGATCACAATGTTCCATAACACTTGTCATCACAACGCACAATGACGCTCGTCATCACAATTATCCATGGTCTTCTCATCACAATGCTCCATGACCTTTGTCATCACAATGCTCAATACACTTGTCATCACAATGCTCCCTGACACTTGACATCAGTATGCTCCTTGAAGCCTGTCATGACAAGGCTCCATGTCTTTTTCATCACAATGCTCCATGCCCTTGTCATCACAAAGTCCATGATGCATGTCATCAGAAAGCTCCATGGCCTTCTCATCACAATGCTCCATGCCCTTGTCATCACAATACTCCAAGAACCTTGTAATCACAGTGTTCCATGTCCATTATCATCAGAATGCTCCATGAGATTTGTCATCACAAGGCTCAATGGTCTTCTCATAACAATGCTCCAGAACCTTGTCATCACAGTGCTCCATTCCCTTATCACCACAATGCCCCATGACACCTGTCATCACATTACTCCATGAATATTTTGCCCACAATGCTCCATGCCTTTGTCAGCAAAATGCTACATGACTTTGTCATCACAATGCTCCATGCGCTTGTCTTCACAATCTTCCCTTACCATTGTCATCCCAATCCTCCATAAAACTTGGGATCCCATTGCTTCATGCCCTTGTCATCACAATGCTCCACGCTTCTTGAAATCAAAAGGCTCCATGACCTCTGTCATCACAATGCTCCAAACCCTTGTGATCACAGTGTTCCATAACACTTGTCATCAAAATGCCCTATGACGCTCGTCATCACAATTATCCATGGTTTTATCATCACAATGCTCCTGACCTTTGTCATCCAATGCTCAATACAGTTGTCATCACAACGCTCCTGAACCCTTGTCATCACTATGCTCCTTGAACCCAGTCATGACATGGCTCCATGCCTTTCTCATCACAATGATCCATGCCCTTTTCATCACAAGGCTCCAAGAACCCTGTAATCACAATACTCCATGCCCCTGTCATCACAAAACTCCATGACACATGTCATCAGAATGCTCCATGGACTTCTCATCACAATGCTCCATGCCTTTGTCATCACAATGCTCCAAGAGCCCTGTAATCACAATGATCCATGCCCCTTTTCATCAGAATGCTCCATGAGACTTGTCATCACCAGGCTCCTGGTCTACTCATCATAATGCTCCATGATCTTGTCATCACAATGCTCCTTTCCCTTTTCATCAATATGCTCCATTAAACCTGTCATCACAATACTCCATGAATATTTTAAGCCCAATGCTCCATACCCTTGTTATCCCAATGCTCAATGACCACTGTAATCACCATGCTCCATGCCTTTGTCAGGAAATCCTACATGAACTTGCCATCACAATGCTCCATGCGCTTGTCATCACAATCCTCCATGAAACTTGGGATCACATTGCCCCATACATTGTCATCACAATGCTCCATGGTCCTTGAAATCACTGTGCTCCATGACCTCTGTCATCACAATGCTACCAACACTTGTGATCACAATGCTCCATAGCACTTTTCATCACAATGCTCCATGCCATTGTCACCACAATGCTTCATGACCTTTGGCATCACAATGCTCAATAAACTTGTCATCACAATGCTCCCTGACACTTGTCGTCAGAATGCTCATTGAAACCTGTCATGAAAAGGCTCCATGCCGTTTTCATCACAATGCTCCATGCCCTTTTCATCACAATGCTCCATGCCATTGTCATCACAATACTCCACAAGATGGTGATCAGAATGCTCCATTACACTTGTCATCACATTGCTACATGCCCCTTGTCATTACAGTGCTCCAAGACACTCGTCATCACAATTATCCATGGTCTTCTCATCGCAATGCTCCACGGTCTTGCCAGCACAATGCTCCATGTCCTGGTCATCCCAATGCTCCATGTGCATTGTCATCACAATTCTCCTCGTCCCTGTCATCACTATGTTCCATGACACTTCTCATCATAATGTTACATGATCGTGTCATCACAATTCTCCATGCACTTGTCATCGCAATGCTCAATGACCCTTTTCATAGCAAGCTCCATGCGCTTGTCATCACAGTGCTTCACGACATTGTCTTCAAAATTCTCAATGGCCCTTGGCATCACAATGCTCCATGTCCTTGTCATCACAATGCTCCATGCCATTGTCATCACAATGGACCCTGACATACGTCATCACAATGCTCCTTGACACCTGCCTTCACAATACTCCATGACATTCTCATCACAATGATCCATGCTCTTGTCTTCACAATGCTCCAAGACCCCTGTAATCACAAAGCTCCATGCCCCTTATCTTCACAATGCTCCATGACCCCTGTCCTCACAATGCTGCATGAGTACTGTCATCTCAACCCTCCATGACCCCTGACAAAACAATGATCCGGGACGCTTCTCATCAAAATTCTCCATGACCATTGTCATCCCAATGCTCCATGAAACCTGTAATCACAATGAACCGTGACGCCTGTCATCACAGTGCTCCATGACACTTGTCATCACGATGCTCCATGCCTTTGTCATCAAAATGCTACATGACTTTGTCATCATAATGCTCCCTGCCCTTCTCATCACAATGTACCATGCCCTTGACCTCAATATGCTT
This sequence comes from Mesoplodon densirostris, assembly GCF_025265405.1. Lineage (NCBI taxonomy): Eukaryota > Metazoa > Chordata > Mammalia > Artiodactyla > Ziphiidae > Mesoplodon > Mesoplodon densirostris. Next base: position 5,981,372 of record NW_026778236.1, on the reverse strand, counting down.
CATGACCTTTGTCATCACAAATCTCCATGATCCTTGGCACCACAGTGCTCCATGCCACTGTCATCACACTGCTCCATGAACCCTCTCATCACATTGCTCCATGCCCCTGTCATCGCAAAGCTCCATGACGCTTGTCATCACAATGTTCCATGCCCTTCTCATCACAATCATCCATGCCCTTGTCATTACATTCCTCCATGACCCATGTATCACAATGTTCCATGCCCTTGTCATCACAATGCTGCATGCACACTCTCATCACAATAATCCATGAAACTTCTCAGACCAATGCTCTATGCCCTTGTTATCACAATGCTCCATTACCCCTGTCATAACAATGATCCATGACCTCGGTCATCACAAACTTCCAAGGCCTTGTCATCACAAGGCTCCGTGACACTTGTCATCTCAATGCTCCAAGATGCCTGCAATTACAATGCCCCATGCCCTTGTCATCACAAAGCTCCATGACACATGTCGTCAGAATGCTCCTTGGCCCTCTCAGCACAATGCTCCATGCTCTTGTCATCACGATGCTCCTAGACCCCCGTCATCACAATCCTCCATGACCCCTGGCATCACAGTGCACCATCCCCATCATCATAATGCTTCATGCTATTTTCATCACAATGAAATCAAAATGCACCATGACCTCTGGCATCACAATGCTTCAAACACTTGTGATCACAATGTTCCATGACACTTGTCATCACACCGCCCCATGACGCTCCTCTTCAACATTATCTCTGGACTTCTCTTCACAATGCTCCATGCCCTTTCCATCACAATGCTCCATGCCATTGTCATCACAATACTCCACAAGATGGTCATCAGAATGCTCCATGACACTTGTCATCACAATGCTAAATGACCCCTGTCCTCACAATGCTCCATGCCCCTTGTCATTACAGTAATCCAAGACACTCGTCATCACAATTATCCAAGGTCTTCGCATCACAATGCTCCACGGTCTTGCCATCACAAAGCTCCATGCCCTGATCATCCCAATGCTCCATGTCCATTGTCATAACAATTCTCAACGTCCTTGTCATCACAATGGTCCAGGACACTTCACATCATAATGTTACATGCATATGTCAGCACAATTCTCCATTCACTTGTCATCGCAATGCTCCATGACCCTTGTCATAGCATGCTCCATGCACTTGTCATCACAGTGCTTCACGACCTTGTCATCAAAATTCTCAATGGCCCTTGTTATCACAATGCCCCATTCCCATGTCATCACAATTCTCCATGCCCTTGTCATCACAAAGCTCCAGGACGCATGTCATCAGAATCCTCCATGGCCTTCTCATCACAATGCTCCATGCCCATGTCATCACCATGCTCCAAGACCCCTGTAATCACAATGCTCCATGCCACTTTTCATCTCAATACTCCATGGACCCTTTCATCACAATGCACCATGAACATCATCATAATGCTTCTTGCTATTGTCATCACAATGAAATCAAAATGCTCCATGACCTCTCTCATCAGAATGCTCCAAACGCTTGTGATCACAATGTTCCATAACACTTGTCATCACAACGCCCAATGACGCTCATCATCACAATTATCCATGGTCTTCTCATCACAATGCTCCATGACCTTTGTCATCACAATGCTCAATACACTTGTCATCACAATGCTCCCTGACACTTGACATCAGTATGCTCCTTGAAGCCTGTCATGACAAGGCTCCATGTCTTTTTCATCACAATGCTCCATGCCCTTGTCATCACAAAGTCCATGATGCATGTCATCAGAAAGCTCCATGGCCTTCTCATCACAATGCTCCATGCCCTTGTCATCACAATACTCCAAGAACCTTGTAATCACAGTGTTCCATGTCCATTATCATCAGAATGCTCCATGAGATTTGTCATCACAAGGCTCAATGGTCTTCTCATAACAATGCTCCAGAACCTTGTCATCACAGTGCTCCATTCCCTTATCACCACAATGCCCCATGACACCTGTCATCACATTACTCCATGAATATTTTGCCCACAATGCTCCATGCCTTTGTCAGCAAAATGCTACATGACTTTGTCATCACAATGCTCCATGCGCTTGTCTTCACAATCTTCCCTTACCATTGTCATCCCAATCCTCCATAAAACTTGGGATCCCATTGCTTCATGCCCTTGTCATCACAATGCTCCACGCTTCTTGAAATCAAAAGGCTCCATGACCTCTGTCATCACAATGCTCCAAACCCTTGTGATCACAGTGTTCCATAACACTTGTCATCACAATGCCCTATGACGCTCGTCATCACAATTATCCATGGTTTTATCATCACAATGCTCCTGACCTTTGTCATCCAATGCTCAATACAGTTGTCATCACAACGCTCCTGAACCCTTGTCATCACTATGCTCCTTGAACCCAGTCATGACATGGCTCCATGCCTTTCTCATCACAATGATCCATGCCCTTTTCATCACAAGGCTCCAAGAACCCTGTAATCACAATGCTCCATGCCCCTGTCATCACAAAACTCCATGACACATGTCATCAGAATGCTCCATGGACTTCTCATCACAATGCTCCATGCCTTTGTCATCACAATGCTCCAAGAGCCCTGTAATCACAATGCTCCATGCCCCTTTTCATCAGAATGCTCCATGAGACTTGTCATCACCAGCCTCCTGGTCTACTCATCATAATGCTCCAGGATCTTGTCATCACAATGCTCCTTTCCCTTTTCATCAATATGCTCCATGAAACCTGTCATCACAATACTCCATGAATATTTTAAGCCCAATGCTCCATACCCTTGTTATCCCAATGCTCAATGACCACTGTAATCACCATGCTCCATGCCTTTGTCAGGAAATCCTACATGAACTTGCCATCACAATGCTCCATGCGCTTGTCATCACAATCCTCCATGAAACTTGGGATCACATTGCCCCATACACTTGTCATCACAATGCTCCATGGTCCTTGAAATCACTGTGCTCCATGACCTCTGTCATCACAATGCTACCAACACTTGTGATCACAATGCTCCATAGCACTTTTCATCACAATGCTCCATGCCATTGTCACCACAATGCTTCATGACCTTTGTCATCACAATGCTCAATAAACTTGTCATCACAATGCTCCCTGACACTTGTCGTCAGAATGCTCATTGAAACCTGTCATGAAAAGGCTCCATGCCGTTTTCATCACAATGCTCCATGCCCTTTTCATCACAATGCTCCATGCCATTGTCATCACAATACTCCACAAGATGGTGATCAGAATGCTCCATTACACTTGTCATCACATTGCTACATGCCCCTTGTCATTACAGTGCTCCAAGACACTCGTCATCACAATTATCCATGGTCTTCTCATCGCAATGCTCCACGGTCTTGCCAGCACAATGCTCCATGTCCTGGTCATCCCAATGCTCCATGTGCATTGTCATCACAATTCTCCTCGTCCCTGTCATCACTATGTTCCATGACACTTCTCATCATAATGTTACATGATCGTGTCATCACAATTCTCCATGCACTTGTCATCGCAATGCTCAATGACCCTTTTCATAGCAAGCTCCATGCGCTTGTCATCACAGTGCTTCACGACATTGTCTTCAAAATTCTCAATGGCCCTTGGCATCACAATGCTCCATGTCCTTGTCATCACAATGCTCCATGCCATTGTCATCACAATGGACCCTGACATACGTCATCACAATGCTCCTTGACACCTGCCTTCACAATACTCCATGACATTCTCATCACAATGATCCATGCCCTTGTCTTCACAATGCTCCAAGACCCCTGTAATCACAAAGCTCCATGCCCCTTATCTTCACAATGCTCCATGACCCCTGTCCTCACAATGCTGCATGAGTACTGTCATCTCAACCCTCCATGACCCCTGACAAAACAATGATCCGGGACGCTTCTCATCAAAATTCTCCATGACCATTGTCATCCCAATGCTCCATGAAACCTGTAATCACAATGAACCGTGACGCCTGTCATCACAGTGCTCCATGACACTTGTCATCACGATGCTCCATGCCTTTGTCATCAAAATGCTACATGACTTTGTCATCATAATGCTCCCTGCCCTTCTCATCACAATGTACCATGCCCTTGACCTCAATATGCTTCATGACCTTTGTCATCACAAATCTCCATGATCCTTGGCACCACAGTGCTCCATGCCACTGTCATCACACTGCTCCATGAACCCTCTCATCACATTGCTCCATGCCCCTGTCATCGCAAAGCTCCATGACGCTTGTCATCACAATGTTCCATGCCCTTCTCATCACAATGCTCCATGCCCTTGTCATTACATTCCTCCATGACCCATGTATCACAATGTTCCATGCCCTTGTCATCACAATGCTGCATGCACACTCTCATCACAATAATCCATGAAACTTCTCAGACCAATGCTCTATGCCCTTGTTATCACAATGCTCCATTACCCCTGTCATAACAATGATCCATGACCTCGGTCATCACAAACTTCCAAGGCCTTGTCATCACAAGGCTCCGTGACACTTGTCATCTCAATGCTCCAAGACGCCTGCAATTACAATGCCCCATGCCCTTGTCATCACAAAGCTCCATGACACATGTCGTCAGAATGCTCCTTGGCCCTCAAAGCACAATGTTCCATGCTCTTGTCATCACGATGCTCCTAGACCCCCGTCATCACAATCCTCCATGACCCCTGGCATCACAGTGCACCATCCCCATCATCATAATGCTTCATGCTATTTTCATCACAATGAAATCAAAATGCACCATGACCTCTGGCATCACAATGCTTCAAACACTTGTGATAACAATGTTCCATGACACTTGTCATCACACCGCCCCATGACGCTCCTCTTCAACATTATCTCTGGACTTCTCTTCACAATGCTCCATGCCCTTTCCATCACAATGCTCCATGCCATTGTCATCACAATACTCCACAAGATGGTCATCAGAATGCTCCATGACACTTGTCATCACAATGCTAAATGACCCCTGTCCTCACAATGCTCCATGCCCCTTGTCATTACAGTAATCCAAGACACTCGTCATCACAATTATCCAAGGTCTTCGCATCACAATGCTCCACGGTCTTGCCATCACAAAGCTCCATGCCCTGATCATCCCAATGCTCCATGTCCATTGTCATAACAATTCTCAACGTCCTTGTCATCACAATGGTCCAGGACACTTCACATCATAATGTTACATGCATATGTCAGCACAATTCTCCATTCACTTGTCATCGCAATGCTCCATGACCCTTGTCATAGCATGCTCCATGCACTTGTCATCACAGTGCTTCACGACCTTGTCATCAAAATTCTCAATGGCCCTTGTTATCACAATGCCCCATTCCCATGTCATCACAATTCTCCATGCCCTTGTCATCACAAAGCTCCAGGACGCATGTCATCAGAATCCTCCATGGCCTTCTCATCACAATGCTCCATGCCCATGTCATCACCATGCTCCAAGACCCCTGTAATCACAATGCTCCATGCCCCTTTTCATCTCAATACTCCATGGACCCTTTCATCACAATGCACCATGAACATCATCATAATGCTTCTTGCTATTGTCATCACAATGAAATCAAAATGCTCCATGACCTCTCTCATCAGAATGCTCCAAACGCTTGTGATCACAATGTTCCATAACACTTGTCATCACAACGCCCAATGACGCTCGTCATCACAATTATCCATGGTCTTCTCATCACAATGCTCCATGACCTTTGTCATCACAATGCTCAATACACTTGTCATCACAATGTTCCCTGACACTTGACATCAGTATGCTCCTTGAAGCCTGTCATGACAAGGCTCCATGTCTTTTTCATCACAATGCTCCATGCCCTTGTCATCACAAAGTCCATGATGCATGTCATCAGAAAGCTCCATGGCCTTCTCATCACAATGCTCCATGCCCTTGTCATCACAATACTCCAAGAACCTTGTAATCACAGTGTTCCATGTCCATTATCATCAGAATGCTCCATGAGATTTGTCATCACAAGGCTCAATGGTCTTCTCATAACAATGCTCCAGAACCTTGTCATCACAGTGCTCCATTCCCTTATCACCACAATGCCCCATGACACCTGTCATCACATTACTCCATGAATATTTTGCCCACAATGCTCCATGCCTTTGTCAGCAAAATGCTACATGACTTTGTCATCACAATGCTCCATGCGCTTGTCTTCACAATCTTCCCTTACCATTGTCATCCCAATCCTCCATAAAACTTGGGATCCCATTGCTTCATGCCCTTGTCATCACAATGCTCCACGCTTCTTGAAATCAAAAGGCTCCATGACCTCTGTCATCACAATGCTCCAAACCCTTGTGATCACAGTGTTCCATAACACTTGTCATCACAATGCCCTATGACGCTCGTCATCACAATTATCCATGGTTTTATCATCACAATGCTCCTGACCTTTGTCATCCAATGCTCAATACAGTTGTCATCACAACGCTCCTGAACCCTTGTCATCACTATGCTCCTTGAACCCAGTCATGACATGGCTCCATGCCTTTCTCATCACAATGATCCATGCCCTTTTCATCACAAGGCTCCAAGAACCCTGTAATCACAATGCTCCATGCCCCTGTCATCACAAAACTCCATGACACATGTCATCAGAATGCTCCATGGACTTCTCATCACAATGCTCCATGCCTTTGTCATCACAATGCTCCAAGAGCCCTGTAATCACAATGCTCCATGCCCCTTTTCATCAGAATGCTCCATGAGACTTGTCATCACCAGGCTCCTGGTCTACTCATCATAATGCTCCAGGATCTTGTCATCACAATGCTCCTTTCCCTTTTCATCAATATGCTCCATGAAACCTGTCATCACAATACTCCATGAATATTTTAAGCCCAATGCTCCATACCCTTGTTATCCCAATGCTCAATGACCACTGTAATCACCATGCTCCATGCCTTTGTCAGGAAATCCTACATGAACTTGCCATCACAATGCTCCATGCGCTTGTCATCACAATCCTCCATGAAACTTGGGATCACATTGCCCCATACACTTGTCATCACAATGCTCCATGGTCCTTGAAATCACTGTGCTCCATGACCTCTGTCATCACAATGCTACCAACACTTGTGATCACAATGCTCCATAGCACTTTTCATCACAATGCTCCATGCCATTGTCACCACAATGCTTCATGACCTTTGTCATCACAATGCTCAATAAACTTGTCATCACAATGCTCCCTGACACTTGTCGTCAGAATGCTCATTGAAACCTGTCATGAAAAGGCTCCATGCCGTTTTCATCACAATGCTCCATGCCCTTTTCATCACAATGCTCCATGCCATTGTCATCACAATACTCCACAAGATGGTGATCAGAATGCTCCATTACACTTGTCATCACATTGCTACATGCCCCTTGTCATTACAGTGCTCCAAGACACTCGTCATCACAATTATCCATGGTCTTCTCATCGCAATGCTCCACGGTCTTGCCAGCACAATGCTCCATGTCCTGGTCATCCCAATGCTCCATGTGCATTGTCATCACAATTCTCCTCGTCCCTGTCATCACTATGTTCCATGACACTTCTCATCATAATGTTACATGATCGTGTCATCACAATTCTCCATGCACTTGTCATCGCAATGCTCAATGACCCTTTTCATAGCAAGCTCCATGCGCTTGTCATCACAGTGCTTCACGACATTGTCTTCAAAATTCTCAATGGCCCTTGGCATCACAATGCTCCATGTCCTTGTCATCACAATGCTCCATGCCATTGTCATCACAATGGACCCTGACATACGTCATCACAATGCTCCTTGACACCTGCCTTCACAATACTCCATGACATTCTCATCACAATGATCCATGCCCTTGTCTTCACAATGCTCCAAGACCCCTGTAATCACAAAGCTCCATGCCCCTTATCTTCACAATACTCCATGACCCCTGTCCTCACAATGCTGCATGAGTACTGTCATCTCAACCCTCCATGACCCCTGACAAAACAATGATCCGGGACGCTTCTCATCAAAATTCTCCATGACCATTGTCATCCCAATGCTCCATGAAACCTGTAATCACAATGAACCGTGACGCCTGTCATCACAGTGCTCCATGACACTTGTCATCACGATGCTCCATGCCTTTGTCATCAAAATGCTACATGACTTTGTCATCATAATGCTCCCTGCCCTTCTCATCACAATGTACCATGCCCTTGACCTCAATATGCTTCATGACCTTTGTCATCACAAATCTCCATGATCCTTGGCACCACAGTGCTCCATGCCACTGTCATCACACTGCTCCATGAACCCTCTCATCACATTGCTCCATGCCCCTGTCATCACAAAGCTCCATGACGCTTGTCATCACAATGTTCCATGCCCTTCTCATCACAATGCTCCATGCCCTTGTCATTACATTCCTCCATGACCCATGTATCACAATGTTCCATGCCCTTGTCATCACAATGCTGCATGCACACTCTCATCACAATAATCCATGAAACTTCTCAGACCAATGCTCTATGCCCTTGTTATCACAATGCTCCATTACCCCTGTCATAACAATGATCCATGACCTCGGTCATCACAAACTTCCAAGGCCTTGTCATCACAAGGCTCCGTGACACTTGTCATCTCAATGCTCCAAGACGCCTGCAATTACAATGCCCCATGCCCTTGTCATCACAAAGCTCCATGACACATGTCGTCAGAATGCTCCTTGGCCCTCTCAGCACAATGCTCCATGCTCTTGTCATCACGATGCTCCTAGACCCACGTCATCACAATCCTCCATGACCCCTGGCATCACAGTGCACCATCCCCATCATCATAATGCTTCATGCTATTTTCATCACAATGAAATCAAAATGCACCATGACCTCTGGCATCACAATGCTTCAAACACTTGTGATCACAATGTTCCATGACACTTGTCATCACACCGCCCCATGACGCTCCTCTTCACCATTATCTGTGGACTTCTCTTCACAATGCTCCATGCCCTTTCCATCACAATGCTCCATGCCATTGTCATCACAATACTCCACAAGATGGTCATCAGAATGCTCCATGACACTTGTCATCACAATGCTAAATGACCCCTGTCCTCACAATGCTCCATGCCCCTTGTCATTACAGTAATCCAAGACACTCGTCATCACAATTATCCAAGGTCTTCGCATCACAATGCTCCACGGTCTTGCCATCACAAAGCTCCATGCCCTGATCATCCCAATGCTCCATGTCCATTGTCATAACAATTCTCAACGTCCTTGTCATCACAATGGTCCAGGACACTTCACATCATAATGTTACATGCATATGTCAGCACAATTCTCCATTCACTTGTCATCGCAATGCTCCATGACCCTTGTCATAGCATGTTCCATGCACTTGTCATCACAGTGCTTCACGACCTTGTCATCAAAATTCTCAATGGCCCTTGTTATCACAATGCCCCATTCCCATGTCATCACAATTCTCCATGCCCTTGTCATCACAAAGCTCCAGGACGCATGTCATCAGAATCCTCCATGGCCTTCTCATCACAATGCTCCATGCCCATGTCATCACCATGCTCCAAGACCCCTGTAATCACAATGCTCCATGCCCCTTTTCATCTCAATACTCCATGGACCCTTTCATCACAATGCACCATGAACATCATCATAATGCTTCTTGCTATTGTCATCACAATGAAATCAAAATGCTCCATGACCTCTCTCATCAGAATGCTCCAAACGCTTGTGATCACAATGTTCCATAACACTTGTCATCACAACGCACAATGACGCTCGTCATCACAATTATCCATGGTCTTCTCATCACAATGCTCCATGACCTTTGTCATCACAATGCTCAATACACTTGTCATCACAATGCTCCCTGACACTTGACATCAGTATGCTCCTTGAAGCCTGTCATGACAAGGCTCCATGTCTTTTTCATCACAATGCTCCATGCCCTTGTCATCACAAAGTCCATGATGCATGTCATCAGAAAGCTCCATGGCCTTCTCATCACAATGCTCCATGCCCTTGTCATCACAATACTCCAAGAACCTTGTAATCACAGTGTTCCATGTCCATTATCATCAGAATGCTCCATGAGATTTGTCATCACAAGGCTCAATGGTCTTCTCATAACAATGCTCCAGAACCTTGTCATCACAGTGCTCCATTCCCTTATCACCACAATGCCCCATGACACCTGTCATCACATTACTCCATGAATATTTTGCCCACAATGCTCCATGCCTTTGTCAGCAAAATGCTACATGACTTTGTCATCACAATGCTCCATGCGCTTGTCTTCACAATCTTCCCTTACCATTGTCATCCCAATCCTCCATAAAACTTGGGATCCCATTGCTTCATGCCCTTGTCATCACAATGCTCCACGCTTCTTGAAATCAAAAGGCTCCATGACCTCTGTCATCACAATGCTCCAAACCCTTGTGATCACAGTGTTCCATAACACTTGTCATCACAATGCCCTATGACGCTCGTCATCACAATTATCCATGGTTTTATCATCACAATGCTCCTGACCTTTGTCATCCAATGCTCAATACAGTTGTCAGCACAACGCTCCTGAACCCTTGTCATCACTATGCTCCTTGAACCCAGTCATGACATGGCTCCATGCCTTTTTCATCACAATGATCCATGCCCTTTCATCACAAGGCTCCAAGAACCCTGTAATCACAATGCTCCATGCCCCTGTCATCACAAAACTCCATGACACATGTCATCAGAATGCTCCATGGACTTCTCATCACAATGCTCCATGCCTTTGTCATCACAATGCTCCAAGAGCCCTGTAATCACAATGCTCCATGCCCCTTTTCATCAGAATGCTCCATGAGACTTGTCATCACCAGGCTCCTGGTCTACTCATCATAATGCTCCAGGATCTTGTCATCACAATGCTCCTTTCCCTTTTCATCAATATGCTCCATGAAACCTGTCATCATAATACTCCATGAATCTTTTAAGCCCAATGCTCCATACCCTTGTTATCCCAATGCTCAATGACCACTGTAACCACCATGCTCCATGCCTTTGTCAGGAAAATCCTACATGAACTTGCCATCACAATGCTCCATGCGCTTGTCATCACAATCCTCCATGAAACTTGGGATCACATTGCCCCATACACTTGTCATCACAATGCTCCATGGTCCTAGAAATCACTGTGCTCCATGACCTCTGTCATCACAATGCTACCAAAACTTGTGATCACAATGCTCCATAGCACTTTTCATCACAATGCTCCATGCCATTGTCACCACAATGCTTCATGACCTTTTTCATCACAATGCTCAATAAACTTGTCATCACAATGCTCCCTGACACTTGTCGTCAGAATGCTCATTGAACCCTGTCATGAAAAGGCTCCATGCCGTTTTCATCACAATGCTCCATGCCCTTTTCATCACAATGCTCCATGCCATTGTCATCACAATACTCCACAAGATGGTGATCAGAATGCTCCATTACACTTGTCATCACAATGTTACATGCCCCTTGTCATTACAGTGCTCCAAGACACTCGTCATCACAATTATCCATGGTCTTCTCATCGCAGTGCTCCACGGTCTTGCCAGCACAGTGCTCCATGTCCTGGTCATCCCAATGCTCCATGTGCATTGTCATCACAATTCTCCTCGTCCCTGTCATCACTATGTTCCATGACACTTCTCATCATAATGTTACATGATCGTGTCATCACAATTCTCCATGCACTTGTCATCGCAATGCTCAATGACCCTTTTCATAGCAAGCTCCATGCGCTTGTCATCACAGTGCTTCACGACATTGTCTTCAAAATTCTCAATGGCCCTTGGCATCACAATGCTCCATGTCCTTGTCATCACAATGCTCCATGCCATTGTCATCACAATGGACCCTGACATACGTCATCACAATGCTCCTTGACACCTGCCTTCACAATACTCCATGACATTCTCATCACAATGATCCATGCCCTTGTCTTCACAATGCTCCAAGACCCCTGTAATCACAAAGCTCCATGCCTCTTATCTTCACAATGCGCCATGACCCCTGTCCTCACAATGCTGCATGAGTACTGTCATCTCAACCCTCCATGACCCCTGACAAAACAATGATCCGGGACGCTTCTCATCAAAATTCTCCATGACCATTGTCATCCCAATGCTCCATGAAACCTGTAATCACAATGAACCGTGACGCCTGTCATCACAGTGCTCCATGACACTTGTCATCACGATGCTCCATGCCTTTGTCATCAAAATGCTACATGACTTTGTCATCATAATGCTCCCTGCCCTTCTCATCACAATGTACCATGCCCTTGACCTCAATATGCTTCATGACCTTTGTCATCACAAATCTCCATGATCCTTGGCACCACAGTGCTCCATGCCACTGTCATCACACTGCTCCATGAACCCTCTCATCACATTGCTCCATGCCCCTGTCATCGCAAAGCTCCATGACGCTTGTCATCACAATGTTCCATGCCCTTCTCATCACAATGCTCCATGCCCTTGTCATTACATTCCTCCATGACCCATGTATCACAATGTTCCATGCCCTTGTCATCACAATGCTGCATGCACACTCTCATCACAATAATCCATGAAACTTCTCAGACCAATGCTCTATGCCCTTGTTATCACAATGCTCCATTACCCCTGTCATAACAATGCTCCATGACCTCGGTCATCACAAACTTCCAAGGCCTTGTCATCACAAGGCTCCGTGACACTTGTCATCTCAATGCTCCAAGACGCCTGCAATTACAATGCCCCATGCCCTTGTCATCACAAAGCTCCATGACACATGTCGTCAGAATGCTCCTTGGCCCTCTCAGCACAATGCTCCATGCTCTTGTCATCACGATGCTCCTAGACCCCCGTCATCACAATCCTCCATGAGACCTGGCATCACAGTGCACCATCCCCATCATCATAATGCTTCATGCTATTTTCATCACAATGAAATCAAAATGCACCATGACCTCTGGCATCACAATGCTTCAAACACTTGTGATCACAATGTTCCATGACACTTGTCATCACACCGCCCCATGACGCTCCTCTTCACCATTATCTGTGGACTTCTCTTCACAATGCTCCATGCCCTTTCCATCACAATGCTCCATGCCAATGTCATCACAATACTCCACAAGATGGTCATCAGAATGCTCCATGACACTTGTCATCACAATGCTAAATGACCCCTGTCCTCACAATGCTCCATGCCCCTTGTCATTACAGTAATCCAAGACACTCGTCATCACAATTATCCAAGGTCTTCGCATCACAATGCTCCACGGTCTTGCCATCACAAAGCTCCATGCCCTGATCATCCCAATGCTCCATGTCCATTGTCATAACAATTCTCAACGTCCTTGTCATCACAATGGTCCAGGACACTTCACATCATAATGTTACATGCATATGTCAGCACAATTCTCCATTCACTTGTCATCGCAATGCTCCATGACCCTTGTCATAGCATGCTCCATGCACTTGTCATCACAGTGCTTCACGACCTTGTCATCAAAATTCTCAATGGCCCTTGTTATCACAATGCCCCATTCCCATGTCATCACAATTCTCCATGCCCTTGTCATCACAAAGCTCCAGGACGCATGTCATCAGAATCCTCCATGGCCTTCTCATCACAATGCTCCATGCCCATGTCATCAACATGCTCCAAGACCCCTGTAATCACAATGCTCCATGCCCCTTTTCATCTCAATACTCCATGGACCCTTTCATCACAATGCACCTTGAACATCATCATAATGCTTCTTGCTATTGTCATCACAATGAAATCAAAATGCTCCATGACCTCTCTCATCAGAATGCTCCAAACGCTTGTGATCACAATGTTCCATAACACTTGTCATCACAACGCCCAATGACGCTCGTCATCACAATTATCCATGGTCTTCTCATCACAATGCTCCATGACCTTTGTCATCACAATGCTCAATACACTTGTCATCACAATGCTCCCTGACACTTGACATCAGTATGCTCCTTGAAGCCTGTCATGACAAGGCTCCATGTCTTTTTCATCACAATGCTCCATGCCCTTGTCATCACAAAGTCCATGATGCATGTCATCAGAAAGCTCCATGGCCTTCTCATCACAATGCTCCATGCCCTTGTCATCACAATACTCCAAGAACCTTGTAATCACAGTGTTCCATGTCCATTATCATCAGAATGCTCCATGAGATTTGTCATCACAAGGCTCAATGGTCTTCTCATAACAATGCTCCAGAACCTTGTCATCACAGTGCTCCATTCCCTTATCACCACAATGCCCCATGACACCTGTCATCACATTACTCCATGAATATTTTGCCCACAATGCTCCATGCCTTTGTCAGCAAAATGCTACATGACTTTGTCATCACAATGCTCCATGCGCTTGTCTTCACAATCTTCCCTTACCATTGTCATCCCAATCCTCCATAAAACTTGGGATCCCATTGCTTCATGCCCTTGTCATCACAATGCTCCACGCTTCTTGAAATCAAAAGGCTCCATGACCTCTGTCATCACAATGCTCCAAACCCTTGTGATCACAGTGTTCCATAACACTTGTCATCACAATGCCCTATGACGCTCGTCATCACAATTATCCATGGTTTTATCATCACAATGCTCCTGACCTTTGTCATCCAATGCTCAATACAGTTGTCAGCACAACGCTCCTGAACCCTTGTCATCACTATGCTCCTTGAACCCAGTCATGACATGGCTCCATGCCTTTTTCATCACAATGATCCATGCCCTTTCATCACAAGGCTCCAAGAACCCTGTAATCACAATGCTCCATGCCCCTGTCATCACAAAACTCCATGACACATGTCATCAGAATGCTCCATGGACTTCTCATCACAATGCTCCATGCCTTTGTCATCACAATGCTCCAAGAGCCCTGTAATCACAATGCTCCATGCCCCTTTTCATCAGAATGCTCCATGAGACTTGTCATCACCAGGCTCCTGGTCTACTCATCATAATGCTCCAGGATCTTGTCATCACAATGCTCCTTTCCCTTTTCATCAATATGCTCCATGAAACCTGTCATCATAATACTCCATGAATATTTTAAGCCCAATGCTCCATACCCTTGTTATCCCAATGCTCAATGACCACTGTAACCACCATGCTCCATGCCTTTGTCAGGAAAATCCTACATGAACTTGCCATCACAATGCTCCATGCGCTTGTCATCACAATCCTCCATGAAACTTGGGATCACATTGCCCCATACACTTGTCATCACAATGCTCCATGGTCCTAGAAATCACTGTGCTCCATGACCTCTGTCATCACAATGCTACCAAAACTTGTGATCACAATGCTCCATAGCACTTTTCATCACAATGCTCCATGCCATTGTCACCACAATGCTTCATGACCTTTTTCATCACAATGCTCAATAAACTTGTCATCACAATGCTCCCTGACACTTGTCGTCAGAATGCTCATTGAACCCTGTCATGAAAAGGCTCCATGCCGTTTTCATCACAATGCTCCATGCCCTTTTCATCACAATGCTCCATGCCATTGTCATCACAATACTCCACAAGATGGTGATCAGAATGCTCCATTACACTTGTCATCACAATGTTACATGCCCCTTGTCATTACAGTGCTCCAAGACACTCGTCATCACAATTATCCATGGTCTTCTCATCGCAGTGCTCCACGGTCTTGCCAGCACAGTGCTCCATGTCCTGGTCATCCCAATGCTCCATGTGCATTGTCATCACAATTCTCCTCGTCCCTGTCATCACTATGTTCCATGACACTTCTCATCATAATGTTACATGATCGTGTCATCACAATTCTCCATGCACTTGTCATCGCAATGCTCAATGACCCTTTTCATAGCAAGCTCCATGCGCTTGTCATCACAGTGCTTCACGACATTGTCTTCAAAATTCTCAATGGCCCTTGGCATCACAATGCTCCATGTCCTTGTCATCACAATGCTCCATGCCATTGTCATCACAATGGACCCTGACATACGTCATCACAATGCTCCTTGACACCTGCCTTCACAATACTCCATGACATTCTCATCACAATGATCCATGCCCTTGTCTTCACAATGCTCCAAGACCCCTGTAATCACAAAGCTCCATGCCTCTTATCTTCACAATGCGCCATGACCCCTGTCCTCACAATGCTGCATGAGTACTGTCATCTCAACCCTCCATGACCCCTGACAAAACAATGATCCGGGACGCTTCTCATCAAAATTCTCCATGACCATTGTCATCCCAATGCTCCATGAAACCTGTAATCACAATGAACCGTGACGCCTGTCATCACAGTGCTCCATGACACTTGTCATCACGATGCTCCATGCCTTTGTCATCAAAATGCTACATGACTTTGTCATCATAATGCTCCCTGCCCTTCTCATCACAATGTACCATGCCCTTGACCTCAATATGCTTCATGACCTTTGTCATCACAAATCTCCATGATCCTTGGCACCACAGTGCTCCATGCCACTGTCATCACACTGCTCCATGAACCCTCTCATCACATTGCTCCATGCCCCTGTCATCGCAAAGCTCCATGACGTTTGTCATCACAATGTTCCATGCCCTTCTCATCACAATGCTCCATGCCCTTGTCATTACATTCCTCCATGACCCATGTATCACAATGTTCCATGCCCTTGTCATCACAATGCTGCATGCACACTCTCATCACAATAATCCATGAAACTTCTCAGACCAATGCTCTATGCCCTTGTTATCACAATGCTCCATTACCCCTGTCATAACAATGCTCCATGACCTCGGTCATCACAAACTTCCAAGGCCTTGTCATCACAAGGCTCCGTGACACTTGTCATCTCAATGCTCCAAGACGCCTGCAATTACAATGCCCCATGCCCTTGTCATCACAAAGCTCCATGACACATGTCGTCAGAATGCTCCTTGGCCCTCTCAGCACAATGCTCCATGCTCTTGTCATCACGATGCTCCTAGACCCCCGTCATCACAATCCTCCATGAGACCTGGCATCACAGTGCACCATCCCCATCATCATAATGCTTCATGCTATTTTCATCACAATGAAATCAAAATGCACCATGACCTCTGGCATCACAATGCTTCAAACACTTGTGATCACAATGTTCCATGACACTTGTCATCACACCGCCCCATGACGCTCCTCTTCACCATTATCTGTGGACTTCTCTTCACAATGCTCCATGCCCTTTCCATCACAATGCTCCATGCCAATGTCATCACAATACTCCACAAGATGGTCATCAGAATGCTCCATGACACTTGTCATCACAATGCTAAATGACCCCTGTCCTCACAATGCTCCATGCCCCTTGTCATTACAGTAATCCAAGACACTCGTCATCACAATTATCCAAGGTCTTCGCATCACAATGCTCCACGGTCTTGCCATCACAAAGCTCCATGCCCTGATCATCCCAATGCTCCATGTCCATTGTCATAACAATTCTCAACGTCCTTGTCATCACAATGGTCCAGGACACTTCACATCATAATGTTACATGCATATGTCAGCACAATTCTCCATTCACTTGTCATCGCAATGCTCCATGACCCTTGTCATAGCATGCTCCATGCACTTGTCATCACAGTGCTTCACGACCTTGTCATCAAAATTCTCAATGGCCCTTGTTATCACAATGCCCCATTCCCATGTCATCACAATTCTCCATGCCCTTGTCATCACAAAGCTCCATGACGCATGTCATCAGAATCCTCCATGGCCTTCTCATCACAATGCTCCATGCCCATGTCATCACCATGCTCCAAGACCCCTGTAATCACAATGCTCCATGCCCCTTTTCATCTCAATACTCCATGGACCCTTTCATCACAATGCACCATGAACATCATCATAATGCTTCTTGCTATTGTCATCACAATGAAATCAAAATGCTCCATGACCTCTCTCATCAGAATGCTCCAAACGCTTGTGATCACAATGTTCCATAACACTTGTCATCACAACGCCCAATGACGCTCGTCATCACAATTATCCATGGTCTTCTCATCACAATGCTCCATGACCTTTGTCATCACAATGCTCAATACACTTGTCATCACAATGCTCCCTGACACTTGACATCAGTATGCTCCTTGAAGCCTGTCATGACAAGGCTCCATGTCTTTTTCATCACAATGCTCCATGCCCTTGTCATCACAAAGTCCATGATGCATGTCATCAGAAAGCTCCATGGCCTTCTCATCACAATGCTCCATGCCCTTGTCATCACAATACTCCAAGAACCTTGTAATCACAGTGTTCCATGTCCATTATCATCAGAATGCTCCATGAGATTTGTCATCACAAGGCTCAATGGTCTTCTCATAACAATGCTCCAGAACCTTGTCATCACAGTGCTCCATTCCCTTATCACCACAATGCCCCATGACACCTGTCATCACATTACTCCATGAATATTTTGCCCACAATGCTCCATGCCTTTGTCAGCAAAATGCTACATGACTTTGTCATCACAATGCTCCATGCGCTTGTCTTCACAATCTTCCCTTACCATTGTCATCCCAATCCTCCATAAAACTTGGGATCCCATTGCTTCATGCCCTTGTCATCACAATGCTCCACGCTTCTTGAAATCAAAAGGCTCCATGACCTCTGTCATCACAATGCTCCAAACCCTTGTGATCACAGTGTTCCATAACACTTGTCATCACAATGCCCTATGACGCTCGTCATCACAATTATCCATGGTTTTATCATCACAATGCTCCTGACCTTTGTCATCCAATGCTCAATACAGTTGTCATCACAACGCTCCTGAACCCTTGTCATCACTATGCTCCTTGAACCCAGTCATGACATGGCTCCATGCCTTTTTCATCACAATGATCCATGCCCTTTCATCACAAGGCTCCAAGAACCCTGTAATCACAATGCTCCATGCCCCTGTCATCACAAAACTCCATGACACATGTCATCAGAATGCTCCATGGACTTCTCATCACAATGCTCCATGCCTTTGTCATCACAATGCTCCAAGAGCCCTGTAATCACAATGCTCCATGCCCCTTTTCATCAGAATGCTCCATGAGACTTGTCATCACCAGGCTCCTGGTCTACTCATCATAATGCTCCAGGATCTTGTCATCACAATGCTCCTTTCCCTTTTCATCAATATGCTCCATGAAACCTGTCATCACAATACTCCATGAATATTTTAAGCCCAATGCTCCATACCCTTGTTATCCCAATGCTCAATGACCACTGTAATCACCATGCTCCATGCCTTTGTCAGGAATTCCTACATGAACTTGCCATCACAATGCTCCATGCGCTTGTCATCACAATCCTCCATGAAACTTGGGATCACATTGCCCCATACACTTGTCATCACAATGCTCCATGGTCCTTGAAATCACTGTGCTCCATGACCTCTGTCATCACAATGCTACCAACACTTGTGATCACAATGCTCCATAGCACTTTTCATCACAATGCTCCATGCCATTGTCATCACAATGCTTCATGACCTTTGGCATCACAATGCTCAATAAACTTGTCATCACAATGCTCCCTGACACTTGTCGTCAGAATGCTCATTGAAACCTGTCATGAAAAGGCTCCATGCCGTTTTCATCACAATGCTCCATGCCCTTTTCATCACAATGCTCCATGCCATTGTCATCACAATACTCCACAAGATGGTGATCAGAATGCTCCATTACACTTGTCATCACAATGTTACATGCCCCTTGTCATTACAGTGCTCCAAGACACTCGTCATCACAATTATCCATGGTCTTCTCATCGCAGTGCTCCACGGTCTTGCCAGCACAATGCTCCATGTCCTGGTCATCCCAATTCTCCATGTGCATTGTCATCACAATTCTCCTCGTCCCTGTCATCACTATGTTCCATGACACTTCTCATCATAATGTTACATGATCGTGTCATCACAATTCTCCATGCACTTGTCATCGCAATGCTCAATGACCCTTTTCATAGCAAGCTCCATGCGCTTGTCATCACAGTGCTTCACGACATTGTCTTCAAAATTCTCAATGGCCCTTGGCATCACAATGCTCCATGTCCTTGTCATCACAATGCTCCATGCCATTGTCATCACAATAGACCCTGACATACGTCATCACAATGCTCCTTGACACCTGCCTTCACAATACTCCATGACATTCTCATCACAATGATCCATGCCCTTGTCTTCACAATGCTCCAAGACCCCTGTAATCACAAAGCTCCATGCCCCTTATCTTCACAATACTCCATGACCCCTGTCCTCACAATGCTGCATGAGTACTGTCATCTCAACCCTCCATGACCCCTGACAAAACAATGATCCGGGACGCTTCTCATCAAAATTCTCCATGACCATTGTCATCCCAATGCTCCATGAAACCTGTAATCACAATGAACCGTGACGCCTGTCATCACAGTGCTCCATGACACTTGTCATCACGATGCTCCATGCCTTTGTCATCAAAATGCTACATGACTTTGTCATCATAATGCTCCCTGCCCTTCTCATCACAATGTACCATGCCCTTGACCTCAATATGCTTCATGACCATTGTCATCACAAATCTCCATGATCCTTGGCACCACAGTGCTCCATGCCACTGTCATCAACTGCTCCAAGAACACTCTCATCACATTGCTCCATGCCCCTGTCATCGCAAAGCTCCATGACGCTTGTCATCACAATGTTCCATGCCCTTCTCATCACAATGATCCATGCCCTTGTCATTACATTCCTCCATGACCCATGTATCACAATGTTCCATGCCCTGATCATCTCAATGCTCCATGTTCATTGTCATAACAATTCTCAAAGTCCTTGTCATCACAATGGTCCATGACACTTTACATCATGTTACATGCATATGTCAGCACAATTCTCCATTCAATTGTTATCACAATGCTCCATGACACTTGTCATAGCAAGCTCCATGCACTTGTCATCACAGTGCTTCACGACCTTGTCATCAAAATTCTCAATGGCCCTTGTCATCACAATGCTCCATTCCCTTGTCATCACAATGCTCCATGCCCTTGTCATCACAAAGCTCCCTGACGCATGTCATCAGAATCCTCCATGGCCTTCTCATCACAATGCTCCATGCCCATGTCATCACCATGCTCCAAGACCCCTGTAATCACAATGCTCCATGCCCCTTTTCATCTCAATACTCCATGGACCCTTTCATCACAATGCACCATGAACATCATCATAATGCTTCTTGCTATTGTCATCACAATGAAATCAAAATGCTCCATGACCTCTCTCATCAGAATGCTCCAAACGCTTGTGATCACAATGTTCCATAACACTTGTCATCACAACGCCCATGACGCTCGTCATCACAATTATCCATGGTCTTCTCATCACAATGCTCCATGACCTTTGTCATCACAATGCTCAATACACTTGTCATCACAATGCTCCCTGACACTTGACATCAGTATGCTCCTTGAAGCCTATCATGACAAGGCTCCATGCCTTTTTCATCACAATGCTCCATGCCCTTGTCATCACAAAGTCCATGATGCATGTCATCAGAAAGCTCCATGGCCTTGTCATCACAATGCTCCATGCCCTTGTCATCACAATACTCCAAGAACCTTGTAATCACAGTGTTCCATGTCCATTATCATCAGAATGCTCCATGAGATTTGTCATCACAAGGCTCAATGATCTTCTCATAACAATGCTCCAGAACCTTGTCATCACAGTGCTCCATTCCCTTATCACCACAATTCCCCATGACACCTGTCATCACATTACTCCATGAATATTTTCCCCACAATGCTCCATGCCTTTGTCAGCAAAATGCTACATGACTTTGTCATCACAATGCTCCATGTGCTTGTCTTCACAATCTTCCCTTACCATTGTCGTCCCAATCCTCCATAAAACTTGGGATCCCATTGCTTCATGCCCTTGTCATCACAATGCTCCACGCTAATTGAAATCAAAAGGCTCCATGACCTCTGTCATCACAATGCTCCAAACCCTTGTGATCACAGTGTTCCATAACACTTGTCATCACAATGCCCTATGACGCTCGTCATCACAATTATCCATGGTCTTATCATCACAATGCTCCTGATCATGGTCATCCAATGCTCAATACAGTTGTCATCACAACTCTCCCGAACCCTTGTCATCACTATGCTCCTTGAACGCAGTCATGACATGGCTCCATGCCTTTTTCATCACAATGATCCATGCCCTTTTCATCACAAGGCTCAAAGAACCCTGTAATCACAATGCTCCATGCCCCTGTCATCACAAAACTCCATGATGCATGTCATTAGAATGCTCCATGGACTTCTCATCACAATGCTCCACGCCATTGTCATCACAATGCTTCATGACCTTTGTCATCTCAATGCTCAATAAACTTGTCATCACAATGCTCCCTGACACTTGTCGTCAGAATGCTCATTGAAACCTGTCATGAAAAGGCTCCATGCCGTTTTCATCACAATGCTCCATGCCCTTTTCATCACAATGCTCCATGCCATTGTCATCACAATACTCCACAAGATGGTGATCAGAATGCTCCATTACACTTGTCATCACAATGCTACATGCCCCTTGTCATTACAGTGCTCCTAGACATTCGTCATCACAATTATCCATGGTCTTCTCATCGCAATGCTCCACGGTCTTGCCATCACAATGCTCCATGCCCTGGTCATCCCAATGCTCCATGTGCTTTGTCATCACAATTCTCCTCGTCCCTCTGATCACTATGTTCCATGACACTTCTCATCATAATGTTACATGATCGTGTCATCACAATGCTCCATGCACTTGTCATCGCAATGCTCAATGACCCTTTTCATAGCAAGCTCCATGCGCTTGTCATCACAGTGCTTCACAACATTGTCTTCAAAATTCTCAATGGCCCTTGGCATCACAATGCTCCATGTCCTTGTCATCACAATGCTCCATGCAATTGTCATCACAATGGACCCTGACATACGTCATCACAATGCTCCTTGACACCTGCCTTCACAATACTCCATGACATTCTCATCACAATGATCCATGCCCTTGCCTTCACAATGCTCCAAGACCCCTGTAATCACAATGCTCCATGCCCCTTTTCATCTCAATACTCGATGGACACTTTCATCACAATGCACCATGAACATCATCATAATGCTTCTTGCTATTGTCATCACAATGAAATCATAATGCTCCATGACCTCTCTCATCAGAATGCTCCAAACGCTTGTGATCAAAATGTTCCATAACACTTGTCATCACAACGCCCAATGACGCTCGTCATCACAATTATCCATGGTCTTCTCATCACAATGCTCCATGACCTTTGTCATCACAATGCTCAATACACTTGTCATCACAATGCTCCCTGACACTTGACATCAGTATGCTCCTTGAAGCCTGTCATGACAAGGCTCCATGTCTTTTTCATCACAATGCTCCATGCCCTTGTCATCACAAAGTCCATGATGCATGTCATCAGAAAGCTCCATGGCCTTCTCATCACAATGTTCCATGCCCTTGTCATCACAATACTCCAAGAACCTTGTAATCACAGTGTTCCATGTCCATTATCATCAGAATGCTCCATGAGATTTGTCATCACAAGGCTCAATGGCCTTCTCATAACAATGCTCCAGAACCTTGTCATCACAGTGCTCCATTCCCTTATCACCACAATGCCCCATGACACCTGTCATCACATTACTCCATGAATATTTTGCCCACAATGCTCCATGCCTTTGTCAGCAAAATGCTACATGACTTTGTCATCACAATGCTCCATGCGCTTGTCTTCACAATCTTCCCTTACCATTGTCATCCCAATCCTCCATAAAACTTGGGATCCCATTGCTTCATGCCCTTGTCATCACAATGCTCCACGCTTCTTGAAATCAAAAGGCTCCATGACCTCTGTCATCACAATGCTCCAAACCCTTGTGATCACAGTGTTCCATAACACTTGTCATCACAATGCCCTATGACGCTCGTCATCACAATTATCCATGGTTTTATCATCACAATGCTCCTGACCTTTGTCATCCAATGCTCAATACAGTTGTCATCACAATGCTCCTGAACCCTTGTCATCACTATGCTCCTTGAACCCAGTCATGACATGGCTCCATGCCTTTTTCATCACAATGATCCATGCCCTTTTCATCACAAGGCTCCAAGAACCATGTAATCACAATGCTCCATGCCCCTGTCATCACAAAACTCCATGACACATGTCATCAGAATGCTCCATGGACTTCTCATCACAATGCTCCATGCCTTTGTCATCACAATGCTCCAAGAGCCCTGTAATCACAATGCTCCATGCCCCTTTTCATCAGAATGCTCCATGAGACTTGTCATCACCAGGCTCCTGGTCTACTCATCATAATGCTCCAGGATCTTGTCATCACAATGCTCCTTTCCCTTTTCATCAATATGCTCCATTAAACCTGTCATCACAATACTCCATGAATATTTTAAGCCCAATGCTCCATACCCTTGTTATCCCAATGCTCAATGACCACTGTAATCACCATGCTCCATGCCTTTGTCAGGAAATCCTACATGAACTTGCCATCACAATGCTCCATGCGCTTGTCATCACAATCCTCCATGAAACTTGGGATCACATTGCCCCATACACTTGTCATCACAATGCTCCATGGTCCTTGAAATCACTGTGCTCCATGACCTCTGTCATCACAATGCTACCAACACTTGTGATCACAATGCTCCATAGCATTTTTCATTCACAATGCTCCATGCCATTGTCACCACAATGCTTCATGACCTTTGTCATCACAATGCTCAATAAACTTGTCATCACAATGCTCCCTGACACTTGTCGTCAGAATGCTCATTGAACCCTGTCATGAAAAGGCTCCATGCCGTTTTCATCACAATGCTCCATGCCCTTTTCATCACAATGCTCCATGCCATTGTCATCACAATACTCCACAAGATGGTGATCAGAATGCTCCATTACACTTGTCATCACAATGTTACATGCCCCTTGTCATTACAGTGCTCCAAGACACTCGTCATCACAATTATCCATGGTCTTCTCATCGCAGTGCTCCACGGTCTTGCCAGCACAATGCTCCATGTCCTGGTCATCCCAATGCTCCATGTGCATTGTCATCACAATTCTCCTCGTCCCTGTCATCACTATGTTCCATGACACTTCTCATCATAATGTTACATGATCGTGTCATCACAATTCTCCATGCACTTGTCATCGCAATGCTCAATGACCCTTTTCATAGCAAGCTCCATGCGCTTGTCATCACAGTGCTTCACGACATTGTCTTCAAAATTCTCAATGGCCCTTGGCATCACAATGCTCCATGTCCTTGTCATCACAATGCTCCATGCCATTGTCATCACAATGGACCATGACATACGTCATCACAATGCTCCTTGACACCTGCCTTCACAATACTCCATGACATTCTCATCACAATGATCCATGCCCTTGTCTTCACAATGCTCCAAGACCCCTGTAATCACAAAGCTCCATGCCCCTTATCTTCACAATGCTCCATGACCCCTCACAATGCTGCATGAGTACTGTCATCTCAACCCTCCATGACCCCTGACAAAACAATGATCCGGGACGCTTCTCATCAAAATTCTCCATAACCATTGTCATCCCAATGCTCCATGAAACCTGTAATCACAATGAACCGTGACGCCTGTCATCACAGTGCTCCATGACACTTGTCATCACGATGCTCCATGCCTTTGTCATCAAAATGCTACATGACTTTGTCATCATAATGCTCCCTGCCCTTCTCATCACAATGTACCATGCCCTTGACCTCAATATGCTTCATGACCTTTGTCATCAAAAATCTCCATGATCCTTGGCACCACAGTGCTCCATGCCACTGTCATCACACTGCTCCATGAACCCTCTCATCACATTGCTCCATGCCCCTGTCATCGCAAAGCTCCATGACGCTTGTCATCACAATGTTCCATGCCCTTCTCATCACAATGCTCCATGCCCTTGTCATTACATTCCTCCATGACCCATGTATCACAATGTTCCATGCCCTTGTCATCACAATGCTGCATGCACACTCTCATCACAATAATCCATGAAACTTCTCAGACCAATGCTCTATGCCCTTGTTATCACAATGCTCCATTACCCCTGTCATAACAATGCTCCATGACCTCGGTCATCACAAACTTCCAAGGCCTTGTCATCACAAGGCTCCGTGACACTTGTCATCTCAATGCTCCAAGACGCCTGCAATTACAATGCCCCATGCCCTTGTCATCACAAAGCTCCATGACACATGTCGTCAGAATGCTCCTTGGCCCTCTCAGCACAATGCTCCATGCTCTTGTCATCACGATGTTCCTAGACCCCCGTCATCACAATCCTCCATGACCCCTGGCATCACAGTGCACCATCCCCATCATCATAATGCTTCATGCTATTGTCATCACAATGAAATCAAAATGCTCCATGACCTCACTCATCAGAATGCTCCAAACGCTTGTGATCACAATGTTCCATAACACTTGTCATCACAACGCCCAATGACGCTCGTCATCACAATTATCCATGGTCTTCTCATCACAATGCTCCATGACCTTTGTCATCACAATGCTCAATACACTTGTCATCACAATGCTCCCTGACACTTGACATCAGTATGCTCCTTGAAGCCTGTCATGACAAGGCTCCATGTCTTTTTCATCACAATGCTCCATGCCCTTGTCATCACAAAGTCCATGATGCATGTCATCAGAAAGCTCCATGGCCTTCTCATCACAATGTTCCATGCCCTTGTCATCACAATACTCCAAGAACCTTGTAATCACAGTGTTCCATGTCCATTATCATCAGAATGCTCCATGAGATTTGTCATCACAAGGCTCAATGGTCTTCTCATAACAATGCTCCAGAACCTTGTCATCACAGTGCTCCATTCCCTTATCACCACAATGCCCCATGACACCTGTCATCACATTACTCCATGAATATTTTGCCCACAATGCTCCATGCCTTTGTCAGCAAAATGCTACATGACTTTGTCATCACAATGCTCCATGCGCTTGTCTTCACAATCTTCCCTTACCATTGTCATCCCAATCCTCCATAAAACTTGGGATCCCATTGCTTCATGCCCTTGTCATCACAATGCTCCACGCTTCTTGAAATCAAAAGGCTCCATGACCTCTGTCATCACAATGCTCCAAACCCTCGTGATCACAGTGTTCCATAACACTTGTCATCACAATGCCCTATGACGCTCGTCATCACAATTATCCATGGTTTTATCATCACAATGCTCCTGACCTTTGTCATCCAATGCTCAATACAGTTGTCATCACAACGCTCCTGAACCCTTGTCATCACTATGCTCCTTGAACCCAGTCATGACATGGCTCCATGCCTTTTTCATCACAATGATCCATGCCCTTTTCATCACAAGGCTCCAAGAACCCTGTAATCACAATGCTCCATGCCCCTGTCATCACAAAACTCCATGACACATGTCATCAGAATGCTCCATGGACTTCTCATCACAATGCTCCATGCCTTTGTCATCACAATGCTCCAAGAGCCCTGTAATCACAATGCTCCATGCCCCTTTTCATCAGAATGCTCCATGAGACTTGTCATCACCAGGCTCCTGGTCTACTCATCATAATGCTCCAGGATCTTGTCATCACAATGCTCCTTTCCCTTTTCATCAATATGCTCCATGAAACCTGTCATCACAATACTCCATGAATATTTTAAGCCCAATGCTCCATACCCTTGTTATCCCAATGCTCAATGACCACTGTAATCACCATGCTCCATGCCTTTGTCAGGAAATCCTACATGAACTTGCCATCACAATGCTCCATGCGCTTGTCATCACAATCCTCCATGAAACTTGGGATCACATTGCCCCATACACTTGTCATCACAATGCTCCATGGTCCTAGAAATCACTGTGCTCCATGACCTCTGTCATCACAATGCTACCAACACTTGTGATCACAATGCTCCATAGCACTTTTCATCACAATGCTCCATGCCATTGTCACCACAATGCTTCATGACCTTTGGCATCACAATGCTCAATAAACTTGTCATCACAATGCTCCCTGACACTTGTCGTCAGAATGCTCATTGAAACCTGGCATGAAAAGGCTCCATGCCGTTTTCATCACAATGCTCCATGCCCTTGGCATCACAATGCTCCATGTCCTTGTCATCACAATGCTCCATGCCATTGTCATCACAATGGACCCTGACATACGTCATCACAATGCTCCTTGACACCTGCCTTCACAATACTCCATGACATTCTCATCACAATGATCCATGCCCTTGTCTTCACAATGCTCCAAGACCCCTGTAATCACAAAGCTCCATGCCCCTTATCTTCACAATGCTCCATGACCCCTGTCCTCACAATGCTGCATGAGTACTGTCATCTCAACCCTCCATGACCCCTGACAAAACAATGATCCGGGACGCTTCTCATCAAAATTCTCCATGACCATTGTCATCCCAATGCTCCATGAAACCTGTAATCACAATGAACCGTGACGCCTGTCATCACAGTGCTCCATGACACTTGTCATCACGATGCTCCATGCCTTTGTCATCAAAATGCTACATGACTTTGTCATCATAATGCTCCCTGCCCTTCTCATCACAATGTACCATGCCCTTGACCTCAATATGCTTCATGACCTTTGTCATCACAAATCTCCATGATCCTTGGCACCACAGTGCTCCATGCCACTGTCATCACACTGCTCCATGAACCCTCTCATCACATTGCTCCATGCCCCTGTCATCACAAAGCTCCATGACGCTTGTCATCACAATGTTCCATGCCCTTCTCATCACAATGCTCCATGCCCTTGTCATTACATTCCTCCATGACCCATGTATCACAATGTTCCATGCCCTTGTCATCACAATGCTGCATGCACACTCTCATCACAATAATCCATGAAACTTCTCAGACCAATGCTCTATGCCCTTGTTATCACAATGCTCCATTACCCCTGTCATAACAATGATCCATGACCTCGGTCATCACAAACTTCCAAGGCCTTGTCATCACAAGGCTCCGTGACACTTGTCATCTCAATGCTCCAAGACGCCTGCAATTACAATGCCCCATGCCCTTGTCATCACAAAGCTCCATGACACATGTCGTCAGAATGCTCCTTGGCCCTCTCAGCACTATGCTCCATGCTCTTGTCAGCACGATGCTCCTAGACACCTGTCCTCACAATCCTCCATGACCCCTGGCATCACAGTGCACCATCCCCATCATCATAATGCTTCATGCTATTGTCATCACAATGAAATCAAAATGCACCATGACCTCTGGCATCACAATGCTTCAAACACTTGTGATCACAATGTTCCATGACACTTGTCATCACACCGCCCCATGACGCTCCTCTTCACCATTATCTGTGGACTTCTCTTCACAATGCTCCATGCCCTTTCCATCACAATGCTCCATGCCATTGTCATCACAATACTCCACAAGATGGTCAATAGAATGCTCCATGACACTTGTCATCACAATGCTAAATGACACCTGTCCTCACAATGCTCCATGCCCCTTGTCATTACAGTACTCCAAGACACTCGTCATCACAATTATCCAGGGTCTTCGCATCACAATGTTCCACGGTCTTGCCATCACAAAGCTCCCTGTCTATTGTCATAACAATTCTCAACGTCCTTGTCATCACAATGGTCCAGGACACTTCACATCATAATGTTACATGCATATGTCAGCACAATTCTCCATTCACTTGTCATCGCAATGCTCCATGACCCTTGTCATAGCATGCTCCATGCACTTGTCATCACAGTGCTTCACGACCTTGTCATCAAAATTCTCAATGGCCCTTGTTATCACAATGCCCCATTCCCATGTCATCACAATTCTCCATGCCCTTGTCATCACAAAGCTCCATGAAGCATGTCATCAGAATCCTCCATGGCCTTCTCATCACAATGCTCCATGCCCATGTCATCACCATGCTCCAAGACCCCTGTAATCACAATGTTCCATGCCCCTTTTCATCTCAATACTCCATGGACCCTTTCATCACAATGCACCATGAACATCATCATAATGCTTCTTGCTATTGTCATCACAATGAAATCAAAATGCTCCATGACCTCTCTCATCAGAATGCTCCAAACGCTTGTGATCACAATGTTGCATAACACTTGTCATCACAACGCCCAATGACGCTCGTCATCACAATTATCCATGGTCTTCTCATCACAATGCTCCATGACCTTTGTCATCACAATGCTCAATACACTTGTCATCACAATGCTCCCTGACACTTGACATCAGTATGCTCCTTGAAGCCTGTCATGACAAGGCTCCATGTCTTTTTCATCACAATGCTCCATGCCCTTGTCATCACAAAGTCCATGATGCATGTCATCAGAAAGCTCCATGCCACTGTCATCACACTGCTCCATGAACCCTCTCATCACATTGCTCCATGCCCCTGTCATCACAAAGCTCCATGGCCTTCTCATCACAATGTTCCATGCCCTTGTCATCACAATACTCCAAGAACCTTGTAATCACAGTGTTCCATGTCCATTATCATCAGAATGCTCCATGAGATTTGTCATCACAAGGCTCAATGGTCTTCTCATAACAATGCTCCAGAACCTTGTCATCACAGTGCTCCATTCCCTTATCACCACAATGCCCCATGACACCTGTCATCACATTACTCCATGAATATTTTGCCCACAATGCTCCATGCCTTTGTCAGCAAAATGCTACATGACTTTGTCATCACAATGCTCCATGCGCTTGTCTTCACAATCTTCCCTTACCATTGTCATCCCAATCCTCCATAAAACTTGGGATCCCATTGCTTCATGCCCTTGTCATCACAATGCTCCACGCTTCTTGAAATCAAAAGGCTCCATGACCTCTGTCATCACAATGCTCCAAACCCTTGTGATCACAGTGTTCCATAACACTTGTCATCACAATGCCCTATGACGCTCATCATCACAATTATCCATGGTTTTATCATCACAATGCTCCTGACCTTTGTCATCCAATGCTCAATACAGTTGTCATCACAACGCTCCTGAACCCTTGTCATCACTATGCTCCTTGAACCCAGTCATGACATGGCTCCATGCCTTTTTCATCACAATGATCCATGCCCTTTTCATCACAAGGCTCCAAGAACCCTGTAATCACAATGCTCCATGCCCCTGTCATCACAAAACTCCATGACACATGTCATCAGAATGCTCCATGGACTTCTCATCACAATGCTCCATGCCTTTGTCATCACAATGCTCCAAGAGCCCTGTAATCACAATGCTCCATGCCCCTTTTCATCAGAATGCTCCATGAGACTTGTCATCACCAGGCTCCTGGTCTACTCATCATAATGCTCCAGGATCTTGTCATCACAATGCTCCTTTCCCTTTTCATCAATATGCTCCATGAAACCTGTCATCATAATACTCCATGAATATTTTAAGCCCAATGCTCCATACCCTTGTTATCCCAATGCTCAATGACCACTGTAATCACCATGCTCCATGCCTTTGTCAGGAAAATCCTACATGAACTTGCCATCACAATGCTCCATGCGCTTGTCATCACAATCCTCCATGAAACTTGGGATCACATTGCCCCATACACTTGTCATCACAATGCTCCATGGTCCTTGAAATCACTGTGCTCCATGACCTCTGTCATCACAATGCTACCAAAACTTGTGATCACAATGCTCCATAGCACTTTGCATCACAATGCTCCATGCCATTGTCACCACAATGCTTCATGACCTTTGTCATCACAATGCTCAATAAACTTGTCATCACAATGCTCCCTGACAGTTGTCGTCAGAATGCTCATTGAAACCTGTCATGAAAAGGCTCCATGCCGTTTTCATCACAATGCTCCATGCCCTTTTCATCACAATGCTCCATGCCATTGTCATCACAATACTCCACAAGATGGTGATCAGAATGCTCCTTTACACTTGTCATCACAATGCTACATGCCCCTTGTCATTACAGTGCTCCAAGACACTCGTCATCACAATTATCCATGGTCTTCTCATCGCAATGCTCCACAGTCTTGCCAGCACAGTGCTCCATGTCCTGGTCATCCCAATGCTCCATGTGCATTGTCATCACAATTCTCCTCGTCCCTGTCATCACTATGTTCCATGACACTTATCATAATGTTACATGATCGTGTCATCACAATTCTCCATGCACTTGTCATCGCAATGCTCAATGACCCTTTTCATAGCAAGCTCCATGCGCTTGTCATCACAGTGCTTCACGACATTGTCTTCAAAATTCTCAATGGCCCTTGGCATCACAATGCTCCATGTCCTTGTCATCACAATGCTCCATGCCATTGTCATCACAATGGACCCTGACATACGTCATCACAATGCTCCTTGACACCTGCCTTCACAATACTCCATGACATTCTCATCACAATGATCCATGCCCTTGTCTTCACAATGCTCCAAGACCCCTGTAATCACAAAGCTCCATGCCCCTTATCTTCACAATGCTCCATGACCCCTGTCCTCACAATGCTGCATGAGTACTGTCATCTCAACCCTCCATGACCCCTGACAAAACAATGATCCGGGACGCTTCTCATCAAAATTCTCCATGACCATTGTCATCCCAATGCTCCATGAAACCTGTAATCACAATGAACCGTGACGCCTGTCATCACAGTGCTCCATGACACTTGTCATCACGATGCTCCATGCCTTTGTCATCAAAATGCTACATGACTTTGTCATCATAATGCTCCCTGCCCTTCTCATCACAATGTACCATGCCCTTGACCTCAATATGCTTCATGACTTTTGTCATCACAAATCTCCATGATCCTTGGCACCACAGTGCTCCATGCCACTGTCATCACACTGCTCCATGAACCCTCTCATCACATTGCTCCATGCCCCTGTCATCGCAAAGCTCCATGACGCTTGTCATCACAATATTCCATGCCCTTCTCATCACAATGCTCCATGCCCTTGTCATTACATTCCTCCATGACCCATGTATCACAATGTTCCATGCCCTTGTCATCACAATGCTGCATGCACACTCTCATCACAATAATCCATGAAACTTCTCAGACCAATGCTCTATGCCCTTGTTATCACAATGCTCCATTACTCCTGTCATAACAATGCTCCATGACCTCGGTCATCACAAACTTCCAAGGCCTTGTCATCACAAGGCTCCGTGACACTTGTCATCTCAATGCTCCAAGACGCCTGCAATTACAATGCCCCATGCCCTTGTCATCACAAAGCTCCATGACACATGTCGTCAGAATGCTCCTTGGCCCTCTCAGCACAATGCTCCATGCTCTTGTCATCACGATGTTCCTAGACCCCCGTCATCACAATCCTCCATGACCCCTGGCATCACAGTGCACCATCCCCATCATCATAATGCTTCATGCTATTGTCATCACAATGAAATCAAAATGCTCCATGACCTCACTCATCAGAATGCTCCAAACGCTTGTGATCACAATGTTCCATAACACTTGTCATCACAACGCCCAATGACGCTCGTCATCACAATTATCCATGGTCTTCTCATCACAATGCTCCATGACCTTTGTCATCACATTGCTCAATACACTTGTCATCACAATGCTCCCTGACACTTGACATCAGTATGCTCCTTGAAGCCTGTCATGACAAGGCTCCATGTCTTTTTCATCACAATGCTCCATGACCTTGTCATCACAAAGTCCATGATGCATGTCATCAGAAAGCTCCATGGCCTTCTCATCACAATGTTCCATGCCCTTGTCATCACAATACTCCAAGAACCTTGTAATCACAGTGTTCCATGTCCATTATCATCAGAATGCTCCATGAGATTTGTCATCACAAGGCTCAATGGTCTTCTCATAACAATGCTCCAGAACCTTGTCATCACAGTGCTCCATTCCCTTATCACCACAATGCCCCATGACACCTGTCATCACATTACTCCATGAATATTTTCCCCAAAATGCTCCATGCCTTTGTCAGCAAAATGCTACATGACTTTGTCATCACAATGCTCCATGCACTTGTCTTCACAATCTTCCCTTACCATTGTCATCCCAATCCTCTATAAAACTTGGGATCCCATTGCTTCATGCCCTTGTCATCACAATGCTCCACGCTTCTTGAAATCAAAAGGCTCCATGACCTCTGTCATCACAATGCTCCAAACCCTTGTGATCACAGTGTTCCATAACACTTGTCATCACAATGCCCTATGACGCTCGTCATCACAATTATCCATGGTTTTATCATCACAATGCTCCTGACCTTTGTCATCCAATGCTCAATACAGTTGTCATCACAACGCTCCTGAACCCTTGTCATCACTATGCTCCTTGAACCCAGTCATGACATGGCTCCATGCCTTTTTCATCACAATGATCCATGCCCTTTTCATCACAAGGCTCCAAGAACCCTGTAATCACAATGCTCCATGCCCCTGTCATCACAAAACTCCATGACACATGTCATCAGAATGCTCCATGGACTTCTCATCACAATGCTCCATGCCTTTGTCATCACAATGCTCCAAGAGCCCTGTAATCACAATGCTCCATGCCCCTTTTCATCAGAATGCTCCAAGAGACTTGTCATCACCAGGCTCCTGGTCTACTCATCATAATGCTCCAGGATCTTGTCATCACAATGCTCCTTTCCCTTTTCATCAATATGCTCCATGAAACCTGTCATCACAATACTCCATGAATATTTTAAGCCCAATGCTCCATACCCTTGTTATCCCAATGCTCAATGACCACTGTAATCACCATGCTCCATGCCTTTGTCAGGAAATCCTACATGAACTTGCCATCACAATGCTCCATGCGCTTGTCATCACAATCCTCCATGAAACTTGGGATCACATTGCCCCATACACTTGTCATCACAATGCTCCATGGTCCTTGAAATCACTGTGCTCCATGACCTCTCTCATCACAATGCTACCAACACTTGTGATCACAATGCTCCATAGCACTTTTCATCACAATGCTCCATGCCATTGTCACCACAATGCTTCATGACCTTTGGCATCACAATGCTCAATAAACTTGTCATCACAATGCTCCCTGACAGTTGTCGTCAGAATGCTCATTGAAACCTGTCATGAAAAGGCTCCATGCCGTTTTCATCACAATGCTCCATGCCCTTTTCATCACAATGCTCCATGCCATTGTCATCACAATACTCCACAAGATGGTGATCAGAATGCTCCATTACACTTGTCATCACAATGTTACATGCCCCTTGGCATTACAGTGCTCCAAGACACTCGTCATCACAATTATCCATGGTCTTCTCATCGCAGTGCTCCATGGTCTTGCCAGCACAATGCTCCATGTCCTGGTCATCCCAATGCTCCATGTGCATTGTCATCACAATTCTCCTCGTCCCTGTCATCACTATGTTCCATGACACTTCTCTTCATAATGTTACATGATCGTGTCATCACAATTCTCCATGCACTTGTCATCGCAATGCTCAATGACCCTTTTCATAGCAAGCTCCATGCGCTTGTCATCACAGTGCTTCACGACATTGTCTTCAAAATTCTCAATGGCCCTTGGCATCACAATGCTCCATGTCCTTGTCATCACAATGCTCCATGCCATTGTCATCACAATGGACCCAGACATACGTCATCACAATGCTCCTTGACACCTGCCTTCACAATACTCCATGACATTCTCATCACAATGATCCATGCCCTTGTCTTCACAATGCTCCAAGACCCCTGTAATCACAAAGCTCCATGCCCCTTATCTTCACAATGCTCCATGACCCCTGTCCTCACAATGCTGCATGAGTACTGTCATCTCAACCCTCCATGACCCCTGACAAAACAATGATCCGGGACGCTTCTCATCAAAATTCTCCATGACCATTGTCATCCCAATGCTCCATGAAACCTGTAATCACAATGAACCGTGACGCCTGTCATCACAGTGCTCCATGACACTTGTCATCACGATGCTCCATGCCTTTGTCATCAAAATGCTACATGACTTTGTCATCATAATGCTCCCTGCCCTTCTCATCACAATGTACCATGCCCTTGACCTCAATATGCTTCATGACCTTTGTCATCACAAATCTCCATGATCCTTGGCACCACAGTGCTCCATGCCACTGTCATCACACTGCTCCATGAACCCTCTCATCACATTGCTCCATGCCCCTGTCATCACAAAGCTCCATGACGCTTGTCATCACAATGTTCCATGCCCTTCTCATCACAATGCTCCATGCCCTTGTCATTACATTCCTCCATGACCCATGTATCACAATGTTCCATGCCCTTGTCATCACAATGCTGCATGCACACTCTCATCACAATAATCCATGAAACTTCTCAGACCAATGCTCTATGCCCTTGTTATCACAATGCTCCATTACCCCTGTCATAACAATGATCCATGACCTCGGTCATCACAAACTTCCAAGGCCTTGTCATCACAAGGCTCCGTGACACTTGTCATCTCAATGCTCCAAGACGCCTGCAATTACAATGCCCCATGCCCTTGTCATCACAAAGCTCCATGACACATGTCGTCAGAATGCTCCTTGGCCCTCTCAGCACAATGCTCCATGCTCTTGTCATCACGATGCTCCTAGACCCCCGTCATCACAATCCTCCATGACCCCTGGCATCACAGTGCACCATCCCCATCATCATAATGCTTCATGCTATTTTCATCACAATGAAATCAAAATGCACCATGACCTCTGGCATCACAATGCTTCAAACACTTGTGATCACAATGTTCCATGACACTTGTCATCACACCGCCCCATGACGCTCCTCTTCACCATTATCTGTGGACTTCTCTTCACAATGCTCCATGCCCTTTCCATCACAATGCTCCATGCCATTGTCATCACAATACTCCACAAGATGGTCATCAGAATGCTCCATGACCCTTGTCATCACAATGCTAAATGACCCCTGTCCTCACAATGCTCCATGCCCCTTGTCATTACAGTAATCCAAGACACTCGTCATCACAATTATCCAAGGTCTTCGCATCACAATGCTCCACGGTCTTGCCATCACAAAGCTCCATGCCCTGATCATCCCAATGCTCCATGTCCATTGTCATAACAATTCTCAACGTCCTTGTCATCACAATGGTCCAGGACACTTCACATCATAATGTTACATGCATATGTCAGCACAATTCTCCATTCACTTGTCATCGCAATGCTCCATGACCCTTGTCATAGCATGCTCCATGCACTTGTCATCACAGTGCTTCACGACCTTGTCATCAAAATTCTCAATGGCCCTTGTTATCACAATGACCCATTCCCATGTCATCACAATTCTCCATGCCCTTGTCATCACAAAGCTCCAGGACGCATGTCATCAGAATCCTCCATGGCCTTCTCATCACAATGCTCCATGCCCATGTCATCACCATGCTCCAAGACCCCTGTAATCACAATGCTCCATGCCCCTTTTCATCTCAATACTCCATGGACCCTTTCATCACAATGCACCATGAACATCATCATAATGCTTCTTGCTATTGTCATCACAATGAAATCAAAATGCTCCATGACCTCTCTCATCAGAATGCTCCAAACGCTTGTGATCACAATGTTCCATAACACTTGTCATCACAACGCCCAATGACGCTCGTCATCACAATTATCCATGGTCTTCTCATCACAATGCTCCATGACCTTTGTCATCACAATGCTCAATACACTTGTCATCACAATGCTCCCTGACACTTGACATCAGTATGCTCCTTGAAGCCTGTCATGACAAGGCTCCATGTCTTTTTCATCACAATGCTCCATGCCCTTGTCATCACAAAGTCCATGATGCATGTCATCAGAAAGCTCCATGGCCTTCTCATCACAATGCTCCATGCCCTTGTCATCACAATACTCCAAGAACCTTGTAATCACAGTGTTCCATGTCCATTATCATCAGAATGCTCCATGAGATTTGTCATCACAAGGCTCAATGGTCTTCTCATAACAATGCTCCAGAACCTTGTCATCACAGTGCTCCATTCCCTTATCACCACAATGCCCCATGACACCTGTCATCACATTACTCCATGAATATTTTGCCCACAATGCTCCATGCCTTTGTCAGCAAAATGCTACATGACTTTGTCATCACAATGCTCCATGCGCTTGTCTTCACAATCTTCCCTTACCATTGTCATCCCAATCCTCCATAAAACTTGGGATCCCATTGCTTCATGCCCTTGTCATCACAATGCTCCACGCTTCTTGAAATCAAAAGGCTCCATGACCTCTGTCATCACAATGCTCCAAACCCTTGTGATCACAGTGTTCCATAACACTTGTCATCACAATGCCCTATGACGCTCGTCATCACAATTATCCATGGTTTTATCATCACAATGCTCCTGACCTTTGTCATCCAATGCTCAATACAGTTGTCAGCACAACGCTCCTGAACCCTTGTCATCACTATGCTCCTTGAACCCAGTCATGACATGGCTCCATGCCTTTTTCATCACAATGATCCATGCCCTTTCATCACAAGGCTCCAAGAACCCTGTAATCACAATGCTCCATGCCCCTGTCATCACAAAACTCCATGACACATGTCATCAGAATGCTCCATGGACTTCTCATCACAATGCTCCATGCCTTTGTCATCACAATGCTCCAAGAGCCCTGTAATCACAATGCTCCATGCCCCTTTTCATCAGAATGCTCCATGAGACTTGTCATCACCAGGCTCCTGGTCTACTCATCATAATGCTCCAGGATCTTGTCATCACAATGCTCCTTTCCCTTTTCATCAATATGCTCCATGAAACCTGTCATCATAATACTCCATGAATATTTTAAGCCCAATGCTCCATACCCTTGTTATCCCAATGCTCAATGACCACTGTAACCACCATGCTCCATGCCTTTGTCAGGAAAATCCTACATGAACTTGCCATCACAATGCTCCATGCGCTTGTCATCACAATCCTCCATGAAACTTGGGATCACATTGCCCCATACACTTGTCATCACAATGCTCCATGGTCCTAGAAATCACTGTGCTCCATGACCTCTGTCATCACAATGCTACCAAAACTTGTGATCACAATGCTCCATAGCACTTTTCATCACAATGCTCCATGCCATTGTCACCACAATGCTTCATGACCTTTTTCATCACAATGCTCAATAAACTTGTCATCACAATGCTCCCTGACACTTGTCGTCAGAATGCTCATTGAACCCTGTCATGAAAAGGCTCCATGCCGTTTTCATCACAATGCTCCATGCCCTTTTCATCACAATGCTCCATGCCATTGTCATCACAATACTCCACAAGATGGTGATCAGAATGCTCCATTACACTTGTCATCACAATGTTACATGCCCCTTGTCATTACAGTGCTCCAAGACACTCGTCATCACAATTATCCATGGTCTTCTCATCGCAGTGCTCCACGGTCTTGCCAGCACAGTGCTCCATGTCCTGGTCATCCCAATGCTCCATGTGCATTGTCATCACAATTCTCCTCGTCCCTGTCATCACTATGTTCCATGACACTTCTCATCATAATGTTACATGATCGTGTCATCACAATTCTCCATGCACTTGTCATCGCAATGCTCAATGACCCTTTTCATAGCAAGCTCCATGCGCTTGTCATCACAGTGCTTCACGACATTGTCTTCAAAATTCTCAATGGCCCTTGGCATCACAATGCTCCATGTCCTTGTCATCACAATGCTCCATGCCATTGTCATCACAATGGACCCTGACATACGTCATCACAATGCTCCTTGACACCTGCCTTCACAATACTCCATGACATTCTCATCACAATGATCCATGCCCTTGTCTTCACAATGCTCCAAGACCCCTGTAATCACAAAGCTCCATGCCTCTTATCTTCACAATGCGCCATGACCCCTGTCCTCACAATGCTGCATGAGTACTGTCATCTCAACCCTCCATGACCCCTGACAAAACAATGATCCGGGACGCTTCTCATCAAAATTCTCCATGACCATTGTCATCCCAATGCTCCATGAAACCTGTAATCACAATGAACCGTGACGCCTGTCATCACAGTGCTCCATGACACTTGTCATCACGATGCTCCATGCCTTTGTCATCAAAATGCTACATGACTTTGTCATCATAATGCTCCCTGCCCTTCTCATCACAATGTACCATGCCCTTGACCTCAATATGCTTCATGACCTTTGTCATCACAAATCTCCATGATCCTTGGCACCACAGTGCTCCATGCCACTGTCATCACACTGCTCCATGAACCCTCTCATCACATTGCTCCATGCCCCTGTCATCGCAAAGCTCCATGACGCTTGTCATCACAATGTTCCATGCCCTTCTCATCACAATGCTCCATGCCCTTGTCATTACATTCCTCCATGACCCATGTATCACAATGTTCCATGCCCTTGTCATCACAATGCTGCATGCACACTCTCATCACAATAATCCATGAAACTTCTCAGACCAATGCTCTATGCCCTTGTTATCACAATGCTCCATTATCCCTGTCATAACAATGCTCCATGACCTCGGTCATCACAAACTTCCAAGGCCTTGTCATCACAAGGCTCCGTGACACTTGTCATCTCAATGCTCCAAGACGCCTGCAATTACAATGCCCCATGCCCTTGTCATCACAAAGCTCCATGACACATGTCGTCAGAATGCTCCTTGGCCCTCTCAGCACAATGCTCCATGCTCTTGTCATCACGATGCTCCTAGACCCCCGTCATCACAATCCTCCATGACCCCTGGCATCACAGTGCACCATCCCCATCATCATAATGCTTCATGCTATTTTCATCACAATGAAATCAAAATGCACCATGACCTCTGGCATCACAATGCTTCAAACACTTGTGATCACAATGTTCCATGACACTTGTCATCACACCGCCCCATGACGCTCCTCTTCAACATTATCTCTGGACTTCTCTTCACAATGCTCCATGCCCTTTCCATCACAATGCTCCATGCCAATGTCATCACAATACTCCACAAGATTGTCATCAGAATGCTCCATGACACTTGTCATCACAATGCTAAATGACCCCTGTCCTCACAATGCTCCATGCCCCTTGTCATTACAGTAATCCAAGACACTCGTCATCACAATTATCCAAGGTCTTCGCATCACAATGCTCCACGGTCTTGCCATCACAAAGCTCCATGCCCTGATCATCCCAATGCTCCATGTCCATTGTCATAACAATTCTCAACGTCCTTGTCATCACAATGGTCCAGGACACTTCACATCATAATGTTACATGCATATGTCAGCACAATTCTCCATTCACTTGTCATCGCAATGCTCCATGACCCTTGTCATAGCATGCTCCATGCACTTGTCATCACAGTGCTTCACGACCTTGTCATCAAAATTCTCAATGGCCCTTGTTATCACAATGCCCCATTCCCATGTCATCACAATTCTCCATGCCCTTGTCATCACAAAGCTCCATGACGCATGTCATCAGAATCCTCCATGGCCTTCTCATCACAATGCTCCATGCCCATGTCATCACCATGCTCCAAGACCCCTGTAATCACAATGCTCCATGCCCCTTTTCATCTCAATACTCCATGGACCCTTTCATCACAATGCACCATGAACATCATCATAATGCTTCTTGCTATTGTCATCACAATGAAATCAAAATGCTCCATGACCTCTCTCATCAGAATGCTCCAAACGCTTGTGATCACAATGTTCCATAACACTTGTCATCACAACGCCCAATGACGCTCGTCATCACAATTATCCATGGTCTTCTCATCACAATGCTCCATGACCTTTGTCATCACAATGCTCAATACACTTGTCATCACAATGCTCCCTGACACTTGACATCAGTATGCTCCTTGAAGCCTGTCATGACAAGGCTCCATGTCTTTTTCATCACAATGCTCCATGCCCTTGTCATCACAAAGTCCATGATGCATGTCATCAGAAAGCTCCATGGCCTTCTCATCACAATGCTCCATGCCCTTGTCATCACAATACTCCAAGAACCTTGTAATCACAGTGTTCCATGTCCATTATCATCAGAATGCTCCATGAGATTTGTCATCACAAGGCTCAATGGTCTTCTCATAACAATGCTCCAGAACCTTGTCATCACAGTGCTCCATTCCCTTATCACCACAATGCCCCATGACACCTGTCATCACATTACTCCATGAATATTTTGCCCACAATGCTCCATGCCTTTGTCAGCAAAATGCTACATGACTTTGTCATCACAATGCTCCATGCGCTTGTCTTCACAATCTTCCCTTACCATTGTCATCCCAATCCTCCATAAAACTTGGGATCCCATTGCTTCATGCCCTTGTCATCACAATGCTCCACGCTTCTTGAAATCAAAAGGCTCCATGACCTCTGTCATCACAATGCTCCAAACCCTTGTGATCACAGTGTTCCATAACACTTGTCATCACAATGCCCTATGACGCTCGTCATCACAATTATCCATGGTTTTATCATCACAATGCTCCTGACCTTTGTCATCCAATGCTCAATACAGTTGTCATCACAACGCTCCTGAACCCTTGTCATCACTATGCTCCTTGAACCCAGTCATGACATGGCTCCATGCCTTTTTCATCACAATGATCCATGCCCTTTCATCACAAGGCTCCAAGAACCCTGTAATCACAATGCTCCATGCCCCTGTCATCACAAAACTCCATGACACATGTCATCAGAATGCTCCATGGACTTCTCATCACAATGCTCCATGCCTTTGTCATCACAATGCTCCAAGAGCCCTGTAATCACAATGCTCCATGCCCCTTTTCATCAGAATGCTCCATGAGACTTGTCATCACCAGGCTCCTGGTCTACTCATCATAATGCTCCAGGATCTTGTCATCACAATGCTCCTTTCCCTTTTCATCAATATGCTCCATGAAACCTGTCATCACAATACTCCATGAATATTTTAAGCCCAATGCTCCATACCCTTGTTATCCCAATGCTCAATGACCACTGTAATCACCATGCTCCATGCCTTTGTCAGGAATTCCTACATGAACTTGCCATCACAATGCTCCATGCGCTTGTCATCACAATCCTCCATGAAACTTGGGATCACATTGCCCCATACACTTGTCATCACAATGCTCCATGGTCCTTGAAATCACTGTGCTCCATGACCTCTGTCATCACAATGCTACCAACACTTGTGATCACAATGCTCCATAGCACTTTTCATCACAATGCTCCATGCCATTGTCATCACAATGCTTCATGACCTTTGGCATCACAATGCTCAATAAACTTGTCATCACAATGCTCCCTGACACTTGTCGTCAGAATGCTCATTGAAACCTGTCATGAAAAGGCTCCATGCCGTTTTCATCACAATGCTCCATGCCCTTTTCATCACAATGCTCCATGCCATTGTCATCACAATACTCCACAAGATGGTGATCAGAATGCTCCATTACACTTGTCATCACAATGTTACATGCCCCTTGTCATTACAGTGCTCCAAGACACTCGTCATCACAATTATCCATGGTCTTCTCATCGCAGTGCTCCACGGTCTTGCCAGCACAATGCTCCATGTCCTGGTCATCCCAATTCTCCATGTGCATTGTCATCACAATTCTCCTCGTCCCTGTCATCACTATGTTCCATGACACTTCTCATCATAATGTTACATGATCGTGTCATCACAATTCTCCATGCACTTGTCATCGCAATGCTCAATGACCCTTTTCATAGCAAGCTCCATGCGCTTGTCATCACAGTGCTTCACGACATTGTCTTCAAAATTCTCAATGGCCCTTGGCATCACAATGCTCCATGTCCTTGTCATCACAATGCTCCATGCCATTGTCATCACAATAGACCCTGACATACGTCATCACAATGCTCCTTGACACCTGCCTTCACAATACTCCATGACATTCTCATCACAATGATCCATGCCCTTGTCTTCACAATGCTCCAAGACCCCTGTAATCACAAAGCTCCATGCCCCTTATCTTCACAATACTCCATGACCCCTGTCCTCACAATGCTGCATGAGTACTGTCATCTCAACCCTCCATGACCCCTGACAAAACAATGATCCGGGACGCTTCTCATCAAAATTCTCCATGACCATTGTCATCCCAATGCTCCATGAAACCTGTAATCACAATGAACCGTGACGCCTGTCATCACAGTGCTCCATGACACTTGTCATCACGATGCTCCATGCCTTTGTCATCAAAATGCTACATGACTTTGTCATCATAATGCTC
The DNA here is from genome assembly GCF_025265405.1 of Mesoplodon densirostris. Classification (NCBI taxonomy): domain Eukaryota; kingdom Metazoa; phylum Chordata; class Mammalia; order Artiodactyla; family Ziphiidae; genus Mesoplodon; species Mesoplodon densirostris. The sequence continues at coordinate 5,936,920 of NW_026778236.1, read as the reverse complement.
CCTGCCCTTCTCATCACAATGTACCATGCCCTTGACCTCAATATGCTTCATGACCATTGTCATCACAAATCTCCATGATCCTTGGCACCACAGTGCTCCATGCCACTGTCATCAACTGCTCCAAGAACACTCTCATCACATTGCTCCATGCCCCTGTCATCGCAAAGCTCCATGACGCTTGTCATCACAATGTTCCATGCCCTTCTCATCACAATGATCCATGCCCTTGTCATTACATTCCTCCATGACCCATGTATCACAATGTTCCATGCCCTGATCATCTCAATGCTCCATGTTCATTGTCATAACAATTCTCAAAGTCCTTGTCATCACAATGGTCCATGACACTTTACATCATGTTACATGCATATGTCAGCACAATTCTCCATTCAATTGTTATCACAATGCTCCATGACACTTGTCATAGCAAGCTCCATGCACTTGTCATCACAGTGCTTCACGACCTTGTCATCAAAATTCTCAATGGCCCTTGTCATCACAATGCTCCATTCCCTTGTCATCACAATGCTCCATGCCCTTGTCATCACAAAGCTCCCTGACGCATGTCATCAGAATCCTCCATGGCCTTCTCATCACAATGCTCCATGCCCATGTCATCACCATGCTCCAAGACCCCTGTAATCACAATGCTCCATGCCCCTTTTCATCTCAATACTCCATGGACCCTTTCATCACAATGCACCATGAACATCATCATAATGCTTCTTGCTATTGTCATCACAATGAAATCAAAATGCTCCATGACCTCTCTCATCAGAATGCTCCAAACGCTTGTGATCACAATGTTCCATAACACTTGTCATCACAACGCCCATGACGCTCGTCATCACAATTATCCATGGTCTTCTCATCACAATGCTCCATGACCTTTGTCATCACAATGCTCAATACACTTGTCATCACAATGCTCCCTGACACTTGACATCAGTATGCTCCTTGAAGCCTATCATGACAAGGCTCCATGCCTTTTTCATCACAATGCTCCATGCCCTTGTCATCACAAAGTCCATGATGCATGTCATCAGAAAGCTCCATGGCCTTGTCATCACAATGCTCCATGCCCTTGTCATCACAATACTCCAAGAACCTTGTAATCACAGTGTTCCATGTCCATTATCATCAGAATGCTCCATGAGATTTGTCATCACAAGGCTCAATGATCTTCTCATAACAATGCTCCAGAACCTTGTCATCACAGTGCTCCATTCCCTTATCACCACAATTCCCCATGACACCTGTCATCACATTACTCCATGAATATTTTCCCCACAATGCTCCATGCCTTTGTCAGCAAAATGCTACATGACTTTGTCATCACAATGCTCCATGTGCTTGTCTTCACAATCTTCCCTTACCATTGTCGTCCCAATCCTCCATAAAACTTGGGATCCCATTGCTTCATGCCCTTGTCATCACAATGCTCCACGCTAATTGAAATCAAAAGGCTCCATGACCTCTGTCATCACAATGCTCCAAACCCTTGTGATCACAGTGTTCCATAACACTTGTCATCACAATGCCCTATGACGCTCGTCATCACAATTATCCATGGTCTTATCATCACAATGCTCCTGATCATGGTCATCCAATGCTCAATACAGTTGTCATCACAACTCTCCCGAACCCTTGTCATCACTATGCTCCTTGAACGCAGTCATGACATGGCTCCATGCCTTTTTCATCACAATGATCCATGCCCTTTTCATCACAAGGCTCAAAGAACCCTGTAATCACAATGCTCCATGCCCCTGTCATCACAAAACTCCATGATGCATGTCATTAGAATGCTCCATGGACTTCTCATCACAATGCTCCACGCCATTGTCATCACAATGCTTCATGACCTTTGTCATCTCAATGCTCAATAAACTTGTCATCACAATGCTCCCTGACACTTGTCGTCAGAATGCTCATTGAAACCTGTCATGAAAAGGCTCCATGCCGTTTTCATCACAATGCTCCATGCCCTTTTCATCACAATGCTCCATGCCATTGTCATCACAATACTCCACAAGATGGTGATCAGAATGCTCCATTACACTTGTCATCACAATGCTACATGCCCCTTGTCATTACAGTGCTCCTAGACATTCGTCATCACAATTATCCATGGTCTTCTCATCGCAATGCTCCACGGTCTTGCCATCACAATGCTCCATGCCCTGGTCATCCCAATGCTCCATGTGCTTTGTCATCACAATTCTCCTCGTCCCTCTGATCACTATGTTCCATGACACTTCTCATCATAATGTTACATGATCGTGTCATCACAATGCTCCATGCACTTGTCATCGCAATGCTCAATGACCCTTTTCATAGCAAGCTCCATGCGCTTGTCATCACAGTGCTTCACAACATTGTCTTCAAAATTCTCAATGGCCCTTGGCATCACAATGCTCCATGTCCTTGTCATCACAATGCTCCATGCAATTGTCATCACAATGGACCCTGACATACGTCATCACAATGCTCCTTGACACCTGCCTTCACAATACTCCATGACATTCTCATCACAATGATCCATGCCCTTGCCTTCACAATGCTCCAAGACCCCTGTAATCACAATGCTCCATGCCCCTTTTCATCTCAATACTCGATGGACACTTTCATCACAATGCACCATGAACATCATCATAATGCTTCTTGCTATTGTCATCACAATGAAATCATAATGCTCCATGACCTCTCTCATCAGAATGCTCCAAACGCTTGTGATCAAAATGTTCCATAACACTTGTCATCACAACGCCCAATGACGCTCGTCATCACAATTATCCATGGTCTTCTCATCACAATGCTCCATGACCTTTGTCATCACAATGCTCAATACACTTGTCATCACAATGCTCCCTGACACTTGACATCAGTATGCTCCTTGAAGCCTGTCATGACAAGGCTCCATGTCTTTTTCATCACAATGCTCCATGCCCTTGTCATCACAAAGTCCATGATGCATGTCATCAGAAAGCTCCATGGCCTTCTCATCACAATGTTCCATGCCCTTGTCATCACAATACTCCAAGAACCTTGTAATCACAGTGTTCCATGTCCATTATCATCAGAATGCTCCATGAGATTTGTCATCACAAGGCTCAATGGCCTTCTCATAACAATGCTCCAGAACCTTGTCATCACAGTGCTCCATTCCCTTATCACCACAATGCCCCATGACACCTGTCATCACATTACTCCATGAATATTTTGCCCACAATGCTCCATGCCTTTGTCAGCAAAATGCTACATGACTTTGTCATCACAATGCTCCATGCGCTTGTCTTCACAATCTTCCCTTACCATTGTCATCCCAATCCTCCATAAAACTTGGGATCCCATTGCTTCATGCCCTTGTCATCACAATGCTCCACGCTTCTTGAAATCAAAAGGCTCCATGACCTCTGTCATCACAATGCTCCAAACCCTTGTGATCACAGTGTTCCATAACACTTGTCATCACAATGCCCTATGACGCTCGTCATCACAATTATCCATGGTTTTATCATCACAATGCTCCTGACCTTTGTCATCCAATGCTCAATACAGTTGTCATCACAATGCTCCTGAACCCTTGTCATCACTATGGTCCTTGAACCCAGTCATGACATGGCTCCATGCCTTTTTCATCACAATGATCCATGCCCTTTTCATCACAAGGCTCCAAGAACCCTGTAATCACAATGCTCCATGCCCCTGTCATCACAAAACTCCATGACACATGTCATCAGAATGCTCCATGGACTTCTCATCACAATGCTCCATGCCTTTGTCATCACAATGCTCCAAGAGCCCTGTAATCACAATGCTCCATGCCCCTTTTCATCAGAATGCTCCATGAGACTTGTCATCACCAGGCTCCTGGTCTACTCATCATAATGCTCCAGGATCTTGTCATCACAATGCTCCTTTCCCTTTTCATCAATATGCTCCATTAAACCTGTCATCACAATACTCCATGAATATTTTAAGCCCAATGCTCCATACCCTTGTTATCCCAATGCTCAATGACCACTGTAATCACCATGCTCCATGCCTTTGTCAGGAAATCCTACATGAACTTGCCATCACAATGCTCCATGCGCTTGTCATCACAATCCTCCATGAAACTTGGGATCACATTGCCCCATACACTTGTCATCACAATGCTCCATGGTCCTTGAAATCACTGTGCTCCATGACCTCTGTCATCACAATGCTACCAACACTTGTGATCACAATGCTCCATAGCATTTTTCATTCACAATGCTCCATGCCATTGTCACCACAATGCTTCATGACCTTTGTCATCACAATGCTCAATAAACTTGTCATCACAATGCTCCCTGACACTTGTCGTCAGAATGCTCATTGAACCCTGTCATGAAAAGGCTCCATGCCGTTTTCATCACAATGCTCCATGCCCTTTTCATCACAATGCTCCATGCCATTGTCATCACAATACTCCACAAGATGGTGATCAGAATGCTCCATTACACTTGTCATCACAATGTTACATGCCCCTTGTCATTACAGTGCTCCAAGACACTCGTCATCACAATTATCCATGGTCTTCTCATCGCAGTGCTCCACGGTCTTGCCAGCACAATGCTCCATGTCCTGGTCATCCCAATGCTCCATGTGCATTGTCATCACAATTCTCCTCGTCCCTGTCATCACTATGTTCCATGACACTTCTCATCATAATGTTACATGATCGTGTCATCACAATTCTCCATGCACTTGTCATCGCAATGCTCAATGACCCTTTTCATAGCAAGCTCCATGCGCTTGTCATCACAGTGCTTCACGACATTGTCTTCAAAATTCTCAATGGCCCTTGGCATCACAATGCTCCATGTCCTTGTCATCACAATGCTCCATGCCATTGTCATCACAATGGACCATGACATACGTCATCACAATGCTCCTTGACACCTGCCTTCACAATACTCCATGACATTCTCATCACAATGATCCATGCCCTTGTCTTCACAATGCTCCAAGACCCCTGTAATCACAAAGCTCCATGCCCCTTATCTTCACAATGCTCCATGACCCCTCACAATGCTGCATGAGTACTGTCATCTCAACCCTCCATGACCCCTGACAAAACAATGATCCGGGACGCTTCTCATCAAAATTCTCCATAACCATTGTCATCCCAATGCTCCATGAAACCTGTAATCACAATGAACCGTGACGCCTGTCATCACAGTGCTCCATGACACTTGTCATCACGATGCTCCATGCCTTTGTCATCAAAATGCTACATGACTTTGTCATCATAATGCTCCCTGCCCTTCTCATCACAATGTACCATGCCCTTGACCTCAATATGCTTCATGACCTTTGTCATCAAAAATCTCCATGATCCTTGGCACCACAGTGCTCCATGCCACTGTCATCACACTGCTCCATGAACCCTCTCATCACATTGCTCCATGCCCCTGTCATCGCAAAGCTCCATGACGCTTGTCATCACAATGTTCCATGCCCTTCTCATCACAATGCTCCATGCCCTTGTCATTACATTCCTCCATGACCCATGTATCACAATGTTCCATGCCCTTGTCATCACAATGCTGCATGCACACTCTCATCACAATAATCCATGAAACTTCTCAGACCAATGCTCTATGCCCTTGTTATCACAATGCTCCATTACCCCTGTCATAACAATGCTCCATGACCTCGGTCATCACAAACTTCCAAGGCCTTGTCATCACAAGGCTCCGTGACACTTGTCATCTCAATGCTCCAAGACGCCTGCAATTACAATGCCCCATGCCCTTGTCATCACAAAGCTCCATGACACATGTCGTCAGAATGCTCCTTGGCCCTCTCAGCACAATGCTCCATGCTCTTGTCATCACGATGTTCCTAGACCCCCGTCATCACAATCCTCCATGACCCCTGGCATCACAGTGCACCATCCCCATCATCATAATGCTTCATGCTATTGTCATCACAATGAAATCAAAATGCTCCATGACCTCACTCATCAGAATGCTCCAAACGCTTGTGATCACAATGTTCCATAACACTTGTCATCACAACGCCCAATGACGCTCGTCATCACAATTATCCATGGTCTTCTCATCACAATGCTCCATGACCTTTGTCATCACAATGCTCAATACACTTGTCATCACAATGCTCCCTGACACTTGACATCAGTATGCTCCTTGAAGCCTGTCATGACAAGGCTCCATGTCTTTTTCATCACAATGCTCCATGCCCTTGTCATCACAAAGTCCATGATGCATGTCATCAGAAAGCTCCATGGCCTTCTCATCACAATGTTCCATGCCCTTGTCATCACAATACTCCAAGAACCTTGTAATCACAGTGTTCCATGTCCATTATCATCAGAATGCTCCATGAGATTTGTCATCACAAGGCTCAATGGTCTTCTCATAACAATGCTCCAGAACCTTGTCATCACAGTGCTCCATTCCCTTATCACCACAATGCCCCATGACACCTGTCATCACATTACTCCATGAATATTTTGCCCACAATGCTCCATGCCTTTGTCAGCAAAATGCTACATGACTTTGTCATCACAATGCTCCATGCGCTTGTCTTCACAATCTTCCCTTACCATTGTCATCCCAATCCTCCATAAAACTTGGGATCCCATTGCTTCATGCCCTTGTCATCACAATGCTCCACGCTTCTTGAAATCAAAAGGCTCCATGACCTCTGTCATCACAATGCTCCAAACCCTCGTGATCACAGTGTTCCATAACACTTGTCATCACAATGCCCTATGACGCTCGTCATCACAATTATCCATGGTTTTATCATCACAATGCTCCTGACCTTTGTCATCCAATGCTCAATACAGTTGTCATCACAACGCTCCTGAACCCTTGTCATCACTATGCTCCTTGAACCCAGTCATGACATGGCTCCATGCCTTTTTCATCACAATGATCCATGCCCTTTTCATCACAAGGCTCCAAGAACCCTGTAATCACAATGCTCCATGCCCCTGTCATCACAAAACTCCATGACACATGTCATCAGAATGCTCCATGGACTTCTCATCACAATGCTCCATGCCTTTGTCATCACAATGCTCCAAGAGCCCTGTAATCACAATGCTCCATGCCCCTTTTCATCAGAATGCTCCATGAGACTTGTCATCACCAGGCTCCTGGTCTACTCATCATAATGCTCCAGGATCTTGTCATCACAATGCTCCTTTCCCTTTTCATCAATATGCTCCATGAAACCTGTCATCACAATACTCCATGAATATTTTAAGCCCAATGCTCCATACCCTTGTTATCCCAATGCTCAATGACCACTGTAATCACCATGCTCCATGCCTTTGTCAGGAAATCCTACATGAACTTGCCATCACAATGCTCCATGCGCTTGTCATCACAATCCTCCATGAAACTTGGGATCACATTGCCCCATACACTTGTCATCACAATGCTCCATGGTCCTAGAAATCACTGTGCTCCATGACCTCTGTCATCACAATGCTACCAACACTTGTGATCACAATGCTCCATAGCACTTTTCATCACAATGCTCCATGCCATTGTCACCACAATGCTTCATGACCTTTGGCATCACAATGCTCAATAAACTTGTCATCACAATGCTCCCTGACACTTGTCGTCAGAATGCTCATTGAAACCTGGCATGAAAAGGCTCCATGCCGTTTTCATCACAATGCTCCATGCCCTTGGCATCACAATGCTCCATGTCCTTGTCATCACAATGCTCCATGCCATTGTCATCACAATGGACCCTGACATACGTCATCACAATGCTCCTTGACACCTGCCTTCACAATACTCCATGACATTCTCATCACAATGATCCATGCCCTTGTCTTCACAATGCTCCAAGACCCCTGTAATCACAAAGCTCCATGCCCCTTATCTTCACAATGCTCCATGACCCCTGTCCTCACAATGCTGCATGAGTACTGTCATCTCAACCCTCCATGACCCCTGACAAAACAATGATCCGGGACGCTTCTCATCAAAATTCTCCATGACCATTGTCATCCCAATGCTCCATGAAACCTGTAATCACAATGAACCGTGACGCCTGTCATCACAGTGCTCCATGACACTTGTCATCACGATGCTCCATGCCTTTGTCATCAAAATGCTACATGACTTTGTCATCATAATGCTCCCTGCCCTTCTCATCACAATGTACCATGCCCTTGACCTCAATATGCTTCATGACCTTTGTCATCACAAATCTCCATGATCCTTGGCACCACAGTGCTCCATGCCACTGTCATCACACTGCTCCATGAACCCTCTCATCACATTGCTCCATGCCCCTGTCATCACAAAGCTCCATGACGCTTGTCATCACAATGTTCCATGCCCTTCTCATCACAATGCTCCATGCCCTTGTCATTACATTCCTCCATGACCCATGTATCACAATGTTCCATGCCCTTGTCATCACAATGCTGCATGCACACTCTCATCACAATAATCCATGAAACTTCTCAGACCAATGCTCTATGCCCTTGTTATCACAATGCTCCATTACCCCTGTCATAACAATGATCCATGACCTCGGTCATCACAAACTTCCAAGGCCTTGTCATCACAAGGCTCCGTGACACTTGTCATCTCAATGCTCCAAGACGCCTGCAATTACAATGCCCCATGCCCTTGTCATCACAAAGCTCCATGACACATGTCGTCAGAATGCTCCTTGGCCCTCTCAGCATTATGCTCCATGCTCTTGTCAGCACGATGCTCCTAGACACCTGTCCTCACAATCCTCCATGACCCCTGGCATCACAGTGCACCATCCCCATCATCATAATGCTTCATGCTATTGTCATCACAATGAAATCAAAATGCACCATGACCTCTGGCATCACAATGCTTCAAACACTTGTGATCACAATGTTCCATGACACTTGTCATCACACCGCCCCATGACGCTCCTCTTCACCATTATCTGTGGACTTCTCTTCACAATGCTCCATGCCCTTTCCATCACAATGCTCCATGCCATTGTCATCACAATACTCCACAAGATGGTCATCAGAATGCTCCATGACACTTGTCATCACAATGCTAAATGACACCTGTCCTCACAATGCTCCATGCCCCTTGTCATTACAGTACTCCAAGACACTCGTCATCACAATTATCCAGGGTCTTCGCATCACAATGTTCCACGGTCTTGCCATCACAAAGCTCCCTGTCTATTGTCATAACAATTCTCAACGTCCTTGTCATCACAATGGTCCAGGACACTTCACATCATAATGTTACATGCATATGTCAGCACATTTCTCCATTCACTTGTCATCGCAATGCTCCATGACCCTTGTCATAGCATGCTCCATGCACTTGTCATCACAGTGCTTCACGACCTTGTCATCAAAATTCTCAATGGCCCTTGTTATCACAATGCCCCATTCCCATGTCATCACAATTCTCCATGCCCTTGTCATCACAAAGCTCCATGAAGCATGTCATCAGAATCCTCCATGGCCTTCTCATCACAATGCTCCATGCCCATGTCATCACCATGCTCCAAGACCCCTGTAATCACAATGTTCCATGCCCCTTTTCATCTCAATACTCCATGGACCCTTTCATCACAATGCACCATGAACATCATCATAATGCTTCTTGCTATTGTCATCACAATGAAATCAAAATGCTCCATGACCTCTCTCATCAGAATGCTCCAAACGCTTGTGATCACAATGTTGCATAACACTTGTCATCACAACGCCCAATGACGCTCGTCATCACAATTATCCATGGTCTTCTCATCACAATGCTCCATGACCTTTGTCATCACAATGCTCAATACACTTGTCATCACAATGCTCCCTGACACTTGACATCAGTATGCTCCTTGAAGCCTGTCATGACAAGGCTCCATGTCTTTTTCATCACAATGCTCCATGCCCTTGTCATCACAAAGTCCATGATGCATGTCATCAGAAAGCTCCATGCCACTGTCATCACACTGCTCCATGAACCCTCTCATCACATTGCTCCATGCCCCTGTCATCACAAAGCTCCATGGCCTTCTCATCACAATGTTCCATGCCCTTGTCATCACAATACTCCAAGAACCTTGTAATCACAGTGTTCCATGTCCATTATCATCAGAATGCTCCATGAGATTTGTCATCACAAGGCTCAATGGTCTTCTCATAACAATGCTCCAGAACCTTGTCATCACAGTGCTCCATTCCCTTATCACCACAATGCCCCATGACACCTGTCATCACATTACTCCATGAATATTTTGCCCACAATGCTCCATGCCTTTGTCAGCAAAATGCTACATGACTTTGTCATCACAATGCTCCATGCGCTTGTCTTCACAATCTTCCCTTACCATTGTCATCCCAATCCTCCATAAAACTTGGGATCCCATTGCTTCATGCCCTTGTCATCACAATGCTCCACGCTTCTTGAAATCAAAAGGCTCCATGACCTCTGTCATCACAATGCTCCAAACCCTTGTGATCACAGTGTTCCATAACACTTGTCATCACAATGCCCTATGACGCTCATCATCACAATTATCCATGGTTTTATCATCACAATGCTCCTGACCTTTGTCATCCAATGCTCAATACAGTTGTCATCACAACGCTCCTGAACCCTTGTCATCACTATGCTCCTTGAACCCAGTCATGACATGGCTCCATGCCTTTTTCATCACAATGATCCATGCCCTTTTCATCACAAGGCTCCAAGAACCCTGTAATCACAATGCTCCATGCCCCTGTCATCACAAAACTCCATGACACATGTCATCAGAATGCTCCATGGACTTCTCATCACAATGCTCCATGCCTTTGTCATCACAATGCTCCAAGAGCCCTGTAATCACAATGCTCCATGCCCCTTTTCATCAGAATGCTCCATGAGACTTGTCATCACCAGGCTCCTGGTCTACTCATCATAATGCTCCAGGATCTTGTCATCACAATGCTCCTTTCCCTTTTCATCAATATGCTCCATGAAACCTGTCATCATAATACTCCATGAATATTTTAAGCCCAATGCTCCATACCCTTGTTATCCCAATGCTCAATGACCACTGTAATCACCATGCTCCATGCCTTTGTCAGGAAAATCCTACATGAACTTGCCATCACAATGCTCCATGCGCTTGTCATCACAATCCTCCATGAAACTTGGGATCACATTGCCCCATACACTTGTCATCACAATGCTCCATGGTCCTTGAAATCACTGTGCTCCATGACCTCTGTCATCACAATGCTACCAAAACTTGTGATCACAATGCTCCATAGCACTTTGCATCACAATGCTCCATGCCATTGTCACCACAATGCTTCATGACCTTTGTCATCACAATGCTCAATAAACTTGTCATCACAATGCTCCCTGACAGTTGTCGTCAGAATGCTCATTGAAACCTGTCATGAAAAGGCTCCATGCCGTTTTCATCACAATGCTCCATGCCCTTTTCATCACAATGCTCCATGCCATTGTCATCACAATACTCCACAAGATGGTGATCAGAATGCTCCTTTACACTTGTCATCACAATGCTACATGCCCCTTGTCATTACAGTGCTCCAAGACACTCGTCATCACAATTATCCATGGTCTTCTCATCGCAATGCTCCACAGTCTTGCCAGCACAGTGCTCCATGTCCTGGTCATCCCAATGCTCCATGTGCATTGTCATCACAATTCTCCTCGTCTCTGTCATCACTATGTTCCATGACACTTATCATAATGTTACATGATCGTGTCATCACAATTCTCCATGCACTTGTCATTGCAATGCTCAATGACCCTTTTCATAGCAAGCTCCATGCGCTTGTCATCACAGTGCTTCACGACATTGTCTTCAAAATTCTCAATGGCCCTTGGCATCACAATGCTCCATGTCCTTGTCATCACAATGCTCCATGCCATTGTCATCACAATGGACCCTGACATACGTCATCACAATGCTCCTTGACACCTGCCTTCACAATACTCCATGACATTCTCATCACAATGATCCATGCCCTTGTCTTCACAATGCTCCAAGACCCCTGTAATCACAAAGCTCCATGCCCCTTATCTTCACAATGCTCCATGACCCCTGTCCTCACAATGCTGCATGAGTACTGTCATCTCAACCCTCCATGACCCCTGACAAAACAATGATCCGGGACGCTTCTCATCAAAATTCTCCATGACCATTGTCATCCCAATGCTCCATGAAACCTGTAATCACAATGAACCGTGACGCCTGTCATCACAGTGCTCCATGACACTTGTCATCACGATGCTCCATGCCTTTGTCATCAAAATGCTACATGACTTTGTCATCATAATGCTCCCTGCCCTTCTCATCACAATGTACCATGCCCTTGACCTCAATATGCTTCATGACTTTTGTCATCACAAATCTCCATGATCCTTGGCACCACAGTGCTCCATGCCACTGTCATCACACTGCTCCATGAACCCTCTCATCACATTGCTCCATGCCCCTGTCATCGCAAAGCTCCATGACGCTTGTCATCACAATATTCCATGCCCTTCTCATCACAATGCTCCATGCCCTTGTCATTACATTCCTCCATGACCCATGTATCACAATGTTCCATGCCCTTGTCATCACAATGCTGCATGCACACTCTCATCACAATAATCCATGAAACTTCTCAGACCAATGCTCTATGCCCTTGTTATCACAATGCTCCATTACTCCTGTCATAACAATGCTCCATGACCTCGGTCATCACAAACTTCCAAGGCCTTGTCATCACAAGGCTCCGTGACACTTGTCATCTCAATGCTCCAAGACGCCTGCAATTACAATGCCCCATGCCCTTGTCATCACAAAGCTCCATGACACATGTCGTCAGAATGCTCCTTGGCCCTCTCAGCACAATGCTCCATGCTCTTGTCATCACGATGTTCCTAGACCCCCGTCATCACAATCCTCCATGACCCCTGGCATCACAGTGCACCATCCCCATCATCATAATGCTTCATGCTATTGTCATCACAATGAAATCAAAATGCTCCATGACCTCACTCATCAGAATGCTCCAAACGCTTGTGATCACAATGTTCCATAACACTTGTCATCACAACGCCCAATGACGCTCGTCATCACAATTATCCATGGTCTTCTCATCACAATGCTCCATGACCTTTGTCATCACATTGCTCAATACACTTGTCATCACAATGCTCCCTGACACTTGACATCAGTATGCTCCTTGAAGCCTGTCATGACAAGGCTCCATGTCTTTTTCATCACAATGCTCCATGACCTTGTCATCACAAAGTCCATGATGCATGTCATCAGAAAGCTCCATGGCCTTCTCATCACAATGTTCCATGCCCTTGTCATCACAATACTCCAAGAACCTTGTAATCACAGTGTTCCATGTCCATTATCATCAGAATGCTCCATGAGATTTGTCATCACAAGGCTCAATGGTCTTCTCATAACAATGCTCCAGAACCTTGTCATCACAGTGCTCCATTCCCTTATCACCACAATGCCCCATGACACCTGTCATCACATTACTCCATGAATATTTTCCCCAAAATGCTCCATGCCTTTGTCAGCAAAATGCTACATGACTTTGTCATCACAATGCTCCATGCACTTGTCTTCACAATCTTCCCTTACCATTGTCATCCCAATCCTCTATAAAACTTGGGATCCCATTGCTTCATGCCCTTGTCATCACAATGCTCCACGCTTCTTGAAATCAAAAGGCTCCATGACCTCTGTCATCACAATGCTCCAAACCCTTGTGATCACAGTGTTCCATAACACTTGTCATCACAATGCCCTATGACGCTCGTCATCACAATTATCCATGGTTTTATCATCACAATGCTCCTGACCTTTGTCATCCAATGCTCAATACAGTTGTCATCACAACGCTCCTGAACCCTTGTCATCACTATGCTCCTTGAACCCAGTCATGACATGGCTCCATGCCTTTTTCATCACAATGATCCATGCCCTTTTCATCACAAGGCTCCAAGAACCCTGTAATCACAATGCTCCATGCCCCTGTCATCACAAAACTCCATGACACATGTCATCAGAATGCTCCATGGACTTCTCATCACAATGCTCCATGCCTTTGTCATCACAATGCTCCAAGAGCCCTGTAATCACAATGCTCCATGCCCCTTTTCATCAGAATGCTCCAAGAGACTTGTCATCACCAGGCTCCTGGTCTACTCATCATAATGCTCCAGGATCTTGTCATCACAATGCTCCTTTCCCTTTTCATCAATATGCTCCATGAAACCTGTCATCACAATACTCCATGAATATTTTAAGCCCAATGCTCCATACCCTTGTTATCCCAATGCTCAATGACCACTGTAATCACCATGCTCCATGCCTTTGTCAGGAAATCCTACATGAACTTGCCATCACAATGCTCCATGCGCTTGTCATCACAATCCTCCATGACACTTGGGATCACATTGCCCCATACACTTGTCATCACAATGCTCCATGGTCCTTGAAATCACTGTGCTCCATGACCTCTCTCATCACAATGCTACCAACACTTGTGATCACAATGCTCCATAGCACTTTGCATCACAATGCTCCATGCCATTGTCACCACAATGCTTCATGACCTTTGGCATCACAATGCTCAATAAACTTGTCATCACAATGCTCCCTGACAGTTGTCGTCAGAATGCTCATTGAAACCTGTCATGAAAAGGCTCCATGCGGTTTTCATCACAATGCTCCATGCCCTTTTCATCACAATGCTCCATGCCATTGTCATCACAATACTCCACAAGATGGTGATCAGAATGCTCCATTACACTTGTCATCACAATGTTACATGCCCCTTGGCATTAGAGTGCTCCAAGACACTCGTCATCACAATTATCCATGGTCTTCTCATCGCAGTGCTCCACGGTCTTGCCAGCACAATGCTCCATGTCCTGGTCATCCCAATGCTCCATGTGCATTGTCATCACAATTCTCCTCGTCCCTGTCATCACTATGTTCCATGACACTTCTCTTCATAATGTTACATGATCGTGTCATCACAATTCTCCATGCACTTGTCATCGCAATGCTCAATGACCCTTTTCATAGCAAGCTCCATGCGCTTGTCATCACAGTGCTTCACGACATTGTCTTCAAAATTCTCAATGGCCCTTGGCATCACAATGCTCCATGTCCTTGTCATCACAATGCTCCATGCCATTGTCATCACAATGGACCCAGACATACGTCATCACAATGCTCCTTGACACCTGCCTTCACAATACTCCATGACATTCTCATCACAATGATCCATGCCCTTGTCTTCACAATGCTCCAAGACCCCTGTAATCACAAAGCTCCATGCCCCTTATCTTCACAATGCTCCATGACCCCTGTCCTCACAATGCTGCATGAGTACTGTCATCTCAACCCTCCATGACCCCTGACAAAACAATGATCCGGGACGCTTCTCATCAAAATTCTCCATGACCATTGTCATCCCAATGCTCCATGAAACCTGTAATCACAATGAACCGTGACGCCTGTCATCACAGTGCTCCATGACACTTGTCATCACGATGCTCCATGCCTTTGTCATCAAAATGCTACATGACTTTGTCATCATAATGCTCCCTGCCCTTCTCATCACAATGTACCATGCCCTTGACCTCAATATGCTTCATGACCTTTGTCATCACAAATCTCCATGATCCTTGGCACCACAGTGCTCCATGCCACTGTCATCACACTGCTCCATGAACCCTCTCATCACATTGCTCCATGCCCCTGTCATCACAAAGCTCCATGACGCTTGTCATCACAATGTTCCATGCCCTTCTCATCACAATGCTCCATGCCCTTGTCATTACATTCCTCCATGACCCATGTATCACAATGTTCCATGCCCTTGTCATCACAATGCTGCATGCACACTCTCATCACAATAATCCATGAAACTTCTCAGACCAATGCTCTATGCCCTTGTTATCACAATGCTCCATTACCCCTGTCATAACAATGATCCATGACCTCGGTCATCACAAACTTCCAAGGCCTTGTCATCACAAGGCTCCGTGACACTTGTCATCTCAATGCTCCAAGACGCCTGCAATTACAATGCCCCATGCCCTTGTCATCACAAAGCTCCATGACACATGTCGTCAGAATGCTCCTTGGCCCTCTCAGCACAATGCTCCATGCTCTTGTCATCACGATGCTCCTAGACCCCCGTCATCACAATCCTCCATGACCCCTGGCATCACAGTGCACCATCCCCATCATCATAATGCTTCATGCTATTTTCATCACAATGAAATCAAAATGCACCATGACCTCTGGCATCACAATGCTTCAAACACTTGTGATCACAATGTTCCATGACACTTGTCATCACACCGCCCCATGACGCTCCTCTTCACCATTATCTGTGGACTTCTCTTCACAATGCTCCATGCCCTTTCCATCACAATGCTCCATGCCATTGTCATCACAATACTCCACAAGATGGTCATCAGAATGCTCCATGACCCTTGTCATCACAATGCTAAATGACCCCTGTCCTCACAATGCTCCATGCCCCTTGTCATTACAGTAATCCAAGACACTCGTCATCACAATTATCCAAGGTCTTCGCATCACAATGCTCCACGGTCTTGCCATCACAAAGCTCCATGCCCTGATCATCCCAATGCTCCATGTCCATTGTCATAACAATTCTCAACGTCCTTGTCATCACAATGGTCCAGGACACTTCACATCATAATGTTACATGCATATGTCAGCACAATTCTCCATTCACTTGTCATCGAAATGCTCCATGACCCTTGTCATAGCATGCTCCATGCACTTGTCATCACAGTGCTTCACGACCTTGTCATCAAAATTCTCAATGGCCCTTGTTATCACAATGCCCCATTCCCATGTCATCACAATTCTCCATGCCCTTGTCATCACAAAGCTCCAGGACGCATGTCATCAGAATCCTCCATGGCCTTCTCATCACAATGCTCCATGCCCATGTCATCACCATGCTCCAAGACCCCTGTAATCACAATGCTCCATGCCCCTTTTCATCTCAATACTCCATGGACCCTTTCATCACAATGCACCATGAACATCATCATAATGCTTCTTGCTATTGTCATCACAATGAAATCAAAATGCTCCATGACCTCTCTCATCAGAATGCTCCAAACGCTTGTGATCACAATGTTCCATAACACTTGTCATCACAACGCCCAATGACGCTCGTCATCACAATTATCCATGGTCTTCTCATCACAATGCTCCATGACCTTTGTCATCACAATGCTCAATACACTTGTCATCACAATGCTCCCTGACACTTGACATCAGTATGCTCCTTGAAGCCTGTCATGACAAGGCTCCATGTCTTTTTCATCACAATGCTCCATGCCCTTGTCATCACAAAGTCCATGATGCATGTCATCAGAAAGCTCCATGTCACTGTCATCACACTGCTCCATGAACCCTCTCATCACATTGCTCCATGCCCCTGTCATCAGAAAGCTCCATTGCCTTCTCATCACAATGCTCCATGCCCTTGTCATCACAATACTGCAAGAACCTTGTAATCACAGTGTTCCATGTCCATTATCATCAGAATGCTCCATGAGATTTGTCATCACAAGGCTCAATGGTCTTCTCCTAACAATGCTCCAGAACCTTGTCATCACAGTGCTCCATTCCCTTATCACCACAATGCCCCATGACACCTGTCATCACATTACTCCATGAATATTTTGCCCACAATGCTCCATGCCTTTGTCAGCAAAATGCTACATGACTTTGTCATCACAATGCTCCATGCGCTTGTCTTCACAATCTTCCCTTACCATTGTCATCCCAATCCTCCATAAAACTTGGGATCCCATTGCTTCATGCCCTTGTCATCACAATGCTCCACGCTTCTTGAAATCAAAAGGCTCCATGACCTCTGTCATCACAATGCTCCAAACCCTTGTGATCACAGTGTTCCATAACACTTGTCATCACAATGCCCTATGACGCTCATCATCACAATTATCCATGGTTTTATCATCACAATGCTCCTGACCTTTGTCATCCAATGCTCAATACAGTTGTCATCACAACGCTCCTGAACCCTTGTCATCACTATGCTCCTTGAACCCAGTCATGACATGGCTCCATGCCTTTTTCATCACAATGATCCATGCCCTTTTCATCACAAGGCTCCAAGAACCCTGTAATCACAATGCTCCATGACCCTGTCATCACAAAACTCCATGACACATGTCATCAGAATGCTCCATGGACTTCTCATCACAATGCTCCATGCCTTTGTCATCACAATGCTCCAAGAGCCCTGTAATCACAATGCTCCATGCCCCTTTTCATCAGAATGCTCCATGAGACTTGTCATCACCAGGCTCCTGGTCTACTCATCATAATGCTCCAGGATCTTGTCATCACAATGCTCCTTTCCCTTTTCATCAATATGCTCCATGAAACCTGTCATCATAATACTCCATGAATATTTTAAGCCCAATGCTCCATACCCTTGTTATCCCAATGCTCAATGACCACTGTAATCACCATGCTCCATGCCTTTGTCAGGAAAATGCTACATGAACTTGCCATCACAATGCTCCATGCGCTTGTCATCACAATCCTCCATGAAACTTGGGATCACATTGCCCCATACACTTGTCATCACAATGCTCCATGGTCCTTGAAATCACTGTGCTCCATGACCTCTGTCATCACAATGCTACCAACACTTGTGATCACAATGCTCCATAGCACTTTGCATCACAATGCTCCATGCCATTGTCACCACAATGCTTCATGACCTTTGTCATCACAATGCTCAATAAACTTGTCATCACAATGCTCCCTGACAGTTGTCGTCAGAATGCTCATTGAAACCTGTCATGAAAAGGCTCCATGCCGTTTTCATCACAATGCTCCATGCCCTTTTCATCACAATGCTCCATGCCATTGTCATCACAATACTCCACAAGATGGTGATCAGAATGCTCCTTTACACTTGTCATCACAATGCTACATGCCCCTTGTCATTACAGTGCTCCAAGACACTCGTCATCACAATTATCCATGGTCTTCTCATCGCAATGCTCCACAGTCTTGCCAGCACAGTGCTCCATGTCCTGGTCATCCCAATGCTCCATGTGCATTGTCATCACAATTCTCCTCGTCCCTGTCATCACTATGTTCCATGACACTGATCATAATGTTACATGATCGTGTCATCACAATTCTCCATGCACTTGTCATCGCAATGCTCAATGACCCTTTTCATAGCAAGCTCCATGCGCTTGTCATCACAGTGCTTCACGACATTGTCTTCAAAATTCTCAATGGCCCTTGGCATCACAATGCTCCATGTCCTTGTCATCACAATGCTCCATGCCATTGTCATCACAATGGACCCTGACATACGTCATCACAATGCTCCTTGACACCTGCCTTCACAATACTCCATGACATTCTCATCACAATGATCCATGCCCTTGTCTTCACAATGCTCCAAGACCCCTGTAATCACAAAGCTCCATGCCCCTTATCTTCACAATGCTCCATGACCCCTGTCCTCACAATGCTGCATGAGTACTGTCATCTCAACCCTCCATGACCCCTGACAAAACAATGATCCGGGACGCTTCTCATCAAAATTCTCCATGACCATTGTCATCCCAATGCTCCATGAAACCTGTAATCACAATGAACCGTGACGCCTGTCATCACAGTGCTCCATGACACTTGTCATCACGATGCTCCATGCCTTTGTCATCAAAATGCTACATGACTTTGTCATCATAATGCTCCCTGCCCTTCTCATCACAATGTACCATGCCCTTGACCTCAATATGCTTCATGACTTTTGTCATCACAAATCTCCATGATCCTTGGCACCACAGTGCTCCATGCCACTGTCATCACACTGCTCCATGAACCCTCTCATCACATTGCTCCATGCCCCTGTCATCGCAAAGCTCCATGACGCTTGTCATCACAATATTCCATGCCCTTCTCATCACAATGCTCCATGCCCTTGTCATTACATTCCTCCATGACCCATGTATCACAATGTTCCATGCCCTTGTCATCACAATGCTGCATGCACACTCTCATCACAATAATCCATGAAACTTCTCAGACCAATGCTCTATGCCCTTGTTATCACAATGCTCCATTACTCCTGTCATAACAATGCTCCATGACCTCGGTCATCACAAACTTCCAAGGCCTTGTCATCACAAGGCTCCGTGACACTTGTCATCTCAATGCTCCAAGACGCCTGCAATTACAATGCCCCATGCCCTTGTCATCACAAAGCTCCATGACACATGTCGTCAGAATGCTCCTTGGCCCTCTCAGCACAATGCTCCATGCTCTTGTCATCACGATGTTCCTAGACCCCCGTCATCACAATCCTCCATGACCCCTGGCATCACAGTGCACCATCCCCATCATCATAATGCTTCATGCTATTGTCATCACAATGAAATCAAAATGCTCCATGACCTCACTCATCAGAATGCTCCAAACGCTTGTGATCACAATGTTCCATAACACTTGTCATCACAACGCCCAATGACGCTCGTCATCACAATTATCCATGGTCTTCTAATCACAATGCTCCATGACCTTTGTCATCACATTGCTCAATACACTTGTCATCACAATGCTCCCTGACACTTGACATCAGTGTGCTCCTTGAAGCCTGTCATGACAAGGCTCCATGTCTTTTTCATCACAATGCTCCATGACCTTGTCATCACAAAGTCCATGATGCATGTCATCAGAAAGCTCCATGGCCTTCTCATCACAATGTTCCATGCCCTTGTCATCACAATACTCCAAGAACCTTGTAATCACAGTGTTCCATGTCCATTATCATCAGAATGCTCCATGAGATTTGTCATCACAAGGCTCAATGGTCTTCTCATAACAATGCTCCAGAACCTTGTCATCACAGTGCTCCATTCCCTTATCACCACAATGCCCCATGACACCTGTCATCACATTACTCCATGAATATTTTCCCCAAAATGCTCCATGCCTTTGTCAGCAAAATGCTACATGACTTTGTCATCACAATGCTCCATGCACTTGTCTTCACAATCTTCCCTTACCATTGTCATCCCAATCCTCTATAAAACTTGGGATCCCATTGCTTCATGCCCTTGTCATCACAATGCTCCACGCTTCTTGAAATCAAAAGGCTCCATGACCTCTGTCATCACAATGCTCCAAACCCTTGTGATCACAGTGTTCCATAACACTTGTCATCACAATGCCCTATGACGCTCGTCATCACAATTATCCATGGTTTTATCATCACAATGCTCCTGACCTTTGTCATCCAATGCTCAATACAGTTGTCATCACAACGCTCCTGAACCCTTGTCATCACTATGCTCCTTGAACCCAGTCATGACATGGCTCCATGCCTTTTTCATCACAATGATCCATGCCCTTTTCATCACAAGGCTCCAAGAACCCTGTAATCACAATGCTCCATGCCCCTGTCATCACAAAACTCCATGACACATGTCATCAGAATGCTCCATGGACTTCTCATCACAATGCTCCATGCCTTTGTCATCACAATGCTCCAAGAGCCCTGTAATCACAATGCTCCATGCCCCTTTTCATCAGAATGCTCCATGAGACTTGTCATCACCAGGCTCCTGGTCTACTCATCATAATGCTCCAGGATCTTGTCATCACAATGCTCCTTTCCCTTTTCATCAATATGCTCCATGAAACCTGTCATCACAATACTCCATGAATATTTTAAGCCCAATGCTCCATACCCTTGTTATCCCAATGCTCAATGACCACTGTAATCACCATGCTCCATGCCTTTGTCAGGAAATCCTACATGAACTTGCCATCACAATGCTCCATGCGCTTGTCATCACAATCCTCCATGACACTTGGGATCACATTGCCCCATACACTTGTCATCACAATGCTCCATGGTCCTTGAAATCACTGTGCTCCATGACCTCTCTCATCACAATGCTACCAACACTTGTGATCACAATGCTCCATAGCACTTTTCATCACAATGCTCCATGCCATTGTCACCACAATGCTTCATGACCTTTGGCATCACAATGCTCAATAAACTTGTCATCACAATGCTCCCTGACAGTTGTCGTCAGAATGCTCATTGAAACCTGTCATGAAAAGGCTCCATGCCGTTTTCATCACAATGCTCCATGCCCTTTTCATCACAATGCTCCATGCCATTGTCATCACAATACTCCACAAGATGGTGATCAGAATGCTCCATTACACTTGTCATCACAATGTTACATGCCCCTTGGCATTACAGTGCTCCAAGACACTCGTCATCACAATTATCCATGGTCTTCTCATCGCAGTGCTCCACGGTCTTGCCAGCACAATGCTCCATGTCCTGGTCATCCCAATGCTCCATGTGCATTGTCATCACAATTCTCCTCGTCCCTGTCATCACTATGTTCCATGACACTTCTCTTCATAATGTTACATGATCGTGTCATCACAATTCTCCATGCACTTGTCATCGCAATGCTCAATGACCCTTTTCATAGCAAGCTCCATGCGCTTGTCATCACAGTGCTTCACGACATTGTCTTCAAAATTCTCAATGGCCCTTGGCATCACAATGCTCCATGTCCTTGTCATCACAATGCTCCATGCCATTGTCATCACAATGGACCCAGACATACGTCATCACAATGCTCCTTGACACCTGCCTTCACAATACTCCATGACATTCTCATCACAATGATCCATGCCCTTGTCTTCACAATGCTCCAAGACCCCTGTAATCACAAAGCTCCATGCCCCTTATCTTCACAATGCTCCATGACCCCTGTCCTCACAATGCTGCATGAGTACTGTCATCTCAACCCTCCATGACCCCTGACAAAACAATGATCCGGGACGCTTCTCATCAAAATTCTCCATGACCATTGTCATCCCAATGCTCCATGAAACCTGTAATCACAATGAACCGTGACGCCTGTCATCACAGTGCTCCATGACACTTGTCATCACGATGCTCCATGCCTTTGTCATCAAAATGCTACATGACTTTGTCATCATAATGCTCCCTGCCCTTCTCATCACAATGTACCATGCCCTTGACCTCAATATGCTTCATGACCTTTGTCATCACAAATCTCCATGATCCTTGGCACCACAGTGCTCCATGCCACTGTCATCACACTGCTCCATGAACCCTCTCATCACATTGCTCCATGCCCCTGTCATCACAAAGCTCCATGACGCTTGTCATCACAATGTTCCATGCCCTTCTAATCACAATGCTCCATGCCCTTGTCATTACATTCCTCCATGACCCATGTATCACAATGTTCCATGCCCTTGTCATCACAATGCTGCATGCACACTCTCATCACAATAATCCATGAAACTTCTCAGACCAATGCTCTATGCCCTTGTTATCACAATGCTCCATTACCCCTGTCATAACAATGATCCATGACCTCGGTCATCACAAACTTCCAAGGCCTTGTCATCACAAGGCTCCGTGACACTTGTCATCTCAATGCTCCAAGACGCCTGCAATTACAATGCCCCATGCCCTTGTCATCACAAAGCTCCATGACACATGTCGTCAGAATGCTCCTTGGCCCTCTCAGCACAATGCTCCATGCTCTTGTCATCACGATGCTCCTAGACCCCCGTCATCACAATCCTCCATGACCCCTGGCATCACAGTGCACCATCCCCGTCATCATAATGCTTCATGCTATTGTCATCACAATGAAATCAAAATGCTCCATGACCTCACTCATCAGAATGCTCCAAACGCTTGTGATCAAAATGTTCCATAACACTTGTCATCACAACGCCCAATGACGCTCGTCATCACAATTATCCATGGTCTTCTCATCACAATGCTCCATGACCTTTGTCATCACAATGCTCAATACACTTGTCATCACAATGCTCCCTGACACTTGACATCCGTATGCTCCTTGAAGCCTGTCATGACAAGGCTCCATGTCTTTTTCATCACAATGCTCCATGCCCTTGTCATCACAAAGTCCATGATGCATGTCATCAGAAAGCTCCATGGCCTTCTCATCACAATGTTCCATGCCCTTGTCATCACAATACTCCAAGAACCTTGTAATCACAGTGTTCCATGTCCATTATCATCAGAATGCTCCATGAGATTTGTCATCACAAGGCTCAATGGTCTTCTCATAACAATGCTCCAGAACCTTGTCATCACAGTGCTCCATTCCCTTATCACCACAATGCCCCATGACTCCTGTCATCACATTACTCCATGAATATTTTGCCCACAATGCTCCATGCCTTTGTCAGCAAAATGCTACATGACTTTGTCATCACAATGCTCCATGCGCTTGTCTTCACAATCTTCCCTTACCATTGTCATCCCAATCCTCCATAAAACTTGGGATCCCATTGCTTCATGCCCTTGTCATCACAATGCTCCACGCTAATTGAAATCAAAAGGCTCCATGACCTCTGTCATCACAATGCTCCAAACCCTTGTGATCACAGTGTTCCATAACACTTGTCATCACAATGCCCTATGACGCTCGTCATCACAATTATCCATGGTTTTATCATCACAATGCTCCTGACCTTTGTCATCCAATGCTCAATACAGTTGTCATCACAACGCTCCTGAACCCTTGTCATCACTATGCTCCTTGAACCCAGTCATGACATGGCTCCATGCCTTTTTCATCACAATGATCCATGCCCTTTTCATCACAAGGCTCCAAGAACCCTGTAATCACAATGCTCCATGCCCCTGTCATCACAAAACTCCATGACTCATGTCATCAGAATGCTCCATGGACTTCTCATCACAATGCTCCATGCCTTTGTCATCACAATGCTCCAAGAGCCCTGTAATCACAATGCTCCATGCCCCTTTTCATCAGAATGCTCCATGAGACTTGTCATCACCAGGCTCCTGGTCTACTCATCATAATGCTCCAGGATCTTGTCATCACAATGCTCCTTTCCCTTTTCATCAATATGCTCCATTAAACCTGTCATCACAATACTCCATGAATATTTTAAGCCCAATGCTCCATACCCTTGTTATCCCAATGCTCAATGACCACTGTAATCACCATGCTCCATGCCTTTGTCAGGAAATCCTACATGAACTTGCCATCACAATGCTCCATGCGCTTGTCATCACAATCCTCCATGAAACTTGGGATCACATTGCCCCATACACTTGTCATCACAATGCTCCATGGTCCTTGAAATCACTGTGCTCCATGACCTCTGTCATCACAATGCTACCAACACTTGTGATCACAATGCTCCATAGCACTTTTCATCACAATGCTCCATGCCATTGTCACCACAATGCTTCATGACCTTTGTCATCACAATGCTCAATAGACTTGTCATCACAATGCTCCCTAACACTTGTCGTCAGAATGCTCATTGAAACCTGTCATGAAAAGGCTCCATGCCGTTTTCATCACAATGCTCCATGCCCTTGTCATCACAATGCTCCATGCCATTGTCATCACAATACTCCACAAGATGGTGATCAGAATGCTCCATTACACTTGTCATCACAATGTTACATGCCCCTTGTCATTACAGTGCTCCAAGACACTCGTCATCACAATTATCCATGGTCTTCTCATCGCAGTGCTCCACGGTCTTGCCAGCACAATGCTCCATGTCCTGGTCATCCCAATGCTCCATGTGCATTGTCATCACAATTCTCCTCGTCCCTGTCATCACTATGTTCCATGACACTTCTCATCATAATGTTACATGATCGTGTCATCACAATTCTCCATGCACTTGTCATCGCAATGCTCAATGACCCTTTTCATAGCAAGCTCCATGCGCTTGTCATCACAGTGCTTCACGACATTGTCTTCAAAATTCTCAATGGCCCTTGGCATCACAATGCTCCATGTCCTTGTCATCACAATGCTCCATGCCATTGTCATCACAATGGACCCTGACATACGTCATCACAATGCTCCTTGACACCTGCCTTCACAATACTCCATGACATTCTCATCACAATGATCCATGCCCTTGTCTTCACAATGCTCCAAGACCCCTGTAATCACAAAGCTCCATGCCCCTTATCTTCACAATGCTCCATGACCCCTGTCCTCACAATGCTGCATGAGTACTGTCATCTCAACCCTCCATGACCCCTGACAAAACAATGATCCGGGACGCTTCTCATCAAAATTCTCCATGACCATTGTCATCCCAATGCTCCATGAAACCTGTAATCACAATGAACCGTGACGCCTGTCATCACAGTGCTCCATGACACTTGTCATCACGATGCTCCATGCCTTTGTCATCAAAATGCTACATGACTTTGTCATCATAATGCTCCCTGCCCTTCTCATCACAATGTACCATGCCCTTGACCTCAATATGCTTCATGACCTTTGTCATCACAAATCTCCATGATCCTTGGCACCACAGTGCTCCATGCCACTGTCATCACACTGCTCCATGAACCCTCTCATCACATTGCTCCATGCCCCTGTCATCACAAAGCTCCATGACGCTTGTCATCACAATGTTCCATGCCCTTCTCATCACAATGCTCCATGCCCTTGTCATTACATTCCTCCATGACCCATGTATCACAATGTTCCATGCCCTTGTCATCACAATGCTGCATGCACACTCTCATCACAATAATCCATGAAACTTCTCAGACCAATGCTCTATGCCCTTGTTATCACAATGCTCCATTACCCCTGTCATAACAATGCTCCATGACCTCGGTCATCACAAACTTCCAAGGCCTTGTCATCACAAGGCTCCGTGACACTTGTCATCTCAATGCTCCAAGACACCTGCAATTACAATGCCCCATGCCCTTGTCATCACAAAGCTCCATGACACATGTCGTCAGAATGCTCCTTGGCCCTCTCAGCACAATGCTCCATGCTCTTGTCATCACGATGCTCCTAGACCCCCGTCATCACAATCCTCCATGACCCCTGGCATCACAGTGCACCATCCCCATCATCATAATGCTTCATGCTATTTTCATCACAATGAAATCAAAATGCACCATGACCTCTGGCATCACAATGCTTCAAACACTTGTGATCACAATGTTCCATGACACTTGTCATCACACCGCCCCATGACGCTCCTCTTCACCATTATCTGTGGACTTCTCTTCACAATGCTCCATGCCCTTTCCATCACAATGCTCCATGCCAATGTCATCACAATACTCCACAAGATGGTCATCAGAATGCTCCATGACACTTGTCATCACAATGCTAAATGACCCATGTCCTCACAATGCTCCATGCCCCTTTTCATTACAGTAATCCAAGACACTCGTCATCACAATTATCCAAGGTCTTCGCATCACAATGCTCCACGGTCTTGCCATCACAAAGCTCCATGCCCTGATCATCCCAATGCTCCATGTCCATTGTCATAACAATTCTCAACGTCCTTGTCATCACAATGGTCCAGGACACTTCACATCATAATGTTACATGCATATGTCAGCACAATTCTCCATTCACTTGTCATCGCAATGCTCCATGACCCTTGTCATAGCATGCTCCATGCACTTGTCATCACAGTGCTTCACGACCTTGTCATCAAAATTCTCAATGGCCCTTGTTATCACAATGACCCATTCCCATGTCATCACAATTCTCCATGCCCTTGTCATCACAAAGCTCCATGACGCATGTCATCAGAATCCTCCATGGCCTTCTCATCACAATGCTCCATGCCCATGTCATCACCATGCTCCAAGACCCATGTAATCACAATGCTCCATGCCCCTTTTCATCTCAATACTCCATGGAGCCTTTCATCACAATGCACCATGAACATCATCATAATGCTTCTTGCTATTGTCATCACAATGAAATCAAAATGCTCCATGACCTCTCTCATCAGAATGCTCCAAACGCTTGTGATCACAATGTTCCATAACACTTGTCATCACAACGCCCAATGACGCTCGTCATCACATTTATCCATGGTCTTCTCATCACAATGCTCCATGACCTTTGTCATCACAATGCTCAATACACTTGTCATCACAATGCTCCCTGACACTTGACATCAGTATGCTCCTTGAAGCCTGTCATGACAAGGCTCCATGTCTTTTTCATCACAATGCTCCATGCCCTTGTCATCACAAAGTCCATGATGCATGTCATCAGAAAGCTCCATGGCCTTCTCATCACAATGTTCCATGCCCTTGTCATCACAATACTCCAAGAACCTTGTAATCACAGTGTTCCATGTCCATTATCATCAGAATGCTCCATGAGATTTGTCATCACAAGGCTCAATGGTCTTCTCATAACAATGCTCCAGAACCTTGTCATCACAGTGCTCCATTCCCTTATCACCACAATGCCCCATGACACCTGTCATCACATTACTCCATGAATATTTTGCCCACAATGCTCCATGCCTTTGTCAGCAAAATGCTACATGACTTTGTCATCACAATGCTCCATGCGCTTGTCTTCACAATCTTCCCTTACCATTGTCATCCCAATCCTCCATAAAACTTGGGATCCCATTGCTTCATGCCCTTGTCATCACAATGCTCCACGCTTCTTGAAATCAAAAGGCTCCATGACCTCTGTCATCACAATGCTCCAAACCCTTGTGATCACAGTGTTCCATAACACTTGTCATCACAATGCCCTATGACGCTCGTCATCACAATTATCCATGGTTTTATCATCACAATGCTCCTGACCTTTGTCATCCAATGCTCAATACAGTTGTCATCACAACGCTCCTGAACCCTTGTCATCACTATGCTCCTTGAACCCAGTCATGACATGGCTCCATGCCTTTTTCATCACAATGATCCATGCCCTTTTCATCACAAGGCTCCAAGAACCCTGTAATCACAATGCTCCATGCCCCTGTCATCACAAAACTCCATGACACATGTCATCAGAATGCTCCATGGACTTCTCATCACAATGCTCCATGCCTTTGTCATCACAATGCTCCAAGAGCCCTGTAATCACAATGCTCCATGCCCCTTTTCATCAGAATGCTCCATGAGACTTGTCATCACCAGGCTCCTGGTCTACTCATCATAATGCTCCAGGATCTTGTCATCACAATGCTCCTTTCCCTTTTCATCAATATGCTCCATGAAACCTGTCATCATAATACTCCATGAATATTTTAAGCCCAATGCTCCATACCCTTGTTATCCCAATGCTCAATGACCACTGTAATCACCATGCTCCATGCCTTTGTCAGGAAAATCCTACATGAACTTGCCATCACAATGCTCCATGCGCTTGTCATCACAATCCTCCATGACACTTGGGATCACATTGCCCCATACACTTGTCATCACAATGCTCCATGGTCCTTGAAATCACTGTGCTCCATGACCTCTGTCATCACAATGCTACCAACACTTGTGATCACAATGCTCCATAGCACTTTGCATCACAATGCTCCATGCCATTGTCACCACAATGCTTCATGACCTTTGTCATCACAATGCTCAATAAACTTGTCATCACAATGCTCCCTGACACTTGTCGTCAGAATGCTCATTGAAACCTGTCATGAAAAGGCTCCATGCCGTTTTCATAACAATGCTCCATGACCTTTTCATCACAATGCTCCATGCCATTATCATCACAATACTCCACAAGATGGTGATCAGAATGCTCCATTACACTTGTCATCACAGTGCTACATGCCCCTTGTCATTACAGTGCTCCAAGACACTCGTCATCACAATTATCCATGGTCTTCTCATCGCAATGCTCCACAGTCTTGCCAGCACAATGCTCCATGTCCTGGTCATCCCAATGCTCCATGTGCATTGTCATCACAATTCTCCTCGTCCCTGTCATCACTATGTTCCATGACACTTCTCATCATAATGTTACATGATCGTGTCATCACAATTCTCCATGCACTTGTCATCGCAATGCTCAATGACCTTTTTCATAGCAAGCTCCATGCGCTTGTCATCACAGTGCTTCACGACATTGTCTTCAAAATTCTCAATGGCCCTTGGCATCACAATGCTCCATGTCCTTGTCATCACAATGCTCCATGCCATTGTCATCACAATGGACCCTGACATACGTCATCACAATGCTCCTTGACACCTGCCTTCACAATACTCCATGACATTCTCATCACAATGATCCATGCCCTTGTCTTCACAATGCTCCAAGACCCCTGTAATCACAAAGCTCCATGCCCCTTATCTTCACAATGCTCCATGACCCCTGTCCTCACAATGCTGCATGAGTACTGTCATCTCAACCCTCCATGACCCCTGACAAAACAATGATCCGGGACGCTTCTCATCAAAATTCTCCATGACCATTGTCATCCCAATGCTCCATGAAACCTGTAATCACAATGAACTGTGACGCCTGTCATCACAGTGCTCCATGACACTTGTCATCACGATGCTCCATGCCTTTGTCATCAAAATGCTACATGACTTTGTCATCATAATGCTCCCTGCCCTTCTCATCACAATGTACCATGCCCTTGACCTCAATATGCTTCATGACCTTTGTCATCACAAATCTCCATGATCCTTGGCACCACAGTGCTCCATGCCACTGTCATCACACTGCTCCATGAACCCTCTCATCACATTGCTCCATGCCCCTGTCATCACAAAGCTCCATGACGCTTGTCATCACAATGTTCCATGCCCTTCTCATCACAATGCTCCATGCCCTTGTCATTACATTCCTCCATGACCCATGTATCACAATGTTCCATGCCCTTGTCATCACAATGCTGCATGCACACTCTCATCACAATAATCCATGAAACTTCTCAGACCAATGCTCTATGCCCTTGTTATCACAATGCTCCATTACCCCTGTCATAACAATGATCCATGACCTCGGTCATCACAAACTTCCAAGGCCTTGTCATCACAAGGCTCCGTGACACTTGTCATCTCAATGCTCCAAGACGCCTGCAATTACAATGCCCCATGCCCTTGTCATCACAAAGCTCCATGACACATGTCGTCAGAATGCTCCTTGGCCCTCTCAGCACAATGCTCCATGCTCTTGTCATCACGATGCTCCTAGACCCCCGTCATCACAATCCTCCATGACCCCTGGCATCACAGTGCACCATCCCCATCATGATAATGCTTCATGCTATTTTCATCACAATGAAATCAAAATGCACCATGACCTCTGGCATCACAATGCTTCAAACACTTGTGATCACAATGTTCCATGACACTTGTCATCACACCGCCCCATGACGCTCCTCTTCACCATTATCTGTGGACTTCTCTTCACAATGCTCCATGCCCTTTCCATCACAATGCTCCATGCCAATGTCATCACAATACTCCACAAGATGGTCATCAGAATGCTCCATGACACTTGTCATCACAATGCTAAATGACCCCTGTCCTCACAATGCTCCATGCCCCTTGTCATTACAGTAATCCAAGACACTCGTCATCACAATTATCCAAGGTCTTCGCATCACAATGCTCCACGGTCTTGCCATCACAAAGCTCCATGCCATTGTCACCACAATGCTTCATGACCTTTGTCATCACAATGCTAAATAAACTTGTCATCACAATGCTCCCTGACACTTGTCGTCAGAATGCTCATTGAAACCTGTCATGAAAAGGCTCCATGCCGTTTTCATCACAATGCTCCATGACCTTTTCATCACAATGCTCCATGCCATTGTCATCACAATACTCCACAAGATGGTGATCAGAATGCTCCATTACACTTGTCATCACAATGCTACATGCCCCTTGTCATTACAGTGCTCCAAGACACTCGTCATCACAATTATCCATGGTCTTCTCATCGCAATGCTCCACAGTCTTGCCAGCACAATGCTCCATGTCCTGGTCATCCCAATGCTCCATGTGCATTGTCATCACAATTCTCCTCGTCCCTGTCATCACTATGTTCCATGACACTTCTCATCATAATGTTACATGATCGTGTCATCACAATTCTCCATGCACTTGTCATCGCAATGCTCAATGACCCTTTTCATAGCAAGCTCCATGCGCTTGTCATCACAGTGCTTCACGACATTGTCTTCAAAATTCTCAATGGCCCTTAGCATCACAATGCTCCATATCCTTGTCATCACAATGCTCCATGCCATTGTCATCACAATGGACCCTGACATACGTCATCACAATGCTCCTTGACACCTGCCTTCACAATACTCCATGACATTCTCATCACAATGATCCATGCCCTTGTCTTCACAATGCTCCAAGAACCCTGTAATCACAAAACTCCATGCCCCTTATCTTCACAATGCTCCATGACCCCTGTCCTCACAATGCTGCATGAGTACTGTCATCTCAACCCTCCATGACCCCTGACAAAACAATGATCCGGGACGCTTCTCATCAAAATTCTCCATGACCATTGTCATCCCAATGCTCCATGAAACCTGTAATCACAATGAACCGTGACGCCTGTCATCACAGTGCTCCATGACACTTGTCATCACGATGCTCCATGCCTTTGTCATCAAAATGCTACATGACTTTGTCATCATAATGCTCCCTGCCCTTCTCATCACAATGTACCATGCCCTTGACCTCAATATGCTTCATGACCTTTGTCATCACAAATCTCCATGATCCTTGGCACCACAGTGCTCCATGCCACTGTCATCACACTGCTCCATGAACCCTCTCATCACATTGCTCCATGCCCCTGTCATCACAAAGCTCCATGACGCTTGTCATCACAATGTTCCATGCCCTTCTCATCACAATGCTCCATGCCCTTGTCATTACATTCCTCCATGACCCATGTATCACAATGTTCCATGCCCTTGTCATCACAATGCTGCATGCACACTCTCATCACAATAATCCATGAAACTTCTCAGACCAATGCTCTATGCCCTTGTTATCACAATGCTCCATTACCCCTGTCATAACAATGATCCATGACCTCGGTCATCACAAACTTCCAAGGCCTTGTCATCACAAGGCTCCGTGACACTTGTCATCTCAATGCTCCAAGACGCCTGCAATTACAATGCCCCATGCCCTTGTCATCACAAAGCTCCATGACACATGTCGTCAGAATGCTCCTTGGCCCTCTCAGCACAATGCTCCATGCTCTTGTCATCACGATGTTCCTAGACCCCCGTCATCACAATCCTCCATGACCCCTGGCATCACAGTGCACCATCCCCATCATCATAATGCTTCATGCTATTGTCATCACAATGAAATCAAAATGTTCCATGACCTCACTCATCAGAATGCTCCAAACGCTTGTGATCACAATGTTCCATAACACTTGTCATCACAACGCCCAATGACGCTCGTCATCACAATTATCCATGGTCTTCTCATCACAATGCTCCATGATCTTTGTCATCACAATGCTCAATACACTTGTCATCACAATGCTCCCTGACACTTGACATCAGTATGCTCCTTGAAGCCTGTCATGACAAGGCTCCATGTCTTTTTCATCACAATGCTCCATGCCCTTGTCATCACAAAGTCCATGATGCATGTCATCAGAAAGCTCCATGGCCTTCTCATCACAATGTTCCATGCCCTTGTCATCACAATACTCCAAGAACCTTGTAATCACAGTGTTCCATGTCCATTATCATCAGAATGCTCCATGAGATTTGTCATCACAAGGCTCAATGGTCTTCTCATAACAATGCTCCAGAACCTTGTCATCACAGTGCTCCATTCCCTTATCACCACAATGCCCCATGACACCTGTCATCACATTACTCCATGAATATTTTGCCCACAATGCTCCATGCCTTTGTCAGCAAAATGCTACATGACTTTGTCATCACAATGCTCCATGCGCTTGTCTTCACAATCTTCCCTTACCATTGTCATCCCAATCCTCCATAAAACTTGGGATCCCATTGCTTCATGCCCTTGTCGTCACAATGCTCCACGCTTCTTGAAATCAAAAGGCTCCATGACCTCTGTCATCACAATGCTCCAAACCCTTGTGATCACAGTGTTCCATAACACTTGTCATCACAATGCCCTATGACGCTCGTCATCACAATTATCCATGGTTTTATCATCACAATGCTCCTGACCTTTGTCATCCAATGCTCAATACAGTTGTCATCACAACGCTCCTGAACCCTTGTCATCACTATGCTCCTTGAACCCAGTCATGACATGGCTCCATGCCTTTTTCATCACAATGATCCATGCCCTTTTCATCACAAGGCTCCAAGAACCCTGTAATCACAATGCTCCATGCCCCTGTCATCACAAAACTCCATGACACATGTCATCAGAATGCTCCATGGACTTCTCATCACAATGCTCCATGCCTTTGTCATCACAATGCTCCAAGAGCCCTCTAATCACAAGGCTCCATGCCCCTTTTCATCAGAATGCTCCATGAGACTTGTCATCACCAGGCTCCTGGTCTACTCATCATAATGCTCCAGGATCTTGTCATCACAATGCTCCTTTCCCTTTTCATCAATATGCTCCATGAAACCTGTCATCACAATACTCCATGAATATTTTAAGCCCAATGCTCCATACCCTTGTTATCCCAATGCTCAATGACCACTGTAATCACCATGCTCCATGCCTTTGTCAGGAAATCCTACATGAACTTGCCATCACAATGCTCCATGCGCTTGTCATCACAATCCTCCATGAAACTTGGGATCACATTGCCCCATACACTTGTCATCACAATGCTCCATGGTCCTTGAAATCACTGTGCTCCATGACCTCTGTCATCACAATGCTACCAACACTTGTGATCACAATGCTCCATAGCACTTTTCATCACAATGCTCCATGCCATTGTCACCACAATGCTTCATGACCTTTGGCATCACAATGCTCAATAAACTTGTCATCACAATGCTCCCTGACAGTTGTCGTCAGAATGCTCATTGAAACCTGTCATGAAAAGGTTCCATGCCGTTTTCATCACAATGCTCCATGCCCTTTTCATCACAATGCTCCATACCATTGTCATCACAATACTCCACAAGATGGTGATCAGAATGCTCCATTACACTTGTCATCACAATGTTACATGCCCCTTGTCATTACAGTGCTCCAAGACACTCGTCATCACAATTATCCATGGTCTTCTCATCGCAGTGCTCCACGGTCTTGCCAGCACAATGCTCCATGTCCTGGTCATCCCAATGCTCCATGTGCATTGTCATCACAATTCTCCTCGTCCCTGTCATCACTATGTTCCATGACACTTCTCATCATAATGTTACATGATCGTGTCATCACAATTCTCCATGCACTTGTCATTGCAATGCTCAATGACCCTTTTCATAGCAAGCTCCATGCGCTTGTCATCACAGTGCTTCACGACATTGTCTTCAAAATTCTCAATGGCCCTTGGCATCACAATGCTCCATGTCCTTGTCATCACAATGCTCCATGCCATTGTCATCACAATGGACCCTGACATACGTCATCACAATGCTCCTTGACACCTGCCTTCACAATACTCCATGACATTCTCATCACAATGATCCATGCCCTTGTCTTCACAATGCTCCAAGACCCCTGTAATCACAAAGCTCCATGCCCCTTATCTTCACAATGCTCCATGACCCCTGTCCTCACAATGCTGCATGAGTACTGTCATCTCAACCCTCCATGACCCCTGACAAAACAATGATCCGGGACGCTTCTCATCAAAATTCTCCATGACCATTGTCATCCCAATGCTCCATGAAACCTGTAATCACAATGAACCGTGACGCCTGTCATCACAGTGCTCCATGACACTTGTCATCACGATGCTCCATGCCTTTGTCATCAAAATGCTACATGACTTTGTCATCATAATGCTCCCTGCCCTTCTCATCACAATGTACCATGCCCTTGACCTCAATATGCTTCATGACCTTTGTCATCACAAATCTCCATGATCCTTGGCACCACAGTGCTCCATGCCACTGTCATCACACTGCTCCATGAACCCTCTCATCACATTGCTCCATGCCCCTGTCATCACAAAGCTCCATGACGCTTGTCATCACAATGTTCCATGCCCTTCTCATCACAATGCTCCATGCCCTTGTCATTACATTCCTCCATGACCCATGTATCACAATGTTCCATGCCCTTGTCAT
This sequence comes from Mesoplodon densirostris, assembly GCF_025265405.1. Classification (NCBI taxonomy): domain Eukaryota; kingdom Metazoa; phylum Chordata; class Mammalia; order Artiodactyla; family Ziphiidae; genus Mesoplodon; species Mesoplodon densirostris. The sequence continues at coordinate 5,900,767 of NW_026778236.1, read as the reverse complement.
CACAATGCTGCATGCACACTCTCATCACAATAATCCATGAAACTTCTCAGACCAATGCTCTATGCCCTTGTTATCACAATGCTCCATTACCCCTGTCATAACAATGCTCCATGACCTCGGTCATCACAAACTTCCAAGGCCTTGTCATCACAAGGCTCCGTGACACTTGTCATCTCAATGCTCCAAGACGCCTGCAATTACAATGCCCCATGCCCTTGTCATCACAAAGCTCCATGACACATGTCGTCAGAATGCTCCTTGGCCCTCTCAGCACAATGCTCCATGCTCTTGTCATCACGATGCTCCTAGACCCCCGTCATCACAATCCTCCATGAGCCCTGGCATCACAGTGCACCATCCCCATCATGATAATGCTTCATGCTATTTTCATCACAATGAAATCAAAATGCACCATGACCTCTGGCATCACAATGCTTCAAACACTTGTGATCACAATGTTCCATGACACTTGTCATCACACCGCCCCATGACGCTCCTCTTCACCATTATCTGTGGACTTCTCTTCACAATGCTCCATGCCCTTTCCATCACAATGCTCCATGCCATTGTCATCACAATACTCCACAAGATGGTCATCAGAATGCTCCATGACACTTGTCATCACAATGCTAAATGACCCCTGTTCTCACAATGCTCCATGCCCCTTGTCATTACAGTAATACAAGACACTCGTCATCACAATTATCCAAGGTCTTCGCATCACAATGCTCCACGGTCTTGCCATCACAAAGCTCCATGCCCTGATCATCCCAATGCTCCATGTCCATTGTCATAACAATTCTCAACGTCCTTGTCATCACAATGGTCCAGGACACTTCACATCATAATGTTACATGCATATGTCAGCACAATTCTCCATTCACTTGTCATCGCAATGCTCCATGACCCTTGTCATAGCATGCTCCATGCACTTGTCATCACAGTGCTTCACGACCTTGTCATCAAAATTCTCAATGGCCCTTGTTATCACAATGCCCCATTCCCATGTCATCACAATTCTCCATGCCCTTGTCATCACAAAGCTCCATGACGCATGTCATCAGAATCCTCCATGGCCTTCTCATCACAATGCTCCATGCCCATGTCATCACCATGCTCCAAGACCCCTGTCATCACAATGCTCCATGCCCCTTTTCATCTCAATACTCCATGGAGCCTTTCATCACAATGCACCATGAACATCATCATAATGCTTCTTGCTATTGTCATCACAATGAAATCAAAATGCTCCATGACCTCTCTCATCAGAATGCTCCAAACGCTTGTGATCACAATGTTCCATAACACTTGTCATCACAACGCCCATGACGCTCGTCATCACAATTATCCATGGTCTTCTCATCACAATGCTCCATGACCTTTGTCATCACAATGCTCAATACACTTGTCATCACAATGCTCCCTGACACTTGACATCAGTATGCTCCTTGAAGCCTGTCATGACAAGGCTCCATGTCTTTTTCATCACAATGCTCCATGCCCTTGTCATCACAAAGTCCATGATGCATGTCATCAGAAAGCTCCATGGCCTTCTCATCACAATGTTCCATGCCCTTGTCATCACAATACTCCAAGAACCTTGTAATCACAGTGTTCCATGTCCATTATCATCAGAATGCTCCATGAGATTTGTCATCACAAGGCTCAATGGTCTTCTCATAACAATGCTCCAGAACCTTGTCATCACAGTGCTCCATTCCCTTATCACCACAATGCCCCATGACACCTGTCATCACATTACTCCATGAATATTTTGCCCACAATGCTCCATGCCTTTGTCAGCAAAATGCTACATGACTTTGTCATCACAATGCTCCATGCGCTTGTCTTCACAATCTTCCCTTACCATTGTCATCCCAATCCTCCATAAAACTTGGGATCCCATTGCTTCATGCCCTTGTCATCACAATGCTCCACGCTTCTTGAAATCAAAAGGCTCCATGACCTCTGTCATCACAATGCTCCAAACCCTTGTGATCACAGTGTTCCATAACACTTGTCATCACAATGCCCTATGACGCTCGTCATCACAATTATCCATGGTTTTATCATCACAATGCTCCTGACCTTTGTCATCCAATGCTCAATACAGTTGTCATCACAACGCTCCTGAACCCTTGTCATCACTATGCTCCTTGAACCCAGTCATGACATGGCTCCATGCCTTTTTCATCACAATGATCCATGCCCTTTTCATCACAAGGCTCCAAGAACCCTGTAATCACAATGCTCCATGCCCCTGTCATCACAAAACTCCATGACACATGTCATCAGAATGCTCCATGGACTTCTCATCACAATGCTCCATGCCTTTGTCATCACAATGCTCCAAGAGCCCTGTAATCACAATGCTCCATGCCCCTTTTCATCAGAATGCTCCATGAGACTTGTCATCACCAGGCTCCTGGTCTACTCATCATAATGCTCCAGGATCTTGTCATCACAATGCTCCTTTCCCTTTTCATCAATATGCTCCATGAAACCTGTCATCATAATACTCCATGAATATTTTAAGCCCAATGCTCCATACCCTTGTTATCCCAATGCTCAATGACCACTGTAATCACCATGCTCCATGCCTTTGTCAGGAAAATCATACATGAACTTGCCATCACAATGCTCCATGCGCTTGTCATCACAATCCTCCATGAAACTTAGGATCACATTGCCCCATACACTTGTCATCACAATGCTCCATGGTCCTTGAAATCACTGTGCTCCATGACCTCTGTCATCACAATGCTACCAACACTTGTGATCACAATGCTCCATAGCACTTTGCATCACAATGCTCCATGCCATTGTCACCACAAAGCTTCATGACCTTTGTCATCACAATGCTCAATAAACTTGTCATCACAATGCTCCCTGACACTTGTCGTCAGAATGCTCATTGAAACCTGTCATGAAAAGGCTCCATGCCGTTTTCATCACAATGCTCCATGACCTTTTCATCACAATGCTCCATGCCATTGTCATCACAATACTCCACAAGATGGTGATCAGAATGCTCCATTACACTTGTCATCACAATGCTACATGCCCCTTGTCATTACAGTGCTCCAAGACACTCGTCATCACAATTATCCATGGTCTTCTCATCGCAATGCTCCACAGTCTTGCCAGCACAATGCTCCATGTCCTGGTCATCCCAATGCTCCATGTGCATTGTCATCACAATTCTCCTCGTCCCTGTCATCACTATGTTCCATGACACTTCTCATCATAATGTTACATGATCGTGTCATCACAATTCTCCATGCACTTGTCATCGCAATGCTCAATGACCCTTTTCATAGCAAGCTCCATGCGCTTGTCATCACAGTGCTTCACGACATTGTCTTCAAAATTCTCAATGGCCCTTGGCATCACAATGCTCCATGTCCTTGTCATCACAATGCTCCATGCCATTGTCATCACAATGGACCCTGACATACGTCATCACAATGCTCCTTGACACCTGCCTTCACAATACTCCATGACATTCTCATCACAATGATCCATGCCCTTGTCTTCACAATGCTCCAAGACCCCTGTAATCACAAAGCTCCATGCCCCTTATCTTCACAATGCTCCATGACCCCTGTCCTCACAATGCTGCATGAGTACTGTCATCTCAACCCTCCATGACCCCTGACAAAACAATGATCCGGGACGCTTCTCATCAAAATTCTCCATGACCATTGTCATCCCAATGCTCCATGAAACCTGTAATCACAATGAACCGTGACGCCTGTCATCACAGTGCTCCATGACACTTGTCATCACGATGCTCCATGCCTTTGTCATCAAAATGCTACATGACTTTGTCATCATAATGCTCCCTGCCCTTCTCATCACAATGTACCATGCCCTTGACCTCAATATGCTTCATGACCTTTGTCATCACAAATCTCCATGATCCTTGGCACCACAGTGCTCCATGCCACTGTCATCACACTGCTCCATGAACCCTCTCATCACATTGCTCCATGCCCCTGTCATCACAAAGCTCCATGACGCTTGTCATCACAATGTTCCATGCCCTTCTCATCACAATGCTCCATGCCCTTGTCATTACATTCCTCCATGACCCATGTATCACAATGTTCCATGCCCTTGTCATCACAATGCTGCATGCACACTCTCATCACAATAATCCATGAAACTTCTCAGACCAATGCTCTATGCCCTTGTTATCACAATGCTCCATTACCCCTGTCATAACAATGATCCATGACCTCGGTCATCACAAACTTCCAAGGCCTTGTCATCACAAGGCTCCGTGACACTTGTCATCTCAATGCTCCAAGACGCCTGCAATTACAATGCCCCATGCCCTTGTCATCACAAAGCTCCATGACACATGTCGTCAGAATGCTCCTTGGCCCTCTCAGCACAATGCTCCATGCTCTTGTCATCACGATGCTCCTAGACCCCCGTCATCACAATCCTCCATGACCCCTGGCATCACAGTGCACCATCCCCATCATCATAATGCTTCATGCTATTTTCATCACAATGAAATCAAAATGCACCATGACCTCTGGCATCACAATGCTTCAAACACTTGTGATCACAATGTTCCATGACACTTGTCATCACACCGCCCCATGACGCTCCTCTTCACCATTATCTGTGGACTTCTCTTCACAATGCTCCATGCCCTTTCCATCACAATGCTCCATGCCAATGTCATCACAATACTCCACAAGATGGTCATCAGAATGCTCCATGACACTTGTCATCACAATGCTAAATGACCCCTGTCCTCACAATGCTCCATGCCCCTTGTCATTACAGTAATCCAAGACACTCGTCATCACAATTATCCAAGGTCTTCCCATCACAATGCTCCACGGTCTTGCCATCACAAAGCTCCATGCCCTGATCATCCCAATGCTCCATGTCCATTGTCATAACAATTCTCAACGTCCTTGTCATCACAATGGTCCAGGACACTTCACATCATAATGTTACATGCATATGTCAGCACAATTCTCCATTCACTTGTCATCGCAATGCTCCATGACCCTTGTCATAGCATGCTCCATGCACTTGTCATCACAGTGCTTCACGACCTTGTCATCAAAATTCTCAATGGCCCTTGTTATCACAATGCCCCATTCCCATGTCATCACAATTCTCCATGCCCTTGTCATCACAAAGCTCCATGACGCATGTCATCAGAATCCTCCATGGCCTTCTCATCACAATGCTCCATGCCCATGTCATCACCATGCTCCAAGACCCCTGTCATCACAATGCTCCATGCCCCTTTTCATCTCAATACTCCATGGACCCTTTCATCACAATGCACCATGAACATCATCATAATGCTTCTTGCTATTGTCATCACAATGAAATCAAAATGCTCCATGACCTCTCTCATCAGAATGCTCCAAACGCTTGTGATCACAATGTTCCATAACACTTGTCATCACAACGCCCAATGACGCTCGTCATCACAATTATCCATGGTCTTCTCATCACAATGCTCCATGATCTTTGTCATCACAATGCTCAATACACTTGTCATCACAATGCTCCCTGACACTTGACATCAGTATGCTCCTTGAAGCCTGTCATGACAAGGCTCCATGTCTTTTTCATCACAATGCTCCATGCCCTTGTCATCACAAAGTCCATGATGCATGTCATCAGAAAGCTCCATGGCCTTCTCATCACAATGTTCCATGCCCTTGTCATCACAATACTCCAAGAACCTTGTAATCACAGTGTTCCATGTCCATTATCATCAGAATGCTCCATGAGATTTGTCATCACAAGGCTCAATGGTCTTCTCATAACAATGCTCCAGAACCTTGTCATCACAGTGCTCCATTCCCTTATCACCACAATGCCCCATGACACCTGTCATCACATTACTCCATGAATATTTTGCCCACAATGCTCCATGCCTTTGTCAGCAAAATGCTACATGACTTTGTCATCACAATGCTCCATGCGCTTGTCTTCACAATCTTCCCTTACCATTGTCATCCCAATCCTCCATAAAACTTGGGATCCCATTGCTTCATGCCCTTGTCATCACAATGCTCCACGCTTCTTGAAATCAAAAGGCTCCATGACCTCTGTCATCACAATGCTCCAAACCCTTGTGATCACAGTGTTCCATAACACTTGTCATCACAATGCCCTATGACGCTCGTCATCACAATTATCCATGGTTTTATCATCACAATGCTCCTGACCTTTGTCATCCAATGCTCAATACAGTTGTCATCACAACGCTCCTGAACCCTTGTCATCACTATGCTCCTTGAACCCAGTCATGACATGGCTCCATGCCTTTTTCATCACAATGATCCATGCCCTTTTCATCACAAGGCTCCAAGAACCCTGTAATCACAATGCTCCATGCCCCTGTCATCACAAAACTCCATGACACATGTCATCAGAATGCTCCATGGACTTCTCATCACAATGCTCCATGCCTTTGTCATCACAATGCTCCAAGAGCCCTGTAATCACAATGCTCCATGCCCCTTTTCATCAGAATGCTCCATGAGACTTGTCATCACCAGGCTCCTGGTCTACTCATCATAATGCTCCAGGATCTTGTCATCACAATGCTCCTTTCCCTTTTCATCAATATGCTCCATGAAACCTGTCATCATAATACTCCATGAATATTTTAAGCCCAATGCTCCATACCCTTGTTATCCCAATGCTCAATGACCACTGTAATCACCATGCTCCATGCCTTTGTCAGGAAAATCCTACATGAACTTGCCATCACAATGCTCCATGCGCTTGTCATCACAATCCTCCATGAAACTTGGGATCACATTGCCCCATACACTTGTCATCACAATGCTCCATGGTCCTTGAAATCACTGTGCTCCATGACCTCTGTCATCACAATGCTACCAACACTTGTGATCACAATGCTCCATAGCACTTTGCATCACAATGCTCCATGCCATTGTCACCACAATGCTTCATGACCTTTGTCATCACAATGCTCAATAAACTTGTCATCACAATGCTCCCTGACACTTGTCGTCAGAATGCTCATTGAAACCTGTCATGAAAAGGCTCCATGCCGTTTTCATCACAATGCTCCATGACCTTTTCATCACAATGCTCCATGCCATTGTCATCACAATACTCCACAAGATGGTGATCAGAATGCTCCATTACACTTGTCATCACAATGCTACATGCCCCTTGTCATTACAGTGCTCCAAGACACTCGTCATCACAATTATCCATGGTCTTCTCATCGCAATGCTCCACAGTCTTGCCAGCACAATGCTCCATGTCCTGGTCATCCCAATGCTCCATGTGCATTGTCATCACAATTCTCCTCGTCCCTGTCATCACTATGTTCCATGACACTTCTCATCATAATGTTACATGATCGTGTCATCACAATTCTCCATGCACTTGTCATCGCAATGCTCAATGACCCTTTTCATAGCAAGCTCCATGCGCTTGTCATCACAGTGCTTCACGACATTGTCTTCAAAATTCTCAATGGCCCTTGGCATCACAATGCTCCATGTCCTTGTCATCACAATGCTCCATGCCATTGTCATCACAATGGACCCTGACATACGTCATCACAATGCTCCTTGACACCTGCCTTCACAATACTCCATGACATTCTCATCACAATGATCCATGCCCTTGTCTTCACAATGCTCCAAGACCCCTGTAATCACAAAGCTCCATGCCCCTTATCTTCACAATGCTCCATGACCCCTGTCCTCACAATGCTGCATGAGTACTGTCATCTCAACCCTCCATGACCCCTGACAAAACAATGATCCGGGACGCTTCTCATCAAAATTCTCCATGACCATTGTCATCCCAATGCTCCATGAAACCTGTAATCACAATGAACCGTGACGCCTGTCATCACAGTGCTCCATGACACTTGTCATCACGATGCTCCATGCCTTTGTCATCAAAATGCTACATGACTTTGTCATCATAATGCTCCCTGCCCTTCTCATCACAATGTACCATGCCCTTGACCTCAATATGCTTCATGACCTTTGTCATCACAAATCTCCATGATCCTTGGCACCACAGTGCTCCATGCCACTGTCATCACACTGCTCCATGAACCCTCTCATCACATTGCTCCATGCCCCTGTCATCACAAAGCTCCATGACGCTTGTCATCACAATGTTCCATGCCCTTCTCATCACAATGCTCCATGCCCTTGTCATTACATTCCTCCATGACCCATGTATCACAATGTTCCATGCCCTTGTCATCACAATGCTGCATGCACACTCTCATCACAATAATCCATGAAACTTCTCAGACCAATGCTCTATGCCCTTGTTATCACAATGCTCCATTACCCCTGTCATAACAATGATCCATGACCTCGGTCATCACAAACTTCCAAGGCCTTGTCATCACAAGGCTCCGTGACACTTGTCATCTCAATGCTCCAAGACGCCTGCAATTACAATGCCCCATGCCCTTGTCATCACAAAGCTCCATGACACATGTCGTCAGAATGCTCCTTGGCCCTCTCAGCACAATGTTCCATGCTCTTGTCATCACGATGCTCCTAGACCCCCGTCATCACAATCCTCCATGACCCCTGGCATCACAGTGCACCATCCCCATCATCATAATGCTTCATGCTATTTTCATCACAATGAAATCAAAATGCACCATGACCTCTGGCATCACAATGCTTCAAACACTTGTGATCACAATGTTCCATGACACTTGTCATCACACCGCCCCATGACGCTCCTCTTCACCATTATCTGTGGACTTCTCTTCACAATGCTCCATGCCCTTTCCATCACAATGCTCCATGCCAATGTCATCACAATACTCCACAAGATGGTCATCAGAATGCTCCATGACACTTGTCATCACAATGCTAAATGACCCCTGTCCTCACAATGCTCCATGCCCCTTGTCATTACAGTAATCCAAGACACTCGTCATCACAATTATCCAAGGTCTTCGCATCACAATGCTCCACGGTCTTGCCATCACAAAGCTCCATGCCCTGATCATCCCAATGCTCCATGTCCATTGTCATAACAATTCTCAACGTCCTTGTCATCACAATGGTCCAGGACACTTCACATCATAATGTTACATGCATATGTCAGCACAATTCTCCATTCACTTGTCATCGCAATGCTCCATGACCCTTGTCATAGCATGCTCCATGCACTTGTCATCACAGTGCTTCACGACCTTGTCATCAAAATTCTCAATGGCCCTTGTTATCACAATGACCCATTCCCATGTCATCACAATTCTCCATGCCCTTGTCATCACAAAGCTCCATGACGCATGTCATCAGAATCCTCCATGGCCTTCTCATCACAATGCTCCATGCCCATGTCATCACCATGCTCCAAGACCCCTGTCATCACAATGCTCCATGCCCCTTTTCATCTCAATACTCCATGGACCCTTTCATCACAATGCACCATGAACATCATCATAATGCTTCTTGCTATTGTCATCACAATGAAATCAAAATGCTCCATGACCTCTCTCATCAGAATGCTCCAAACGCTTGTGATCACAATGTTCCATAACACTTGTCATCACAACGCCCAATGACGCTCGTCATCACAATTATCCATGGTCTTCTCATCACAATGCTCCATGATCTTTGTCATCACAATGCTCAATACACTTGTCATCACAATGCTCCCTGACACTTGACATCAGTATGCTCCTTGAAGCCTGTCATGACAAGGCTCCATGTCTTTTTCATCACAATGCTCCATGCCCTTGTCATCACAAAGTCCATGATGCATGTCATCAGAAAGCTCCATGGCCTTCTCATCACAATGTTCCATGCCCTTGTCATCACAATACTCCAAGAACCTTGTAATCACAGTGTTCCATGTCCATTATCATCAGAATGCTCCATGAGATTTGTCATCACAAGGCTCAATGGTCTTCTCATAACAATGCTCCAGAACCTTGTCATCACAGTGCTCCATTCCCTTATCACCACAATGCCCCATGACACCTGTCATCACATTACTCCATGAATATTTTGCCCACAATGCTCCATGCCTTTGTCAGCAAAATGCTACATGACTTTGTCATCACAATGCCCCATGCGCTTGTCTTCACAATCTTCCCTTACCATTGTCATCCCAATCCTCCATAAAACTTGGGATCCCATTGCTTCATGCCCTTGTCATCACAATGCTCCACGCTTCTTGAAATCAAAAGGCTCCATGACCTCTGTCATCACAATGCTCCAAACCCTTGTGATCACAGTGTTCCATAACACTTGTCATCACAATGCCCTATGACGCTCATCATCACAATTATCCATGGTTTTATCATCACAATGCTCCTGACCTTTGTCATCCAATGCTCAATACAGTTGTCATCACAACGCTCCTGAACCCTTGTCATCACTATGCTCCTTGAACCCAGTCATGACATGGCTCCATGCCTTTTTCATCACAATGATCCATGCCCTTTTCATCACAAGGCTCCAAGAACCCTGTAATCACAATGCTCCATGCCCCTGTCATCACAAAACTCCATGACACATGTCATCAGAATGCTCCATGGACTTCTCATCACAATGCTCCATGCCTTTGTCATCACAATGCTCCAAGAGCCCTGTAATCACAATGCTCCATGCCCCTTTTCATCAGAATGCTCCATGAGACTTGTCATCACCAGGCTCCTGGTCTACTCATCATAATGCTCCAGGATCTTGTCATCACAATGCTCCTTTCCCTTTTCATCAATATGCTCCATGAAACCTGTCATCATAATACTCCATGAATATTTTAAGCCCAATGCTCCATACCCTTGTTATCCCAATGCTCAATGACCACTGTAATCACCATGCTCCATGCCTTTGTCAGGAAAATCCTACATGAACTTGCCATCACAATGCTCCATGCGCTTGTCATCACAATCCTCCATGAAACTTGGGATCACATTGCCCCATACACTTGTCATCACAATGCTCCATGGTCCTTGAAATCACTGTGCTCCATGACCTCTGTCATCACAATGCTACCAACACTTGTGATCACAATGCTCCATAGCACTTTGCATCACAATGCTCCATGCCATTGTCACCACAATGCTTCATGACCTTTGTCATCACAATGCTCAATAAACTTGTCATCACAATGCTCCCTGACACTTGTCGTCAGAATGCTCATTGAAACCTGTCATGAAAAGGCTCCATGCCGTTTTCATCACAATGATCCATGCCATTGTCATCACAATACTCCACAAGATGGTGATCAGAATGCTCCATTACACTTGTCATCACAATGCTACATGCCCCTTGTCATTACAGTGCTCCAAGACACTCATCATCACAATTATCCATGGTCTTCTCATCGCAGTGCTCCACGGTCTTGCCAGCACAATGCTCCATGTCCTGGTCATCCTAATGCTCCATGTGCATTGTCATCACAATTCTCCTCGTCCCTGTCATCACTATGTTCCATGACACTTCTCATCATAATGTTACATGATCGTGTCATCACAATTCTCCATGCACTTGTCATCGCAATGCTCAATGACCCTTTTCATAGCAAGCTCCATGCGCTTGTCATCACAGTGCTTCACGACATTGTCTTCAAAATTCTCAATGGCCCTTGGCATCACAATGCTCCATGTCCTTGTCATCACAATGCTCCATGCCATTGTCATCACAATGGACCCTGACATACGTCATCACAATGCTCCTTGACACCTGCCTTCACAATACTCCATGACATTCTCATCACAATGATCCATGCCCTTGTCTTCACAATGCTCCAAGACCCCTGTAATCACAAAGCTCCATGCCCCTTATCTTCACAATGCTCCATGACCCCTGTCCTCACAATGCTGCATGAGTACTGTCATCTCAACCCTCCATGACCCCTGACAAAACAATGATCCGGGACGCTTCTCATCAAAATTCTCCATGACCATTGTCATCCCAATGCTCCATGAAACCTGTAATCACAATGAACCGTGACGCCTGTCATCACAGTGCTCCATGACACTTGTCATCACGATGCTCCATGCCTTTGTCATCAAAATGCTACATGACTTTGTCATCATAATGCTCCCTGCCCTTCTCATCACAATGTACCATGCCCTTGACCTCAATATGCTTCATGACCTTTGTCATCACAAATCTCCATGATCCTTGGCACCACAGTGCTCCATGCCACTGTCATCACACTGCTCCATGAACCCTCTCATCACATTGCTCCATGCCCCTGTCATCACAAAGCTCCATGACGCTTGTCATCACAATGTTCCATGCCCTTCTCATCACAATGCTCCATGCCCTTGTCATTACATTCCTCCATGACCCATGTATCACAATGTTCCATGCCCTTGTCATCACAATGCTGCATGCACACTCTCATCACAATAATCCATGAAACTTCTCAGACCAATGCTCTATGCCCTTGTTATCACAATGCTCCATTACCCCTGTCATAACAATGATCCATGACCTCGGTCATCACAAACTTCCAAGGCCTTGTCATCACAAGGCTCCGTGACACTTGTCATCTCAATGCTCCAAGACGCCTGCAATTACAATGCCCCATGCCCTTGTCATCACAAAGCTCCATGACACATGTCGTCAGAATGCTCCTTGGCCCTCTCAGCACATTGCTCCATGCTCTTGTCATCACGATGCTCCTAGACCCCCGTCATCACAATCCTCCATGACCCCTGGCATCACAGTGCACCATCCCCATCATCATAATGCTTCATGCTATTTTCATCACAATGAAATCAAAATGCACCATGACCTCTGGCATCACAATGCTTCAAACACTTGTGATCACAATGTTCCATGACACTTGTCATCACACCGCCCCATGACGCTCCTCTTCACCATTATCTGTGGACTTCTCTTCACAATGCTCCATGCCCTTTCCATCACAATGCTCCATGCCAATGTCATCACAATACTCCACAAGATGGTCATCAGAATGCTCCATGACACTTGTCATCACAATGCTAAATGACCCCTGTCCTCACAATGCTCCATGCCCCTTGTCATTACAGTAATCCAAGACACTCGTCATCACAATTATCCAAGGTCTTTGCCTCACAATGCTCCACGGTCTTGCCGTCACAAAGCTCCATGCCCTGATCATCCCAATGCCCCATGTCCATTGTCATAACAATTCTCAACGTCCTTGTCATCACAATGGTCCAGGACACTTCACATCATAATGTTACATGCATATGTCAGCACAATTCTCCATTCACTTGTCATCGCAATGCTCCATGACCCTTGTCATAGCATGCTCCATGCACTTGTCATCACAGTGCTTCACGACCTTGTCATCAAAATTCTCAATGGCCCTTGTTATCACAATGCCCCATTCCCATGTCATCACAATTCTCCATGCCCTTGTCATCACAAAGCTCCATGACGCATGTCATCAGAATCCTCCATGGCCTTCTCATCACAATGCTCCATGCCCATGTCATCACCATGCTCCAAGACCCCTGTCATCACAATGCTCCATGCCCCTTTTCATCTCAATACTCCATGCACCTTTTCATCACAATGCACCATGAACATCATCATAATGCTTCTTGCTATTGTCATCACAATGAAATCAAAATGCTCCATGACCTCTCTCATCAGAATGCTCCAAACGCTTGTGATCACAATGTTCCATAACACTTGTCATCACAACGCCCAATGACGCTCGTCATCACAATTATCCATGGTCTTCTCATCACAATGCTCCATGACCTTTGTCATCACAATGCTCCCTGACACTTGACATCAGTATGCTCCTTGAAGCCTGTCATGACAAGGCTCCATGTCTTTTTCATCACAATGCTCCATGCCCTTGTCATCACAAAGTCCATGATGCATGTCATCAGAAAGCTCCATGGCCTTCTCATCACAATGCTCCATGCCCTTGTCATCACAATACTCCAAGAAACTTGTAATCACAGTGTTCCATGTCCATTATCATCAGAATGCTCCATGAGATTTGTCATCACAAGGCTCAATGGTCTTCTCATAACAATGCTCCAGAACCTTGTCATCACAGTGCTCCATTCCCTTATCACCACAATGCCCCATGACACCTGTCATCACATTACTCCATGAATATTTTGCCCACAATGCTCCATGCCTTTGTCAGCAAAATGCTACATGACTTTGTCATCACAATGCTCCATGCGCTTGTCTTCACAATCTTCCCTTACCATTGTCATCCCAATCCTCCATAAAGCTTGGGATCCCATTGCTTCATGCCCTTGTCATCACAATGCTCCACGCTAATTGAAATCAAAAGGCTCCATGACCTCTGTCATCACAATGCTCCAAACCCTTGTGATCACAGTGTTCCATAACACTTGTCATCACAATGCCCTATGACGCTCGTCATCACAATTATCCATGGTTTTATCATTACAATGCTCCTGAACTTTGTCATCCAATGCTCAATACAGTTGTCATCACAACGCTCCTGAACCCTTGTCATCACTATGCTCCTTGAACCCAGTCATGACATGGCTCCATGCCTTTTTCATCACAATGATCCATGCCCTTTTCATCACAAGGCTCCAAGAACCCTGTAATCACAATGCTCCATGCCCCTGTCATCACAAAACTCCATGACACATGTCATCAGAATGCTCCATGGACTTCTCATCACAATGCTCCATGCCTTTGTCATCACAATGCTCCAAGAGCCCTGTAATCACAATGCTCCATGCCCCTTTTCATCAGAATGCTCCATGAGACTTGTCATCACCAGGCTCCTGGTCTACTCATCATAATGCTCCAGGATCTTGTCATCACAATGCTCCTTTCCCTTTTCATCAATATGCTCCATGAAACCTGTCATCACAATACTCCATGAATATTTTAAGCCCAATGCTCCATACCCTTGTTATCCCAATGCTCAATGACCACTGTAATCACCATGCTCCATGCCTTTGTCAGGAAATCCTACATGAACTTGCCATCACAATGCTCCATGCGCTTGTCATCACAATCCTCCATGAAACTTGGGATCACATTGCCCCATACACTTGTCATCACAATGCTCCATGGTCCTTGAAATCACTGTGCTCCATGACCTCTGTTATCACAATGCTACCAACACTTGTGATCACAATGCTCCATAGCACTTTTCATCACAATGCTCCATGCCATTGTCACCACAATGCTTCATGACCTTTGGCATCACAATGCTCAATAAACTTGTCATCACAATGCTCCCTGACACTTGTCGTCAGAATGCTCATTGAAACCTGTCATGAAAAGGCTCCATGCCGTTTTCATCACAATGCTCCATGCCCTTTTCATCACAATGCTCCATGCCATTGTCATACAATACTCCACAAGATGGTGATCAGAATGCTCCATTACACTTGTCATCACAATGTTACATGCCCCTTGTCATTACAGTGCTCCAAGACACTCGTCATCACAATTATCCATGGTCTTCTCATCGCAGTGCTCCACGGTCTTGCCAGCACAATGCTCCTTGTCCTGGTCATCCCAATGCTCCATGTGCATTGTCATCACAATTCTCCTCGTCCCTGTCATCACTATGTTCCATGACACTTCTCATCATAATGTTACATGATCGTGTCATCACAATTCTCCATGCACTTGTCATCGCAATGCTCAATGACCCTTTTCATAGCAAGCTCCATGCGCTTGTCATCACAGTGCTTCACGACATTGTCTTCAAAATTCTCAATGGCCCTTGGCATCACAATGCTCCATGTCCTTGTCATCACAATGCTCCATGCCATTGTCATCACAATGGACCCTGACATACGTCATCACAATGCTCCTTGACACCTGCCTTCACAATACTCCATGACATTCTCATCACAATGATCCATGCCCTTGTCTTCACAATGCTCCAAGACCCCTGTAATCACAAAGCTCCATGCCCCTTATCTTCACAATGCTCCATGACCCCTGTCCTCACAATGCTGCATGAGTACTGTCATCTCAACCCTCCATGACCCCTGACAAAACAATGATCCGGGACGCTTCTCATCAAAATTCTCCATGACCATTGTCATCCCAATGCTCCATGAAACCTGTAATCACAATGAACCGTGACGCCTGTCATCACAGTGCTCCATGACACTTGTCATCACGATGCTCCATGCCTTTGTCATCAAAATGCTACATGACTTTGTCATCATAATGCTCCCTGCCCTTCTCATCACAATGTACCATGCCCTTGACCTCAATATGCTTCATGACCTTTGTCATCACAAATCTCCATGATCCTTGGCACCACAGTGCTCCATGCCACTGTCATCACACTGCTCCATGAACCCTCTCATCACATTGCTCCATGCCCCTGTCATCACAAAGCTCCATGACGCTTGTCATCACAATGTTCCATGCCCTTCTCATCACAATGCTCCATGCCCTTGTCATTACATTCCTCCATGACCCATGTATCACAATGTTCCATGCCCTTGTCATCACAATGCTGCATGCACACTCTCATCACAATAATCCATGAAACTTCTCAGACCAATGCTCTATGCCCTTGTTATCACAATGCTCCATTACTCCTGTCATAACAATGCTCCATGACCTCGGTCATCACAAACTTCCAAGGCCTTGTCATCACAAGGCTCCGTGACACTTGTCATCTCAATGCTCCAAGACGCCTGCAATTACAATGCCCCATGCCCTTGTCATCACAAAGCTCCATGACACATGTCGTCAGAATGCTCCTTGGTCCTCTCAGCACAATGCTCCATGCTCTTGTCATCACGATGCTCCTAGACCCCCGTCATCACAATCCTCCATGAGCCCTGGCATCACAGTGCACCATCCCCATCATCATAATGCTTCATGCTATTTTCATCACAATGAAATCAAAATGCACCATGACCTCTGGCATCACAATGCTTCAAACACTTGTGATCACAATGTTCCATGACACTTGTCATCACACCACCCCATGACGCTCCTCTTCACCATTATCTGTGGACTTCTCTTCACAATGCTCCATGCCCTTTCCATCACAATGCTCCATGCCATTGTCATCACAATACTCCACAAGATGGTCATCAGAATGCTCCATGACACTTGTCATCACAATGCTAAATGACCCCTGTCCTCACAATGCTCCATGCCCCTTGTCATTACAGTAATCCAAGACACTCGTCATCACAATTATCCAAGGTCTTCGCATCACAATGCTCCACGGTCTTGCCATCACAAAGCTCCATGCCCTGATCATCCCAATGCCCCATGTCCATTGTCATAACAATTCTCAACGTCCTTGTCATCACAATGGTCCAGGACACTTCACATCATAATGTTACATGCATAGGTCAGCACAATTCTCCATTCACTTGTCATCGCAATGCTCCATGACCCTTGTCATAGCATGCTCCATGCACTTGTCATCACAGTGCTTCACGACCTTGTCATCAAAATTCTCAATGGCCCTTGTTATCACAATGCCCCATTCCCATGTCATCACAATTCTCCATGCCCTTGTCATCACAAAGCTCCATGACGCATGTCATCAGAATCCTCCATGGACTTCTCATCACAATGCTCCATGCCCATGTCATCACCATGCTCCAAGACCCCTGTCATCACACTGCTCCATGCCCCTTTTCATCTCAATACTCCATGCACCCTTTCATCACAATGCACCATGAACATCATCATAATGCTTCTTGCTATTGTCATCACAATGAAATCAAAATGCTCCATGACCTCTCTCATCAGAATGCTCCAAACGCTTCTGATCACAATGTTCCATAACATTTGTCATCACAACGCCCAATAACGCTCCTCATCACATTTATCCATGGTCTTCTCATCACAATGCTCCATGACCTTTGTCATCACAATGCTCAATACACTTGTCATCACAATGCTCCCTGACACTTGACATCAGTATGCTCCTTGAAGCCTGTCATGACAAGGCTCCCTGCCTTTTTCATCACAATGATCCATTACCTTTTCATCACAACGCTCCAAGCACACTGCACTCACAATGCTCCATGCCCTTTTCATCACAAAGTCCACGATGCATGTCATCAGAAAGCTCCATGGCCTTCTCATCACAATGCTCCATGCCCTTGTCATCACAATACTCCAAGACCCTTGTAATCACAGTGTTCCATGTCCATTATCATCAGAATGCTCCATGAGATTTGTCATCACAAGGCTCAATGGTCTTCTCATAACAATGCTCCAGAACCTTGTCATCACAGTTCTCCATTCCCTTATCACCACAACGCCCCATGACACCTGTCATCACATTACTCCATGAATATTTTGCCCACAATGATCCATGCCTTTGTCAGCAAAATGCTACATGACTTTGTCATCACAATGATCCATGCGCTTGTCTTCACAATCTTCCCTTACCATTGTCATCCCAATCCTCCATAAAACTTGGGATCACATTGATTCATGCCCTTGTCATCACGATGCTCCACGCCTCTTGATATCAAAAGGCTCCATAACCACTGTCATCACAATGCTCCAAACCCTTGTGATCACAATGTTCCATAACACTTGTCATCACAATGCCCTATGACGCTCGTCATCACAATTATCCATGGTCTTTTGATCACAATGCTCCCTGAACTTTGTCATCCAATGCTCAATACAGTTGTCATCACAACGCTCCCTGACCCTTGTCGTCACTATGCTCCTTGAACACAGTCATGACATGGCTCCATGCCTTTTTCATCACAATGATCCATGCCCTTTTCATCACAAGGCTCCAAGAACCCTGTAATCACTATGCTCCATGCCCCTGTCATCACAAAACTCCATGACACATGTCATCAGAATGCTCCATGGACTTCTCATCACAATGCTCCATGCCTTTGTCATCACAATGCTCCAAGAGCCCTGTAATCACAAGGCTCCATGCCCCTTTTCATCAGAATGCTCCATGAGACTTGTCATCACCAGGCTCCTGGTCTACTCATCATAATGCTCCAGGATCTTGTCATCACAATGCTCCTTTCCCTTTTCATCAATATGCTCCATGAAACCTGTCATCACAATACTCCATGAATATTTTAAGCCCAATGCTCCATACCCTTGTTATCCCAATGCTCAATGACCACTGTAATCACCATGCTCCATGCCTTTGTCAGGAAAATCCTACATGAACTTGCCATCACAATGCTCCATGCGCTTGTCATCACAATCCTCCATGAAACTTGGGATCACATTGCCCCATACACTTGTCATCACAATGCTCCATGGTCCTTGAAATCACTGTGCTCCATGACCTCTGTCATCACAATGCTACCAACACTTGTGATCACAATGCTCCATAGCACTTTGCATCACAATGCTCCATGCCATTGTCATCACAATGCTTCATGAATTTTGTCATCACAATGCTCCCTGACACTTGTCGTCAGAATGCTCATTGAAACCTGTCATGAAAAGGATCCATGCCGTTTTCATCACAATGCTCCATGCCCTTTTCATCACAATGCTCCATGCCATTGTCATCACAATACTGCACAAGATGGTGATCAGAATGCTCCATTACACTAGTCATCACAATGCTACATGCCCCTTGTCATTGCAGTGCTCCAAGACACTCGTCATCACAATTATCCATGGCCTTCTCATCGCAATGCTCCACGGTCTTGCCATCACAATACTCCATGCCCTGGTCATCCCAATGCTCCATGTGCATTGTCATCACAATTCTCCTCGTCCCTGTCATCACTATGTTCCATGACACTTCTCATCATAATGTTACATGATCGTGTCATCACAATTCTCCATGCACTTGTCATCGCAATGCTCAATGACCCTTTTCATAGCAAGCTCCATGCGCTTGTCATCACAGTGCTTCACGACATTGTCTTCAAAATTCTCAATGGCCCTTGGCATCACAATGCTCCATGTCCTTGTCATCATAATGCTCCATGCCATTGTCATCACAATGGACCCTGACATACGTCATCACAATGCTCCTTGACACCTGCCTTCACAATACTCCACGACATTGTCATCACAATGATCCATGCCCTTGTCTTCACAATGCTCCAAGACACCTGTAATCACAAAGCTCCATGCCCCTTATCTTCACAATGCTCCATGACCCCTGTCCCCACAATGCTGCATGAGTACTGTCATCTCAACCCTCCATGACCCCTGACAAAACAATGATCCGGGAGGCTTCTCATCAAAATTCTCCATGACCATTTTCATCCCAATGCTCCATGAAACCTGTAATCACAATGAACCGTGACGCCTGTCATCACAGTGCTCCATGACACTTGTCATCACGATGCTCCATGCCTTTGTCAGCAAAATGCTACATGACCTTGTCATCATAATGCTCCCTGCCCTTCTCATCACAATGTACCATGCCCTTGACCTCAATATGCTTCATGACCTTTGTCATCACAAATCTCCATGATCCTTGGCACCACAGTGCTCCATGCCACTGTCATCACACTGCTCCATGAACCCTCTCATCACATTGCTCCATGCCCCTGTCATCACAAAGCTCCATGACGCTTGTCATCACAATGTTCCATGCCCTTCTCATCACAATGCTCCATGCCCTTGTCATTACATTCCTCCATGACCCATGTATCACAATGTTCCATGCCCTTGTCATCACAATGCTGCATGCACACTCTCATCACAATAATCCATGAAACTTCTCAGACCAATGCTCTATGCCCTTGTTATCACAATGCTCCATTACTCCTGTCATAACAATGCTCCATGACCTCGGTCATCACAAACTTCCAAGGCCTTGTCATCACAAGGCTCCGTGACACTTGTCATCTCAATGCTCCAAGACGCCTGCAATTACAATGCCCCATGCCCTTGTCATCACAAAGCTCCATGACACATGTCGTCAGAATGCTCCTTGGCCCTCTCAGCACAATGCTCCATGCTCTTGTCATCTCGATGCTCCTAGACTCCCGTCATCACAATCCTCCATGACCCCTGGCATCACAGTGCACCATCCCCATCATCATAATGCTTCATGCTATTGTCATCACAATGAAATCAAAATGCACCATGACCTCACTCATCAGAATGCTCCAAACGCTTGTGATCACAATGTTCCATAACACTTGTCATCACAACGCCCAATGACGCTCGTCATCACAATTATCCATGGTCTTCTCATCACAATGCTCCATGACCTTTGTCATCACAATGCTCAATACACTTGTCATCACAATGCTCCCTGACACTTGACATCAGTATGCTCCTTGAAGCCTGTCATGACAAGGCTCCATGTCTTTTTCATCACAATGCTCCATGCCCTTGTCATCACAAAGTCCATGATGCATGTCATCAGAAAGCTCCATGGCCTTCTCATCACAATGTTCCATGCCCTTGTCATCACAATACTCCAAGAACCTTGTAATCACAGTGTTCCATGTCCATTATCATCAGAATGCTCCATGAGATTTGTCATCACAAGGCTCAATGGTCTTCTCATAACAATGCTCCAGAACCTTGTCATCACAGTGCTCCATTCCCTTATCACCACAATGCCCCATGACACCTGTCATCACATTACTCCATGAATATTTTGCCCACAATGCTCCATGCCTTTGTCAGCAAAATGCTACATGACTTTGTCATCACAATGCTCCATGCGCTTGTCTTCACAATCTTCCCTTACCATTGTCATCCCAATCCTCTATAAAACTTGGGATCCCATTGCTTCATGCCCTTGTCATCACAATGCTCCACGCTAATTGAAATCAAAAGGCTCCATAACCTCTGTCATCACAATGCTCCAAACCCTTGTGATCACAGTGTTCCATAACACTTGTCATCACAATGCCCTATGACGCTCGTCATCACAATTATCCATGGTTTTATCATCACAATGCTCCTGACATTTGTCATCCAATGCTCAATACAGTTGTCATCACAACGCTCCTGAACCCTTGTCATCACTATGCTCCTTGAACCCAGTCATGACATGGCTCCATGCCTTTTTCATCACAATGATCCATGCCCTTTTCATCACAAGGCTCCAAGAACCCTGTAATCACAATGCTCCATGCCCCTGTCATCACAAAACTCCATGACACATGTCATCAGAATGCTCCATGGACTTCTCATCACAATGCTCCATGCCTTTGTCATCACAATGCTCCAAGAGCCCTGTAATCACAAGGCTCCATGCCCCTTTTCATCAGAATGCTCCATGAGACTTGTCATCACCAGGCTCCTGGTCTACTCATCATAATGCTCCAGGATCTTGTCATCACAATGCTCCTTTCCCTTTTCATCAATATGCTCCATGAAACCTGTCATCACAATACTCCATGAATATTTTAAGCCCAATGCTCCATACCCTTGTTATCCCAATGCTCAATGACCACTGTAATCACCATGCTCCATGCCTTTGTCAGGAAATCCTACATGAACTTGCCATCACAATGCTCCATGCGCTTGTCATCACAATCCTCCATGAAACTTGGGATCACATTGCCCCATACACTTGTCATCACAATGCTCCATGGTCCTTGAAATCACTGTGCTCCATGACCTCTGTCATCACAATGCTACCAACACTTGTGATCACAATGCTCCATAGCACTTTTCATCACAATGCTCCATGCCATTGTCACCACAATGCTTCATGACCTTTGGCATCACAATGCTCAATAAACTTGTCATCACAATGCTCCCTGACACTTGTCATCAGAATGCTCATTGAAACCTGTCATGAAAAGGCTCCATGCCGTTTTCATCACAATGCTCCATGCCCTTTTCATCACAATGCTCCATGCCATTGTCATACAATACTCCACAAGATGGTGATCAGAATGCTCCATTACACTTGTCATCACAATGTTACATGCCCCTTGTCATTACAGTGCTCCAAGACACTCGTCATCACAATTATCCATGGTCTTCTCATCGCAGTGCTCCACGGTCTTGCCAGCACAATGCTCCATGTCCTGGTCATCCCAATGCTCCATGTGCATTGTCATCACAATTCTCCTCGTCCCTGTCATCACTATGTTCCATGACACTTCTCATCATAATGTTACATGATCGTGTCATCACAATTCTCCATGCACTTGTCATCGCAATGCTCAATGACCCTTTTCATAGCAAGCTCCATGCGCTTGTCATCACAGTGCTTCACGACATTGTCTTCAAAATTCTCAATGGCCCTTGGCATCACAATGCTCCATGTCCTTGTCATCACAATGCTCCATGCCATTGTCATCACAATGGACCCTGACATACGTCATCACAATGCTCCTTGACACCTGCCTTCACAATACTCCATGACATTCTCATCACAATGATCCATGCCCTTGTCTTCACAATGCTCCAAGACCCCTGTAATCACAAAGCTCCATGCCCCTTATCTTCACAATGCTCCATGACCCCTGTCCTCACAATGCTGCATGAGTACTGTCATCTCAACCCTCCATGACCCCTGACAAAACAATGATCCGGGACGCTTCTCATCAAAATTCTCCATGACCATTGTCAT
Source organism: Mesoplodon densirostris (assembly GCF_025265405.1). Lineage (NCBI taxonomy): Eukaryota > Metazoa > Chordata > Mammalia > Artiodactyla > Ziphiidae > Mesoplodon > Mesoplodon densirostris. The sequence goes on along the minus strand of NW_026778236.1, from coordinate 5,877,286 downwards.
CCCAATGCTCCATGAAACCTGTAATCACAATGAACCGTGACGCCTGTCATCACAGTGCTCCATGACACTTGTCATCACGATGCTGCATGCCTTTGTCATCAAAATGCTACATGACTTTGTCATCATAATGCTCCCTGCCCTTCTCATCACAATGTACCATGCCCTTGACCTCAATATGCTTCATGACCTTTGTCATCACAAATCTCCATGATCCTTGGCACCACAGTGCTCCATGCCACTGTCATCACACTGCTCCATGAACCCTCTCATCACATTGCTCCATGCCCCTGTCATCACAAAGCTCCATGACGCTTGTCATCACAATGTTCCATGCCCTTCTCATCACAATGCTCCATGCCTTTGTCATTACATTCCTCCATGACCCATGTATCACAATGTTCCATGCCCTTGTCATCACAATGCTGCATGCACACTCTCATCACAATAATCCATGAAACTTCTCAGACCAATGCTCTATGCCCTTGTTATCACAATGCTCCATTACTCCTGTCATAACAATGCTCCATGACCTCGGTCATCACAAACTTCCAAGGCCTTGTCATCACAAGGCTCCGTGACACTTGTCATCTCAATGCTCCAAGACGCCTGCAATTACAATGCCCCATGCCCTTGTCATCACAAAGCTCCATGACACATGTCGTCAGAATGCTCCTTGGCCTCTCAGCACAATGCTCCATGCTCTTGTCATCACGATGCTCCTAGACCCCCGTCATCACAATCCTCCATGAGCCCTGGCATCACAGTGCACCATCCCCATCATCATAATGCTTCATGCTATTTTCATCACAATGAAATCAAAATGCACCATGACCTCTGGCATCACAATGCTTCAAACACTTGTGATCACAATGTTCCATGACACTTGTCATCACACCACCCCGTGACGCTCCTCTTCACCATTATCTGTGGACTTCTCTTCACAATGCTCCATGCCCTTTCCATCACAATGCTCCATGCCATTGTCATCACAATACTCCACAAGATGGTCATCAGAATGCTCCATGACACTTGTCATCACAATGCTAAATGACCCCTGTCCTCACAATGCTCCATGCCCCTTGTCATTACAGTAATCCAAGACACTCGTCATCACAATTATCCAAGGTCTTCGCATCACAATGCTCCACGGTCTTGCCATCACAAAGCTCCATGCCCTGATCATCCCAATGCCCCATGTCCATTGTCATAACAATTCTCAACGTCCTTGTCATCACAATGGTCCAGGACACTTCACATCATAATGTTACATGCATATGTCAGCACACTTCTCCATTCACTTGTCATCGCAATGCTCCATGACCCTTGTCATAGCATGCTCCATGCACTTGTCATCACAGTGCTTCACGACCTTGTCATCAAAATTCTCAATGGCCCTTGTTATCACAATGCCCCATTCCCATGTCATCACAATTCTCCATGCCCTTGTCATCACAAAGCTCCATGACGCATGTCATCAGAATCCTCCATGGCCTTCTCATCACAATGCTCCATGCCCATGTCATCACCATGCTCCAAGACCCCTGTCATCACCATGCTCCATGCCCCTTTTCATCTCAATACTCCATGGACCCTTTCATCACAATGCACCATGAACATCATCATAATGCTTCTTGCTATTGTCATCACAATGAAATCAAAATGCTCCATGACCTCTCTCATCAGAATGCTCCAAACGCTTCTGATCACAATGTTCCATAACATTTGTCATCACAACGCCCAATAACGCTCCTCATCACATTTATCCATGGTCTTCTCATCACAATGCTCCATGACCTTTGTCATCACAATGCTCAATACACTTGTCATCACAATGCTCCCTGACACTTGACATCAGTATGCTCCTTGAAGCCTGTCATGAAAAGGCTCCATGCCTTTTTCATCACAATGATCCATGCCCTTTTCATCACAACGCTCCAAGCACACTGCACTCACAAAGCTCCATGCCCTTGTCATCACAAAGTCCACGATGCATGTCATCAGAAAGCTCCATGGTCTTCTCATCACAATGCTCCATGCCCTTGTCATCACAATACTCCAAGACCCTTGTAATCACAGTGTTCCATGTCCATTATCATCAGAATGCTCCATGAGATTTGTCATCACAAGGCTCAATGGTCTTCTCATAACAATGCTCCAGAACCTTGTCATCACAGTTCTCCATTCCCTTATCACCACAACGCCCCATGACACCTGTCATCACATTACTCCATGAATATTTTGCCCACAATGATCCATGCCTTTGTCAGCAAAATGCTACATGACTTTGTCATCACAATGATCCATGCGCTTGTCTTCACAATCTTCCCTTACCATTGTCATCCCAATCTTCCATAAAACTTGGGATCACATTGATTCATGCCCTTGTCATCACGATGCTCCACGCCTCTTGATATCAAAAGGCTCCATAACCACTGTCATCACAATGCTCCAAACCCTTGTGATCACAATGTTCCATAACACTTGTCATCACAATGCCCTATGACGCTCGTCATCACAATTATCCATGGTCTTTTGATCACAATGCTCCCTGAACTTTGTCATCCAATGCTCAATACAGTTGTCATCAGAACGCTCCCTGACCCTTGTCATCACTATGCTCCTTGAACACAGTCATGACATGGCTCCATGCCTTTTTCATCACAATGATCCATGCCCTTTTCATCACAAGGCTCCAAGAACCCTGTAATCACTATGCTCCATGCCCCTGTCATCACAAAACTCCATGACACATGTCATCAGAATGCTCCATGGACTTCTCATCACAATGCTCCATGCCTTTGTCATCACAATGCTCCAAGAGCCCTGTAATCACAAGGCTCCATGCCCCTTTTCATCAGAATGCTCCATGAGACTTGTCATCACCAGGCTCCTGGTCTACTCATCATAATGCTCCAGGATCTTGTCATCACAATGCTCCTTTCCCTTTTCATCAATATGCTCCATGAAACCTGTCATCACAATACTCCATGAATATTTTAAGCCCAATGCTCCATACCCTTGTTATCCCAATGCTCAATGACCACTGTAATCACCATGCTCCATGCCTTTGTCAGGAAAATCCTACATGAACTTGCCATCACAATGCTCCATGCGCTTGTCATCACAATCCTCCATGAAACTTGGGATCACATTGCCCCATACACTTATCATCACAATGCTCCATGGTCCTTGAAATCACTGTGCTCCATGACCTCTGTCATCACAATGCTACCAACACTTGTGATCACAATGCTCCATAACACTTTGCATCACAATGCTCCATGCCATTGTCATCACAATGCTTCATGAATTTTGTCATCACAATGCTCCCTGACACTTGTCGTCAGAATGCTCATTGAAACCTGTCATGAAAAGGCTCCATGCCGTTTTCATCACAATGCTCCATGCCCTTTTCATCACAATGCTCCATGCCATTGTCATCACAATACTCCACAAGATGGTGATCAGAATGCTCCATTACACTAGTCATCACAATGCTACATGCCCCTTGTCATTGCAGTGCTCCAAGACACTCGTCATCACAATTATCCATGGCCTTCTCATCGCAATGCTCCACGGTCTTGCCATCACAATACTCCATGCCCTGGTCATCCCAATGCTCCATGTGCATTGTCATCACAATTCTCCTCGTCCCTGTCATCACTATGTTCCATGACACTTCTCATCATAATGTTACATGATCGTGTCATCACAATTCTCCATGCACTTGTCATCGCAATGCTCAGTGACCCTTTTCATAGCAAGCTCCATGCGCTTGTCATCACAGTGCTTCACGACATTGTCTTCAAAATTCTCAATGGCCCTTGGCATCACAATGCTCCCTGTACTTGTCATCATAATGCTCCATGCCATTGTCATCACAATGGACCCTGACATACGTCATCACAATGCTCCTTGACACCTGCCTTCACAATACTCCACGACATTGTCATCACAATGATCCATGCCCTTGTCTTCACAATGCTCCAAGACACCTGTAATCACAAAGCTCCATGCCCCTTATCTTCACAATGCTCCATGACCCCTGTCCCCACAATGCTGCATGAGTACTGTCATCTCAACCCTCCATGACCCCTGACAAAACAATGATCCGGGACGCTTCTCATCAAAATTCTCCATGACCATTTTCATCCCAATGCTCCATGAAACCTGTAATCACAATGAACCGTGACGCCTGTCATCACAGTGCTCCATGACACTTGTCATCACGATGCTCCATGCCTTTGTCAGGAAAATGCTACATGACCTTGTCATCATAATGCTCCCTGCCCTTCTCATCACAATGTACCATGCCCTTGACCTCAATATGCTTCATGACCTTTGTCATCACAAATCTCCATGATCCTTGGCACCACAGTGCTCCATGCCACTGTCATCACACTGCTCCATGAACCCTCTCATCACATTGCTCCATGCCCCTGTCATCACAAAGCTCCATGACGCTTGTCATCACAATGTTCCATGCCCTTCTCATCACAATGCTCCATGCCCTTGTCATTACATTCCTCCATGACCCATGTATCACAATGTTCCATGCCCTTGTCATCACAATGCTGCATGCACACTCTCATCACAATAATCCATGAAACTTCTCAGACCAATGCTCTATGCCCTTGTTATCACAATGCTCCATTACTCCTGTCATAACAATGCTCCATGACCTCGGTCATCACAAACTTCCAAGGCCTTGTCATCACAAGGCTCCGTGACACTTGTCATCTCAATGCTCCAAGACGCCTGCAATTACAATGCCCCATGCCCTTGTCATCACAAAGCTCCATGACACATGTCGTCAGAATGCTCCTTGGCCCTCTCAGCACAATGCTCCATGCTCTTGTCATCTCGATGCTCCTAGACTCCCGTCATCACAATCCTCCATGACCCCTGGCATCACAGTGCACCATCCCCATCATCATAATGCTTCATGCTATTGTCATCACAATGAAATCAAAATGCACCATGACCTCACTCATCAGAATGCTCCAAACGCTTGTGATCACAATGTTCCATAACACTTGTCATCACAACGCCCAATGACGCTCGTCATCACAATTATCCATGGTCTTCTCATCACAATGCTCCATGACCTTTGTCATCACAATGCTCAATACACTTGTCATCACAATGCTCCCTGACACTTGACATCAGTATGCTCCTTGAAGCCTGTCATGACAAGGCTCCATGTCTTTTTCATCACAATGCTCCATGCCCTTGTCATCACAAAGTCCATGATGCATGTCATCAGAAAGCTCCATGGCCTTCTCATCACAATGCTCCATGCCCTTGTCATCACAATACTCCAAGAACCTTGTAATCACAGTGTTCCATGTCCATTATCATCAGAATGCTCCATGAGATTTGTCATCACAAGGCTCAATGGTCTTCTCATAACAATGCTCCAGAACCTTGTCATCACAGTGCTCCATTCCCTTATCACCACAATGCCCCATGACACCTGTCATCACATTACTCCATGAATATTTTCCCCACAATGCTCCATGCCTTTGTCAGCAAAATGCTACATGACTTTGTCATCACAATGCTCCATGCGCTTGTCTTCACAATCTTCCCTTACCATTGTCATCCCAATCCTCTATAAAACTTGGGATCCCATTGCTTCATGCCCTTGTCATCACAATGCTCCACGCTAATTGAAATCAAAAGGCTCCATAACCTCTGTCATCACAATGCTCCAAACCCTTGTGATCACAGTGTTCCATAACACTTGTCATCACAATGCCCTATGACGCTCGTCATCACAATTATCCATGGTTTTATCATCACAATGCTCCTGACCTTTGTCATCCAATGCTCAATACAGTTGTCATCACAACGCTCCTGAACCCTTGTCATCACTATGCTCCTTGAACCCAGTCATGACATGGCTCCATGCCTTTTTCATCACAATGATCCATGCCCTTTTCATCACAAGGCTCCAAGAACCCTGTAATCACAATGCTCCATGCCCCTGTCATCACAAAACTCCATGACACATGTCATCAGAATGCTCCATGGACTTCTCATCACAATGCTCCATGCCTTTGTCATCACAATGCTCCAAGAGCCCTGTAATCACAAGGCTCCATGCCCCTTTTCATCAGAATGCTCCATGAGACTTGTCATCACCAGGCTCCTGGTCTACTCATCATAATGCTCCAGGATCTTGTCATCACAATGCTCCTTTCCCTTTTCATCAATATGCTCCATGAAACCTGTCATCACAATACTCCATGAATATTTTAAGCCCAATGCTCCATACCCTTGTTATCCCAATGCTCAATGACCACTGTAATCACCATGCTCCATGCCTTTGTCAGGAAATCCTACATGAACTTGCCATCACAATGCTCCATGCGCTTGTCATCACAATCCTCCATGAAACTTGGGATCACATTGCCCCATACACTTGTCATCACAATGCTCCATGGTCCTAGAAATCACTGTGCTCCATGACCTCTGTCATCACAATGCTACCAACACTTGTGATCACAATGCTCCATAGCACTTTTCATCACAATGCTCCATGCCATTGTCACCACAATGCTTCATGACCTTTGGCATCACAATGCTCAATAAACTTGTCATCACAATGCTCCCTGACACTTGTCGTCAGAATGCTCATTGAAACCTGTCATGAAAAGGCTCCATGCCGTTTTCATCACAATGCTCCATGTCCTTGTCATCACAATGCTCCATGCCATTGTCATCACAATGGACCCTGACATACGTCATCACAATGCTCCTTGACACCTGCCTTCACAATACTCCATGACATTCTCATCACAATGATCCATGCCCTTGTCTTCACAATGCTCCAAGACCCCTGTAATCACAAAGCTCCATGCCCCTTATCTTCACAATGCTCCATGACCCCTGTCCTCACAATGCTGCATGAGTACTGTCATCTCAACCCTCCATGACCCCTGACAAAACAATGATCCGGGACGCTTCTCATCAAAATTCTCCATGACCATTGTCATCCCAATGCTCCATGAAACCTGTAATCACAATGAACCGTGACGCCTGTCATCACAGTGCTCCATGACACTTGTCATCACGATGCTGCATGCCTTTGTCATCAAAATGCTACATGACTTTGTCATCATAATGCTCCCTGCCCTTCTCATCACAATGTACCATGCCCTTGACCTCAATATGCTTCATGACCTTTGTCATCACAAATCTCCATGATCCTTGGCACCACAGTGCTCCATGCCACTGTCATCACACTGCTCCATGAACCCTCTCATCACATTGCTCCATGCCCCTGTCATCACAAAGCTCCATGACGCTTGTCATCACAATGTTCCATGCCCTTCTCATCACAATGCTCCATGCCCTTGTCATTACATTCCTCCATGACCCATGTATCACAATGTTCCATGCCCTTGTCATCACAATGCTGCATGCACACTCTCATCACAATAATCCATGAAACTTCTCAGACCAATGCTCTATGCCCTTGTTATCACAATGCTCCATTACTCCTGTCATAACAATGCTCCATGACCTCGGTCATCACAAACTTCCAAGGCCTTGTCATCACAAGGCTCCGTGACACTTGTCATCTCAATGCTCCAAGACGCCTGCAATTACAATGCCCCATGCCCTTGTCATCACAAAGCTCCATGACACATGTCGTCAGAATGCTCCTTGGTCCTCTCAGCACAATGCTCCATGCTCTTGTCATCACGATGCTCCTAGACCCCCGTCATCACAATCCTCCATGAGCCCTGGCATCACAGTGCACCATCCCCATCATCATAATGCTTCATGCTATTTTCATCACAATGAAATCAAAATGCACCATGACCTCTGGCATCACAATGCTTCAAACACTTGTGATCACAATGTTCCATGACACTTGTCATCACACCACCCCGTGACGCTCCTCTTCACCATTATCTGTGGACTTCTCTTCACAATGCTCCATGCCCTTTCCATCACAATGCTCCATGCCATTGTCATCACAATACTCCACAAGATGGTCATCAGAATGCTCCATGACACTTGTCATCACAATGCTACATGACCCCTGTCCTCACAATGCTCCATGCCCCTTGTCATTACAGTAATCCAAGACACTCGTCATCACAATTATCCAAGGTCTTCGCATCACAATGCTCCACGGTCTTGCCATCACAAAGCTCCATGCCCTGATCATCCCAATGCCCCATGTCCATTGTCATAACAATTCTCAACGTCCTTGTCATCACAATGGTCCAGGACACTTCACATCATAATGTTACATGCATATGTCAGCACACTTCTCCATTCACTTGTCATCGCAATGCTCCATGACCCCTGTCATAGCATGCTCCATGCACTTGTCATCACAGTGCTTCACGACCTTGTCATCAAAATTCTCAATGGCCCTTGTTATCACAATGCCCCATTCCCATGTCATCACAATTCTCCATGCCCTTGTCATCACAAAGCTCCATGACACATGTCATCAGAATCCTCCATGGCCTTCTCATCACAATGCTCCATGCCCATGTCATCACCATGCTCCAAGACCCCTGTCATCACAATGCTCCATGCCCCTTTTCATCTCAATACTCCATGCACCCTTTCATCACAATGCACCATGAACATCATCATAATGCTTCTTGCTATTGTCATCACAATGAAATCAAAATGCTCCATGACCTCTCTCATCAGAATGCTCCAAACGCTTCTGATCACAATGTTCCATAACATTTGTCATCACAACGCCCAATAACGCTCCTCATCACATTTATCCATGGTCTTCTCATCACAATGCTCCATGACCTTTGTCATCACAATGCTCAATACACTTGTCATCACAATGCTCCCTGACACTTGACATCAGTATGCTCCTTGAAGCCTGTCATGAAAAGGCTCCATGCCTTTTTCATCACAATGATCCATGCCCTTTTCATCACAACACTCCAAGCACACTGCACTCACAATGCTCCATGCCCTTGTCATCACAAAGTCCACGATGCATGTCATCAGAAAGCTCCATGGCCTTCTCATCACAATGCTCCATGCCCTTGTCATCACAATACTCCAAGACCCTTGTAATCACAGTGTTCCATGTCCATTATCATCAGAATGCTCCATGAGATTTGTCATCACAAGGCTCAATGGTCTTCTCATAACAATGCTCCAGAACCTTGTCATCACAGTTCTCCATTCCCTTATCACCACAACGCCCCATGACACCTGTCATCACATTACTCCATGAATATTTTGCCCACAATGATCCATGCCTTTGTCAGCAAAATGCTACATGACTTTGTCATCACAATGATCCATGCGCTTGTCTTCACAATCTTCCCTTACCATTGTCATCCCAATCCTCCATAAAACTTGGGATCACATTGATTCATGCCCTTGTCATCACGATGCTCCACGCCTCTTGATATCAAAAGGCTCCATAACCACTGTCATCACAATGCTCCAAACCCTTGTGATCACAATGTTCCATAACACTTGTCATCACAATGCCCTATGACGCTCGTCATCACAATTATCCATAGTCTTTTGATCACAATGCTCCCTGAACTTTGTCATCCAATGCTCAATACAGTTGTCATCACAACGCTCCCTGACCCTTGTCATCACTATGCTCCTTGAACACAGTCATGACATGGCTCCATGCCTTTTTCATCACAATGATCCATGCCCTTTTCATCACAAGGCTCCAAGAACCCTGTAATCACTATGCTCCATGCCCCTGTCATCACAAAACTCCATGACACATGTCATCAGAATGCTCCATGGACTTCTCATCACAATGCTCCATGCCTTTGTCATCACAATGCTCCAAGAGCCCTGTAATCACAAGGCTCCATGCCCCTTTTCATCAGAATGCTCCATGAGACTTGTCATCACCAGGCTCCTGGTCTACTCATCATAATGCTCCAGGATCTTGTCATCACAATGCTCCTTTCCCTTTTCATCAATATGCTCCATGAAACCTGTCATCACAATACTCCATGAATATTTTAAGCCCAATGCTCCATACCCTTGTTATCCCAATGCTCAATGACCACTGTAATCACCATGCTCCATGCCTTTGTCAGGAAAATCCTACATGAACTTGCCATCACAATGCTCCATGCGCTTGTCATCACAATCCTCCATGAAACTTGGGATCACATTGCCCCATACACTTGTCATCACAATGCTCCATGGTCCTTGAAATCACTGTGCTCCATGACCTCTGTCATCACAATGCTACCAACACTTGTGATCACAATGCTCCATAGCACTTTGCATAACAATGCTCCATGCCATTGTCATCACAATGCTTCATGAATTTTGTCATCACAATGCTCCCTGACACTTGTCGTCAGAATGCTCATTGAAACCTGTCATGAAAAGGCTCCATGCCGTTTTCATCACAATGCTCCATGCCCTTTTCATCACAATGCTCCATGCCATTGTCATCACAATACTCCACAAGATGGTGATCAGAATGCTCCATTACACTAGTCATCACAATGCTACATGCCCCTTGTCATTGCAGTGCTCCAAGACACTCGTCATCACAATTATCCATGGCCTTCTCATCGCAATGCTCCACGGTCTTGCCATCACAATACTCCATGCCCTGGTCATCCCAATGCTCCATGTGCATTGTCATCACAATTCTCCTCGTCCCTGTCATCACTATGTTCCATGACACTTCTCATCATAATGTTACATGATCGTGTCATCACAATGCTCCATGCACTTGTCATCGCAATGCTCAATGACCCTTTTCATAGCAAGCTCCATGCGCTTGTCATCACAGTGCTTCACGACATTGTCTTCAAAATTCTCAATGGCCCTTGGCATCACAATGCTCCCTGTCCTTGTCATCATAATGCTCCATGCCATTGTCATCACAATGGACCCTGACATACGTCATCACAATGCTCCTTGACACCTGCCTTCACAATACTCCACGACATTGTCATCACAATGATCCATGCCCTTGTCTTCACAATGCTCCAAGACACCTGTAATCACAAAGCTCCATGCCCCTTATCTTCACAATGCTCCATGACCCCTGTCCCCACAATGCTGCATGAGTACTGTCATCTCAACCCTCCATGACCCCTGACAAAACAATGATCCGGGACGCTTCTCATCAAAATTCTCCATGACCATTTTCATCCCAATGCTCCATGAAACCTGTAATCACAATGAACCGTGACGCCTGTCATCACAGTGCTCCATGACACTTGTCATCACGATGCTCCATGCCTTTGTCAGGAAAATGCTACATGACCTTGTCATCATAATGCTCCCTGCCCTTCTCATCACAATGTACCATGCCCTTGACCTCAATATGCTTCATGACCTTTGTCATCACAAATCTCCATGATCCTTGGCACCACAGTGCTCCATGCCACTGTCATCACACTGCTCCATGAACCCTCTCATCACATTGCTCCATGCCCCTGTCATCACAAAGCTCCATGACGCTTGTCATCACAATGTTCCATGCCCTTCTCATCACAATGCTCCATGCCCTTGTCATTACATTCCTCCATGACCCATGTATCACAATGTTCCATGCCCTTGTCATCACAATGCTGCATGCACACTCTCATCACAATAATCCATGAAACTTCTCAGACCAATGCTCTATGCCCTTGTTATCACAATGCTCCATTACTCCTGTCATAACAATGCTCCATGACCTCGGTCATCACAAACTTCCAAGGCCTTGTCATCACAAGGCTCCGTGACACTTGTCATCTCAATGCTCCAAGACGCCTGCAATTACAATGCCCCATGCCCTTGTCATCACAAAGCTCCATGACACATGTCGTCAGAATGCTCCTTGGCCCTCTCAGCACAATGCTCCATGCTCTTGTCAACTCGATGCTCCTAGACTCCCGTCATCACAATCCTCCATGACCCCTGGCATCACAGTGCACCATCCCCATCATCATAATGCTTCATGCTATTGTCATCACAATGAAATCAAAATGCACCATGACCTCACTCATCAGAATGCTCCAAACGCTTGTGATCACAATGTTCCATAACACTTGTCATCACAACGCCCAATGACGCTCGTCATCACAATTATCCATGGTCTTCTCATCACAATGCTCCATGACCTTTGTCATCACAATGCTCAATACACTTGTCATCACAATGCTCCCTGACACTTGACATCAGTATGCTCCTTGAAGCCTGTCATGACAAGGCTCCATGTCTTTTTCATCACAATGCTCCATGCCCTTGTCATCACAAAGTCCATGATGCATGTCATCAGAAAGCTCCATGGCCTTCTCATCACAATGCTCCATGCCCTTGTCATCACAATACTCCAAGAACCTTGTAATCACAGTGTTCCATGTCCATTATCATCAGAATGCTCCATGAGATTTGTCATCACAAGGCTCAATGGTCTTCTCATAACAATGCTCCAGAACCTTGTCATCACAGTGCTCCATTCCCTTATCACCACAATGCCCCATGACACCTGTCATCACATTACTCCATGAATATTTTCCCCACAATGCTCCATGCCTTTGTCAGCAAAATGCTACATGACTTTGTCATCACAATGCTCCATGCGCTTGTCTTCACAATCTTCCCTTACCATTGTCATCCCAATCCTCTATAAAACTTGGGATCCCATTGCTTCATGCCCTTGTCATCACAATGCTCCACGCTAATTGAAATCAAAAGGCTCCATAACCTCTGTCATCACAATGCTCCAAACCCTTGTGATCACAGTGTTCCATAACACTTGTCATCACAATGCCCTATGACGCTCGTCATCACAATTATCCATGGTTTTATCATCACAATGCTCCTGACCTTTGTCATCCAATGCTCAATACAGTTGTCATCACAACGCTCCTGAACCCTTGTCATCACTATGCTCCTTGAACCCAGTCATGACATGGCTCCATGCCTTTTTCATCACAATGATCCATGCCCTTTTCATCACAAGGCTCCAAGAACCCTGTAATCACAATGCTCCATGCCCCTTTCATCACAAAACTCCATGACTCATGTCATCAGAATGCTCCATGGACTTCTCATCACAATGCTCCATGCCTTTGTCATCACAATGCTCCAAGAGCCCTGTAATCACAAGGCTCCATGCCCCTTTTCATCAGAATGCTCCATGAGACTTGTCATCACCAGGCTCCTGGTCTACTCATCATAATGCTCCAGGATCTTGTCATCACAATGCTCCTTTCCCTTTTCATCAATATGCTCCATGAAACCTGTCATCACAATACTCCATGAATATTTTAAGCCCAATGCTCCATACCCTTGTTATCCCAATGCTCAATGACCACTGTAATCACCATGCTCCATGCCTTTGTCAGGAAATCCTACATGAACTTGCCATCACAATGCTCCATGCGCTTGTCATCACAATCCTCCATGAAACTTGGGATCACATTGCCCCATACACTTGTCATCACAATGCTCCATGGTCCTTGAAATCACTGTGCTCCATGACCTCTGTCATCACAATGCTACCAACACTTGTGATCACAATGCTCCATAGCACTTTTCATCACAATGCTCCATGCCATTGTCACCACAATGCTTCATGACCTTTGGCATCACAATGCTCAATAAACTTGTCATCACAATGCTCCCTGACACTTGTCGTCAGAATGCTCATTGAAACCTGGCATGAAAAGGCTCCATGCCGTTTTCATCACAATGCTCCATGCCCTTTTCATCACAATGCTCCATGCCATTGTCATCACAATACTCCACAAGATGGTGATCAGAATGCTCCATTACACTTGTCATCACAATGTTACATGCCCCTTGTCATTACAGTGCTCCAAGACACTCGTCATCACAATTATCCATGGTCTTCTCATCGCAGTGCTCCACGGTCTTGCCAGCACAATGCTCCATGTCCTGGTCATCCCAATGCTCCATGTGCATTGTCATCACAATTCTCCTCGTCCCTGTCATCACTATGTTCCATGACACTTCTCATCATAATGTTACATGATCGTGTCATCACAATTCTCCATGCACTTGTCATCGCAATGCTCAATGACCCTTTTCATAGCAAGCTCCATGCGCTTGTCATCACAGTGCTTCACGACATTGTCTTCAAAATTCTCAATGGCCCTTGGCATCACAATGCTCCATGTCCTTGTCATCACAATGCTCCATTCCATTGTCATCACAATGGACCCTGACATACGTCATCACAATGCTCCTTGACACCTGCCTTCACAATACTCCATGACATTCTCATCACAATGATCCATGCCCTTGTCTTCACAATGCTCCAAGACCCCTGTAATCACAAAGCTCCATGCCCCTTATCTTCACAATGCTCCATGACCCCTGTCCTCACAATGCTGCATGAGTACTGTCATCTCAACCCTCCATGACCCCTGACAAAACAATGATCCGGGACGCTTCTCATCAAAATTCTCCATGACCATTGTCATCCCAATGCTCCATGAAACCTGTAATCACAATGAACCGTGACGCCTGTCATCACAGTGCTCCATGACACTTGTCATCACGATGCTCCATGCCTTTGTCATCAAAATGCTACATGACTTTGTCATCATAATGCTCCCTGCCCTTCTCATCACAATGTACCATGCCCTTGACCTCAATATGCTTCATGACCTTTGTCATCACAAATCTCCATGATCCTTGGCACCACAGTGCTCCATGCCACTGTCATCACACTGCTCCATGAACCCTCTCATCACATTGCTCCATGCCCCTGTCATCACAAAGCTCCATGACGCTTGTCATCACAATGTTCCATGCCCTTCTCATCACAATGCTCCATGCCCTTGTCATTACATTCCTCCATGACCCATGTATCACAATGTTCCATGCCCTTGTCATCACAATGCTGCATGCACACTCTCATCACAATAATCCATGAAACTTCTCAGACCAATGCTCTTTGCTCTTGTTATCACAATGCTCCATTACCCCTGTCATAACAATGATCCATGACCTCGGTCATCACAAACTTCCAAGGCCTTGTCATCACAAGGCTCCGTGACACTTGTCATCTCAATGCTCCAAGACGCCTGCAATTACAATGCCCCATGCCCTTGTCATCACAAAGCTCCATGACACATGTCGTCAGAATGCTCCTTGGCCCTCTCAGCACAATGCTCCATGCTCTTGTCATCACGATGCTCCTAGACCCCCGTCATCACAATCCTCCATGACCCCTGGCATCACAGTGCACCATCCCCATCATCATAATGCTTCATGCTATTTTCATCACAATGAAATCAAAATGCACCATGACCTCTGGCATCACAATGCTTCAAACACTTGTGATCACAATGTTCCATGACACTTGTCATCACACCGCCCCATGATGCTCCTCTTCACCATTATCTGTGGACTTCTCTTCACAATGCTCCATGCCCTTTCCATCACAATGCTCCATGCCATTGTCATCACAATACTCCACAAGATGGTCATCAGAATGCTCCATGACACTTGTCATCACAATGCTAAATGACCCCTGTCCTCACAATGCTCCATGCCCCTTGTCATTACAGTAATCCAAGACACTCGTCATCACAATTATCCAAGGTCTTCGCATCACAATGCTCCACGGTCTTGCCATCACAAAGCTCCATGCCCTGATCATCCCAATGCTCCATGTCCATTGTCATAACAATTCTCAACGTCCTTGTCATCACAATGGTCCAGGACACTTCACATCATAATGTTACATGCATAGGTCAGCACAATTCTCCATTCACTTGTCATCGCAATGCTCCATGACCCTTGTCATAGCATGCTCCATGCACTTGTCATCACAGTGCTTCACGACCTTGTCATCAAAATTCTCAATGGCCCTTGTTATCACAATGCCCCATTCCCATGTCATCACAATTCTCCATGCCCTTGTCATCACAAAGCTCCATGACGCATGTCATCAGAATCCTCCATGGCCTTCTCATCACAATGATCCATGCCCATGTCATCACCATGCTCCAAGACCCCTGTCATCACAATGCTCCATGCCCCTTTTCATCTCAATACTCCATGCACCCTTTCATCACAATGCACCATGAACATCATCATAATGCTTCTTGCTATTGTCATCACAATGAAATCAAAATGCTCCATGACCTCTCTCATCAGAATGCTCCAAACGCTTCTGATCACAATGTTCCATAACATTTGTCATCACAACGCCCAATAACGCTCCTCATCACATTTATCCATGGTCTTCTCATCACAATGCTCCATGACCTTTGTCATCACAATGCTCAATACACTTCTCATCACAATGCTCCCTGACACTTGACATCAGTATGCTCCTTGAAGCCTGTCATGACAAGGCTCCATGCCTTTTTCATCACAATGATCCATGCCCTTTTCATCACAACGCTCCAAGCACACTGCACTCACAATGCTCCATTCCCTTGTCATCACAAAGTCCACGATTCATGTCATTAGAAAGCTCCATGGCCTTCTCATCACAATGCTCCATGCCCTTGTCATCACAGTACTCCAAGACCCTTGTAATCACAGTGTTCCATGTCCATTATCATCAGAATGCTCCATGAGATTTGTCATCACAAGGCTCAATGGTCTTCTCATAACAATG
Organism: Mesoplodon densirostris; assembly: GCF_025265405.1. Taxonomy (NCBI): domain Eukaryota; kingdom Metazoa; phylum Chordata; class Mammalia; order Artiodactyla; family Ziphiidae; genus Mesoplodon; species Mesoplodon densirostris. Next base: position 5,860,692 of record NW_026778236.1, on the reverse strand, counting down.
CTCCAGAACCTTGTCATCACAGTGCTCAATTCCCTTATCACCACAACGCCCCATGACACCTGTCATCACATTACTCCATGAATATTTTGCCCACAATGAACCATGCCTTTGTCAGCTAAATGCTACATGACTTTGTCATCACAATGCTCCATGCGCTTGTCTTCACAATCTTCCCTTACCATTGTCATCCCAATCCTCCATAAAACTTGGGATCACATTGATTCATGCCCTTGTCATCACGATGCTCCACGCCTCTTGATATCAAAAGGCTCCATAACCACTGTCATCACAATGCTCCAAACCCTTGTGATCACAGTGTTCCATAACACTTGTCATCACAATGCCCTATGACGCTCGTCATCACAATTATCCATGGTCTTTTGATCACAATGCTCCCTGAACTTTGTCATCCAATGCTCAATACAGTTGTCATCACAACGCTCCCTGACCCTTGTCGTCACTATGCTCCTTGAACACAGTCATGACATGGCTCCATGCCTTTTTCATCACAATGATCCACGCCCTTTTCATCACAAGGCTCCAAGAACCCTGTAATCACTATGCTCCATGCCCCTGTCATCACAAAACTCCATGACACATGTCATCAGAATGCTCCATGGACTTCTCATCACAATGCTCCATGCCTTTGTCATCACAATGCTCCAAGAGCCCTCTAATCACAATGCTCCATGCCCCTTTTCATCAGAATGCTCCATGAGACTTGTCATCACCAGGCTCCTGGTCTACTCATCATAATGCTCCAGGATCTTGTCATCACAATGCTCCTTTCCCTTTTCATCAATATGCTCCATGAAACCTGTCATCACAATACTCCATGAATATTTTAAGCCCAATGCTCCATACCCTTGTTATCCCAATGCTCAATGACCACTGTAATCACCATGCTCCATGCCTTTGTCAGGAAAATCCTACATGAACTTGCCATCACAATGCTCCATGCGCTTGTCATCACAATCCTCCATGAAACTTGGGATCACATTGCCCCATACACTTGTCATCACAATGCTCCATGGTCCTTGAAATCACTGTGCTCCATGACCTCTGTCATCACAATGCTACCAACACTTGTGATCACAATGCTCCATAGCACTTTGCATCACAATGCTCCATGCCATTGTCATCACAATGCTTCATGAATTTTGTCATCACAATGCTCCCTGACACTTGTCGTCAGAATGCTCATTGAAACCTGTCATGAAAAGTCTCCATGCCGTTTTCATCACAATGCTCCATGCCCTTTTCATCACAATGCTCCATGCCATTGTCATCACAATACTCCACAAGATGGTGATCAGAATGCTCCATTACACTAGTCATCACAATGCTACATGCCCCTTGTCATTGCAGTGCTCCAAGACACTCGTCATCACAATTATCCATGGCCTTCTCATCGCAATGCTCCACGGTCTTGCCATCACAATACTCCATGCCCTGGTCATCCCAATGCTCCATGTGCATTGTCATCACAATTCTCCTCGTCCCTGTCATCACTATGTTCCATGACACTTCTCATCATAATGTTACATGATCGTGTCATCACAATTCTCCATGCACTTGTCATCGCAATGCTCAGTGACCCTTTTCATAGCAAGCTCCATGCGCTTGTCATCACAGTGCTTCACGACATTGTCTTCAAAATTCTCAATGGCCCTTGGCATCACAATGCTCCCTGTCCTTGTCATCATAATGCTCCATGCCATTGTCATCACAATGGACCCTGACATACGTCATCACAATGCTCCTTGACACCTGCCTTCACAATACTCCACGACATTGTCATCACAATGATCCATGCCCTTGTCTTCACAATGCTCCAAGACACCTGTAATCACAAAGCTCCATGCCCCTTATCTTCACAATGCTCCATGACCCCTGTCCCCACAATGCTGCATGAGTACTGTCATCTCAACCCTCCATGACCCCTGACAAAACAATGATCCGGGAGGCTTCTCATCAAAATTCTCCATGACCATTTTCATCCCAATGCTCCATGAAACCTGTAATCACAATGAACCGTGACGCCTGTCATCATAGTGCTCCATGACACTTGTCATCACGATGCTCCATGCCTTTGTCAGGAAAATGCTACATGACCTTGTCATCATAATGCTCCCTGCCCTTCTCACCACAATGTACCATGCCCTTGACCTCAATATGCTTCATGACCTTTGTCATCACAAATCTCCATGATCCTTGGCACCACAGTGCTCCATGCCACTGTCATCACACTGCTCCATGAACCCTCTCATCACATTGCTCCATGCCCCTGTCATCACAAAGCTCCATGACGCTTGTCATCACAATGTTCCATGCCCTTCTCATCACAATGCTCCATGCCCTTGTCATTACATTCCTCCATGACCCATGTATCACAATGTTCCATGCCCTTGTCATCACAATGCTGCATGCACACTCTCATCACAATAATCCATGAAACTTCTCAGACCAATGCTCTATGCCCTTGTTATCACAATGCTCCATTACTCCTGTCATAACAATGCTCCATGACCTCGGTCATCACAAACTTCCAAGGCCTTGTCATCACAAGGCTCCGTGACACTTGTCATCTCAATGCTCCAAGACGCCTGCAATTACAATGCCCCATGCCCTTGTCATCACAAAGCTCCATGACACATGTCGTCAGAATGCTCCTTGGCCCTCTCAGCACAATGCTCCATGCTCTTGTCATCTCGATGCTCCTAGACCCCCGTCATCACAATCCTCCATGACCCCTGGATTCAAAGTGCACCGTCCCCATCATCATAATGCTTCATGCTATTGTCATCACAATGAAATCAAAATGCACCATGACCTCACTCATCAGAATGCTCCAAACGCTTGTGATCACAATGTTCCATAACACTTGTCATCACAACGCCCAATGACGCTCGTCATCACAATTATCCATGGTCTTCTCATCACAATGCTCCATGACCTTTGTCATCACAATGCTCAATACACTTGTCATCACAATGCTCCCTGACACTTGACATCAGTATGCTCCTTGAAGCCTGTCATGACAAGGCTCCATGTCTTTTTCATCACAATGCTCCATGCCCTTGTCATCACAAAGTCCATGATGCATGTCATCAGAAAGCTCCATGGCCTTCTCATCACAATGTTCCATGCCCTTGTCATCACAATACTCCAAGAACCTTGTAATCACAGTGTTCCATGTCCATTATCATCAGAATGCTCCATGAGATTTGTCATCACAAGGCTCAATGGTCTTCTCATAACAATGCTCCAGAACCTTGTCATCACAGTGCTCCATTCCCTTATCACCACAATGCCCCATGACACCTGTTATCACATTACTCCATGAATATTTTGCCCACAATGCTCCATGCCTTTGTCAGCAAAATGCTACATGACTTTGTCATCACAATGCTCCATGCGCTTGTCTTCACAATCTTCCCTTACCATTGTCATCCCAATCCTCTATAAAACTTGGGATCCCATTGCTTCATGCCCTTGTCATCACAATGCTCCACGCTAATTGAAATCAAAAGGCTCCATAACCTCTGTCATCACAATGCTCCAAACCCTTGTGATCACAGTGTTCCATAACACTTGTCATCACAATGCCCTATGACGCTCGTCATCACAATTATCCATGGTTTTATCATCACAATGCTCCTGACCTTTGTCATCCAATGCTCAATACAGTTGTCATCACAACGCTCCTGAACCCTTGTCATCACTATGCTCCTTGAACCCAGTCATGACATGGCTCCATGCCTTTTTCATCACAATGATCCATGCCCTTTTCATCACAAGGCTCCAAGAACCCTGTAATCACAATGCTCCATGCCCCTGTCATCACAAAACTCCATGACACATGTCATCAGAATGCTCCATGGACTTCTCATCACAATGCTCCATGCCTTTGTCATCACAATGCTCCAAGAGCCCTGTAATCACAAGGCTCCATGCCCCTTTTCATCAGAATGCTCCATGAGACTTGTCATCACCAGGCTCCTGGTCTACTCATCATAATGCTCCAGGATCTTGTCATCACAATGCTCCTTTCCCTTTTCATCAATATGCTCCATGAAACCTGTCATCACAATACTCCATGAATATTTTAAGCCCAATGCTCCATACCCTTGTTATCCCAATGCTCAATGACCACTGTAATCACCATGCTCCATGCCTTTGTCAGGAAATCCTACATGAACTTGCCATCACAATGCTCCATGCGCTTGTCATCACAATCCTCCATGAAACTTGGGATCACATTGCCCCATACACTTGTCATCACAATGCTCCATGGTCCTTGAAATCACTGTGCTCCATGACCTCTGTCATCACAATGCTACCAACACTTGTGATCACAATGCTCCATAGCACTTTTCATCACAATGCTCCATGCCATTGTCACCACAATGCTTCATGACCTTTGGCATCACAATGCTCAATAAACTTGTCATCACAATGCTCCCTGACACTTGTCGTCAGAATGCTCATTGAAACCTGGCATGAAAAGGCTCCATGCCGTTTTCATCACAATGCTCCATGCCCTTTTCATCACAATGCTCCATGCCATTGTCATCACAATACTCCACAAGATGGTGATCAGAATGCTCCATTACACTTGTCATCACAATGTTACATGCCCCTTGTCATTACAGTGCTCCAAGACACTCGTCATCACAATTATCCATGGTCTTCTCATCGCAGTGCTCCACGGTCTTGCCAGCACAATGCTCCATGTCCTGGTCATCCCAATGCTCCATGTGCATTGTCATCACAATTCTCCTCATCCCTGTCATCACTATGTTCCATGACACTTTTCATCATAATGTTACATGATCGTGTCATCACAATTCTCCATGCACTTGTCATCGCAATGCTCAATGACCCTTTTCATAGCAAGCTCCATGCGCTTGTCATCACAGTGCTTCACGACATTGTCTTCAAAATTCTCAATGGCCCTTGGCATCACAATGCTCCATGTCCTTGTCATCACAATGCTCCATGCCATTGTCATCACAATAGACCCTGACATACGTCATCACAATGCTCCTTGACACCTGCCTTCACAATACTCCATGACATTCTCATCACAATGATCCATGCCCTTGTCTTCACAATGCTCCAAGACCCCTGTAATCACAAAGCTCCATGCCCCTTATCTTCACAATGCTCCATGACCCCTGTCCTCACAATGCTGCATGAGTACTGTCATCTCAACCCTCCATGACCCCTGACAAAACAATGATCTGGGACGCTTCTCATCAAATTTCTCCATGACCATTGTCATCCCAATGCTCCATGAAACCTGTAATCACAATGAACCGTGACGCCTGTCATCACAGTGCTCCATGACACTTGTCATCACGATGCTCCATGCCTTTGTCATCAAAATGCTACATGACCTTGTCATCATAATGCTCCCTGCCCTTCTCATCACAATGTACCATGCCCTTGACCTCAATATGCTTCATGACCTTTGTCATCACAAATCTCCATGACCCTTTGCACCACAGTGCTCCATGCCACTGTCATCACACTGCTCCATGAACCCTCTCATCACATTGCTCCATGCCCCTGTCATCACAAAGCTCCATGACGCTTGTCATCACAATGTTCCATGCCCTTCTCATCACAATGCTCCATGCCCTTGTCATTACATTCCTCCATGACCCATGTATCACAATGTTCCATGCCCTTGTCATCACAATGCTGCATGTACACTCTCATCACAATAATCCATGAAACTTTTCAGACCAATGCTCTATGCCCTTGTTATCACAATGCTCCATTACCCCTGTCATAACAATGATCCATGACCTCGGTCATCACAAACTTCCAAGGCCTTGTCATCACAAGGCTCCGTGACACTTGTCATCTCAATGCTCCAAGACGCCTGCAATTACAATGCCCCATGCCCGTGTCATCACAAAGCTCCATGACACATGTCGTCAGAATGCTCCTTGGTCCTCTCAGCACAATGCTCCATGCTCTTGTCATCACGATGCTCCTAGACCCCCGTCATCACAATCCTCCATGACCCCTGGCATCACAGTGCACCATCCCCATCATCATAATGCTTCATGCTATTTTCATCACAATGAAATCAAAATGCACCATGACCTCTGGCATCACAATGCTTCAAACACTTGTGATCACAATGTTCCATGACACTTGTCATCACACCGCCCCATGACGCTCCTCTTCACCATTATCTGTGGACTTCTCTTCACAATGCTCCATGCCCTTTCCATCACAATGCTCCATGCCATTGTCATCACAATACTCCACAAGATGGTCATCAGAATGCTCCATGACACTTGTCATCACAATGCTAAATGACCCCTGTCCTCACAATGCTCCATGCCCCTTGTCATTACAGTAATCCAAGACACTCGTCATCACAATTATCCAAGGTCTTCGCATCACAATGCTCCACGGTCTTGCCACCACAAAGCTCCATGCCCTGATCATCCCAATGCTCCATGTCCATTGTCATAACAATTCTCAACGTCCTTGTCATCACAATGGTCCAGGACACTTCACATCATAATGTTACATGCACATGTCAGCACAATTCTCCATTCACTTGTCATCGCAATGCTCCATGACCCTTGTCATAGCATGCTCCATGCACTTGTCATCACAGTGCTTCACGACCTTGTCATCAAAATTCTCAAAGGCCCTTGTTATCACAATGCCCCATTCCCATGTCATCACAATTCTCCATGCCCTTGTCATCACAAAGCTCCCTGACGCATGTCATCAGAATCCTCCATGGCCTTCTCATCACAATGCTCCATGCCCATGTCATCACCATGCTCCAAGACCCCTGTCATCACAATGCTCCATGCCCCTTTTCATCTCAATACTCCATGCAGCCTTTCATCACAATGAACCATGAACATCATCATAATGCTTCTTGCTATGGTCATCACAATGAAATCAAAATGCTCCATGACCTCTCTCATCAGAATGCTCCAAACGCTTCTGATCACAATGTTCCATAACATTTGTCATCACAACGCCCAATAACGCTCCTCATCACATTTATCCATGGTCTTCTCATCACAATGCTCCATGACCTTTGTCATCACAATGCTCAATACACTTCTCATCACAATGCTCCCTGACACTTGACATCAGTATGCTCCTTGAAGCCTGTCATGACAAGGCTCCATGCCTTTTTCATCACAATGATCCATGCCCTTTTCATCACAACGCTCCAAGCACACTGCACTCACAATGCTCCATGCCCTTGTCATCACAAAGTCCACGATGCATGTCATCAGAAAGCTCCATGGTCTTCTCATCACAATGCTCCATGCCCTTGTCATCACAATACTCCAAGACCCTTGTAATCACAGTGTTCCATGTCCATTATCATCAGAATGCTCCATGAGATTTGTCATCACAAGGCTCAATGGTCTTCTCATAACAGTGCTCCAGAACCTTGTCATCACAGTTCTCCATTCCCTTATCACCACAACGCCCCATGACACCTGTCATCACATTACTCCATGAATATTTTGCCCACAATGATCCATGCCTTTGTCAGCAAAATGCTACATGACTTTGTCATCACAATGCTCCATGCGCTTGTCTTCACAATCTTCCCTTACCATTGTCATCCCAATCCTCCATAAAACTTGGGATCACATTGATTCATGCCCTTGTCATCACGATGCTCCACGCCTCTTGATATCAAAAGGCTCCATAACCACTGTCATCACAATGCTCCAAACCCTTGTGATCACAATGTTCCATAACACTTGTCATCACAATGCCCTATGACGCTCGTCATCACAATTATCCATGGTCTTTTGATCACAATGCTCCCTGAACTTTGTCATCCAATGCTCAATACAGTTGTCATCACAACGCTCCCTGACCCTTGTCGTCACTATGCTCCTTGAACACAGTCATGACATGGCTCCATGCCTTTTTCATCACAATGATCCATGCCCTTTTCATCACAAGGCTCCAAGAACCCTGTAATCACTATGCTCCATGCCCCTGTCATCACAAAACTCCATGACACATGTCATCAGAATGCTCCATGGACTTCTCATCACAATGCTCCATGCCTTTGTCATCACAATGCTCCAAGAGCCCTGTAATCACAATGCTCCATGCCCCTTTTCATCAGAATGCTCCATGAGACTTGTCATCACCAGGCTCCTGGTCTACTCATCATAATGCTCCAGGATCTTGTCATCACAATGCTCCTTTCCCTTTTCATCAATATGCTCCATGAAACCTGTCATCACAATACTCCATGAATATTTTAAGCCCAATGCTCCATACCCTTGTTATCCCAATGCTCAATGACCACTGTAATCACCATGCTCCATGCCTTTGTCAGGAAAATCCTACATGAACTTGCCATCACAATGCTCCATGCGCTTGTCATCACAATCCTCCATGAAACTTGGGATCACATTGCCCCATACACTTGTCATCACAATGCTCCATGGTCCTTGAAATCACTGTGCTCCATGACCTCTGTCATCACAATGCTACCAACACTTGTGATCACAATGCTCCATAGCACTTTGCATCACAATGCTCCATGCCATTGTCATCACAATGCTTCAGGAATTTTGTCATCACAATGCTCCCTGACACTTGTCGTCAGAATGCTCATTGAAACCTGTCATGAAAAGGCTCCATGCCGTTTTCATCACAATGCTCCATGCCCTTTTCATCACAATGCTCCATGCCCTTTTCATCACAATGCTCCATGCCATTGTCATCACAATACTCCACAAGATGGTGATCAGAATGCTCCATTACACTAGTCATCACAATGCTACATGCCCCTTGTCATTACAGTGCTCCAAGACACTCGTCATCACAATTATGCATGGCCTTCTCATCGCAATGCTCCACGGTCTTGCCATCACAATACTCCATGCCCTGGTCATCCCAATGCTCCATGTGCATTGTCATCACAATTCTCCTCGTCCCTGTCATCACTATGTTCCATGACACTTCTCATCATAATGTTACATGATCGTGTCATCACAATTCTCCATGCACTTGTCATCGCAATGCTCAATGACCCTTTTCATAGCAAGCTCCATGCGCTTGTCATCACAGTGCTTCACGACATTGTCTTCAAAATTCTCAATGGCCCTTGGCATCACAATGCTCCCTGTCCTTGTCATCATAATGCTCCATGCCATTGTCATCACAATGGACCCTGACATACGTCATCACAATGCTCCTTGACACCTGCCTTCACAATACTCCATGACATTGTCATCACAATGATCCATGCCCTTGTCTTCACAATGCTCCAAGACCCCTGTAATCACAAAGCTCCATGCCCCTTATCTTCACAATGCTCCATGACCCCTGTCCCCACAATGCTGCATGAGTAATGTCATCTCAACCCTCCATGACCCCTGACAAAACAATGATCCGGGAGGCTTCTCATCAAAATTCTCCATGACCATTTTCATCCCAATGCTCCATGAAACCTGTAATCACAATGAACCGTGACGCCTGTCATCACAGTGCTCCATGACACTTGTCATCACGATGCTCCATGCCTTTGTCATCAAAATGCTACATGACCTTGTCATCATAATGCTCCCTGCCCTTCTCATCACAATGTACCATGCCCTTGACCTCAATATGCTTCATGACTTTTGTCATCACAAATCTCCATGACCCTTTGCACCACAGTGCTCCATGCCACTGTCATCACACTGCTCCATGAACCCTCTCATCACATTGCTCCATGCCCCTGTCATCACAAAGCTCCATGACGCTTGTCATCACAATGTTCCATGCCCTTCTCATCACAATGCTCCATGCCCTTGTCATTACAATCCTCCATGACCCATGTATCACAATGTTCCATGCCCTGATCATCTCAATGCTCCATGTCCATTGTCATAACAATTCTCAACGTCCTTGTCATCACAATGGTCCATGACACTTCACATCATGTTACATGCACATGTCAGCACAATTCTCAATTCACTTTTTATCACAATGCTCCATGACCCTTGTCAGAGCAAGCTCCATGCACTTGTCAACACAGTGCTTCACGACCTTGTCATCAAAATTCTCAATGGCCCTTGTCATCACAATGCTCCATTCCCTTGTCATCACAATGCTCCATGCCCTTGTCATCACAAAGCTCCCTGACGCATGTCATCAGAATCCTCCATGGCCTTCTCATCACAATGCTCCATGCCCATGTCATCACCATGCTCCAAGACCCCTGTAATCACAATGCTCCATGCCCCTTTTCATCTCAATACTCCATGGACCCTTTCATCACAATGCACCATGAACATCATCATAATGCTTCTTGCTATTGTCATCACAATGAAATCAAAATGCTCCATGACCTCTCTCATCAGAATGCTCCAAACGCTTGTGATCACAATGTTCCATAACACTTGTCATCACAACGCCCATGACGCTCGTCATCACAATTATCCATGGTCTTCTCATCACAATGCTCCATGACCTTTGTCATCACAATGCTCAATACACTTGTCAACACAATGCTCCCTGACACTTGACATCAGTATGCTCCTTGAAGCCTGTCATGACAAGGCTCCATGCCTTTTTCATCACAATGCTCCATGCCCTTGTCATCACAAAGTCCATGATGCATGTCATCAGAAAGCTCCATGGCCTTCTCATCACAATGCTCCATGCCCTTGTCATCACAATACTCCAAGAACCTTGTAATCACAGTGTTCCATGTCCATTATCATCAGAATGCTCCATGAGATTTGTCATCACAAGGCTCAATGATCTTCTCATAACAATGCTCCAGAACCTTGTCATCACAGTGCTCCATTCCCTTATCACCACAATGCCCCATGACACCTGTCATCACATTACTCCATGAATATATTGCCCACAATGATCCATGCCTTTGTCAGCAAAATGCTACATGACTTTGTCATCACAATGCTCCATGCGCTTGTCTTCACAATCTTCCCTTACCATTGTCATCCCAATCCTCCATAAAACATGGGATCCCATTGCTTCATGCCCTTGTCATCACAATGCTCCACGCTAATTGAAATCAAAAGGCTCCATGACCTATGTCATCACAATGCTCCAAACCCTTGTGATCACAGTGTTCCATAACACTTGTCATCACAATGCCCTATGACGCTCGTCATCACAATTATCCATGGTCTTATCATCACAATGCTCCTGACCATGGTCATCCAATGCTCAATACATTTGTCATCACAACTCTCCCGAACCCTTGTCATCACTATGCTCCTTGAACGCAGTCATGACATGGCTCCATGCCTTTTTCATCACAATGATCCATGCCCTTTTCATCACAAGGCTCCAAGAACCCTGTAATCACAATGCTCCATGCCCCTGTCATCACAAAACTCCATGACACATGTCATCAGAATGCTCCATGGACTTCTCATCACAATGCTCCATGCCATTGTCATCACAATGCTTCATGACCTTTGTCATCTCAATGCTCAATAAACTTGTCATCACAATGCTCACTGACACTTCTCGTCAGAATGCTCATTGAAACCTGTCATGAAAAGGCTCCATGCCGTTTTCATCACAATGCTCCATGCCCTTTTCATCACAATGCTCCATGCCATTGTCATCACAATACTCCACAAGATGGTGATCAGAATGCTCCATTACACTTGTCATCACAATGCTACATGCCCCTTGTCATTACAGTGCTCCTAGACATTCGTCATCACAATTATCCATGGTCTTCTCATCGCAATGCTCCATGGTCTTGCCATCACAATGCTCCATGCCCTGGTCATCCCAATGCTCCATGTGCATTGTCATCACAATTCTCCTCGTCCCTGTCATCACTATGTTCCATGACACTTCTCATCATAATGTTACATGATCGTGTCATCACAATGCTCCATGCACTTGTCATCACAATGCTCAATGACCCTTTTCATAGCAAGCTCCATGCGCTTGTCATCACAGTGCTTCACGACATTGTCTTCAAAATTCTCAATGGCCCTTGGCATCACAATGCTCCATGTCCTTGTCATCACAATGCTCCATGCCATTGTCATCACAATGGACCCTGACATACGTCATCACAATGCTCCTTGACACCTGCCTTCACAATACTCCATGACATTCTCATCACAATGATCCATGCCCTTGTCTTCACAATGCTCCAAGACCCCTGTAATCACAAATCTCCATGCCCCTTATCTTCACAATGCTCCATGACCCCTGTCCTCACAATGCTGCATGAGTACTGTCATCTCAACCCTCCATGACCCCTGACAAACCAATGATCCGGGACGCTTCTCATCAAAATTCTCCATGACCATTGTCATCCCAATGCTCCATGAAACCTGTAATCACAATGAACCGTGACGCCTGTCATCACAGTGCTCCATGACACTTGTCATCACGATGCTCCATGCCTTTGTCATCAAAATGCTACATGACTTTGTCATCATAATGCTCCCTGCCCTTCTCATCACAATGTACCATGCCCTTGACCTCAATATGCTTCATGACCTTTGTCATCACAAATCTCCATGATCCTTGGCACCACAGTGCTCCATGCCACTGTCATCACACTGCTCCATGAACCCTCTCATCACATTGCTCCATGCCCCTGTCATCACAAAGCTCCATGACGCTTGTCATCACAATGTTCCATGCCCTTCTCATCACAATGCTCCATGCCCTTGTCATTACATTCCTCCATGACCCATGTATCACAATGTTCCATGACCTTGTCATCACAATGCTGCATGCACACTCTCATCACAATAATCCATGAAACTTCTCAGACCAATGCTCTATGCCCTTGTTATCACAATGCTCCATTACCCCTGTCATAACAATGATCCATGACCTCGGTCATCACAAACTTCCAAGGCCTTGTCATCACAAGGCTCCATGACACTTGTCATCTCAATGCTCCAAGACGCCTGCAATTACAATGCCCCATGCCCTTGTCATCACAAAGCTCCATGACACATGTCGTCAGAATGCTCCTTGGTCCTCTCAGCACAATGCTCCATGCTCTTGTCATCACGATGCTCCTAGACCCCCGTCATCACAATCCTCCATGACCCCTGGCATCACAGTGCACCATCCCCATCATCATAATGCTTCATGCTATTTTCATCACAATGAAATCAAAATGCACCATGACCTCTGGCATCACAATGCTTCAAACACTTGTGATCACAATGTTCCATGACACTTGTCATCACACCGCCCCATGACGCTCCTCTTCACCATTATCTGTGGACTTCTCTTCACAATGCTCCATGCCCTTTCCATCACAATGCTCCATGCCATTGTCATCACAATACTCCACAAGATGGTCATCAGAATGCTCCATGACACTTGTCATCACAATGCTAAATGACCCCTGTCCTCACAATGCTCCATGACCCTTGTCATTACAGTAATCCAAGACACTCGTCATCACAATTATCCAAGGTCTTCGCATCACAATGCTCCACGGTCTTGCCATCACAAAGCTCCATGCCCTGATCATCCCAATGCTCCATGTCCATTGTCATAACAATTCTCAACGTCCTTGTCATCACAATGGTCCAGGACACTTCACAACATAATGTTACATGCACATGTCAGCACAATTCTCCATTCACTTGTCATCGCAATGCTCCATGACCCTTGTCATAGCATGCTCCATGCACTTGTCATCACAGTGCTTCACGACCTTGTCATCAAAATTCTCAAAGGCCCTTGTTATCACAATGCCCCATTCCCATGTCATCACAATTCTCCATGCCCTTGTCATCACAAAGCTCCATGACGCATGTCATCAGAATCCTCCATGGCATTCTCATCACAATGATCCATGCCCATGTCATCACCATGCTCCAAGACCCCTGTCATCCCAAAGCTCCATGCCCCTTTTCATCTCAATACTCCATGCACCCTTTCATCACAATGCACCATGAACCTCATCATAATGTTTCTTGCTATTGTCATCACAATGAAATCAAAATGCTCCATGACCTCTCTCATCAGAATGCTCCAAACGCTTCTGATCACAATGTTCCATAACATTTGTCATCACAACGCCCAATAACGCTCCTCATCACATTTATCCATGGTCTTCTCATCACAATGCTCCATGACCTTTGTCATCACAATGCTCAATACACTTCTCATCACAATGCTCCCTGACACTTGACATCAGTATGCTCCTTGAAGCCTGTCATGACAAGGCTCCATGCCTTTTTCAACACAATGATCCATGCCCTTTTCATCACAACGCTCCAAGCACACTGCACTCACAATGCTCCATGCCCTTGTCATCACAAAGTCCACGATGCATGTCATCAGAAAGCTCCATGGCCTTCTCATCACAATGCTCCATGCCCTTGTCATCACAATACTCCAAGACCCTTGTAATCACAGTGTTCCATGTCCATTATCATCAGAATGCTCCATGAGATTTGTCATCACAAGGCTCAATGGTCTTCTCATAACAATGCTCCAGAACCTTGTCATCACAGTTCTCCATTCCCTTATCACCACAACGCCCCATGACACCTGTCATCACATTACTCCATGAATATTTTGCCAACAACGATCCATGCCTTTGTCAGCAAAATGCTACATGACTTTGTCATCACAATGCTCCATGCGCTTGTCTTCACAATCTTCCCTTACCATTGTCATCCCAATCCTCCATAAAATTTGGGATCACATTGATTCATGCCCTTGTCATCACGATGCTCCATGCCTCTTGATATCAAAAGGCTCCATAACCACTGTCATCACAATGCTCCAAACCCTTGTGATCACAATGTTCCATAACACTTGTCATCACAATGCCCTATGACGCTCGTCATCACAATTATCCATGGTCTTTTGATCACAATGCTCCCTGAACTTTGTCATCCAATGCTCAATACAGTTGTCATCACAACGCTCCCTGACCCTTGTCGTCACTATGCTCCTTGAACACAGTCATGACATGGCTCCATGCCTTTTTCATCACAATGATCCATGCCCTTTTCATCACAAGGCTCCAAGAACCCTGTAATCACTATGCTCCATGCCCCTGTCATCACAAAACTCCATGACACATGTCATCAGAATGCTCCATGGACTTCTCATCACAATGCTCCATGCCTTTGTCATCACAATGCTCCAAGAGCCCTCTAATCACAAGGCTCCATGCCCCTTTTCATCAGAATGCTCCATGAGACTTGTCATCACCAGGCTCCTGGTCTACTCATCATAATGCTCCAGGATCTTGTCATCACAATGCTCCTTTCCCTTTTCATCAATATGCTCCATGAAACCTGTCATCACAATACTCCATGAATATTTTAAGCCCAATGCTCCATACCCTTGTCATCCCAATGCTCAATGACCACTGTAATCACCATGCTCCATGCCTTTGTCAGGAAAATCCTACATGAACTTGCCATCACAATCTTCCATGCGCTTGTCATCACAATCCTCCATGAAACTTGGGATCACATTGCCCCATACACTTGTCATCACAATGCTCCATGGTCCTTGAAATCACTGTGCTCCATGACCTCTGTCATCACAATGCTACCAACACTTGTGATCACAATGCTCCATAGCACTTTTCATCACAATGCTCCATGCCATTGTCATCACAATGCTTCATGAATTTTGTCATCACAATGCTCCCTGACACTTGTCGTCAGAATGCTCATTGAAACCTGTCATGAAAAGGCTCCATGCCGTTTTCATCACAATGCTCCATGCCCTTTTCATCACAATGCTCCATGCCATTGTCATCACAATACTCCACAAGATGGTGATCAGAATGCTCCATTACACTAGTCATCACAATGCTACATGCCCCTTGTCATTACAGTGCTGCAAGACACTCGTCATCACAATTATCCATGGCCTTCTCATCGCAATGCTCCACGGTCTTGCCATCACAATACTCCATGCCCTGGTCATCCCAATGCTCCATGTGCATTGTCATCACAATTCTCCTCGTCCCTGTCATCACTATGTTCCATGACACTTCTCATCATAATGTTACATGATCGTGTCATCACAATTCTCCATGCACTTGTCATCGCAATGCTCAATGACCCTTTTCATAGCAAGCTCCATGCGCTTGTCATCACAGTGCTTCACGACATGGTCTTCAAAATTCTCAATGGCCCTTGGCATCACAATGCTCCCTGTCCTTGTCATCATAATGGACCCTGACATACGTCATCACAATGATCCTTGACACCTGCCTTCACAATACTCCATGACATTGTCATCACAATGATCCATGCCCTTGTCTTCACAATGCTCCAAGACCCCTGTAATCACAAAGCTCCATGCCCCTTATCTTCACAATGCTCCATGACCCCTGTCCCCACAATGCTGCATGAGTACTGTCATCTCAACCCTCCATGACCTCTGACAAAACAATGATCCGGGAGGCTTCTCATCAAAATTCTCCATGACCATTTTCCTCCCAATGCTCCATGAAACCTGTAATCACAATGAACCGTGACGCCTGTCTTCACAGTGCTCCATGACACTTGTCATCACGATGCTCCATGCCTTTGTCATCAAAATGCTACATGACCTTGTCATCATAATGCTCCCTGCCCTTATCATCACAATGTACCATGCCCTTGACCTCAATATGCTTCATGACTTTTGTCATCACAAATCTCCATGACCCTTTGCACCACAGTGCTCCATGCCACTGTCATCACACTGCTCCATGAACCCTCTCATCACATTGCTCCATGCCCCTGTCATCACAAAGCTCCATGACGCTTGTCATCACAATGTTCCATGCCCTTCTCATCACAATGCTCCATGCCCTTGTCATTACATTCCTCCATGACCCATGTATCACAATGTTCCATGCCCTGATCATCTCAATGCTCCAAGTCCATTGTCATAACAATTCTCAACGTCCTTGTCATCACAATGGTCCATGACACTTCACATCATGTTACATGCACATGTCAGCACAATTCTCCATTCACTTGTTATCACAATGCTCCATGACCCTTGTCAGAGCAAGCTCCATGCACTTGTCATCACAGTGCTTCACGACCTTGTCATCAAAATTCTCAATGGCCCTTGTCATCACAATGCTCCATTCCCTTGTCATCACAATGCTCCATGCCCTTGTCATCACAAAGCTCCCTGACGCATGTCATCAGAATCCTCCATGGCCTTCTCATCACAATGCTCCATGCCCATGTCATCACCATGCTCCAAGACCCCTGTAATCACAATGCTCCATGCCCCTTTTCATCTCAATACTCCATGGACCCTTTCATCACAATGCACCATGAACATCATCATAATGCTTCTTGCTATTGTCATCACAATGAAATCAAAATGCTCCATGACCTCTCTCATCAGAATGCTCCAAACGCTTGTGATCACAATGTTCCATAACACTTGTCATCACAACGCCCATGACGCTCGTCATCACAATTATCCATGGTCTTCTCATCACAATGCTCCATGACCTTTGTCATCACAATGCTCAATACACTTGTCATCACAATGCTCCCTGACACTTGACATCAGTATGCTCCTTGAACCCTGTCATGACAAGGCTCCATGCCTTTTTCATCACAATGCTCCATGCCCTTTTCATCACAAAGTCCATGATGCATGTCATCAGAAAGCTCCATGGCCTTCTCATCACAATGCTCCATGCCCTTGTCATCACAATACTCCAAGAACCTTGTAATCACAGTGTTCCATGTCCATTATCATCAGAATGCTCCATGAGATTTGTCATCACAAGGCTCAATGATCTTCTCATAACAATGCTCCAGAACCTTGTCATCACAGTGCTCCATTCCCTTATCACCACAATGCCCCATGACACCTGTCATCACATTACTCCATGAATATATTGCCCACAATGATCCATGCCTTTGTCAGCAAAATGCTACATGACTTTGTCATCACAATGCTCCATGCGCTTGTCTTCACAATCTTCCCTTACCATTGTCATCCCAATCCTCCATAAAACTTGGGATCACATTGATTCATGCCCTTGTCATCACGATGCTCCATGCCTCTTGATATCAAAAGGCTCCATAACCACTGTCATCACAATGCTCCAAACCCTTGTGATCACAATGTTCCATAACACTTGTCATCACAATGCCCTATGACGCTCGTCATCACAATTATCCATGGTCTTTTGATCACAATGCTCCCTGAACTTTGTCATCCAATGCTCAATACAGTTGTCATCACAACGCTCCCTGACCCTTGTCGTCACTATGCTCCTTGAACACAGTCATGACATGGCTCCATGCCTTTTTCATCACAATGATCCATGCCCTTTTCATCACAAGGCTCCAAGAACCCTGTAATCACTATGCTCCATGCCCCTGTCATCACAAAACTCCATGACACATGTCATCAGAATGCTCCATGGACTTCTCATCACAATGCTCCATGCCTTTGTCATCACAATGCTCCAAGAGCCCTCTAATCACAAGGCTCCATGCCCCTTTTCATCAGAATGCTCCATGAGACTTGTCATCACCAGGCTCCTGGTCTACTCATCATAATGCTCCAGGATCTTGTCATCACAATGCTCCTTTCCCTTTTCATCAATATGCTCCATGAAACCTGTCATCACAATACTCCATGAATATTTTAAGCCCAATGCTCCATACCCTTGTCAACCCAATGCTCAATGAACACTGTAATCACCATGCTCCATGCCTTTGTCAGGAAAATCCTACATGAAATTGCCATCACAATGCTCCATGCGCTTGTCATCACAATCCTCCATGAAACTTGGGATCACATTGCCCCATACACTTGTCATCACAATGCTCCATGGTCCTTGAAATCACTGTGCTCCATGACCTCTGTCATCACAATGCTACCAACACTTGTGATCACAATGCTCCATAGCACTTTGCATCACAATGCTCCATGCCATTGTCATCACAATGCTTCAGGAATTTTGTCATCACAATGCTCCCTGACACTTGTCGTCAGAATGCTCATTGAAACCTGTCATGAAAAGGCTCCATGCCGTTTTCATCACAATGCTCCATGCCCTTTTCATCACAATGCTCCATGCCATTGTCATCACAATACTCCACAAGATGGTGATCAGAATGCTCCATTACACTAGTCATCACAATGCTACATGCCCCTTGTCATTACAGTGCTGCAAGACACTCGTCATCACAATTATCCATGGCCTTCTCATCGCAATGCTCCACGGTCTTGCCATCACAATACTCCATGCCCTGGTCATCCCAATGCTCCATGTGCATTGTCATCACAATTCTCCTCGTCCCTGTCATCACTATGTTCCATGACACTTTTCATCATAATGTTACATGATCGTGTCATCACAATTCTCCATGCACTTGTCATCGCAATGCTCAATGACCCTTTTCATAGCAAGCTCCATGCGCTTGTCATCACAGTGCTTCACGACATTGTCTTCAAAATTCTCAATGGCCCTTGGCATCACAATGCTCCATGTGCTTGTCATCATAATGCTCCATGCCATTGTCATCACAATGGACCCTGACATACGTCATCACAATGCTCCTTGACACCTGCCTTCACAATACTCCATGACATTGTCATCACAATGATCCATGCCTTGTCTTCACAATGCTCCAAGACCCCTGTAATCACAAAGCTCCATGCCCCTTATCTTCACAATGCTCCATGACCCCTGTCCCCACAATGCTGCATGAGTACTGTCATCTCAACCCTCCATGACCTCTGACAAAACAATGATCCGGGAGGCTTCTCATCAAAATTCTCCATGACCATTTTCCTCCCAATGCTCCATGAAACCTGTAATCACAATGAACCGTGACGCCTGTCATCACAGTGCTCCATGACACTTGTCATCACGATGCTCCATGCCTTTGTCATCAAAATGCTACATGACCTTGTCATCATAATGCTCCCTGCCCTTATCATCACAATGTACCATGCCCTTGACCTCAATATGCTTCATGACTTTTGTCATCACAAATCTCCATGACCCTTTGCACCACAGTGCTCCATGCCACTGTCATCACACTGCTCCATGAACCCTCTCATCACATTGCTCCATGCCCCTGTCATCACAAAGCTCCATGACGCTTGTCATCACAATGTTCCATGCCCTTCTCATCACAATGCTCCATGCCCTTGTCATTACATTCCTCCATGACCCATGTATCACAATGTTCCATGCCCTGATCATCTCAATGCTCCAAGTCCATTGTCATAACAATTCTCAACGTCCTTGTCATCACAATGGTCCATGACACTTCACATCATGTTACATGCACATGTCAGCACAATTCTCCATTCACTTGTTATCACAATGCTCCATGACCCTTGTCAGAGCAAGCTCCATGCACTTGTCATCACAGTGCTTCACGACCTTGTCATCAAAATTCTCAATGGCCCTTGTCATCACAATGCTCCATTCCCTTGTCATCACAATGCTCCATGCCCTTGTCATCACAAAGCTCCCTGACGCATGTCATCAGAATCCTCCATGGCCTTCTCATCACAATGCTCCATGCCCATGTCATCACCATGCTCCAAGACCCCTGTAATCACAATGCTCCATGCCCCTTTTCATCTCAATACTCCATGGACCCTTTCATCACAATGCACCATGAACATCATCATAATGCTTCTTGCTATTGTCATCACAATGAAATCAAAATGCTCCATGACCTCTCTCATCAGAATGCTCCAAACGCTTGTGATCACAATGTTCCATAACACTTGTCATCACAACGCCCATGACGCTCGTCATCACAATTATCCATGGTCTTCTCATCACAATGCTCCATGACCTTTGTCATCACAATGCTCAATACACTTGTCATCACAATGCTCCCTGACACTTGACATCAGTATGCTCCTTGAACCCTGTCATGACAAGGCTCCATGCCTTTTTCATCACAATGCTCCATGCCCTTTTCATCACAAAGTCCATGATGCATGTCATCAGAAAGCTCCATGGCCTTCTCATCACAATGCTCCATGCCCTTGTCATCACAATACTCCAAGAACCTTGTAATCACAGTGTTCCATGTCCATTATCATCAGAATGCTCCATGAGATTTGTCATCACAAGGCTCAATGATCTTCTCATAACAATGCTCCAGAACCTTGTCATCACAGTGCTCCATTCCCTTATCACCACAATGCCCCATGACACCTGTCATCACATTACTCCATGAATATATTGCCCACAATGATCCATGCCTTTGTCAGCAAAATGCTACATGACTTTGTCATCACAATGCTCCATGCGCTTGTCTTCACAATCTTCCCTTACCATTGTCATCCCAATCCTCCATAAAACGTGGGATCACATTGATTCATGCCCTTGTCATCACGATGCTCCATGCCTCTTGATATCAAAAGGCTCCATAACCACTGTCATCACAATGCTCCAAACCCTTGTGATCACAATGTTCCATAACACTTGTCATCACAATGCCCTATGACGCTCGTCATCACAATTATCCATGGTCTTTTGATCACAATGCTCCCTGAACTTTGTCATCCAATGCTCAATACAGTTGTCATCACAACGCTCCCTGACCCTTGTCGTCACTATGCTCCTTGAACACAGTCATGACATGGCTCCATGCCTTTTTCATCACAATGATCCATGCCCTTTTCATCACAAGGCTCCAAGAACCCTGTAATCACTATGCTCCATGCCCCTGTCATCACAAAACTCCATGACACATGTCATCAGAATGCTCCATGGACTTCTCATCACAATGCTCCATGCCTTTGTCATCACAATGCTCCAAGAGCCCTGTAATCACAATGCTCCATGCCCCTTTTCATCAGAATGCTCCATGAGACTTGTCATCACCAGGCTCCTGGTCTACTCATCATAATGCTCCAGGA
The DNA here is from genome assembly GCF_025265405.1 of Mesoplodon densirostris. Classification (NCBI taxonomy): domain Eukaryota; kingdom Metazoa; phylum Chordata; class Mammalia; order Artiodactyla; family Ziphiidae; genus Mesoplodon; species Mesoplodon densirostris. The sequence goes on along the minus strand of NW_026778236.1, from coordinate 5,838,807 downwards.
TCTTGTCATCACAATGCTCCTTTCCCTTTTCATCAATATGCTCCATGAAACCTGTCATCACAATACTCCATGAATATTTTAAGCCCAATGCTCCATACCCTTGTCATCCCAATGCTCAATGAACACTGTAATCACCATGCTCCATGCCTTTGTCAGGAAAATCCTACATGAAATTGCCATCACAATGCTCCATGCGCTTGTCATCACAATCCTCCATGAAACTTGGGATCACATTGCCCCATACACTTGTCATCACAATGCTCCATGGTCCTTGAAATCACTGTGCTCCATGACCTCTGTCATCACAATGCTACCAACACTTGTGATCACAATGCTCCATAGCACTTTGCATCACAATGCTCCATGCCATTGTCATCACAATGCTTCAGGAATTTTGTCATCACAATGCTCCCTGACACTTGTCGTCAGAATGCTCATTGAAACCTGTCATGAAAAGGCTCCATGCCGTTTTCATCACAATGCTCCATGCCCTTTTCATCACAATGCTCCATGCCATTGTCATCACAATACTCCACAAGATGGTGATCAGAATGCTCCATTACACTAGTCATCACAATGCTACATGCCCCTTGTCATTACAGTGCTGCAAGACACTCGTCATCACAATTATCCATGGCCTTCTCATCGCAATGCTCCACGGTCTTGCCATCACAATACTCCATGCCCTGGTCATCCCAATGCTCCATGTGCATTGTCATCACAATTCTCCTCGTCCCTGTCATCACTATGTTCCATGACACTTCTCATCATAATGTTACATGATCGTGTCATCACAATTCTCCATGCACTTGTCATCGCAATGCTCAATGACCCTTTTCATAGCAAGCTCCATGCGCTTGTCATCACAGTGCTTCACGACATTGTCTTCAAAATTCTCAATGGCCCTTGGCATCACAATGCTCCCTGTCCTTGTCATCATAATGCTCCATGCCATTGTCATCACAATGGACCCTGACATACGTCATCACAATGCTCCTTGACACCTGCCTTCACAATACTCCATGACATTGTCATCACAATGATCCATGCCTTGTCTTCACAATGCTCCAAGACCCCTGTAATCACAAAGCTCCATGCCCCTTATCTTCACAATGCTCCATGACCCCTGTCCCCACAATGCTGCATGAGTACTGTCATCTCAACCCTCCATGATCTCTGACAAAACAATGATCCGGGAGGCTTCTCATCAAAATTCTCCATGACCATTTTCCTCCCAATGCTCCATGAAACCTGTAATCACAATGAACCGTGACGCCTGTCATCACAGTGCTCCATGACACTTGTCATCACGATGCTCCATGCCTTTGTCATCAAAATGCTACATGACCTTGTCATCATAATGCTCCCTGCCCTTATCATCACAATGTACCATGCCCTTGACCTCAATATGCTTCATGACTTTTGTCATCACAAATCTCCATGACCCTTTGCACCACAGTGCTCCATGCCACTGTCATCACACTGCTCCATGAACCCTCTCATCACATTGCTCCATGCCCCTGTCATCACAAAGCTCCATGACGCTTGTCATCACAATGTTCCATGCCCTTCTCATCACAATGCTCCATGCCCTTGTCATTACATTCCTCCATGACCCATGTATCACAATGTTCCATGCCCTGATCATCTCAATGCTCCATGTCCATTGTCATAACAATTCTCAACGTCCTTGTCATCACAATGGTCCATGACACTTCACATCATGTTACATGCACATGTCAGCACAATTCTCCATTCACTTGTTATCACAATGCTCCATGACCCTTGTCAGAGCAAGCTCCATGCACTTGTCATCACAGTGCTTCACGACCTTGTCATCAAAATTCTCAATGGCCCTTGTCATCACAATGCTCCATTCCCTTGTCATCACAATGCTCCATGCCCTTGTCATCACAAAGCTCCCTGACGCATGTCATCAGAATCCTCCATGGCCTTCTCATCACAATGCTCCATGCCCATGTCATCACCATGCTCCAAGACCCCTGTCATCACAATGCTCCATGCCCCTTTTCATCTCAATACTCCATGCACCCTTTCATCACAATGCACCATGAACATCATCATAATGCTTCTTGCTATTGTCATCACAATGAAATCAAAATGCTCCATGACCTCTCTCATCAGAATGCTCCAAACGCTTGTGATCACAATGTTCCATAACACTTGTCATCACAACGCCCATGACGCTCGTCATCACAATTATCCATGGTCTTCTCATCACAATGCTCCATGACCTTTGTCATCACAATGCTCAATACACTTGTCATCACAATGCTCCCTGACACTTGACATCAGTATGCTCCTTGAACCCTGTCATGACAAGGCTCCATGCCTTTTTCATCACAATGCTCCATGCCCTTTTCATCACAAAGTCCATGATGCATGTCATCAGAAAGCTCCATGGCCTTCTCATCACAATGCTCCATGCCCTTGTCATCACAATACTCCAAGAACCTTGTAATCACAGTGTTCCATGTCCATTATCATCAGAATGCTCCATGAGATTTGTCATCACAAGGCTCAATGATCTTCTCATAACAATGCTCCAGAACCTTGTCATCACAGTGCTCCATTCCCTTATCACCACAATGCCCCATGACACCTGTCATCACATTACTCCATGAATATATTGCCCACAATGATCCATGCCTTTGTCAGCAAAATGCTACATGACTTTGTCATCACAATGCTCCATGCGCTTGTCTTCACAATCTTCCCTTACCATTGTCATCCCAATCCTCCATAAAACTTGGGATCACATTGATTCATGCCCTTGTCATCACGATGCTCCATGCCTCTTGATATCAAAAGGCTCCATAACCACTGTCATCACAATGCTCCAAACCCTTGTGATCACAATGTTCCATAACACTTGTCATCACAATGCCCTATGACGCTCGTCATCACAATTATCCATGGTCTTTTGATCACAATGCTCCCTGAACTTTGTCATCCAATGCTCAATACAGTTGTCATCACAACGCTCCCTGACCCTTGTCGTCACTATGCTCCTTGAACACAGTCATGACATGGCTCCATGCCTTTTTCATCACAATGATCCATGCCCTTTTCATCACAAGGCTCCAAGAACCCTGTAATCACTATGCTCCATGCCCCTGTCATCACAAAACTCCATGACACATGTCATCAGAATGCTCCATGGACTTCTCATCACAATGCTCCATGCCTTTGTCATCACAATGCTCCAAGAGCCCTCTAATCACAATGCTCCATGCCCCTTTTCATCAGAATGCTCCATGAGACTTGTCATCACCAGGCTCCTGGTCTACTCATCATAATGCTCCAGGATCTTGTCATCACAATGCTCCTTTCCCTTTTCATCAATATGCTCCATGAAACCTGTCATCACAATACTCCATGAATATTTTAAGCCCAATGCTCCATACCCTTGTCATCCCAATGCTCAATGACCACTGTAATCACCATGCTCCATGCCTTTGTCAGGAAAATCCTACATGAACTTGCCATCACAATGCTCCATGCGCTTGTCATCACAATCCTCCATGAAACTTGGGATCACATTGCCCCATACACTTGTCATCACAATGCTCCATGGTCCTTGAAATCACTGTGCTCCATGACCTCTGTCATCACAATGCTACCAACACTTGTGATCACAATGCTCCATAGCACTTTGCATCACAATGCTCCATGCCATTGTCATCACAATGCTTCAGGAATTTTGTCATCACAATGCTCCCTGACACTTGTCGTCAGAATGCTCATTGAAACCTGTCATGAAAAGGCTCCATGCCGTTTTCATCACAATGCTCCATGCCCTTTTCATCACAATGCTCCATGCCATTGTCATCACAATACTCCACAAGATGGTGATCAGAATGCTCCATTACACTAGTCATCACAATGCTACATGCCCCTTGTCATTACAGTGCTGCAAGACACTCGTCATCACAATTATCCATGGCCTTCTCATCGCAATGCTCCACGGTCTTGCCATCACAATACTCCATGCCCTGGTCATCCCAATGCTCCATGTGCATTGTCATCACAATTCTCCTCGTCCCTGTCATCACTATGTTCCGTGACACTTCTCATCATAATGTTACATGATCGTGTCATCACAATTCTCCATGCACTTGTCATCGCAATGCTCAATGACCCTTTTCATAGCAAGCTCCATGCGCTTGTCATCACAGTGCTTCACGACATTGTCTTCAAAATTCTCAATGGCCCTTGGCATCACAATGCTCCCTGTCCTTGTCATCATAATGCTCCATGCCATTGTCATCACAATGGACCCTGACATACGTCATCACAATGCTCCTTGACACCTGCCTTCACAATACTCCATGACATTGTCATCACAATGATCCATGCCTTGTCTTCACAATGCTCCAAGACCCCTGTAATCACAAAGCTCCATGCCCCTTATCTTCACAATGCTCCATGACCCCTGTCCCCACAATGCTGCATGAGTACTGTCATCTCAACCCTCCATGACCTCTGACAAAACAATGATCCGGGAGGCTTCTCATCAAAATTCTCCATGACCATTTTCCTCCCAATGCTCCATGAAACCTGTAATCACAATGAACCGTGACGCCTGTCATCACAGTGCTCCATGACACTTGTCATCACGATGCTCCATGCCTTTGTCATCAAAATGCTACATGACCTTGTCATCATAATGCTCCCTGCCCTTATCATCACAATGTACCATGCCCTTGACCTCAATATGCTTCATGACTTTTGTCATCACAAATCTCCATGACCCTTTGCACCACAGTGCTCCATGCCACTGTCATCACACTGCTCCATGAACCCTCTCATCACATTGCTCCATGCCCCTGTCATCACAAAGCTCCATGACGCTTGTCATCACAATGTTCCATGCCCTTCTCATCACAATGCTCCATGCCCTTGTCATTACATTCCTCCATGACCCATGTATCACAATGTTCCATGCCCTGATCATCTCAATGCTCCATGTCCATTGTCATAACAATTCTCAACGTCCTTGTCATCACAATGGTCCATGACACTTCACATCATGTTACATGCACATGTCAGCACAATTCTCCATTCACTTGTTATCACAATGCTCCATGACCCTTGTCAGAGCAAGCTCCATGCACTTGTCATCACAGTGCTTCACGACCTTGTCATCAAAATTCTCAATGGCCCTTGTCATCACAATGCTCCATTCCCTTGTCATCACAATGCTCCATGCCCTTGTCATCACAAAGCTCCCTGACGCATGTCATCAGAATCCTCCATGGCCTTCTCATCACAATGCTCCATGCCCATGTCATCACCATGCTCCAAGACCCCTGTAATCACAATGCTCCATGCCCCTTTTCATCTCAATACTCCATGGACCCTTTCATCACAATGCACCATGAACATCATCATAATGCTTCTTGCTATTGTCATCACAATGAAATCAAAATGCTCCATGACCTCTCTCATCAGAATGCTCCAAACGCTTGTGATCACAATGTTCCATAACACTTGTCATCACAACGCCCATGACGCTCGTCATCACAATTATCCATGGTCTTCTCATCACAATGCTCCATGACCTTTGTCATCACAATGCTCAATACACTTGTCATCACAATGCTCCTTGACACTTGACATCAGTATGCTCCTTGAAGCCTGTCATGACAAGGCTCCATGCCTTTTTCATCACAATGCTCCATGCCCTTGTCATCACAAAGTCCATGATGCATGTCATCAGAAAGCTCCATGGCCTTCTCATCACAATGCTCCATGACCTTGTCATCACAATACTCCAAGAACCTTGTAATCACAGTGTTCCATGTCCATTATCATCAGAATGCTCCATGAGATTTGTCATCACAAGGCTCAATGATCTTCTCATAACAATGCTCCAGAACCTTGTCATCACAGTGCTCCATTCCCTTATCACCACAATGCCCCATGACACCTGTCATCACATTACTCCATGAATATATTGCCCACAATGATCCATGCCTTTGTCAGCAAAATGCTACATGACTTTGTCATCACAATGCTCCATGCGCTTGTCTTCACAATCTTCCCTTACCATTGTCATCCCAATCCTCCATAAAACTTGGGATCCCATTGCTTCATGCTCTTGTCATCACAATGCTCCACGCTAATTGAAATCAAAAGGCTCCATGACCTCTGGCATCACAATGCTCCAAACCCTTGTGATCACAGTGTTCCATAACACTTGTCATCACAATGCCCTATGACGCTCGTCATCACAATTATCCATGGTCTTATCATCACAATGCTCCTGACCATGGTCATCCAATGCTCAATACATTTGTCATCACAACTCTCCCGAACCCTTGTCATCACTATGCTCCTTGAACGCAGTTATGACATGGCTCCATGCCTTTTAGATCACAAGGCTCCAAGAACCCTGTAATCACAATGCTCCATGCCCCTGTCATCACAAAACTCCATGACGCATGTCATTAGAATGCTCCATGGACTTCTCATCACATTGCTCCATGCCATTGTCATCACAATGCTTCATGACCTTTGTCATATCAATGCTCAATAAACTTGTCATCACAATGCTCACTGACACTTGTCGTCAGAATGCTCATTGAAACCTGTCATGAAAAGGCTCCATGCCGTTTTCATCACAATGCTCCATGCCCTTTTCATCACAATGCTCCATGCCATTGTCATCACAATACTCCACAAGATGGTGATCAGAATGCTCCATTACACTTGTCATCACAATGCTACATGCCCCTTGTCATTACAGTGCTCCTAGACATTCGTCATCACAATTATCCATGGTCTTCTCATCGCAATGCTCCACGGTCTTGCCATCACAATGCTCCATGCCCTGGTCATCCCAATGCTCCATGTGCATTGTCATCACAATTCTCCTCGTCCCTGTCATCACTATGTTCCATGACACTTCTCATCATAATGTTACATGATCGTGTCATCACAATGCTCCATGCACTTGTCATCACAATGCTCAATGACCCTTTTCATAGCAAGCTCCATGCGCTTGTCATCACAGTGCTTCACGACATTGTCTTCAAAATTCTCAATGGCCCTTGGCATCACAATGCTCCATGTCCTTGTCATCACAATGCTCCATGCCATTGTCATCACAATGGACCCTGACATACGTCATCACAATGCTCCTTGACACCTGCCTTCACAATACTCCATGACATTCTCATCACAATGATCCATGCCCTTGACTTCACAATGCTCCAAGACACCTGTAATCACAAAGCTCCATGCCCCTTATCTTCACAATGCTCCATGACCCCTGTCCTCACAATGCTGCATGAGTACTGTCATCTCAACCCTCCATGACCCCTGACAAAACAATGATCCGGGACGCTTCTCATCAAAATTCTCCATGACCATTGTCATCCCAATGCTCCATGAAACCTGTAATCACAATGAACCGTGACGCCTGTCATCACAGTGCTCCATGACACTTGTCATCACGATGCTCCATGCCTTTGTCATCAAAATGCTACATGACTTTGTCATCATAATGCTCCCTGCCCTTCTCATCACAATGTACCATGCCCTTGACCTCAATATGCTTCATGACCTTTGTCATCACAAATCTCCATGATCCTTGGCACCACAGTGCTCCATGCCACTGTCATCACACTGCTCCATGAACCCTCTCATCACATTGCTCCATGCCCCTGTCATCACAAAGCTCCATGACGCTTGTCATCACAATGTTCCATGCCCTTCTCATCACAGTGCTCCATGCCCTTGTCATTACATTCCTCCATGACCCATGTATCACAATGTTCCATGCCCTTGTCATCACAATGCTGCATGCACACTCTCATCACAATAATCCATGAAACTTCTCAGACCAATGCTCTTTGCTCTTGTTATCACAATGATCCATTACCCCTGTCATAACAATGATCCATGACCTCGGTCATCACAAACTTCCAAGGCCTTGTCATCACAAGGCTCCGTGACACTTGTCATCTCAATGCTCCAAGACGCCTGCAATTACAATGTCCCATGCCCTTGTCATCACAAAGCTCCATGACACATGTCGTCAGAATGCTCCTTGGCCCTCTCAGCACAATGCTCCATGCTCTTGTCATCACGATGCTCCTAGACCCCCGTCATCACAATCCTCCATGACCCCTGGCATCACAGTGCACCATCCCCATCATCATAATGCTTCATGCTATTTTCATCACAATGAAATCAAAATGCACCATGACCTCTGGCATCACAATGCTTCAAACACTTGTGATCACAATGTTCCATGACACTTGTCATCACACCGCCCCATGACGCACCTATTCACCATTATCTGTGGACTTCTCTTCACAATGCTCCATGCCCTTTCCATCACAATGCTCCATGCCATTGTCATCACAATACTCCACAAGATGGTCATCAGAATGCTCCATGACACTTGTCATCACAATGCTAAATGACCCCTGTCCTCACAATGCTCCATGCCCCTTGTCATTACAGTAATCCAAGACACTCGTCATCACAATTATCCAAGGTCTTCGCATCACAATGCTCCACGGTCTTGCCATCACAAAACTCCATGCCCTGATCATCCCAATGCTCCATGTCCATTGTCATAACAATTCTCAACGTCCTTGTCATCACAATGGTCCAGGACACTTCACATCATAATGTTACATGCATATGTCAGCACAATTCTCCATTCACTTGTCATCGCAATGCTCCATGACCCTTGTCATAGCATGCTCCGTGCACTTGTCATCACAGTGCTTCACGACCTTGTCATCAAAATTCTCAAAGGCCCTTGTTATCACAATGCCCCATTCCCATGTCATCACAATTCTCCATGCCCTTGTCATCACAAAGCTCCATGACGCATGTCATCAGAATCCTCCATGGCCTTCTCATCACAATGATCCATGCCCATGTCATCACCATGCTCCAAGACCCCTGTCATCACAATGCTCCATGCCCCTTTTCATCTCAATACTCCATGCACCCTTTCATCACAATGCACCATGAACATCATCATAATGCTTCTTGCTATTGTCATCACAATGAAATCAAAATGCTCCATGACCTCTCTCATCAGAATGCTCCAAAGGCTTCTGATCACAATGTTCCATAACATTTGTCATCACAACGCCCAATAACGCTCCTCATCACATTTACCCATGGTCTTCTCATCACAATGCTCCATGACGTTTTTCATCACAATGCTCAATACACTTGTCATCACAATGCTCCCTGACACTTGACATCAGTATGCTCCTTGAAGCCTGTCATGACAAGGCTCCATGCCTTTTTCATCACAATGATCCATGCCCTTTTCATCACAATGCTCCAAGCACACTGCACTCACAATGCTCCATGCCCTTGTCATCACAAAGTCCACGATGCATGTCATCAGAAAGCTCCATGGCCTTCTCATCACAATGCTCCATGCCCTTGTCATCACAATACTCCAAGACCCTTGTAATCAGAGTGTTCCATGTCCATTATCATCAGAATGCTCCATGAGATTTGTCATCACAAGGCTCAATGGTCTTCTCATAACAATGCTCCAGAACCTTGTCATCACAGTTCTCCATTCCCTTATCACCACAACGCCCCATGACACCTGTCATCACATTACTCCATGAATATTTTGCCCACAATGATCCATGCCTTTGTCAGCAAAATGCTACATGACTTTGTCATCACAATGCTCCATGCGCTTGTCTTCACAATCTTCCCTTACCATTGTCATCCCAATCCTCCATAAAACTTGGGATCACATTGATTCATGCCCTTGTCATCACGATGCTCCACGCCTCTTGATATCAAAAGGCTCCATAACCACTGTCATCACAATGCTCCAAACCCTTGTGATCACAATGTTCCATAACACTTGTCATCACAATGCCCTATGACGCTCGTCATCACAATTATCCATGGTCTTTTGATCACAATGCTCCCTGAACTTTGTCATCCAATGCTCAATACAGTTGTCATCACAACGCTCCCTGACCCTTGTCGTCACTATGCTCCTTGAACACAGTCATGACATGGCTCCATGCCTTTTTCATCACAATGATCCATGCCCTTTTCATCACAAGGCTCCAAGAACCCTGTAATCACTATGCTCCATGCCCCTGTCATCACAAAACTCCATGACACATGTCATCAGAATGCTCCATGGACTTCTCATCACAATGCTCCATGCCTTTGTCATCACAATGCTCCAAGAGCCCTCTAATCACAAGGCTCCATGCCCCTTTTCATCAGAATGCTCCATGAGACTTGTCATCACCAGGCTCCTGGTCTACTCATCATAATGCTCCAGGATCTTGTCATCACAATGCTCCTTTCCCTTTTCATCAATATGCTCCATGAAACCTGTCATCACAATACTCCATGAATATTTTAAGCCCAATGCTCCATACCCTTGTTATCCCAATGCTCAATGACCACTGTAATCACCATGCTCCATGCCTTTGTCAGGAAAATCCTACATGAACTTGCCATCACAATGCTCCATGCGCTTGTCATCACAATCCTCCATGAAACTTGGGATCACATTGCCCCATACACTTGTCATCACAATGCTCCATGGTCCTTGAAATCACTGTGCTCCATGACCTCTGTCATCACAATGCTACCAACACTTGTGATCACAATGCTCCATAGCACTTTTCATCACAATGTTCCATGCCATTGTCATCACAATGCTTCATGAATTTTGTCATCACAATGCTCCCTGACACTTGTCGTCAGAATGCTCATTGAAACCTGTCATGAAAAGGCTCCATGCCGTTTTCATCACAATGCTCCATGCCCTTTTCATCACAATGCTCCATGCCATTGTCATCACAATACTCCACAAGATGGTGATCAGAATGCTCCATTACACTAGTCATCACAATGCTACATGCCCCTTGTCATTACAGTGCTCCAAGACACTCGTCATCACAATTATCCATGGCCTTCTCATCGCAATGCTCCACGGTCTTGCCATCACAATACTCCATGCCCTGGTCATCCCATTGCTCCATGTGCATTGTCATCACAATTCTCCTCGTCCCTGTCATCACTATGTTCCATGACACTTCTCATCATAATGTTACATGATCGTGTCATCACAATTCTCCATGCACTTGTCATCGCAATGCTCAATGACCCTTTTCATAGCAAGCTCCATGCGCTTGTCATCACAGTGCTTCACGACATTGTCTTCAAAATTCTCAATGGCCCTTGGCATCACAATGCTCCCTGTCCTTGTCATCATAATGATCCATGCCATTGTCATCACAATGGACCCTGACATACGTCATCACAATGCTCCTTGACACCTGCCTTCACAATACTCCATGACATTCTCATCACAATGATCCATGCCTTGTCTTCACAATGCTCCAAGACCCCTGTAATCACAAAGCTCCATGCCCCTTATCTTCACAATGCTCCATGACCCCTGTCCCCATAATGCTGCATGAGTACTGTCATCTCAACCCTCCATGACCTCTGACAAAACAATGATCCGGGAGGCTTCTCATCAAAATTCTCCATGACCATTTTCCTCCCAATGCTCCATGAAACCTGTAATCACAATGAACCGTGACGCCTGTCATCACAGTGCTCCATGACACTTGTCATCACGATGCTCCATGCCTTTGTCATCAAAATGCTACATGACCTTGTCATCATAATGCTCCCTGCCCTTATCATCACAATGTACCATGCCCTTGACCTCAATATGCTTCATGACTTTTGTCATCACAAATCTCCATGACCCTTTGCACCACAGTGCTCCATGCCACTGTCATCACACTGCTCCATGAACCCTCTCATCACATTGCTCCATGCCCCTGTCATCACAAAGCTCCATGACGCTTGTCATCACAATGTTCCATGCCCTTCTCATCACAATGCTCCATGCCCTTGTCATTACATTCCTCCATGACCCATGTATCACAATGTTCCATGCCCTGATCATCTCAATGCTCCATGTCCATTGTCATAACAATTCTCAACGTCCTTGTCATCACAATGGTCCATGACACTTCACATCATGTTACATGCACATGTCAGCACAATTCTCCATTCACTTGTTATCACAATGCTCCATGACCCTTGTCAGAGCAAGCTCCATGCACTTGTCATCACAGTGCATCACGACCTTGTCATCAAAATTCTCAATGGCCCTTGTCATCACAATGCTCCATTCCCTTGTCATCACAATGCTCCATGCCCTTGTCATCACAAAGCTCCCTGACGCATGTCATCAGAATCCTCCATGGCCTTCTCATCACAATGCTCCATGCCCATGTCATCACCATGCTCCAAGACCCCTGTAATCACAATGCTCCATGCCCCTTTTCATCTCAATACTCCATGGACCCTTTCATCACAATGCACCATGAACATCATCATAATGCTTCTTGCTATTGTCATCACAATGAAATCAAAATGCTCCATGACCTCTCTCATCAGAATGCTCCAAACGCTTGTGATCACAATGTTCCATAACACTTGTCATCAGAACGCCCATGACGCTCGTCATCACAATTATCCATGGTCTTCTCATCACAATGCTCCATGACCTTTGTCATCACAATGCTCAATACACTTGTCATCACAATGCTCCCTGACACTTGACATCAGTATGCTCCTTGAAGCCTGTCATGACAAGGCTCCATGCCTTTTTCATCACAATGCTCCATGCCCTTGTCATCACAAAGTCCATGATGCATGTCATCAGAAAGCTCCATGGCCTTCTCATCACAATGCTCCATGCCCTTGTCATCACAATACTCCAAGAACCTTGTAATCACAGTGTTCCATGTCCATTATCATCAGAATGCTCCATGAGATTTGTCATCACAAGGCTCAATGATCTTCTCATAACAATGCTCCAGAACCTTGTCATCATAGTGCTCCATTCCCTTATCACCACAATGCCACATGACACCTGTCATCACATTACTCCATGAATATATTGCCCACAATGATCCATGCCTTTGTCAGCAAAATGCTACATGACTTTGTCATCACAATGCTCCATGCGCTTGTCTTCACAATCTTCCCTTACCATTGTCATCCCAATCCTCCATAAAACTTGGGATCCCATTGCTTCATGCCCTTGTCATCACAATGCTCCACGCTAATTGAAATCAAAAGGCTCCATGACCTCTGGCATCACAATGCTCCAAACCCTTATGATCACAGTGTTCCATAACACTTGTCATCACAATGCCCTATGACGCTCGTCATCACAATTATCCATGGTCTTATCATCACAATGCTCCTGACCATGGTCATCCAATGCTCAATACATTTGTCATCACAACTCTCCCGAACCCTTGTCATCACTATGCTCCTTGAACGCAGTTATGACATGGCTCCATGCCTTTTTCATCACAATGATCCATGCCCTTTTCATCACAAGGCTCCAAAAACCCTGTAATCACAATGCTCCATGCCCCTGTCATCACAAAACTCCATGACGCATGTCATTAGAATGCTCCATGGACTTCTCATCACAATGCTCCATGCCATTGTCATCACAATGCTTCATGACCTTTGTCATCTCAATGCTCAATAAACTTGTCATCACAATGCTCACTGACACTTGTCGTCAGAATGCTCATTGAAACCTGTCATGAAAAGGCTCCATGCCGTTTTCATTACAATGCTCCATGCCCTTTTCATCACAATGCTCCATGCCATTGTCATCACAATACTCCACAAGATGGTGATCAGAATGCTCCATTACACTTGTCATCACAATGCTACATGCCCCTTGTCATTACAGTGCTCCTAGACATTCGTCATCACAATTATCCATGGTCTTCTCATCGCAATGCTCCACGGTCTTGCCATCACAATGCTCCATGCCCTGGTCATCCCAATGCTCCATGTGCATTGTCATCACAATTCTCCTCGTCCCTGTCATCACTATGTTCCATGACACTTCTCATCATAATGTTACATGATCGTGTCATCACAATGCTCCATGCACTTGTCATCGCAATGCTCAATGACCCTTTTCATAGCAAGCTCCATGCGCTTGTCATCACAGTGCTTCACGACATTGTCTTCAAAATTCTCAATGGCCCTTGGCATCACAATGCTCCATGTCCTTGTCATCACAATGCTCCATGCCATTGTCATCACAATGGACCCTGACATACGTCATCACAATGCTCCTTGACACCTGCCTTCACAATACTCCATGACATTCTCATCACAATGATCCATGCCCTTGACTTCACAATGCTCCAAGACACCTGTAATCACAAAGCTCCATGCCCCTTATCTTCACAATGCTCCATGACCCCTGTCCTCACAATGCTGCATGAGTACTGTCATCTCAACCCTCCATGACCCCTGACAAAACAATGATCCGGGACGCTTCTCATCAAAATTCTCCATGACCATTGTCATCCCAATGCTCCATGAAACCTGTAATCACAATGAACCGTGACGCCTGTCATCACAGTGCTCCATGACACTTGTCATCACGATGCTCCATGCCTTTGTCATCAAAATGCTACATGACTTTGTCATCATAATGCTCCCTGCCCTTCTCATCACAATGTACCATGCCCTTGACCTCAATATGCTTCATCACCTTTGTCATCACAAATCTCCATGATCCTTGGCACCACAGTGCTCCATGCCACTGTCATCACACTGCTCCATGAACCCTCTCATCACATTGCTCCATGCCCCTGTCATCACAAAGCTCCATGACGCTTGTCATCACAATGTTCCATGCCCTTCTCATCACAATGCTCCATGCCCTTGTAATTACATTCCTCCATGACCCATGTATCACAATGTTCCATGCCCTTGTCATCACAATGCTGCATGCACACTCTCATCACAATAATCCATGAAACTTCTCAGACCAATGCTCTATGCCCTTGTTATCACAATGCTCCATTACCCCTGTCATAACAATGATCCATGACCTCGGTCATCACAAACTTTCAAGGCCTTGTCATCACAAGGCTCCGTGACACTTGTCATCTCAATGCTCCAAGACGCCTGCAATTACAATGCCCCATGCCCTTGTCATCACAAAGCTCCATGACACATGTCGTCAGAATGCTCCTTGGCCCTCTCAGCACAATGCTCCATGCTCTTGTCATCACGATGTTCCTAGACCCCCGTCATCACAATTCTCCATGACCCCTGGCATCACAGTGCACCATCCCCATCATCATAATGCTTCATGCTATTTTCATCACAATGAAATCAAAATGCACCATGACCTCTGGCATCACAATGCTTCAAACACTTGTGATCACAATGTTCCATGACACTTGTCATCACACCGCCCCATGACGCACCTATTCACCATTATCTTTGGACTTCTCTTCACAATGCTCCATGCCCATTCCATCACAATGCTCCATGCCATTGTCATCACAATACTCCACAAGATGGTCATCAGAATGCTCCATGACACTTGTCATCACAATGCTAAATGACCCCTGTCCTCACAATGCTCCATGCCCCTTGTCATTACAGTGCTCCAAGACACTCGTCATCACAATTATCCAAGGTCTTCGCATCACAATGCTCCACGGTCTTGCCATCACAAAACTCCATGCCCTGATCATCCCAATGCTCCATGTCCATTGTCATAACAATTCTCAACGTCCTTGTCATCACAATGGTCCAGGACACTTCACATCATAATGTTACATGCATATGTCAGCACAATTCTCCATTCACTTGTCATCGCAATGCTCCATGACCCTTGTCATAGCATGCTCCGTGCACTTGTCATCACAGTGCTTCACGACCTTGTCATCAAAATTCTCAAAGGCCCTTGTTATCACAATGCCCCATTCCCATGTCATCACAATTCTCCATGCCCTTGTCATCACAAAGCTCCATGACGCATGTCATCAGAATCCTCCATGGCCTTCTCATCACAATGATCCATGCCCATGTCATCACCATGCTCCAAGACCCCTGTCATCACAATGCTCCATGCCCCTTTTCATCTCAATACTCCATGCACCCTTTCATCACAATGCACCATGAACATCATCATAATGCTTCTTGCTATTGTCATCACAATGAAATCAAAATGCTCCATGACCTCTCTCATCAGAATGCTCCAAAGGCTTCTGATCACAATGTTCCATAACATTTGTCATCACAACGCCCAATAACGCTCCTCATCACATTTACCCATGGTCTTCTCATCACAATGCTCCATGACCTTTGTCATCACAATGCTCAATACACTTCTCATCACAATGCTCCCTGACACTTGACATCAGTATCCTCCTTGAAGCCTGTCATGACAAGGCTCCATGCCTTTTTCATCACAATGATCCATGCCCTTTTCATCACAACGCTCCAAGCACACTGCACTCACAATGCTCCATGCCCTTGTCATCACAAAGTCCACGATGCATGTCATCAGAAAGCTCCATGGCCTTCTCATCACAATGCTCCATGCCCTTGTCATCACAATACTCCAAGACCCTTGTAATCAGAGTGTTCCATGTCCATTATCATCAGAATGCTCCATGAGATTTGTCATCACAAGGCTCAATGGTCTTCTCATAACAATGCTCCAGAACCTTGTCATCACAGTTCTCCATTCCTTTATCACCACAACGCCCCATGACACCTGTCATCACATTACTCCATGAATATTTTGCCCACAATGATCCATGCCTTTGTCAGCAAAATGCTACATGACTTTGTCATCACAATGCTCCATGCGCTTGTCTTCACAATCTTCCCTTACCATTGTCATCCCAATCCTCCATAAAACTTGGGATCACATTGATTCATGCCCTTGTCATCACGATGCTCCACGCCTCTTGATATCAAAAGGCTCCATAACCACTGTCATCACAATGCTCCAAACCCTTGTGATCACAATGTTCCATAACACTTGTCATCACAATGCCCTATGACGCTCGTCATCACAATTATCCATGGTCTTTTGATCACAATGCTCCCTGAACTTTGTCATCCAATGCTCAATACAGTTGTCATCACAACGCTCCCTGACCCTTGTCGTCACTATGCTCCTTGAACACAGTCATGACATGGCTCCATGCCTTTTTCATCACAATGATCCATGCCCTTTTCATCACAAGGCTCCAAGAACCCTGTAATCACTATGCTCCATGCCCCTGTCATCACAAAGCTCCATGACACATGTCATCAGAATGCTCCATGGACTTCTCATCACAATGCTCCATGCCTTTGTCATCACAATGCTCCAAGAGCCCTCTAATCACAAGGCTCCATGCCCCTTTTCATCAGAATGCTCCATGAGACTTGTCATCACCAGGCTCCTGGTCTACTCATCATAATGCTCCAGGATCTTGTCATCACAATGCTCCTTTCCCTTTTCATCAATATGCTCCATGAAACCTGTCATCACAATACTCCATGAATATTTTAAGACCAATGCTCCATACCCTTGTTATCCCAATGCTCAATGACCACTGTAATCACCATGCTCCATGCCTTTGTCAGGAAAATCCTACATGAACTTGCCATCACAATGCTCCATGCGCTTGTCATCACAATCCTCCATGAAACTTGGGATCACATGGCCCCATACACTTGTCATCACAATGCTCCATGGTCCTTGAAATCACTGTGCTCCATGACCTCTGTCATCACAATGCTACCAACACTTGTGATCACAATGCTCCATAGCACTTTGCATCACAATGCTCCATGCCATTGTCATCACAATGCTTCATGAATTTTGTCATCACAATGCTCCCTGACACTTGTCGTCAGAATGCTCATTGAAACCTGTCATGAAAAGGCTCCATGCCGTTTTCATCACAATGCTCCATGCCCTTTTCATCACAATGCTCCATGCCATTGTCATCACAATACTCCACAAGATGGTGATCAGAATGCTCCATTACACTAGTCATCACAATGCTACATGCCCCTTGTCATTACAGTGCTCCAAGACACTCGTCATCACAATTATCCATGGCCTTCTCATCGCAATGCTCCACGGTCTTGCCATCACAATACTCCATGCCCTGGTCATCCCAATGCTCCATGTGCATTGTCATCACAATTCTCCTCGTCCCTGTCATCACTATGTTCCATGACACTTCTCATCATAATGTTACATGATCGTGTCATCACAATTCTCCATGCACTTGTCATCGCAATGCTCAATGACCCTTTTCATAGCAAGCTCCATGCGCTTGTCATCACAGTGCTTCACGACATTGTCTTCAAAATTCTCAATGGCCCTTGGCATCACAATGCTCCCTGTCATTGTCATCATAATGCTCCATGCCATTGTCATCACAATGGACCCTGACATACGTCATCACAATGCTCCTTGACACCTGCCTTCACAATACTCCATGACATTGTCATCCCAATGATCCATGCCCTTGTCTTCACAATGCTCCAAGACCCCTGTAATCACAAAGCTCCATGCCCCTTATCTTCACAATGCTCCATGACCCCTGTCCCCACAATGCTGCATGAGTACTGTCATCTCAACCCTCCATGACCCCTGACAAAACAATGATCCGGGAGGCTTCTCATCAAAATTCTCCATGACCATTTTCATCCCAATGCTCCATGAAACCTGTAATCACAATGAACCGTGACGCCTGTCATCACAGTGCTCCATGACACTTGTCATCACGATGCTCCATGCCTTTGTCATCAAAATGCTACATGACCATGTCATC
This sequence comes from Mesoplodon densirostris, assembly GCF_025265405.1. Lineage (NCBI taxonomy): Eukaryota > Metazoa > Chordata > Mammalia > Artiodactyla > Ziphiidae > Mesoplodon > Mesoplodon densirostris. The sequence continues at coordinate 5,820,109 of NW_026778236.1, read as the reverse complement.
ATATTGCTCCCTGCCCTTCTCATCACAATGTACCATGCCCTTGACCTCAATATGCTTCATGACTTTTGTCATCACAAATCTCCATGACCCTTTGCACCACAGTGCTCCATGCCACTGTCATCACACTGCTCCATGAACCCTCTCATCACATTGCTCCATGCCCCTGTCATCACAAAGCTCCATGACGCTTGTCATCACAATGTTCCATGCCCTTCTCATCACAATGCTCCATGTCCTTGTCATTACATTCCTCCATGACCCATGTATCACAATGTTCCATGCCCTGATTATCTCAATGCTCCATGTCCATTGTCATAACAATTCTCAACGTCCTTGTCATCACAATGGTCCATGACACTTCACATCATGTTACATGCACATGTCAGCACAATTCTCCATTCACTTGTTATCACAATGCTCCATGACCCTTGTCAGAGCAAGCTCCATGCACTTGTCATCACAGTGCTTCACGACCTTGTCATCAAAATTCTCAGTGGCCCTTGTCATCACAATGCTCCATTCCCTTGTCATCACAATGCTCCATGCCCTTGTCATCACAAAGCTCCCTGACGCATGTCATCAGAATCCTCCATGGCCTTCTCATCACAATGCTCCATGCCCATGCCATCACCATGCTCCAAGACCCCTGTAATCACAATGCTCCATGCCCCTTTTCATCTCAATACTCCATGGACCCTTTCATCACAATGCACCATGAACATCATCATAATGCTTCTTGCTATTGTCATCACAATGAAATCAAAATGCTCCATGACCTCTCTCATCAGAATGCTCCAAACGCTTGTGATCACAATGTTCCATAACACTTGTCATCACAACGCCCATGACGCTCGTCATCACAATTATCCATGGTCTTCTCATCACAATGCTCCATGACCTTTGTCATCACAATGCTCAATACACTTGTCATCACAATGCTCCCTGACACTTGACATCAGTATGCTCCTTGAAGCCTGTCATGACAAGGCTCCATGCCTTTTTCATCACAATGCTCCATGCCCTTGTCATCACAAAGTCCATGATGCATGTCATCAGAAAGCTCCATGGCCTTCTCATCACAATGCTCCATGCCCTTGTCATCACAATACTCCAAGAACCTTGTAATCACAGTGTTCCATGTCCATTATCATCAGAATGCTCCATGAGATTTGTCATCACAAGGCTCAATGATCTTCTCATAACAATGCTCCAGAACCTTGTCATCACAGTGCTCCATTCCCTTATCACCACAATGCCCCATGACACCTGTCATCACATTACTCCATGAATATATTGCCCACAATGATCCATGCCTTTGTCAGCAAAATGCTACATGACTTTGTCATCACAATGCTCCATGCGCTTGTCTTCACAATCTTCCCTTACCATTGTCATCCCAATCCTCCATAAAACTTGGGATCCCATTGCTTCATGCCCTTGTCATCACAATGCTCCACGCTAATTGAAATCAAAAGGCTCCATGACCTCTGGCATCACAATGCTCCAAACCCTTGTGATCACTGTGTTCCATAACACTTGTCATCACAATGCCCTATGACGCTCGTCATCACAATTATCCATGGTCTTATCATCACAATGCTCCTGACCATGGTCATCCAATGCTCAATACATTTGTCATCACAACTCTCCCGAACCCTTGTCATCACTATGCTCCTTGAACGCAGTCATGACATGGCTCCATGCCTTTTTCATCACAATGATCCATGCCCTTTTCATCACAAGGCTCCAAGAACCCTGTAATCACAATGCCCCATGCCCCTGTCATCACAAAACTCCATGACGCATGTCATTAGAATGCTCCATGGACTTCTCATCACAATGCTCCATGCCATTATCATCACAATGCTTCATGACCTTTGTCATCTCAATGCTCAATAAACTTGTCATCACAATGCTCACTGACACTTCTCGTCAGAATGCTCATTGAAACCTGTCATGAAAAGGCTCCATGCTGTTTTCATCACAATGCTCCATGCCCTTTTCATCACAATGCTCCATGCCATTGTCATCACAATACTCCACAAGATGGTGATCAGAATGCTCCATTACACTTGTCATCACAATGCTACATGCCCCTTGTCATTACAGTGCTCCTAGACATTCGTCATCACAATTATCCATGGTCTTCTCATCGCAATGCTCCACGGTCTTGCCATCACAATGCTCCATGCCCTGGTCATCCCAATGCTCCATGTGCATTGTCATCACAATTCTCCTCGTCCCTCTCATCACTATGTTCCATGACACTTCTCATCATAATGTTACATGATCGTGTCATCACAATGCTCCATGCACTTGTCATCGCAATGCTCAATGACCCTTTTCATAGCAAGCTCCATGCGCTTGTCATCACAGTGCTTCACGACATTGTCTTCAAAATTCTCAATGGCCCTTGGCATCACAATGCTCCATGTCCTTGTCATCACAATGCTCCATGCCATTGTCATCACAATGGACCCTGACATACGTCATCACAATGCTCCTTGACACCTGCCTTCACAATACTCCATGACATTGTCATCACAATGATCCATGCCCTTGTCTTCACAATGCTCCAAGACCCCTGTAATCACAAAGCTCCATGCCCCTTATCTTCACAATGCTCCATGACCCCTGTCCTCACAATGCTGCATGAGTACTGTCATCTCAACCCTCCATGACCCCTGACAAAACACTGATCCGGGACGCTTCTCATCAAAATTCTCCGTGACCATTGTCATCCCAATGCTCCATGAAACCTGTAATCACAATGAACCGTGACGCCTGTCATCACAGTGCTCCATGACACTTGTCATCACGATGCTCCATGCCTTTGTCATCAAAATGCTACATGACCTTGTCATCATAATGCTCCCTGCCCTTCTCATCACAATGTACCATGACCTTGACCTCAATATGCTTCATGACCTTTGTCATCACATATCTCCATGACCCTTGGCACCACAGTGCTCCACGCCACTGTCATCACACTGCTCCATGAACCCTCTCATCACATTGCTCCATGCCCCTGTCATCACAAAACTCCATGACACTTGTCAACACAATGTTCCATGCCCTTCTCATCACAATGCTCCATGTCCTTGTCATTACATTCCTCCATGACCCATTTATCACAATGTTCCATGCCCTTGTCATCACAATGCTGCATGTACACTATCATCACAATAATCCATGAAACTTCTCAGACCAATGCTCTATGCCCTTTTTATCACAATGCTCCATTACCCCTGTCATAGCAATGCTCCATGACCTCGGTCATCACAATGTTCCACGGCCTTGTCATCACAAGGCTCCATGACACTTGGCATCTCAATGCTCCAAGACACCTGCCATTACAATGCCCCATGCCCTTGTCATCACAAAGCTCCATGAAACATGTCGTCAAAATGCTCCTTGGCCCTCTCAGCACAATGCTCCTTGCTCTTGTCATCATGATGCTCCTAGACCCCTGTCATCACAATCCTCCATGACCCCTGGCATCACAGTGCACCATCCCCATCATCATAATGCTTCATGCTATTGTCATCACAATGAAATCAAAATGCACCATGACCTCTGGCATCACAATGCTTCAAACCCTTGTGATCACAATGTTCCATGACACTTGTCATCACAACGCCCCATGACGCTCCTCTTAACCATTATCTGTGGACTTCTCTTCACAATGCTCCATGCCCTTTCCATCACAATGCTCCATGCCATTGTCATCACAATACTCCACAAGATGGTCATCAGAATGCTCCATGACACTTGTCATCACAATGCTAAATGACCCCTGTCCTCACAATGTTCCATGCCCCTTGTCATTACAGTACTCCAAGACACTCGTCATCACAATTATCCAAGGTCTTCGCATCACAATGCTCCACGGTCTTGCCATCACAAAGCTCCATGCCCTGATCATCCCAATGCTCCATGTCCATTGTCATAACAATTCTCAACGTCCTTGTCATCACAATGGTCCATGACACTTCACATCATAATGTTACATGCACATGTCAGCACAACTCTCCATTCACTTGTCATCGCAATGCTCCATGACCCTTGTCATAGCAAGCTCCATGCACTTGTCACAACAGTGCTTCACGACCTTGTCATCAAAATTCTCAATGGCCCTTGTCATCACAATGCCCCATTCCCTTGTCATCACAATGCTCCATGCCCTTGTCATCACAAAGCTCCATGACGCATGTCATCAGAATCCTCCATGGCCTTCTCATCACAATGCTCCATGCCCATGTCATCACCATTCTCCAAGACCCCTGTCGTCACAATGCTCCATGCCCCTTTTCATCTCAATACACCATGGACCCTTTCATCACAATGCACCATGAACAACATCATAATGCTTCTTGCTATAGTCATCACAATGAAATCAAAATGCTCCATGACCTCTGTCATCAGAATGCTCCAAAATCTTGTGATCACAATGTTCTATAACACTTGTCATCACAACGCCCAATGACGCTCGTCATTACAATTATCCATGGTCTTCTCATCACAATGCTCCATGACCTTTGTCATCACAATGCTCAATACACTTGTCATCACAATGCTCCCTGACACTTGACATCAGTATGCTCCTTGAAGCCTGTCATGACAAGGCTCCATGCCTTTTTCATCACAATGCTCCATGCCCTTGTCATCACAAAGTCCATGATGCATGTCATCAGAAAGCTCCATGGCCTTCTCATCACAATGCTCCATGCCCTTGTCATCACAATACTCCAAGAACCTTGTAATCACAGTGTTCCATGTCCATTATCATCAGAATGCTCCATGAGATTTGTCATCACAAGGCTCAATGATCTTCTCATAACAATGCTCCAGAACCTTGTCATCACAGTGCTCCATTCCCTTATCACCACAATTCCCCATGACACCTGTCATCACATTACTCCATGAATATATTGCCCACAATGATCCATGCCTTTGTCAGCAAAATGCTACATGACTTTGTCATCACAATGCTCCATGCGCTTGTCTTCACAATCTTCCCTTACCATTGTCATCCCAATCCTCCATAAAACTTGGGATCCCATTGCTTCATGCCCTTGTCATCACAATGCTCCACGCCAATTGAAATCAAAAGGCTCCATGACCTCTGTCATCACAATGCTCCAAACACTTGTGATCACAGTGTTCCATAACACTTGTCATCACAATGCCCTATGACGCTCGTCATCACAATTATCCATGGTCTTATCATCACAATGCTCCTGACCATGGTCATCCAATGCTCAATACAGTTGTCATCACAACGCTCCCGAACCCTTGTCATCACTATGCTCCTTGAACGCAGTCATGACATGGCTCCATGCCTTTTTCATCACAATGATCCATGCCCTTTTCATCACAAGGCTCCAAGAACACTGTAATCACAATGCTCCATGCCCCTGTCATCACAAAACTCCATGATGCATGTCATTAGAATGCTCCATGGACTTCTCATCACAATGCTCCATGCCATTGTCATCACAATGCTTCATGACCTTTGTCATCACAATGCTCAATAAACTTGTCATCACAATGCTCCCTGACACTTGTCGTCAGAATGCTCATTGAAACCTGTCATGAAAAGGCTCCATGCCGTTTTCATCACAATGCTCCATGCCCTTTTCATCACAATGCTCCATGCCATTGTCATCACAATACTCCACAAGATGGTGATCAGAATGCTCCATTACACTTGTCATCACAATGCTACATGCCCCTTGTCATTACAGTGCTCCAAGACACTCGTCATCACAATTATCCATGGTCTTCTCATCGCAATGCTCCACGGTCTTGCCATCACAATGTTCCATGCCCTGGTCATCCCAATGCTCCATGTGCATTGTCATCACAATTCTCCTCGTCCCTCTCATCACTATGTTCCATGACACTTCTCATCATAATGTTACATGATCGTGTCATCACAATGCTCCATGCACTTGTCATCGCAATGCTCAATGACCCTTTTCATAGCAAGCTCCATGCGCTTGTCATCACAGTGCTTCACGACATTGTCTTCAAAATTCTCAATGGCCCTTGGCATCACAATGCTCCATGTCCTTGTCATCACAATGCTCCATGCCATTGTCATCACAATGGACCCTGACATACGTCATCACAATGCTCCTTGACACCTGCCTTCACAATACTCCATGACATTCTCATCACAATGATCCATGCCCTTGTCTTCACAATGCTCCAAGACCCCTGTAATCACAAAGCTCCATGCCCCTTATCTTCACAATGCTCCATGACCCCTGTCCTCACAATGCTGCATGAGTACTGTCATCTCAACCCTCCATGACCCATGACAAAACAATGATCCGGGAGGCTTCTCATCAAAATTCTCCATGACCATTTTCATCCCAATGCTCCAGAAAACCTGTAATCACAATGAACCGTGACGCCTGTCATCACAGTGCTCCATGACACTTGTCATCACGATGCTCCATGCCTTTGTCATCAAAATGCTACATGACCTTGTCATCATAATGCTCCCTGCCCTTCTCATCACAATGTACCATGCCCTTGACCTCAATATGCTTCATGACTTTTGTCATCACAAATCTCCATGACCCTTTGCACCACAGTGCTCCATGCCACTGTCATCACACTGCTCCATGAACCCTCTCATCACATTGCTCCATGCCCCTGTCATCACAAAGCTCCATGACGCTTGTCATCACAATGTTTCATGCCGTCCTCCTCCCAATGCTCCATGCCCTTCTCATCACAATGCTCCATGCCCTTGTCATTACATTCCTCCATGACCCATGTATCACAATGTTCCATGCCCTTGTCATCACAATGCTGCATGCACACTCTCATCACAATAATCCATGAAACTTCTCAGAACAATGCTCTATGCCCTTGTTATCACAATGCTCCATTACCCCTGTCATAACAATGCTCCATGACCTCGGTCATCACAATGTTCCACGGCCTTGTCACCACAAGGCTCCATGACACTTGTCATCTCAATGCTCCAAGACGCCTGCAATTACAATGCCCCATGTCCTTTCCATCACAATGCTCCATGCCATTGTCATCACAATACTCCACAAGATGGTCATCAGAATGCTCCATGACACTTGTCATCACAATGCTAAATGACCCCTGTCCTCACAATGTTCCATGCCCCTTGTCATTACAGTACTCCAAGACACTCGTCATCACAATTATCCAAGGTCTTCGCATCACAATGCTCCACGGTCTTGCCATCACAAAGCTCCATGCCCTGATCATCCCAATGCTCCATGTCCATTGTCATAACAATTCTCAACGTCCTTGTCATCACAATGGTCCATGACACTTCACATCATAATGTTACATGCACATGTCAGCACAACTCTCCATTCACTTGTCATCGCAATGCTCCATGACCCTTGTCATAGCAAGCTCCATGCACTTGTCACAACAGTGCTTCACGACCTTGTCATCAAAATTCTCAATGGCCCTTGTCATCACAATGCCCCATTCCCTTGTCATCACAATGCTCCATGCCCTTGTCATCACAAAGCTCCATGACGCATGTCATCAGAATCCTCCGTGGCCTTCTCATCACAATGCTCCATGCCCATGTCATCACCATTCTCCAAGACCCCTGTCATCACAATGCTCCATGCCCCTTTTCATCTCAATACACCATGGACCCTTTCATCACAATGCACCATGAACAACATCATAATGCTTCTTGCTATAGTCATCACAATGAAATCAAAATGCTCCATGACCTCTGTCATCAGAATGCTCCAAAATCTTGTGATCACAATGTTCTATAACACTTGTCATCACAACGCCCAATGACGCTCGTCATCACAATTATCCATGGTCTTCTCATCACAATGCTCCATGACCTTTGTCATCACAATGCTCAATACACTTGTCATCACAATGCTCCCTGACACTTGACATCAGTATGCTCCTTGAAGCCTGTCATGACAAGGCTCCATGCCTTTTTCATCACAATGCTCCATGCCCTTGTCATCACAAAGTCCATGATGCATGTCATCAGAAAGCTCCATGGCCTTCTCATCACAATGCTCCATGCCCTTGTCATCACAATACTCCAAGAACCTTGTAATCACAGTGTTCCATGTCCATTATCATCAGAATGCTCCATGAGATTTGTCATCACAAGGCTCAATGATCTTCTCATAACAATGCTCCAGAACCTTGTCATCACAGTGCTCCATTCCCTTATCACCACAATTCCCCATGACACCTGTCATCACATTACTCCATGAATATTTTCCCCACAATGCTCCATGCCTTTGTCAGCAAAATGCTACATGACTTTGTCATCACAATGCTCCATGCGCTTGTCTTCACAATCTTCCCTTACCATTGTCATCCCAATCCTCCATAAAACTTGGGATCCCATTGCTTCATGCCCTTGTCATCACAATGCTCCACGCTAATTGAAATCAAAAGGCTCCATGACCTCTGTCATCACAATGCTCCAAACACTTGTGATCACAGTGTTCCATAACACTTGTCATCACAATGCCCTATGACGCTCGTCATCACAATTATCCATGGTCTTATCATCACAATGCTCCTGACCATGGTCATCCAATGCTCAATACAGTTGTCATCACAACGCTCCCGAACCCTTGTCATCACTATGCTCCTTGAACGCAGTCATGACATGGCTCCATGCCTTTTTCATCACAATGATCCATGCCCTTTTCATCACAAGGCTCCAAGAACACTGTAATCACAATGCTCCATGCCCCTGTCATCACAAAACTCCATGATGCATGTCATTAGAATGCTCCATGGACTTCTCATCACAATGCTCCATGCCATTGTCATCACAATGCTTCATGACCTTTGTCATCACAATGCTCAATAAACTTGTCATCACAATGCTCCCTGACACTTGTCGTCAGAATGCTCATTGAAACCTGTCATGAAAAGGCCCCATGCCGTTTTCATCACAATGCTCCATGCCCTTTTCATCACAATGCTCCATGCCATTGTCATCACAATACTCCACAAGATGTTGATCAGAATGCTCCATTACACTTGTCATCACAATGCTACATAGCCCTTGTCATTACAGTGCTCCAAGACATTCATCATCACAATTATCCATGGTCTTCTCATCGCAATGCTCCACGGTATTGCCATCACAAGGCTCCATGCCCTGGTCATCCCAATGCTCCATGTGCATTGTCATCACAATTCTCCTCGTCCCTGTCATCACTATGTTCCATGACACTTCTCATCATAATGTTACATGATCGTGTCATCACAATGCTCCATGCGCTTGTCATCGCAATGCTCAATGACCCTTTTCATAGCAAGCTACATGCGCTTGTCATCACAGTGCTTCACGACATTGTCTTCAAAATTCTCAATGGCCCTTGGCATCACAATGCTCCATGTCCTTGTCATCACAATGCTCCATGCCATTGTCATCACAATGGACCCTGACATACGTCATCACAATGCTCCTTGACACCTGCCTTCACAATACTCCATGACATTCTCATCACAATGATCCATGCCCTTGTCTTCACAATGCTCCAAGACCCCTGTAATCACAAAGCTCCATGCCCCTTATCTTCACAATGCTCCATGACCCCTGTCCTCACAATGCTGCATGAGTACTGTCATCTCAACCCTCCATGACCCCTGACAAAACAATGATCCGGGACGCTTCTCATCAAAATTCTCCATGACCATTGTCATCCCAATGCTCCATGAAACCTGTAATCACAATGAACCGTGACGCCTGTCATCACAGTGCTCCATGACACTTGTCATCACGATGCTCCATGCCTTTGTCATCAAAATGCTACAGGACTTTGTCATCATAATGCTCCCTGCCCTTCTCATCACAATGTACCATGCCCTTGACCTCAATATGCTTCATGACCTTTGTCATCACAAATCTCCATGATCCTTGGCACCACAGTGCTCCATGCCACTGTCATCACACTGCTCCATGAACCCTCTCATCACATTGCTCCATGCCCCTGTCATCGCAAAGCTCCATGACGCTTGTCATCACAATGTTCCATGCCCTTCTCATCACAATGCTCCATGCCCTTGTCATTACATTCCTCCATGACCCATGTATCACAATGTTCCATGCCCTTGTCTTCACAATGCTGCATGCACACTCTCATCAAAATAATCCATGAAACTTCTCAGACCAATGCTCTATGCCCTTGTTATCACAATGCTCCATTACCCCTGTCATAACAATGATCCATGACCTCGGTCATCACAAACTTCCAAGGCCTTGTCATCACAAGGCTCCGTGACACTTGTCATCTCAATGCTCCAAGACGCCTGCAATTACAATGCCCCATGCCCTTGTCATCACAAAGCTCCATGACACATGTCGTCAGAATGCTCCTTGGCCCTCTCAGCACAATGCTCCATGCTCTTGTCATCACGATGCTCCTAGACCCCCGTCATCACAATCCTCCATGACCCCTGGCATCACAGTGCACCATCCCCATCATCATAATGCTTCATGCTATTGTCATCACAATGAAATCAAAATGCACCATGACCTCTGGAATCACAATGCTTCAAAGCCTTGTGATCACAATGTTCCATGACACTTGTCATCACAACGCCCCATGACGCTCCTCTTCACCATTATCTGTGGACTTCTCTTCACAATGCTCCATGCCCTTTCCATCACAATGTTCCATGCCATTGTCATCACAATACTCCACAAGATGGTCATCAGAATGCTCCATGACACTTGTCATCACAATGCTAAATGACCCCTGTCCTCACAATGCTCCATGCCCCTTGTCATTACAGTACTCCAAGACAATCGTCATCACAATTATCCAAGGTCTTCACATCACAATGCTCCACGGTCTTGCCATCACAAAGCTCCATGCCCTGATCAACACAATGCTCCATGTCCATTGTCATAACAATTCTCAACGTCCTTGTCATCACAATGGTCCATGACACTTCACATCATAATGTTACATGCACATGTCAGCACAATTCTCCATTCACTTGTCATCACAATGCTCCATGACCCTTGCCATAGCATGCTCCATGCCCTCGTCATCACAGTGCTTCACGACCTTGTCATCAAAATTCTCAATGGCCCTTGTCATCACAATGCCCCATTCCCTTGTCATCACAATGCTCCATGCCCTTGTCATCACAAAGCTCCATGACGCATGTCATCAGAATCCTCCATGGCGTTCTCATCACAATGCTCCATGCCCATGTCATCACCATGCTCCAAGACCCCTGTCATCACAATGCTCCATGCCCCTTTTCATCTCAATACTCCATGGACCCTTTCATCACAATGCACCATGAACATCATCATAATGCTTCTTGCTATGGTCATCACAATGAAATCAAAATGCTCCATGACCTCTCTCATCAGAATGCTCCAAACGCTTCTGATCACAATGTTCCATAACCTTTGTCATCACAACGCCCAATAACGCTCCTCCTCACATTTACCCATGGTCTTCTCATCACAATGCTCCATGACCTTTGTCATCACAATGCTCAATACACTTCTCATCACAATGCTCCCTGACACTTGACATCAGTATGCTCCTTGAAGCCTGTCATGACAAGGCTCCATGCCTTTTTCATCACAATGATCCATGCCCTTTTCTTCACAACGCTCCAAGCACACTGCACTCACAATGCTCCATGCCCTTGTCATCACAAAGTCCACGATGCATGTCATCAGAAAGCTCCATGGCCTTCTCATCACAATGCTCCATGCCCTTGTCATCACAATACTCCAAGACCCTTGTAATCACAGTGTTCCATGTCCATTATCATCAGAATGCTCCATGAGATTTGTCATCACAAGGCTCAATGGTCTTCTCATAACAATTCTCCAGAACCTTGTCATCACAGTTCTCCATTCCCTTATCACCACAACGCCCCATGACACCTGTCATCACATTACTCCATGAATATTTTGCCCACAATGATCCATGCCTTTGTCAGCAAAATGCTACATGACTTTGTCATCACAATGCTCCATGCGCTTGTCTTCACAATCTTCCCTTACCATTGTCATCCCAATCCTCCATAAATCTTGGGATCACATTGATTCATGCCCTTGTCATCACGATGCTCCACGCCTCTTGATATCAAAAGGCTCCATAACCACTGTCATCACAATGCTCCAAACCCTTGTGATCACAATGTTCCATAACACTTGTCATCACAATGCCCTATGACGCTCGTCATCACAATTATCCATGGTCTTTTGATCACAATTCTCCCTGAACTTTGTCATCCAATGCTCAATACAGTGGTCATCACAACGCTCCCTGACCCTTGTCGTCACTATGCTCCTTGAACACAGTCATGACATGGCTCCATGCCTTTTTCATCACAATGATCCATGCCCTTTTCATCACAAGGCTCCAAGAACCCTGTAATCACTATGCTCCATGCCCCTGTCATCACAAAACTCCATGACACATGTCATCAGAATGCTCCATGGACTTCTCATCACAATGCTCCATGCCTTTGTCATCACAATGCTCCAAGAGCCCTCTAATCACAAGTCTCCATGTCCCTTTTCATCAGAATGCTCCATGAGACTTGTCATCACCAGGCTCCTGGTCTACTCATCATAATGCTCCAGGAACTTGTCATCACAATGCTCCTTTCCCTTTTCATCAATATGCTCCATGAAACCTGTCATCACAATACTCCATGAATATTTTAAGCCCAATGCTCCATACCCTTGTTATCCCAATGCTCAATGACCACTGTAATCACCATGCTCCATGCCTTTGTCAGGAAAATCCTACATGAACTTGCCATCACAATGCTCCATGCGCTTGTCATCACAATCCTCCATGAAACTTGGGATCACATTGCCCCATACACTTGTCATCACAATGCTCCATGGTCCTTGAAATCACTGTGCTCCATGACCTCTGTCATCACAATGCTACCAACACTTGTGATCACAATGCTCCATAGCACTTTTCATCACAATGCTCCATGCCATTGTCATCACAATGCTTCATGAATTTTGTCATCACAATGCTCCCTGACACTTGTTGTCAGAATGCTCATTGAAACCTGTCATGAAAAGGCTCCATGCCGTTTTCATCACAATGCTCCATGCCCTTTTCATCACAATGCTCCATGCCATTGTCATCACAATACTCCACAAGATGGTGATCAGAATGCTCCATTACACTAGTCATCACAATGCTACATGCCCCTTGTCATTACAGTGCTCCAAGACACTCGTCATCACAATTATGCATGGCCTTCTCATCGCAATGCTCCACGGTCTTGCCATCACAATACTCCATGCCCTGGTCATCCCAATGCTCCATGTGCATTGTCATCACAATTCTCCTCGTCCCTGTCATCACTATGTTCCATGACACTTCTCATCATAATGTTACATGATCGTGTCATCACAATGCTCCATGCACTTGTCATCGCAATGCTCAATGACTCTTTTCATAGCAAGCTCCATGCGCTTGTCATCACAGTGCTTCACGACATTGTCTTCAAAATTCTCAATGGCCCTTGGCATCACAATGCTCCCTGTCCTTGTCATCATAATGATCCATGCCATTGTCATCACAATGGACCCTGACATACGTCATCACAATGCTCCTTGACACCTGCCTTCACAATACTCCATGACATTCTCATCACAATGATCCATGCCCTTGTCTTCACAATGCTCCAAGACCCCTGTAATCACAAAGCTCCATGCCCCTTATCTTCACAATGCTCCATGACCCCTGTCCCCACAATGCTGCATGAGTACTGTCATCTCAACCCTCCATGACCCCTGACAAAACAATGATCCGGGAAGCTTCTCATCAAATTTCTCCATGACCATTTTCATCCCAATGCTCCATGAAACCTGTAATCACAATGAACCGTGACGCCTGTCATCACAGTGCTCCATGACACTTGTCATCACGATGCTCCATGCCTTTGTCATCAAAATGCTACATGACCTTGTCATCATAATGCTCCCTGCCCTTCTCATCACAATGTACCATGCCCTTGACCTCAATATGCTTCATGACTTTTGTCATCACAAATCTCCATGACCCTTTGCACCACAGTGCTCCATGCCACTGTCATCACACTGCTCCATGAACCCTCTCATCACATTGCTCCATGCCCCTGTCATCACAAAGCTCCATGACGCTTGTCATCACAATGTTCCATGCCCTTCTCATCACAATGCTCCATGCCCTTGTCATTACATTCCTCCATGACCCATTTATCACAATGTTCCATGCACTGATCATCTCAATGCTCCATGTCCATTGTCATAACAATTCTCAACGTCCTTGTCATCACAATGGTCCATGACACTTCACATCATGTTACATGCACATGTCAGCACAATTCTCCATTCACTTGTTATCACAATGCTCCATGACCCTTGTCAGAGCAAGCTCCATGCACTTGTCATCACAGTGCTTCACGACCTTGTCATCAAAATTCTCAATGGCCCTTGTCATCACAATGCCCCATTCCCTTGTCATCACAATGATCCATGCCCTTGTCTTCACAATGCTCCAAGACCCCTGTAATCACAAAGCTCCATGCCCCTTATCTTCACAATGCTCCATGACCCCTGTCCTCACAATGCTGCATGAGTACTGTCATCTCAACCCTCCATGACCCCTGACAAAACAATGATCCGGGACGCTTCTCATCAAAATTCTCCATGACCATTGTCATCCCAATGCTCCATGAAACCTGTAATCACAATGAACCGTGACGCCTGTCATCACAGTGCTCCATGACACTTGTCATCACGATGCTCCATGCCTTTGTCATCAAAATGCTACAGGACTTTGTCATCATAATGCTCCCTGCCTTCTCATCACAATGTACCATGCCCTTGACCTCAATATGCTTCATGATCTTTGTCATCACAAATCTCCATGACCCTTGGCACCACAGTGCTCCATGCCACTGTCATCACACTGCTCCATGAACCCTCTCATCACATTGCTCCATGCCCCTGTCATCACAAAACTCCATGACACTTGTCATCACAATGTTCCATGCCCTTCTCATCAAAATGCTCCATGTCCTTGTCATTACATTCCTCCATGACCCATGTATCACAATGTTCCATGCCCTTGTCATCACAATGCTGCATGCACACTCTCATCACAATAATCCATGAAACTTCTCAGACCAATGCTCTATGCCCTTCTTATCACAATGCTCCATTACCCCTGTTATAGCAATGCTCCATGACCTCGGTCATTACAATGTTCCACGGCCTTGTCATCACAAGGCTCCGTGACACTTGGCATCTCAATGCTCCAAGACACCTGCTATTACAATGCCCCATGCCCTTGTCATCACAAAGCTCCATGACACATGTCGTCAAAATACTACTTGGCCCTCTCAGCACAATGCTCCATGCTCTTGTCATCATGATGCTCCTAGACACCTGTCATCACAATCCTCCATGACCACTGGCATCACAGTGCACCATCCCCATCATCATAATGCTTCATGCTATTGTCATCACAATGAAATCAAAATGCACCATGACCTCTGGAATCACAATGCTTCAAAGCCTTGTGATCACAATGTTCCATGACACTTGTCATCACAACGCCCCATGATGCTCCTCTTCACTATTATCTGTGGACTTCTCTTCACAATGCTCCATGCCCTTTCCATCACAATGTTCCATGCCATTGTCATCACAATACTCCACAAGATGGTCATCAGAATGCTCCATGACACTTGTCATCACAATGCTAAATGACCCCTGTCCTCACAATGCTCCATGCCCCTTGTCATTACAGTACTCCAAGACACTCGTCATCACAATTATCCAAGGTCTTCACATCACAATGCTCCACGGTCTTGCCATCACAAAGCTCCATGCCCTGATCAACACAATGCTCCATGTCCATTGTCATAACAATTCTCAACGTCCTTGTCATCACAATGGTCCATGACACTTCACATCATAATGTTACATGCACATGTCAGCACAATTCTCCATTCACTTGTCATCACAATGCTCCATGACCCTTGTCATAGCATGCTCCATGCACTCGTCATCACAGTGCTTCACGACCTTGTCATCAAAATTCTCAATGGCCCTTGTCATCACAATGCCCCATTCCCTTGTCATCACAATGCTCCATGCCCTTGTCATCACAAAGCTCCATGACGCATGTCATCAGAATCCTCCATGGCGTTCTCATCACAATGCTCCATGCCCATGTCATCACCATGCTCCAAGACCCCTGTCATCACAATGCTCCATGCCCCTTTTCATCTCAATACTCCATGGACCCTTTCATCACAATGCACCATGAACATCATCATAATGCTTCTTGCTATGGTCATCACAATGAAATCAAAATGCTCCATGACCTCTCTCATCAGAATGCTCCAAACGCTTCTGATCACAATGTTCCATAACCTTTGTCATCACAACGCCCAATAACGCTCGTCATCACATTTATCCATGGTCTTCTCATCACAATGCTCCATGACCTTTGTCATCACAATGCTCAATACACTTCTCATCACAATGCTCCCTGACACTTGACATCAGTATGCTCCTTGAAGCCTGTCATGACAAGGCTCCATGCCTTTTTCATCACAATGATCCATGCCCTTTTCATCACAACGCTCCAAGCACACTGCACTCACAATGCTCCATGCCCTTGTCATCACAAAGTCCACGATGCATGTCATCAGAAAGCTCCATGGCCTTCTCATCACAATGTTCCATGCCCTTGTCATCACAATACTCCAAGACCCTTGTAATCACAGTGTTCCATGTCCATTATCATCAGAATGCTCCATGAGATTTGTCATCACAAGGCTCAATGGTCTTCTCATAACAATTCTCCAGAACCTTGTCATCACAGTTCTCCATTCCCTTATCACCACAACGCCCCATGACACCTGTCATCACATTACTCCATGAATATTTTGCCCACAATGATCCATGCCTTTGTCAGCAAAATGCTACTTGACTTTGTCATCACAATGCTCCATGCGCTTGTCTTCACAATCTTCCCTTACCATTGTCATCCCAATCCTCCATAAAACTTGGGATCACATTGATTCATGCCCTTGTCATCACGATGCTCCACGCCTCTTGATATCAAAAGGCTCCATAACCACTGTCATCACAATGCTCCAAACCCTTGTGATCACAATGTTCCATAACACTTGTCATCACAATGCCCTATGACGCTCATCATCACAATTATCCATGGTCTTTTGATCACAATGCTCCCTGAACTTTGTCATCCAATGCTCAATACAGTGGTCATCACAACGCTCCCTGACCCTTGTCGTCACTATGCTCCTTGAACACAGTCATGACATGGCTCCATGCCTTTTTCATCACAATGATCCATGCCCTTTTCATCACAAGGCTCCAAGAACCCTGTAATCACTATGCTCCATGCCCCTGTCATCACAAAACTCCATGACACATGTCATCAGAATGCTCCATGGACTTCTCATCACAATGCTCCATGCCTTTGTCATCACAATGCTCCAAGAGCCCTCTAATCACAAGGCTCCATGCCCCTTTTCATCAGAATGCTCCATGAGA
Source organism: Mesoplodon densirostris (assembly GCF_025265405.1). Lineage (NCBI taxonomy): Eukaryota > Metazoa > Chordata > Mammalia > Artiodactyla > Ziphiidae > Mesoplodon > Mesoplodon densirostris. The sequence goes on along the minus strand of NW_026778236.1, from coordinate 5,802,516 downwards.
CTTGTCATCACCAGGCTCCTGTTCTACTCATCATAATGCTCCAGGAACTTGTCATCACAATGCTCCTTTCCCTTTTCATCAATATGCTCCATGAAACCTGTCATCACAATACTCCATGAATATTTTAAGCCCAATGCTCCATACCCTTGTTATCCCAATGCTCAATGACCACTGTAATCACCATGCTCCATGCCTTTGTCAGGAAAATCCTACATGAACTTGCCATCACAATGCTCCATGCGCTTGTCATCACAATCCTCCATGAAACTTGGGATCACATTGCCCCATACACTTGTCATCACAATGCTCCATGGTCCTTGAAATCACTGTGCTCCATGACCTCTGTCATCACAATGCTACCAACACTTGTGATCACAATGCTCCATAGCACTTTGCATCACAATGCTCCATGCCATTGTCATCACAATGCTTCATGAATTTTGTCATCACAATGCTCCCTGACACTTGTTGTCAGAATGCTCATTGAAACCTGTCATGAAAAGGCTCCATGCCGTTTTCATCACAATGCTCCATGCCCTTTTCATCACAATGCTCCATGCCATTGTCATCACAATACTCCACAAGATGGTGATCAGAATGCTCCATTACACTAGTCATCACAATGCTACATGCCCCTTGTCATTACAATGCTCCAAGACACTCGTCATCACAATTATGCATGGCCTTCTCATCGCAATGTTCCACGGTCTTGCCATCACAATACTCCATGCCCTGGTCATCCCAATGCTCCATGTGCATTGTCATCACAATTCTCCTCGTCCCTGTCATCACTATGTTCCATGACACTTCTCATCATAATGTTACATGATCGTGTCATCACAATTCTCCATGCACTTGTCATCGCAATGCTCAATGACCCTTTTCATAGCAAGCTCCATGCGCTTGTCATCACAGTGCTTCACGACATTGTCTTCAAAATTCTCAATGGCCCTTGGCATCACAATGCTCCATGTCCTTGTCATCACAATGCTCCATGCCATTGTCATCACAATGGACCCTGACATACGTCATCACAATGCTCCTTGACACCTGCCTTCACAATACTCCATGACATTCTCATCACAATGATCCATGCCCTTGTCTTCACAATGCTCCAAGACCCCTGTAATCACAAAGCTCCATGCCCCTTATCTTCACAATGCTCCATGACCCCTGTCCCCACAATGCTGCATGAGTACTGTCATCTCAACCCTCCATGACCCCTGACAAAACAATGATCCGGGAAGCTTCTCATCAAAATTCTCCAAGACCATTTTCATCCCAATGCTCCATGAAACCTGTAATCACAATGAACCGTGACGCCTGTCATCACAGTGCTCCATGACACTTGTCATCACGATGCTCCATGCCTTTGTCATCAAAATGCTACATGACCTTGTCATCATAATGCTCCCTGCCCTTCTCATCACAATGTACCATGCCCTTGACCTCAATATGCTTCATGACTTTTGTCATCACAAATCTCCATGACCCTTTGCACCACAGTGCTCCATGCCACTGTCATCACACTGCTCCATGAACCCTCTCATCACATTGCTCCATGCCCCTGTCATCACAAAGCTCCATGACGCTTGTCATCACAATGTTCCATGCCCTTCTCATCACAATGCTCCATGCCCTTGTCATTACATTCCTCCATGACCCATGTATCACAATGTTCCATGCCCTGATCATCTCAATGCTCCATGTCCATTGTCATAACAATTCTCAACGTCCTTGTCATCACAATGGTCCATGACACTTCACATCATGTTACATGCACATGTCAGCACAATTCTCCATTCACTTGTTATCACAATGCTCCATGACACTTGTCAGAGCAAGCTCCATGCACTTGTCATCACAGTGCTTCACGACCTTGTCATCAAAATTCTCAATGGCCCTTGTCATCACAATGCCCCATTCCCTTGTCATCACAATGCTCCATGCCCTTGTCATCACAAAGCTCCCTGACGCATGTCATCAGAATCCTCCATGGCCTTCTCATCACAATGCTCCATGCCCATGTCATCACCATGCTCCAAGACCCCTGTAATCACAATGCTCCATGCCCCTTTTCATCTCAATACTCAATGGACCCTTTCATCACAATGCACCATGAACATCATCATAATGCTTCTTGCTATTGTCATCACAATGAAATCAAAATGCTCCATGACCTCTCTCATCAGAATGCTCCAAACGCTTGTGATCACAATGTTCCATAACACTTGTCATCACAACGCCCAATGACGCTCGTCATCACAATTATCCATGGTCTTCTCATCACAATGCTCCATGACATTTGTCATCACAATGCTCAATACACTTGTCATCACAATGCTCCCTGACACTTGACATCAGTATGCTCCTTGAAGCCTGTCATGACAAGGCTCCATGTCTTTTTCATCACAATGCTCCATGCCCTTGTCATCACAAACTCCATGATGCATGTCATCAGAAAGCTCCATGGCCTTCTCATCACAATGCTCCATGCCCTTGTCATCACAATACTCCAGGAACCTTGTAATCACAGTGTTCCATGTCCATTATCATCAGAATGCTCCATGAGATTTGTCATCACAAGGCTCAATGATCTTCTCATAACAATGCTCCAGAACCTTGTCATCACAGTGCTCCATTCCCTTATCACCACAATGCCCCATGACACCTGTCATCACATTACTCCATGAATATATTGCCCACAATGATCCATGCCTTTGTCAGCAAAATGCTACATGACTTTGTCATCACAATGCTCCATGCGCTTGTCTTCACAATCTTCCCTTACCATTGTCATCCCAATCCTCCATAAAACTTGGGATCCCATTGCTTCATGCCCTTGTCATCACAATGCTCCACGCTAATTGAAATCAAAAGGCTCCATGACCTCTGTCATCACATTGCTCCAAACCCTTGTGATCACAGTGTTCCATAACACTTGTTATCACAATGCCCTATGACGCTCGTCATCACAATTATCCATGGTCTTATCATCACAATGCTCCTGACCATGGTCATCCAATGCTCAATACATTTGTCATCACAACTCTCCCGAACCCTTGTCATCACTATGCTCCTTGAACGCAGTCATGACATTGCTCCATGCCATTTTCATCACAATGATCCATGCCCTTTTCATCACAAGGCTCCAAGAACCCTGTAATCACAATGCTCCATGCCCCTGTCATCACAAAACTCCATGACTCATGTCATTAGAATGCTCCATGGACTTCTCATCACAATGCTCCATGCCATTGTCATCACAATGCTTCATGACCTTTGTCATCTCAATGCTCAATAAACTTGTCATCACAATGCTCACTGACACTTGTCGTCAGAATGCTCATTGAAACCTGTCATGAAAAGGCTCCATGCCGTTTTCATCACAATGCTCCATGCCCTTTTCATCACAATGCTCCATGCCATTGTCATCACAATACTCCACAAGATGGTGATCAGAATGCTCCATTACACTTGTCATCACAATGCTACATGCCCCTTGTCATTACAGTGCTCCAAGACACTCGTCATCACAATTATCCATGGTCTTCTCATCGCAATGCTTCACGGTCTTGCCATCACAATGCTCCATGCCCTGGTCATCCCAATGCTCCATGTGCATTGTCATCACAATTCTCCTCGTCCCTGTCATCACTATGTTCCATGACACTTCTCATCATAATGTTACATGATCGTGTCATCACAATTCTCCATGCACTTGTCATCGCAATGCTCAATGACCCTTTTCATAGCAAGCTCCATGCGCTTGTCATCACAGTGCTTCACGACATTGTCTTCAAAATTCTCAATGGCCCTTGGCATCACAATGCTCCCTGTCCTTGTCATCACAATGCTCCATGCCATTGTCATCACAATGGACCCTGACATAAGTCATCACAATGCTCCTTGACACCTGCCTTCACAATACTCCATGACATTGTCATCACAATGATCCATGCCCTTGTCTTCACAATGCTCCAAGACCCCTGTAATCACAAAGCTCCATGCCCCTTATCTTCACAATGCTCCATGACCCCTGTCCTCACAATGCTGCATGAGTACTGTCATCTCAACCCTCCATGACCCCTGACAAAACAATGATCCGGGACGCTTCTCATCAAAATTCTCCATGACCATTGTCATCCCAATGCTCCATGAAACCTGTAATCACAATGAACCGTGACGCCTGTCATCACAGTGCTCCATGACACTTGTCATCACGATGCTCCATGCCTTTGTCAGCAAAATGCTACATGACCTTGTCATCATAATGCTCCCTGCCCTTCTCATCACAATGTACCATGCCCTTGACCTCAATATGCTTCATGACCTTTGTCATCACAAATCTCCATGACCCTTGGCACCACAGTGCTCCATGCCACTGTCATCACACTGCTCCATGAACCCTCTCATCACATTGCTCCATGCCACTGTCATCACAAAGCTCCATGACGCTTGTCATCACAATGTTCCATGCCCTTCTCATCACAATGCTCCATGTCCTTGTCATTACATTCCTCCATGACCCATGTATCACAATGTTCCATGCCCTTGTCATCACAATGCTGCATGCACACTATCATCACAATAATCCATGAAACTTCTCACACCAATGCTCTATGCCCTTGTTATCACAATGCTCCATTACCCCTGTCATAACAATGCTCCATGACCTCGGTGAGCACAATGTTCCATGGCCTTGTCTTCACAAGGCTCCGTGACACTTGGCATCTCAATGCTCCAAGACACCTGAAATTACAATGCCCCATGCCCTTGTCATCACAAAGCTCCATGACACATGTCGTCAAAATGCTCCTTGGCCCTCTCAGCACAATGCTCCATGCTCTTGTCATCATGACGCTCCTAGACCCCTGTCATCACAATCCTCCATAACCCCTGGCATCACAGTGCACCATCCCCATCATCATAATGCTTCATGCTATTGTCATCACAATGAAATCAAAATGCGCCATGACCTCTGGCATCACAATGCTTCAAACCCTTGTGATCACAATGTTCCATGACACTTGTCATCACAACGCCCCATGACGCTCCTCTTCACCATTATCTGTGGACTTCTCTTCACAATGCTCGATGCCCTTTCCATCACAATGCTCCATGCCATTGTCATCACAATACTCCACAAGATGGTCATCAGAATGCTCCATGACACTTGTCATCACAATGCTAAATGACCCCTGTCCTCACAATGCTCCATGCCCCTTGTCATTACAGTACTCCAAGACACTCGTCATCACAATTATCCAAGGTCTTCACATCACAATGCTCCACGGTCTTGCCATCACAAAGCTCCATGCCCTGGTCATCCCAATGCTCCATGTCCATTGTCATAACAATTCTCAACGTCCTTGTCATCACAATGGTCCATGACACTTCACATCATAATGTTACATGCATATGTCAGCACAATTCTCCATTCACTTGTCATCGCAATGCTCCATGACTCTTGTCATAGCATGCTCCATGCACTCGTCATCACAGTGCTTCACGAACTTGTCATCAAAATTCTTAATGGCCCTTGTCATCACAATGCCCCATTCCCTTGTCATCACAATGCTCCATGCCCTTGTCATCACAAAGCTCCATGACGCATGTCATCAAAATCCTCCATGGCCTTCTCATCACAATGCTCCATGCCAATGTCATCACCATGCTCCAAGACCCCTGTCATAACAATGCTCCATGCCCCTTTTCATCTCAATACTCCATGGACCCTTTCATCACAATGCACCATGAACATCATCATAATGCTTCTTGCTATTGTCATCACAATGAAATCAAAATGCTCCATGACCTCTCTCATCAGAATGCTCCAAACGCTTCTGATCACAATGTTCCATAACATTTGTCATCACAACGCCCAATAACGCTCCTCATCACATTTATTCATGGTCTTCTCATCACAATGTTCCATGACCTTTGTCATCACAATGCTCAATACACTTGTCATCACAATGCTCCCTGACACTTGACATCAGTATGCTCCTTGAAGCCTGTCATGACAAGGCTCCATGCCTTTTTCATCACAATGATCCATGCCCTTTTCATCACAACGCTCCAAGAACTCTGCACTCACAATGCTCCATGCCCTTGTCATCACAAAGTCCATGATGCATGTCATCAGAAAGCTCCATGGGCTTCTCATCACAATCCTCCATGCCCTTGTCATCACAATACTCCAAGAACCTTGTAATCACAGTGTTCCATGTCCATTATCATCAGAATGCTCCATGAGATTTGTCATCACAAGGCTCCATGGTCTTCTCATAACAATGCTCCAGAACCTTGTCATCACAGTGCTCCATTCCCTTATCACCACAATGCCCCATGACACCTGTCATCACATTACTCCATGAATATTTTGCCCACAATGATCCATGCCTTTATCAGCAAAATGCTACATGACTTTGTCATCACAATGCTCCATGCGCCTGTCTTCACAATCTTACCTTACCATTGTCATCCCAATCCTGCATAAAACTTGGGATCACATTGATTCATGCCCTTGTCATCACGATGCTCCACGCTTCTTAAAATCAAAAGGCTCCATGACCTCTGTCATCACAATGCTCCAAACCCTTGTGATCACAATGTTCCATAACACTTGTCATCACAATGCCCTATGACGCTCGTCATCACAATTATCCATGGTTTTATCATCACAATGCTCCTGACCTTTGTCATCCAATGCTCAATACAGTTGTCATCACAACGCTCCCTGACGATTGTCATCACTATGCTCCTTGAACCCAGTCATGACATGGCTCCATGCCTTTTTCATCACAATGATCCATGCCCTTTTCATCACAAGGCTCCAAGAACCCTGTAATCACAATGCTCCATGCCCCTCTCATCACAAAACTCCATGACGCATGTCATCAGAATGCTCCATGGACTTCTCATCACAATGCTCCATGCCTTTGTCATCACAATGCTCCAAGAGCCCTGTAATCACAATGCTCCATGCCCCTTTTCATCAGAATGCTCCATGAGACTTGTCATCACCAGGCTCCTGGTCTACTCATCATAATGCTCCAGGATCTTGTCATCACAATGCTCCTTTCCCTTTTCATCAATATGCTCCATGAAACCTGTCATCACAATACTCCATGAATATTTTAAGCCCAATGCTCCATACCCTTGTTATCCCAATGCTCAATGACCACTGTAATCACCATGCTCCATGCCTTTGTCAGCAAAATCCTACATGAACTTGCCATCACAATGCTCCATGCGCTTGTCATCACAATCCTCCATGAAACTTGGGATCACATTGCCCCATACACTTGTCATCACAATGCTCCATGGTCCTTGAAATCACTGTGCTCCATGACCTCTGTCATCACAATGCTACCAACACTTGTGATCACAATGCTCCATAGCACTTTGCATCACAATGCTCCATGCCATTGTCATCACAATGCTTCATGACCTTTGTCATCACAATGCTCAATAAACTTGTCATCACAATGCTCCCTGACACTTGTCGTCAGAATGCTCATTGAAACCTGTCATGAAAAGGCTCCATGCCGTTTTCATCACAATGCTCCATGCCCTTTTCATCACAATGCTCCATGCCATTGTCATCACAATACTCCACAAGATGGTGATCAGAATGCTCCATTACACTTGTCATCACAATGCTACATGCCCCTTGTCATTACAGTACTCCAAGACACTCGTCATCACAATTATCCATGGTCTCCTCATCGCAATGCTCCACGGTCTTGCCATCACAATGCTCCATGCCCTGGTCATCCCAATGCTCCATGTGCATTGTCATCACAATTCTCCTCGTCCCTGTCATCACTATGTTCCATGACACTTCTCATCATAATGTTACATGATCGTGTCATCACAATGCTCCATGCACTTGTCATCGCAATGCTCAATGACCCTTTTCATAGCAAGCTCCATGCGCTTGTCATCACAGTGCTTCACGACATTGTCTTCAAAATTCTCAATGGCCCTTGGCATCACAATGCTCCATGTCCTTGTCATCACAATGCTCCATGCCATTGTCATCACAATGGACCCTGACATAAGTCATCACAATGCTCCTTGACACCTGCCTTCACAATACTCCATGACATTGTCATCACAATGATCCATGTCCTTGTCTTCACAATGCTCCAAGACCCCTGTAATCACAAAGCTCCATGCCCCTTATCTTCACAATGCTCCATGACCCCTGTCCTCACAATGCTGCATGAGTACTGTCATCTCAACCCTCCATGACCCCTGACAAAACAATGATCTGGGACGCTTCTCATCAAAATTCTCCATGACCATTGTCATCCCAATGCTCCATGAAACATGTAATCACAATGAACCGTGACGCCTGTCATCACAGTGCTCCATGACACTTGTCATCACGATGCTCCATGCCTTTGTCATCAAAATGCTACATGACCTTGTCATCATAATGCTCCCTGCCCTTCTCATCACAATGTACCATGCCCTTGACCTCAATATGCTTCATGACCTTTGTCATCACAAATCTCCATGACCCTTGGCACCACAGTGCTCCATGCCACTGTCATCACACTGCTCCATGAACCCTCTCATCACATTGCTCCATGCCACTGTCATCACAAAACTCCATGACACTTGTCATCACAATGTTCCATGCCCTTCTCATCACAATGCTCCATGTCCTTGTCATTACATTCCTCCATGACCCATGTATCACAATGTTCCATGCCCTTGTCATCACAATGCTGCATGCACACTATCATCACAATAATCCATGAAACTTCTCACACCAATGCTCTATGCCCTTGTTATCACAATGCTCCATTACCCCTGTCATAACAATGCTCCATGAACTTGGTCATCACAATGTTCCACGGCCTTGTCATCACAAGGCTCCGTGACACTTGGCATCTCAATGCTCCAAGACACCTGCAATTACAATGCCCCATGCCCTTGTCATCACAAAGCTCCATGACACATGTCGTCAAAATGCTCCTTGGCCCTCTCAGCACAATGTTCCATGCTCTTGTCATCATGATGCTCCTAGACCCCTGTCATCACAATCCTCCATGACCCCTGGCATCACAGTGCACCATCCCCATCATCATAATGCTTCATGCTATTGTCATCACAATGAAATCAAAATGCACCATGACCTCTGGCATCACAATGCTTCAAATCCTTGTGATCACAATGTTCCATGACACTTGTCATCACAACGCCCCATGACGCTCCTCTTCACCATTATCTGTGGACTTCTCTTCACAATGCTCCATGCCCTTTCCATCATAATGCTCCATACCATTGTCATCACAATACTCCACAAGATGGTCATCGGAATGCTCCATGACACTTGTCATCACAATGCTAAATGACCCCTGTCCTCACAATGCTCCATGCCCCTTGTCATTACAGTACTCCAAGACACTCGTCATCACAATTATCCAAGGTCTTCACATCACAATGCTCCACGGTCTTGCCATCACAAAGCTCCATGCCCTGATCATCCCAATGCTCCATGTCCATTGTCATAACAATTCTCAACGTCCTTGTCATCACAATGGTCCATGACACTTCACATCATAATGTTACATGCATATGTCAGCACAATTCTCATTCACTTGTCATCGCAATGCTCCATGACCCTTGTCATAGCATGCTCCATGCACTCGTCATCACAGTGCTTCACGACCTTGTCATCAAAATTCTCAATGGCCCTTGTCATCACAATGCCCCATTCCCTTGTCATCACAATGCTCCATGCCCTTGTCATCACAAAGCTCAATGACGCATGTCATCAGAATCCGCCATGGCCTTCTCATCACAATGCTCCATGGCAATGTCATCACCATGCTCCAAGACCCCTGTCATCACAATGATCCATGCCCCTTTTCATCTCAATACTCCATGGACCCTTTCATCACAATGCACCATGAACATCATCATAATGCTTCTTGCTATTGTCATCACAATGAAATCAAAATGCTCCATGACCTCTCTCATCAGAATGCTCCAAACCCTTCTGATCACAATGTTCCATAACATTTGTCATCACAACGCCCAATAACGCTCGGCATCACATTTATCCATGGTCTTCTCATCACAATGCTCCATGACCTTTGTCATCACAATGCTCAATACACTTGTCATCACAATGCTCCCTAACACTTGACATAAGTATGCTCCTTGAAGCCTGTCATGACAAGGCTCCATGCCTTTTTCATCAAAATGATCCATGCCTTTTTCATCACAACGCTCCAAGAACTCTGCACTCACAATGCTCCATGCCCTTGTCATCACAAAGTCCATGATGCATGTCATCAGACAGCTCCATGGCCTTCTCATCACAATACTCCATGCCCTTGTCATCACAATACTCCAAGAACCTTGTAATCACAGTGTTCCATGTCCATTATCATCAGAATGCTCCATGAGATTTGTCATCACAAGGCTCAATGGTCTTCTCATAACAATGCTCCAGAACCTTGTCATCATAGTGCTCCATTCCCTTATCACCACAATGCCCCATGACACCAGTCATCACATTACTCCATGAATATTTTGCCCACAATGATCCATGCCTTTGTCAGCAAAATGCTACATGACTTTGTCATCACAATGCTCCATGCGCCTGTCTTCACAATCTTACCTTACCATTGTCATCCCAATCCTCCATAAAACTTGGGATCACATTGATTCATTCCCTTGTCATCACGATGCTCCACGCTTCTTGAAATCAAAAGGCTCCATGACCTCTGTCATCACAATGCTCCAAACCCTTGTGATCACAATGTTCCATAACACTTGTCATCACAATGCCCTATGACGCTCGTCATCACAATTATCCATGGTTTTATCATCACAATGCTCCTGACCTTTGTCATCCAATGCTCAATACAGTTGTCATCACAACGCTCCCTGACGATTGTCATCACTATGCTCCTTGAACCCAGTCATGACATGGCTCCATGCCTTTTTCATCATAATGATCCATGCCCTTTTCATCACAATGCTCCAAGAGCCCTCTAATCACAATGCTCCATGCCCCTTTTCATCAGAATGCTCCATGAGACTTATCATCACCAGGCTCCTGGTCTACTCATCATAATGCTTCAGGATCTTGTCATCACAATGCTCCTTTTCCTTTTCATCAATATGCTCCATGAAACCTGTCATCACAATACTCCATGAATATTTTAAGCCCAATGCTCCATACCCTTGTTATCCCAATGCTCAATGACCACTGTAATCACCATGCTCCATGCCTTTGTCAGCAAAATCCTACATGAACTTGCCATCACAATGCTCCATGCGCTTGTCATCACAATCCTCCATGAAACTTGGGATCACATTGCCCCATACACTTGTCATCACAATGCTCCATGGTCCTTGAAATCACTGTGCTCCATGACCTCTGTCATCACAATGCTACCAACACTTGTGATCACAATGCTCCATAGCACTTTTCATCACAATGCTCCATGCCATTGTCACCACAATGCTTCATGACCTTTGTCATCACAATGCTCAATAAACTTGTCATCACAATGCTCCCTGACACTTGTCGTCAGAATGCTCATTGAAACCTCTCATGAAAAGGCTCCATGCCGTTTTCATCACAATGCTCCATGCCCTTTTCATCACAATGCTCCATGCCATTGTCATCACAATACTCCACAAGATGGTGATCAAAATGCTCCATTACACTCGTCATCACAATGCTACATGCCCCTTGTCATTACAGTGCTCCAAGACACTCGTCATCACAATTATCCATGGTCTTCTCATCACAATGCTCCACGGTCTTGCCATCACAATGCTCCATGCCCTGGTCATCCCAATGCTCCATGTGCATTGTCATCACAATTCTCCTCGTCCCTGTCATCACTATCTTCCATGACACTTCTCATCATAATGTTACATGATCGTGTCATCACAATGCTCCATGCACTTGTCATCGCAATGCTCAATGACCCTTTTCATAGCAAGCTCCATGCGCTTGTCATCACAGTGCTTCACGACATTGTCTTCAAAATTCTCAATGGCCCTTGGCATCACAATGCTCCATGTCCTTGTCATCACAATGCAACATGCCATTGTCATCACAATGGACCCTGACATACGTCATCACAATGCTCCTTGACACCTGCCTTCACAATACTCCATGACATTGTCATCACAATGATCCATGCCCTTGCCTTCACAATGCTCCAAGACCCCTGTAATCACAAAGCTCCATGCCCCTTATCTTCACAATGCTCCATGACCCCTGTCCTCACAATGCTGCATGAGTACTGTCATCTCAACCCTCCATGACCCCTGACAAAAGATTGATCCGGGACGCTTCTCATCAAAATTCTCCATGACCATTGTCATCCCAATGCTCCATGAAACCTGTAATCACAATGAACCGTGACGCCTGTCATCACAGTGCTCCATGACACTTGTCATCACGATGCTCCATGCCTTTGTCATCAAAATGCTACATGACTTTGTCATCATAATGCTCCCTGCCCTTCTCATCACAATGTACCATGCCCTTGACCTCAATATGCTTCATGACCTTTGTCATCACAAATCTCCATGACCCTTGGCACCACAGTGCTCCATGCCACTGTCATCACACTGCTCCATGAACCCTCTCATCACATTGCTCCATGCCCCTGTCATCACAAAACTCCATGACACTTGTCATCACAATGTTCCATGCCCTTCTCATCACAATGCTCCATGTCCTTGTCATTACATTCCTCCATGACCCATGTATCACAATGTTCCATGCCCTTGTCATCACAATGCTGCATGCACACTATCATCACAATAATCCATGAAACTTCTCCGACCAATGCTCTATGCCCTTGTTATCACAATGCTCCATTACCCCTGTCATAACAATGCTCCATGACCTCGGTCATCACAATGTTCCACAGCCTTGTCATCACAAGGCTCCGTGACACTTGGCATCTCAATGCTCCAAGACACCTGCAATTACAATGCCCCATGCCCTTGTCATCACAAAGCTCCATGACACATGTCGTCAAAATGCTCCTTGGCCCTCTCAGCACAATGCTCCATGCTCTTGTCATCATGATGCTCCTAGGCCCCTGTCATCACAATCCTCCATGACCCCTGGCATCACAGTGCACCATCCCCATCATCATAATGCTTCATGCTATTGTCATCACAATGAAATCAAAATGCACCATGACCTCTGGCATCACAATGTTTCAAACCCTTGTGATCACAATGTTCCATGACACTTGTCATCACAACGCCCCATGACGCTCCTCTTCACCATTATCTGTGGACTTCTCTTCACAATGCTCCATGCCCTTTCCATCACAATGCTCCATGCCATTGTCATCACAATACTCCACAAGATGGTCATCAGAATGCTCCATGACACTTGTCATCACAATGCTAAATGACCCCTGTCCTCACAATGCTCCATGCCCCCTGTCATTACAGTACTACAAGACACTCGTCATCAAAATTATCCAAGGTCGGGCCTCCCTGGTGGCGCAAGTGGTTGAGAGTCCGCCTGCCGATGCAGGGGATGCGGGTTCGTGCCCCGGTCTGGGAGGATCCCATATGCCGCGGAGCGGCTGGGCCCGTGAGCCATGGCCGCTGAGCCTGCGCGTCCGGAGCCTGCGCGTCCGGAGCCTGTGCTCCGCAACGGGGGAGGCCACAACAGTGAGAGGCCCGCATACCACAAAAAAAAAAAAAAAAAAAAAAAAAAAAAAAAAAAATTATCCAAGGTCTTCACATCACAATGCTCCACGGTCTTGCCATCACAAAGCTCCATGCACTGATCATCCCAATGCTCCATGTCCATTGTCATAACAATTCTCAAAGTCCTTGTCATCACAATGGTCCATGGCACTTCACATCATAATGTTACATGCACATGTCAGCACAATTCTCCATTCACTTGTCATCGCAATGCTCCATGACCCTTGTCATAGCATGCTCCATGCACTCGTCATCACAGTGCTTCACGACCTTGTCATCAAAATTCTCAATGGCCCTTGTCATCACAATGCCCCATTCCCTTGTCATCACAATGCTCCATGCCCTTGTCATCACAAAGCTCCCTGACGCATGTCATCAGAATCCTCCATGGCCTTCTCATCACAATGATACATGCCCATGTCATCACCATGCTCCAAGACCCCTGTCATCACAGTGCTCCATGCCCCTTTTCATCTCAATACTCCATGCACCCTTTCATCACAATGCACCATGAACATCATCATAATGCTTCTTGCTATTGTCATCACAATGAAATCAAAATGCTCCATGACCTTTCTCATCAGAATGCTCCAAACGCTTCTGATCACAATGTTCCATAGCATTTGTCATCACAACGTCCAATAACGCTCGTCATCACATTTATCCATGGTCTTCTCATCACAATGCTCCATGACCTTTGTCATCACAATGTTCAATACACTTGTCATCACAATGCTCCCTAACACTTGACATCAGTATGCTCCTTGAAGCCTGTCATGACAAGGCTCCATGCCTTTTTCATCACAATGATCCATGCCCTTTTCATCACAACGCTCCAAGAACTCTGCACTCACAATTCTCCATGCCCTTGTCATCACAAAGTCCATGATGCATGTCATCAGAAAGCTCCAAGGGCTTCTCATCACAATGCTCCATGCCCTTGTCATCACAATACTCCAAGAACCTTGTAATCAGAGTGTTCCATGTCCATTATCATCAGAATGCTCCATGAGATTTGTCATCACAAGGCTCAATGGTCTTCTCATAACAATGCTCCAGAACCTTGTCATCACAGTGCTCCATTCCCTAATCACCACAATGCCCCATGACACCTGTCATCACATTACTCCATGAATATTTTGCCCACAATGCTCCATGCCTTTGTCAGCAAAATGCTACATGACTTTGTCATCACAATGCTCCATGCGCCTGCCTTCACAATCTTACCTTACCATTGTCATCCCAATCCTCCATAAAACTTGGGATCACATTGATTCATGCCCTTGTCATCACGATGCTCCACGCTTCTTAATATCAAAAGGCTCCATGACCTCTGTCATCACAATGCTCCAAACCCTTGTGATCACAATGTTCCATAACACTTGTCATCACAATGCCCTATGACGCTCGTCATCACAATTATCCATGGTTTTATCATCACAATGCTCCTGACCTTTGTCATCCAATGCTCAATACAGTTGTCATCACAACGCTCCCGGACCCTTGTCATCACTATGCTCCTTGAACCCAGTCATGACATGGCTCCATGCCTTTTTCATCACAATGATCCATGCCCTTTTCATCACAAGGCTACAAGAACCCTGTAATCACAATGCTCCATGCCCCTGTCATCACAAAACTCCATGACGCATGTCATCAGAATGCTCCATGGATTTCTCATCACAATGCTCCATGCCTTTGTCATCACAATGCTCCAAGAGCCCTGTAATCAAAATGCTCCATGCCCCTTTTCATCAGAAAGCTCCATGAGACTTGTCATCACCAGGCTCCTGGTCTACTCATCATAATGCTCCAGGATCTTGTCATCACAATGCTCCTTTCCCTTTTCATCAATATGCTCCATGAAACCTGTCATCACAATACTCCATGAATATTTTAAGCCCAATGCTCCATACCCTTGTTATCCCAATGCTCAATGACCACTGTAATCACCATGCTCCATGCCTTTGTCAGGAAAATCCTACATGAACTTGCCATCACAATGCTCCATGCGCTTGTCATCACAATCCTCCATGAAACTTGGGATCACATTGCCCCATACACTTGTCATCACAATGCTCCATGGTCCTTGAAATCACTGTGCTCCATGACCTCTGTCATCACAATGCTACCAACACTTGTGATCACAATGCTCCATAGCACTTTGCATCACAATGCTCCATGCCATTGTCATCACAATGCTTCATGACCTTTGTCATCACAATGCTCAATATACTTGTCATCACAATGCTCCCTGACACTTGTCGTCAGAATGCTCATTGAAACCTGTCATGAAAAGGCTCCATGCCGTTTTCATCACAATGCTCCATGCCATTTTCATCACAATGCTCCATGCCATTGTCATCACAATACTCCACAAGATGGTGATCAGAATGCTCCATTACACTTGTCATCACAATGCTACATGCCCCTTGTCATTACAGTGCTCCAAGACACTCGTCATCACAATTATCCATGGTCTTCTCATCGCAATGCTCCACGGTCTTGCCATCACAATGTTCCATGCCCTGGTCATCCCAATGCTCCATGTGCATTGTCATCACAATTCTCCTCGTCCCTGTCATCACTATGTTCCATGACACTTCTCATCATAATGTTACATGATCGTGTCATCACAATGCTCCATGCACTTCTCATCGCAATGCTCAATGACCATTTTCATAGCAAGCTCCATGCGCTTGTCATCACAGTGCTTCACGACATTGTCTTCAAAATTCTCAATGGCCCTTGGCATCACAATGCTCCATGTCCTTGTCATCACAATGCTCCATGCCATTGTCATCACAATGGACCCTGACATAAGTCATCACAATGCTCCTTGACACCTGCCTTCACAATACTCCATGACATTGTCATCACAATGATCCATGCCCTTGTCTTCACAATGCTCCAAGACCCCTGTAATCACAAAGCTCCATGCCCCTTATCTTCACAATGCTCCATGACCCCTGTCCTCACAATGCTGCATGAGTACTGTCATCTCAACCCTCCATGACCCCTGACAAAACACTGATCCGGGACGCTTCTCATCAAAATTCTCCATGACCATTGTCATCCCAATGCTCCATGAAACCTGTAATCACAATGAACCGTGACGCCTGTCATCACAGTGCTCCATGACACTTGTCATCACGATGCTCCATGCCTTTGTCATCAAAATGCTACATGACCTTGTCATCATAATGCTCCCTGCCCTTCTCATCACAATGTACCATGCCCTTGACCTCAATATGCTTCATGACCTTTGTCATCACAAATCTCCATGACCCTTGGCACCACAGTGCTCCATGCCACTGTCATCACACTGCTCCATGAACCCTCTCATCACATTGCTCCATGCCCCTGTCATCACAAAACTCCATGACACTTGTCATCACAATGTTCCATGCCCTTCTCATCACAATGCTCCATGTCCTTGTCATTACATTCCTCCATGACCCATGTATCACAATGTTCCATGCCCTTGTCATCACAATGCTGCATGCACACTATCATCACAATAATCCATGAAACTTCTCAGACCAATGCTCTATGCCCTTGTTATCACAATGCTCCATTACCCCTGTCATAACAATGCTCCATGACCTCGGTCATCACAATGTTCCACGGCCTTGTCATCACAAGGCTCCGTGACACTAGGCATCTCAATGCTCCAAGACACCTGCAATTACAATGCCCCATGCCCTTGTCATCACAAAGCTCCATGACACATGTCGTCAAAATGCTCCTTGGCCCTCTCAGCACAATGCTCCATGCTCTTGTCATCATGATGCTCCTAGACCCCTGTCATCACAATCTTCCATGACCCCTGGCATCACAGTGCACCATCCCCATCATCATAATGCTTCATGCTATTGTCATCACAATGAAATCAAAATGCACCATGACCTCTGGCATCACAATGCTTCAAACCCTTGTGATCACAATGTTCCATGACACTTGTCATCACAACGCCCCATGACGCTCCTCTTCACCATTATCTGTGGACTTCTATTCACAATGCTCCATGCCCTTTCCATCACAATGCTCCATGCCATTGTCATCACAATACTCCACAAGATGGTCATCAGAATGCTCCATGACACTTGTCATCACAATGCTAAATGACCCCTGTCCTCACAATGCTCCATGTCCCTTGTCATTACAGTACTCCAAGACACTCGTCATCACAATTATCCATGGTCTTCACATCACAATGCTCCACGGTCTTGCCATCACAATGCTCCATGCCCTGATCATCCCAATGCTCCATGTCCATTGTCATAACAATTCTCAACGTCCTTGTCATCACAATGGTCCATGACACTTCACATCATAATGTTACATGCATATGTCAGCACAATTCTCATTCACTTGTCATCGCAATGCTCCATGACCCTTGTCATAGCATGCTCCATGCACTCGTCATCACAGTGCTTCACGACCTTATCATCAAAATTCTCAATGGCCCTTGTCATCACAATGCCCCATTCCCTTGTCATCACAATGCTCCATGCCCTTGTCATCACAAAGCTCCATGACGCATGTCATCAGAATCCTCCATGGCCTTCTCATCACAATGCTCCATGGCAATGTCATCACCATGCTCCAAGACCCCTGTCATCACAATGCTCCATGCCCCTTTTCATCTCAATACTCCATGGACCCTTTCATCACAATGCACCATGAACATCATCATAATGCTTCTTGCTATTGTCATCACAATGAAATCAAAATGCTCCATGACCTTTCTCATCAGAATGCTCCAAACGCTTCTGATCACAGTGTTCCATAGCATTTGTCATCACAACGCCCAATAACGCTCGTCATCACATTTATCCATGGTCTTCTCATCACAATGCTCCATGACCTTTGTCATCACAATGCTCAATACACTTGTCATCACAATGCTCCCTAACACTTGACATCAGTATGCTCCTTGAAGCCTGTCATGACAAGGCTCCATGCCTTTTTCATCACAATGATCCATGCCTTTTTCATCACAACGCTCCAAGAACTCTGCACTCACAATGCTCCATGCCCTTCTCATCACAAAGTCCATGATGCATGTCATCAGAAAGCTCCATGGCCTTCTCATCACAATGCTCCATGCCCTTGTCATCACAATACTCCAAGAACCTTGTAATCACAGTTTTCCATGTCCATTATCATCAGAATGCTCCATGAGATTTGTCATCACAAGGCTCAATGGTCTTCTCATAACAATGCTCCAGAACCTTGTCATCACAGTGCTCCATTCCCTTATCACCACAATGCCCCATGACACCTGTCATCACATTACTCCATGAATATTTTGCCCACAATGATCCATGCCTTTGTCAGCAAAATGCTACATGACTTTGTCATCACAATGCTCCATGCGCCTGTCTTCACAATCTTACCTTACCATTGTCATCCCAATCCTCCATAAAACTTGGGATCACATTGATTCATTCCCTTGTCATCACGATGCTCCACGCTTCTTGAAATCAAAAGGCTCCATGACCTCTGTCATCACAATGCTCCAAACCCTTGTGATCACAATGTTCCATAACACTTGTCATCACAATGCCCTATGACGCTCGTCATCACAATTATCCATGGTTTTATCATCACAATGCTCCTGACCTTTGTCATCCAATGCTCAATACAGTTGTCATCACAACGCTCCCTGACGATTGTCATCACTATGCTCCTTGAAACCAGTCATGACATGGCTCCATGCCTTTTTCATCACAATGATCCATGCCCTTTTCATCACAATGCTCCAAGAGCCCTGTAATCACAATGCTCCATGCCCCTTTTCATCAGAATGCTCCATGAGACTTGTCATCACCAGGCTCCTGGTCTACTCATCATAATCCTCCAGGATCTTGTCATCACAATGCTCCTTTCCCTTTTCATCAATATGCTCCATGAAACCTGTCATCACAATACTCCATGAATATTTTAAGCCCAATGCTCCATACCCTTGTTATCCCAATGCTCAATGACCACTGTAATCACCATGCTCCATGCCTTTGTCAGGAAAATCCTACATGAACTTGCCATCACAATGCTCCATGCGCTTGTCATCACAATCCTCCATGAAACTTGGGATCACATTGCCCCATACACTTGTCATCACAATGCTCCATGGTCCTTGAAATCACTGTGCTCCATGACCTCTGTCATCACAATGCTACCAACACTTGTGATCACAATGCTCCATAGCACTTTGCATCACAATGCTCCATGCCATTGTCATCACAATGCTTCATGACCTTTGTCATCACAATGCTCAATAAACTTGTCATCACAATGCTCCCTGACACTTGTCGTCAGAATGCTAATTGAAACCTGTCATGAAAAGGCTCCATGCCGTTTTCATCACAATGCTCCATGCCATTTTCATCACAATGCTCCATGCCATTGTCATCACAATACTCCACAAGATGGTGATCAGAATGCTCCATTACACTTGTCATCACAATGCTACATGCCCCTTGTCATTACAGTGCTCCAAGACACTCGTCATCACAATTATCCATGGTCTTCTCATCGCAATGCTCCACGGTCTTGCCATCACAATGCTCCGTGCCCTGGTCATCCCAATGCTCCATGTGCATTGTCATCACAATTCTCCTCGTCCCTGTCATCACTATGTTCCATGACACTTCTCATCATAATGTTACATGATCGTGTCATCACAATGCTCCATGCACTTGTCATCGCAATGCTCAATGACCCTTTTCATAGCAAGCTCCATGCGCTTGTCATCACAGTGCTTCACGACATTGTCTTCAAAATTCTCAATGGCCCTTGGCATCACAATGCTCCATGTCCTTGTCATCACAATGCTCCATGCCATTGTCATCACAATGGTCCCTGACATAAGTCATCACAATGCTCCTTGACACCTGCCTTCACAATACTCCATGACATTGTCATCACAATGATCCATGCCCTTGTCTTCACAATGCTCCAAGACCCCTGTAATCACAAAGCTCCATGCCCCTTATCTTCACAATGCTCCATGACCCCTGTCCTCACAATGCTGCATGAGTACTGTCATCTCAACCCTCCATGACCCCTGACAAAACAATGATCCGGGACGCTTCTCATCAAAATTCTCCATGACCATTGTCATCCCAATGCTCCATGAAACCTGTAATCACAATGAACCGTGACGCCTGTCATCACAGTGCTCCATGACACTTATCATCACGATGCTCCATGCCTTTGTCATCAAAATGCTACATGACCTTGTCATCATAATGCTCCCTGCCCTTCTCATCACAATGTACCATGCCCTTGACCTCAATATGCTTCATGACCTTTGTCATCACAAATCTCCATGACCCTTGGCACCACAGTGCTCCATGCCACTGTCATCACACTGCTCCATGAACCCTCTCATCACATTGCTCCATGCCACTGTCATCACAAAGCTCCATGACGCTTGTCATCACAATGTTCCATGCCCTTCTCATCACAATGCTCCATGTCCTTGTCATTACATTCCTCCATGACCCATGTATCACAATGTTCCATGCCCTTGTCATCACAATGCTGCATGCACACTATCATCACAATAATCCATGAAACTTCTCAGACCAATGCTCTATGCCCTTGTTATCACAATGCTCCATTACCCCTGTCATAACAATGCTCCATGACCTCGGTCATCACAATGTTCCATGGCCTTGTCATCACAAGGCTCCGTGACACTTGGCATCTCAATGCTCCAAGACACCTGCAATTACAATGCCCCATGCCCTTGTCATCACAAAGCTCCATGACACATGTCGTCAAAATGCTCCTTGGCCCTCTCAGCACAATGCTCCATGCTCTTGTCATCATGATGCTCCTAGGCCCCTGTCATCACAATCCTCCATGACCCCTGGCATCACAGTGCACCATCCCCATCATCATAATGCTTCATGCTATTGTCATCACAATGAAATCAAAATGCACCATGACCTCTGGCATCACAATGCTTCAAACCCTTGTGATCACAATGTTCCATGGCACTTGTCATCACAACGTCCCATGACGCTCCTCTTCACCATTATCTGTGGACTTCTATTCACAATGCTCCATGCCCTTTCAATCACAATGCTCCATGCCATTGTCATCACAATACTCCACAAGATGGTCATCAGAATGCTCCATGACACTTGTCATCACAATGCTAAATGACCCCTGTCCTCACAATGCTCCATGCCCCTTGTCATTACAGTACTCCAAGACACTCGTCTTCACAATTATCCAAGGTCTTCACATCACAATGCTCCACGGTCTTGCCATCACAAAGCTCCATGCCCTGATCATCCCAATGCTCCATGTCCATTGTCATAACAATGCTCATCGTCCTTGTCATCACAATGGTCCATGACACTTCACATCATAATGTTACATGCATATGTCAGCACAATTCTCCATTCACTTGTCATCGCAATGCTCCATGACCCTTGTCATAGCATGCTCCATGCACTCGTCATCACAGTGCTTCACGACCTTGTCATCAAAATTCTCAATGGCCCTTGTCATCACAATGCCCCATTCCCTTGTCATCACAATGCTCCATGCCCTTGTCATCACAAAGCTCCATGACGCATGTCATCAGAATCCTCCATGGCCTTCTCATCACAATGCTCCATGCCCATGTCATCACCATGCTCCAAGACCCCTGTCATAACAATGCTCCATGCCCCTTTTCATCTCAATACTCCATGCACCCTTTCATCACAATGCACCATGAACATCATCATAATGCTTCTTGCTATTGTCATCACAATGAAATCAAAATGCTCCATGACCTCTCTCATCAGAATGCTCCAAACTCTTCTGATCACAATGTTCGATAACATTTGTCATCTTAACGCCCAATAACGCTCGTCATCACATTTATCCATGGTCTTCTCATCACAATGCTCCATGACCTTTGTCATCACAATGCTCAATACACTTGTCATCACAATGCTCCCTAACACTTGACATCAGTATGCTCCTTGAAGCCTGTCATGACAAGGCTCCATGCCTTTTTCATCACAATGATCCATGCCTTTTTCATCACAACGCTCCAAGAACTCTGCACTCACAATGCTCCATGCCCTTGTCATTACAAAGTCCATGATGCATGTCATCAGAAAGCTCCATGGGCTTCTCATCACAACGCTCCATGCCCTTGTCATCACAATACTCCAAGAACCTTGTAATCACAGTGTTCTATGTCCATTATCATCAGAATGCTCCATGAGATTTGTCATCACAAGGCTCAATGGTCTTCTCCTAACAATGCTCCAGAACCTTGTCATCACAGTGCTCCATTCCCTTATCACCACCATGCCCCATGACACCTGTCATCACATTACTCCATGAATATTTTGCCCACAATGATCCATGCCTTTGTCAGCAAAATGCTACATGACTTTGGCATCACAATGCTCCATGCGCCTGTCTTCACAATCTTACCTTACCATTGTCATCCCAATCATCCATAAAACTTGGGATCACATTGATTCATGCCCTTGTCATCACGATGCTCCACGCTTCTTAAAATCACAAGGCTCCATGACCTCTGTCATCACAATGCTCCAAACACTTGTGATCACAATGTTCCATAACACTTGTCATCACAATGCCCTATGACGCTCGTCCTCACAATTATCCATGGTTTTATCATCACAATGCTCCTGACCTTTGTCATCCAATGTTCAATACAGTTGTCATCACAATGCTCCCGGACCCTTGTCATCACTATGCTCCTTGAACACAGTCATGACATGGCTCCATGCCTTTTTCATCACAATGATCCATGCCCTTTTCATCACAAGGCTACAAGAACCCTGTAATCACAATGCTCCATGCCCCTGTCATCACAATACTCCATGACGCATGTCATCAGAATGCTCCATGGACTTCTCATCACAATGCTCCATGCCTTTGTCATCACAATGCTCCAAGAGCCCTGTAATCACAATGTTCCATGCCCCTTTTCATCAGAATGCTCCATGAGACTTGTCATCACCAGGCTCCTGGTCTACTCATCATAATGCTCCAGGATCTTGTCATCACAATGCTCCTTTCCCTTTTCATCAATATGCTCCATGAAACCTGTCATCACAATACTCCATGAATATTTTAAGCCCAATGCTCCATACCCTTGTTATCCCAATGCTCAATGACCACTGTAATCACCATGCTCCATGCCTTTGTCAGCAAAATCCTACATGAACTTGCCATCACAATGCTCCATGTGCTTGTCATCACAATCCTCCATGAAACTTGGGATCACATTGCCCCATACACTTGTCATCACAATGCTCCATGGTCCTTGAAATCACTGTGCTCCATGACCTCTGTCATCACAATGCTACCAACACTTGTGATCACAATGCTCCATAGCACTTTGCATCACAATGCTCCATGCCATTTTTATCACAATGCTTCATGACCTTTGTCATCACAATGCTCAATATACTTGTCATCACAATGCTCCCTGACACTTGTCGTCAGAATGCTCATTGAAACCTGTCATGAAAAGGCTCCATGCCGTTTTCATCACAATGCTCCATGCCCTTTTCATCACAATGCTCCATGCCATTGTCATCACAATACTCCACAAGATGGTGATCAGAATGCTCCATTACACTTGTCATCACAATGCTACATGCCCCTTGTCATTACAGTGCTCCAAGACACTCGTCATCACAATTATCCATGGTCTTCTCATCGCAATGCTCCACGGTCTTGCCATCACAATGCTCCATGCCCTGGACTTCCCAATGCTCCATGTGCATTGTCATCACAATTCTCCTCGTCCCTGTCATCAATATGTTCCATGACACTTCTCATCATAATGTTACATGATCGTGTCATCACAATGTTCCATGCACTTGTCATCG
This sequence comes from Mesoplodon densirostris, assembly GCF_025265405.1. Classification (NCBI taxonomy): domain Eukaryota; kingdom Metazoa; phylum Chordata; class Mammalia; order Artiodactyla; family Ziphiidae; genus Mesoplodon; species Mesoplodon densirostris. Next base: position 5,777,896 of record NW_026778236.1, on the reverse strand, counting down.
CAATGCTCAATGACCCTTTTCATAGCAAGCTCCATGCGCTTGTCATCACAGTGCTTCACGACATTGTCTTCAAAATTCTCAATGGCCCTTGGCATCACAATGCTCCATTTCCTTGTCATCACAATGCTCCATGCCATTGTCATCACAATGGACCCTGACATAAGTCATCACAATGCTCCTTGACACCTGCCTTCACAATATTCCATGACATTGTCATCACAATGATCCATGCCCTTGTCTTCACAATGCTCCAAGACCCCTGTAATCACAAAGCTCCATGCCCCTTATCTTCACAATGCTCCATGACCCATGTCCTCACAATGCTGCATGAGTACTGTCATCTCAACCCTCCATGACCCCTGACAAAACAATGATCCGGGACGCTTCTCATCAAAATTCTCCATGACCATTGTCATCCCAATGCTCCATGAAACCTGTAATCACAATGAACCGTGACGCCTGTCATCACAGTGCTCCATGACACTTGTCATCACGATGCTCCATGCCTTTGTCATCAAAATGCTACATGACCTTGTCATCATAATGCTCCCTGCCCTTCTCATCACAATGTACCATGCCCTTGACCTCAATATGCTTCATGACTTTTGTCATCACAAATCTCCATGACCCTTGGCACCACAGTGCTCCATGCCACTGTCATCACACTGCTCCATGAACCCTCTCATCACATTGCTCCATGCCCCTGTCATCACAAAACTCCATGACACTTGTCATCACAATGTTCCATGCCCTTCTCATCACAATGCTCCATGTCCTTGTCATTACATTCCTCCATGACCCATGTATCACAATGTTCCATGCCCTTGTCATCACAATGCTGCATGCACACTATCATCACAATAATCCATGAAACTTCTCAGACCAATGCTCTATGCCCTTGTTATCACAATGCTCCATTACCCCTGTCATAACAATGCTCCATGACCTCGGTCATCACAATGTTCCACGGCCTTGTCATCACAAGGCTCCGTGACACTTGGCATCTCAATGCTCCAAGACACCTGCAATTACAATGCCCCATGCCCTTGTCATCACAAAGCTCCATGACACATGTCGTCAAAATGCTCCTTGGCCCTCTCAGCACAATGCTCCATGCTCTTGTCATCATGATGCTCCTAGACCCCTGTCATCACAATCCTCCATGACCCCTGGCATCACAGTGCACCATCCCCATCATCATAATGCTTCATGCTATTGTCATCACAATGAAATCAAAATGCACCATGATCTCTGGCATCACAATGCTTCAAACCCTTGTGATCACAATGTTCCATGACACTTGTCATCACAACGCCCCATGACGCTCCTCTTCACCATTATCTGTGGACTTCTATTCACAATGCTCCATGCCCTTTCCATCACAATGCTCCATGTCATTGTCATCACAATACTCCACAAGATGGTCATCAGAATGCTCCATGACACTTGTCATCACAATGCTAAATGACCCCTGTCCTCACAATGCTCCATGCCCCTTGTCATTACAGTACTCCAAGACACTCGTCATCACAATTATCCAAGGTCTTCACATCACAATGCTCCACGGTCTTGCCATCACAAAGCTCCATGCCCTGATCATCCCAATGCTCCATGTCCATTGTCATAACAATTCTCAACGTCCTTGTCATCACAATGGTCCATGACACTTCACATCAAAATGTTACATGCATATGTCAGCACAATTCTCATTCACTTGTCATCGCAATGCTCCATGACCCTTGTCATAGCATGCTCCATGCACTCGTCATCACAGTGCTTCACGACCTTTTCATCAAAATTCTCAATGGCCCTTGTCATCACAATGCCCCATTCCCTTGTCGTCACAATGCTCCATGCCCTTGTCATCACAAAGCTCCATGATGCATGTCATCAGAATCCTCCATGGACTTCTCATCACAATGCTCCATGCCCATGTCATCACCATGCTCCAAGACCCCTGTCATCACAATGCTCCATGCCCCTTTTCATCTCAATACTCCATGGACCCTTTCATCACAATGCACCATGAACATCATCATAATGCTTCTTGCTATTGTCATCACAATGAAATCAAAATGCTCCATGACCTTTCTCATCAGAATGCTCCAAACGCTTCTGATCACAATGTTCCATAGCATTTGTCATCACAACGCCCAATAACGCTCGTCATCACATTTATCCATGGTCTTCTCATCACAATGCTCCATGACCTTTGTCATCACAATGCTCAATACACTTGTCATCACAATGCTCCCTAACACTTGACATCAGTATGCTCCCTGAAGCCTGTCATGACAAGGCTCCATGCCTTTTTCATCACAATGATCCATGCCTTTTTCATCACAACGCTCCAAGAACTCTGCACTCACAATGCTCCATGCCCTTCTCATCACAAAGTCCATGATGCATGTCATCAGAAAGCTCCATGGCCTTCTCATCACAATGCTCCATGCCCTTGTCATCACAATACTCCAAGAACCTTGTAATCACAGTGTTCCATGTCCATTATCATCAGAATGCTCCATGAGATTTGTCATCACAAGGCTCAATGGTCTTCTCATAACAATGCTCCAGAATCTTGTCATCACAGTGCTCCATTCCCTTATCACCACAATGCCCCATGACACCTGTCATCACATTACTCCATGAATATTTTGCCCACAATGATCCATGCCTTTGTCAGCAAAATGCTACATGACTTTGTCATCACAATGCTCCATGCGCCTGTCTTCACAATCTTACCTTACCATTGTCATCCCAATCCTCCATAAAACTTGGGATCACATTGATTCATTCCCTTGTCATCACGATGCTCCACGCTTCTTGAAATCAAAAGGCTCCATGACCTCTGTCATCACAATGCTCCAAACCCTTGTGATCACAATGTTCCATAACACTTGTCATCACAATGCCCTATGACGCTCGTCATCACAATTATCCATGGTTTTATCATCACAATGCTCCTGACCTTTGTCATCCAATGCTCAATACAGTTGTCATCACAACGCTCCCTGACGATTGTCATCACTATGCTCCTTGAAACCAGTCATGACATGGCTCCATGCCTTTTTCATCACAATGATCCATGCCCTTTTCATCACAATGCTCCAAGAGCCCTGTAATCACAATGCTCCATGCCCCTTTTCATCAGAATGCTCCATGAGACTTGTCATCACCAGGCTCCTGGTCTACTCATCATAATGCTCCAGGATCTTGTCATCACAATGCTCCTTTCCCTTTTCATCAATATGCTCCATTAAACCTGTCATCACAATACTCCATGAATATTTTAAGCCCAATTCTCCATACCCTTGTTATCCCAATGCTCAATGACCACTGTAATCACCATGCTCCATGCCTTTGTCAGGAAAATCCTACATGAACTTGCCATCACAATGCTCCATGCGCTTGTCATCACAATCCTCCATGAAACTTGGGATCACATTGCCCCATACACTTGTCATCACAATGCTCCATGGTCCTTGAAATCACTGTGCTCCATGACCTCTGTCATCACAATGCTACCAACACTTGTGATCACAATGCTCCATAGCACTTTGCATCACAATGCTCCATGCCATTTTCATCACAATGCTTCATGACCTTTGTCATCACAATGCTCAATATACTTGTCATCACAATGCTCCCTGACACTTGTCGTCAGAATGCTCATTGAAACCTGTCATGAAAAGGCTCCATGCCGTTTTCATCACAATGCTCCATGCCCTTTTCATCACAATGTTCCATGCCATTGTCATCACAATACTCCACAAGATGGTGATCAGAATGCTCCATTACACTTGTCATCACAATGCTACATGCCCCTTGTCATTACAGTGCTCCAAGACACTCGTCATCACAATTATCCATGGTCTTCTCATCGCAATGCTCCACGGTCTTGCCATCACAATGCTCCATGCCCTGGACTTCCCAATGCTCCATGTGCATTGTCATCACAATTCTCCTCGTCCCTGTCATCAATATGTTCCATGACACTTCTCATCATAATGTTACATGATCGTGTCATCACAATGCTCCATGCACTTGTCATCGCAATGCTCAATGACCCTTTTCATAGCAAGCTCCATGCGCTTGTCATCACAGTGCTTCACGACATTGTCTTCAAAATTCTCAATGGCCCTTGGCATCACAATGCTCCATTTCCTTGTCATCACAATGCTCCATGCCATTGTCATCACAATGGACCCTGACATAAGTCATCACAATGCTCCTTGACACCTGCCTTCACAATACTCCATGACATTGTCATCACAATGATCCATGCCCTTGTCTTCACAATGCTCCAAGACCCCTGTAATCACAAAGCTCCATGCCCCTTATCTTCACAATGCTCCATGACCCCTGTCCTCACAATGCTGCATGAGTACTGTCATCTCAACCCTCCATGACCCCTGACAAAACAATGATCCGGGACGCTTCTCATCAAAATTCTCCATGACCATTGTCATCCCAATGCTCCATGAAACCTGTAATCACAATGAACCGTGACGCCTGTCATCACAGTGCTCCATGACACTTGTCATCACGATGCTCCATGCCTTTGTCATCAAAATGCTACATGACCTTGTCATCATAATGCTCCCTGCCCTTCTCATCACAATGTACCATGCCCTTGACCTCAATATGCTTCATGACCTTTGTCATCACAAATCTCCATGACCCTTGGCACCACAGTGCTCCATGCCACTGTCATCACACTGCTCCATGAACCCTCTCATCACATTGCTCCATGCCCCTGTCATCACAAAACTCCATGACACTTGTCATCACAATGTTCCATGCCCTTCTCATCACAATGCTCCATGTCCTTGTCATTACATTCCTCCATGACCCATGTATCACAATGTTCCATGCCCTTGTCATCACAATGCTGCATGCACACTATCATCACAATAATCCATGAAACTTCTCAGACCAATGCTCTATGCCCTTGTTATCACAATGCTCCATTACCCCTGTCATAACAATGCTCCATGACCTCGGTCATCACAATGTTCCACGGCCTTGTCATCACAAGGCTCCGTGACACTTGGCATCTCAATGCTCCAAGACACCTGCAATTACAATGCCCCATGCCCTTGTCATCACAAAGCTCCATGACACATGTCGTCAAAATGCTCCTTGGCCCTCTCAGCACAATGCTCCATGCTCTTGTCATCATGATGCTCCTAGACCCCTGTCATCACAATCCTCCATGACCCCTGGCATCACAGTGCACCATCCCCATCATCATAATGCTTCATGCTATTGTCATCACAATGAAATCAAAATGCACCATGACCTCTGGCATCACAATGCTTCAAACCCTTGTGATCACAATGTTCCATGACACTTGTCATCACAACGCCCCATGACGCTCCTCTTCACCATTATCTGTGGACTTCTATTCACAATGCTCCATGCCCTTTCCATCACAATGCTCCATGTCATTGTCATCACAATACTCCACAGGATGGTCATCAGAATGCTCCATGACACTTGTCATCACAATGCTAAATGACCCCTGTCCTCACAATGCTCCATGCCCCTTGTCATTACAGTACTCCAAGACACTCGTCATCACAATTATCCAAGGTCTTCACATCACAATGCTCCACGGTCTTGCCATCACAAAGCTCCATGCCCTGATCATCCCAATGCTCCATGTCCATTGTCATAACAATTCTCAACGTCCTTGTCATCACAATGGTCCATGACACTTCACATCAAAATGTTACATGCATATGTCAGCACAATTCTCATTCACTTGTCATCGCAATGCTCCATGACCCTTGTCATAGCATGCTCCATGCACTCGTCATCACAGTGCTTCACGACCTTTTCATCAAAATTCTCAATGGCCCTTGTCGTCACAATGCTCCATGCCCTTGTCATCACAAAGCTCCATGATGCATGTCATCAGAATCCTCCATGGACTTCTCATCACAATGCTCCATGCCCATGTCATCACCATGCTCCAAGACCCCTGTCATCACAATGCTCCATGCCCCTTTTCATCTCAATACTCCATGGACCCTTTCATCACAATGCACCATGAACATCATCATAATGCTTCTTGCTATTGTCATCACAATGAAATCAAAATGCTCCATGACCTTTCTCATCAGAATGCTCCAAACGCTTCTGATCACAATGTTCCATAGCATTTGTCATCACAACGCCCAATAACGCTCGTCATCACATTTATCCATGGTCTTCTCATCACAATGCTCCATGACCTTTGTCATCACAATGCTCAATACACTTGTCATCACAATGCTCCCTAACACTTGACATCAGTATGCTCCCTGAAGCCTGTCATGACAAGGCTCCATGCCTTTTTCATCACAATGATCCATGCCTTTTTCATCACAACGCTCCAAGAACTCTGCACTCACAATGCTCCATGCCCTTCTCATCACAAAGTCCATGATGCATGTCATCAGAAAGCTCCATGGCCTTCTCATCACAATGCTCCATGCCCTTGTCATCACAATACTCCAAGAACCTTGTAATCACAGTGTTCCATGTCCATTATCATCAGAATGCTCCATGAGATTTGTCATCACAAGGCTCAATGGTCTTCTCATAACAATGCTCCAGAACCTTGTCATCATAGTGCTCCATTCCCTTATCACCACAATGCCCCATGACACCAGTCATCACATTACTCCATGAATATTTTGCCCACAATGATCCATGCCTTTGTCAGCAAAATGCTACATGACTTTGTCATCACAATGCTCCATGCGCCTGTCTTCACAATCTTACCTTACCATTGTCATCCCAATCCTCCATAAAACTTGGGATCACATTGATTCATTCCCTTGTCATCACGATGCTCCACGCTTCTTGAAATCAAAAGGCTCCATGACCTCTGTCATCACAATGCTCCAAACCCTTGTGATCACAATGTTCCATAACACTTGTCATCACAATGCCCTATGACGCTCGTCATCACAATTATCCATGGTTTTATCATCACAATGCTCCTGACCTTTGTCATCCAATGCGCAATACAGTTGTCATCACAACGCTCCCTGACGATTGTCATCACTATGCTCCTTGAACCCAGTCATGACATGGCTCCATGCCTTTTTCATCATAATGATCCATGCCCTTTTCATCACAATGCTCCAAGAGCCCTGTAATCACAATGCTCCATGCCCCTTTTCATCAGAATGCTCCATGAGACTTATCATCACCAGGCTCCTGGTCTACTCATCATAATGCTCCAGGATCTTGTCATCACAATGCTCCTTTCCCTTTTCATCAATATGCTCCATGAAACCTGTCATCACAATACTCCATGAATATTTTAAGCCCAATGCTCCATACCCTTGTTATCCCAATGCTCAATGACCACTGTAATCACCATGCTCCATGCCTTTGTCAGCAAAATCCTACATGAACTTGCCATCACAATGCTCCATGCGCTTGTCATCACAATCCTCCATGAAACTTGGGATCACATTGCCCCATACACTTGTCATCACAATGCTCCATGGTCCTTGAAATCACTGTGCTCCATGACCTCTGTCATCACAATGCTACCAACACTTGTGATCACAATGCTCCATAGCACTTTGCATCACAATGCTCCATGCCATTGTCACCACAACGCTTCATGACCTTTGTCATCACAATGCTCAATAAACTTGTCATCACAATGCTCCCTGACACTTGTCGTCAGAATGCTCATTGAAACCTGTCATGAAAAGGCTCCATGCCGTTTTCATCACAATGCTCCATGCCCTTTTCATCACAATGCTCCATGCCATTGTCATCACAATACTCCACAAGATGGTGATCAAAATGCTCCATTACACTCGTCATCACAATGCTACATGCCCCTTGTCATTACAGTGCTCCAAGACACTCGTCATCACAATTATCCATGGTCTTCTCATCACAATGCTCCACGGTCTTGCCATCACAATGCTCCATGCCCTGGTCATCCCAATGCTCCATGTGCATTGTCATCACAATTCTCCTCGTCCCTGTCATCACTATGTTCCATGACACTTCTCATCATAATGTTACATGATCGTGTCATCACAATGCTCCATGCACTTGTCATCGCAATGCTCAATGACCCTTTTCATAGCAAGCTCCATGCGCTTGTCATCACAGTGCTTCACGACATTGTCTTCAAAATTCTCAATGGCCCTTGGCATCACAATGCTCCATGTCCTTGTCATCACAATGCTCCATGCCATTGTCATCACAATGGACCCTGACATAAGTCATCACAATGCTCCTTGACACCTGCCTTCACAATATTCCATGACATTGTCATCACAATGATCCATGCCCTTGTCTTCACAATGCTCCAAGACCCCTGTAATCACAAAGCTCCATGCCCCTTATCTTCACAATGCTCCATGACCCCTGTCCTCACAATGCTGCATGAGTACTGTCATCTCAACCCTCCATGACCCCTGACAAAAGATTGATCCGGGACGCTTCTCATCAAAATTTTCCATGACCATTGTCATCCCAATGCTCCATGAAACCTGTAATCACAATGAACCGTGACGCCTGTCATCACAGTGCTCCATGCCTTTGTCATCAAAATGCTACATGACTTTGTCATCATAATGCTCCCTGCCCTTCTCATCACAATGTACCATGCCCTTGACCTCAATATGCTTCATGACCTTTGTCATCACAAATCTCCATGACCCTTGGCACCACAGTGCTCCATGCCACTGTCATCACACTGCTCCATGAACCCTCTCATCACATTGCTCCATGCCCCTGTCATCACAAAACTCCATGACACTTGTCATCACAATATTCCATGCCCTTCTCATCACAATGCTCCATGTCCTTGTCATTACATTCCTCCATGACCCATGTATCACAATGTTCCATGCCCTTGTCATCACAATGCTGCATGCACACTATCATCACAATAATCCATGAAACTTCTCCGACCAATGCTCTATGCCCTTGTTATCACAATGCTCCATTACCCCTGTCATAACAATGCTCCATGACCTCGGTCATCACAATGTTCCACAGCCTTGTCATCACAAGGCTCCGTGACACTTGGCATCTCAATGCTCCAAGACACCTGCAATTACAATGCCCCATGCCCTTGTCATCACAAAGCTCCATGACACATGTCGTCAAAATGCTCCTTGGCCCTCTCAGCACAATGCTCCATGCTCTTGTCATCATGATGCTCCTAGGCCCCTGTCATCACAATCCTCCATGACCCCTGGCATCACAGTGCACCATCCCCATCATCATAATGCTTCATGCTATTGTCATCACAATGAAATCAAAATGCACCATGACCTCTGGCATCACAATGTTTCAAACCCTTGTGATCACAATGTTCCATGACACTTGTCATCACAACGCCCCATGACGCTCCTCTTCACCATTATCTGTGGACTTCTCTTCACAATGCTCCATGCCCTTTCCATCACAATGCTCCATGCCATTGTCATCACAATACTCCACAAGATGGTCATCAGAATGCTCCATGACACTTGTCATCACAATGCTAAATGACCCCTGTCCTCACAATGCTCCATGCCCCCTGTCATTACAGTACTACAAGACACTCGTCATCAAAATTATCCAAGGTCTTCACATCACAATGCTCCACGGTCTTGCCATCACAAAGCTCCATGCCCTGATCATCCCAATGCTCCATGTCCATTGTCATAACAATTCTCAAAGTCCTTGTCATCACAATGGTCCATGGCACTTCACATCATAATGTTACATGCACATGTCAGCACAATTCTCCATTCACTTGTCATCGCAATGCTCCATGACCCTTGTCATAGCATGCTCCATGCACTCGTCATCACAGTGCTTCACGACCTTGTCATCAAAATTCTCAATGGCCCTTGTCATCACAATGCCCCATTCCCTTGTCATCACAATGCTCCATGCCCTTGTCATCACAAAGCTCCATGACGCATGTCATCAGAATCCTCCATGGCCTTCTCATCACAATGATACATGCCCATGTCATCACCATGCTCCAAGACCCCTGTCATCACAGTGCTCCATGCCCCTTTTCATCTCAATACTCCATGCACCCTTTCATCACAATGCACCATGAACATCATCATAATGCTTCTTGCTATTGTCATCACAATGAAATCAAAATGCTCCATGACCTTTCTCATCAGAATGCTCCAAACGCTTCTGATCACAATGTTCCATAGCATTTGTCATCACAACGTCCAATAACGCTCGTCATCACATTTATCCATGGTCTTCTCATCACAATGCTCCATGACCTTTGTCATCACATTGTTCAATACACTTGTCATCACAATGCTCCCTAACACTTGACATCAGTATGCTCCTTGAAGCCTGTCATGACAAGGCTCCATGCCTTTTTCATCACAATGATCCATGCCCTTTTCATCACAACGCTCCAAGAACTCTGCACTCACAATTCTCCATGCCCTTGTCATCACAAAGTCCATGATGCATGTCATCAGAAAGCTCCAAGGGCTTCTCATCACAATGCTCCATGCCCTTGTCATCACAATACTCCAAGAACCTTGTAATCAGAGTGTTCCATGTCCATTTTCATCAGAATGCTCCATGAGATTTGTCATCACAAGGCTCAATGGTCTTCTCATAACAATGCTCCAGAACCTTGTCATCACAGTGCTCCATTCCCTAATCACCACAATGCCCCATGACACCTGTCATCACATTACTCCATGAATATTTTGCCCACAATGATCCATGCCTTTGTCAGCAAAATTCTACATGACTTTGTCATCACAATGCTCCATGCGCCTGCCTTCACAATCTTACCTTACCATTGTCATCCCAATCCTCCATAAAACTTAGGATCACATTGATTCATGCCCTTGTCATCACGATGCTCCACGCTTCTTAATATCAAAAGGCTCCATGACCTCTGTCATCACAATGCTCCAAACCCTTGTGATCACAATGTTCCATAACACTTGTCATCACAATGCCCTATGACGCTCGTCATCGCAATTATCCATGGTTTTATCATCACAATGCTCCTGAACTTTGTCATCCAATGCTCAATACAGTTGTCATCACAACGCTCCCTGACGATTGTCATCACTATGCTCCTTGAACCCAGTCATGACATGGCTCCATGCCTTTTTCATCATAATGATCCATGCCCTTTTCATCACAATGCTCCAAGAGCCCTGTAATCACAATGCTCCATGCCCCTTTTCATCAGAATGCTCCATGAGACTTATCATCACCAGGCTCCTGGTCTACTCATCATAATGCTCCAGGATCTTGTCATCACAATGCTCCTTTCCCTTTTCATCAATATGCTCCATGAAACCTGTCATCACAATACTCCATGAATATTTTAAGCCCAATGCTCCATACCCTTGTTATCCCAATGCTCAATGACCACTGTAATCACCATGCTCCATGCCTTTGTCAGGAAAATCCTACATGAACTTGCCATCACAATGCTCCATGCGCTTGTCATCACAATCCTCCATGAAACTTGGGATCACATTGCCCCATACACTTGTCATCACAATGCTCCATGGTCCTTGAAATCACTGTGCTCCATGACCTCTGTCATCACAATGCTACCAACACTTGTGATCACAATGCTCCATAGCACTTTGCATCACAATGCTCCATACCATTGTCATCACAATGCTTCATGACCTTTGTCATCACAATGCTCAATAAACTTGTCATCACAATGCTCCCTGACACTTGTCATCAGAATGCTCATTGAAACCTGTCATGAAAAGGCTCCATGCCGTTTTCATCACAATGCTCCATGCCCTTTTCATCACAATGCTCCATGCCATTGTCATCACAATACTCCACAAGATGGTGATCAGAATGCTCCATTACACTTGTCATCACAATGCTACATGCCCCTTGTCATTACAGTGCTCCAAGACACTCGTCATCACAATTATCCATGGTCTTCTCATCGCAATGCTCCACGGTCTTGCCATCACAATGCTCCATGCCCTGGTCATCCCAATGCTCCATGTGCATTGTCATCACAATTCTCCTCGTCCCTCTCATCACTATGTTCCATGACACTTCTCATCATAATGTTACATGATCGTGTCATCACAATGCTCCATGCACTTGTCATCGCAATGCTCAATGACCCTTTTCATAGCAAGCTCCATGCGCTTGTCATCACAGTGCTTCACGACATTGTCTTCAAAATTCTCAATGGCCCTTGGCATCACAATGCTCCATTTGTTGTCATCACAATGCTCCATGCCATTGTCATCACAATGGACCCTGACATAAGTCATCACAATGCTCCTTGACACCTGCCTTCACAATACTCCATGATATTGTCATCACAATGATCCATGCCCTTGTCTTCACAATGCTCCAAGACCCCTGTAATCACAAAGCTCCATGCCCCTTATCTTCACAATGCTCCATGACCCCTGTCCTCACAATGCTGCATGAGTACTGTCATCTCAACCCTCCATGACCCCTGACAAAACAATGATCCGGGACGCTTCTCATCAAAATTCTCCATGACCATTGTCATCCCAATGCTCCATGAAACCTGTAATCACAATGAACCGTGACGCCTGTCATCACAGTGCTCCATGACACTTGTCATCACGATGCTCCATGCCTTTGTCATCAAAATGCTACATGACCTTGTCATCATAATGCTCCCTGCCCTTCTCATCACAATGTACCATGCCCTTGACCTCAATATGCTTCATGACCTTTGTCATCACAAATCTCCATGACCCTTGGCACCACAGTGCTCCATGCCACTGTCATCACACTGCTCCATGAACCCTCTCATCACATTGCTCCATGCCCCTGTCATCACAAAACTCCATGACACTTGTCATCACAATGTTCCATGCCCTTCTCATCACAATGCTCCATGTCCTTGTCATTACATTCCTCCATGACCCATGTATCACAATGTTCCATGCCCTTGTCATCACAATGCTGCATGCACACTATCATCACAATAATCCATGAAACTTCTCAGACCAATGCTCTATGCCCTTGTTATCACAATGCTCCATTACCCCTGTCATAATAATGCTCCATGACCTCGGTCATCACAATGTTCCACGGCCTTGTCATCACAAGGCTCCGTGACACTTGGCATCTCAATGCTCCAAGACACCTGCAATTACAATGCCCCATGCCCTTGTCATCACAAAGCTCCATGACACATGTCGTCAAAATGCTCCTTGGCCCTCTCAGCACAATGCTCCATGCTCTTGTCATCATGATGCTCCTAGACCCCTGTCATCACAATCCTCCATGACCCCTGGCATCACAGTGCACCATCCCCATCATCATAATGCTTCATGCTATTGTCATCACAATGAAATCAAAATGCACCATGACCTCTGGCATCACAATGCTTCAAACCATTGTGATCACAATGTTCCATGACACTTGTCATCACAACGCCCCATGACGCTCCTCTTCACCATTATCTGTGGACTTCTCTTCACAATGCTCCATGCCCTTTCCATCACAATGCTCCATGTCATTGTCATCACAATACTCCACAAGATGGTCATCAGAATGATCCATGACACTTGTCATCACAATGCTAAATGACCCCTGTCCTCACAATGCTCCATGCCCCTTGTCATTACAGTACTCCAAGACACTCGTCATCACAATTATCCAAGGTCTTCACATCACAATGCTCCACGGTCTTGCCATCACAAAGCTCCATGCCCTGATCATCCCAATGCTCCATGTCCATTGTCATAACAATTCTCAACGTCCTTGTCATCACAATGGTCCATGACACTTCACATCATAATGTTACATGCATATGTCAGCACAATTCTCATTCACTTGTCATCGCAATGCTCCATGACCCTTGTCATAGCATGCTCCATGCACTCGTCATCACAGTGCTTCACGACCTTTTCATCAAAATTCTCAATGGCCCTTGTCATCACAATGCCCCATTCCCTTGTTGTCACAATGCTCCATGCCCTTGTCATCACAAAGCTCCATGATGCATGTCATCAGAATCCTCCATGGACTTCTCATCACAATGCTCCATGCCCATGTCATCAGCATGCTCCAAGACCCCTGTCATCACAATGCTCCATGCCCCTTTTCATCTCAATACTCCATGGACCCTTTCATCACAATGCACCATGAACATCATCATAATGCTTCTTGCTATTGTCATCACAATGAAATCAAAATGCTCCATGACCTTTCTCATCAGAATGCTCCAAATGCTTCTGATCACAATGTTCCATAACATTTGTCATCACAACGCCCAATAACGCTCGTCATCACATTTATCCATGGTCTTCTCATCACAATGCTCCATGACCTTTGTCATCACAATGCTCAATACACTTGTCATCACAATGCTCCCTAACACTTGACATCAGTATGCTCCTTGAAGCCTGTCATGACAAGGCTCCATGCCTTTTTCATCATAATGATCCATGCCTTTTTCATCACAACGCTCCAAGAACTCTGCACTCACAATGCTCCATGCCCTTCTCATCACAAAGGCCATGATGCATGTCATCAGGAAGCTCCATGGCCTTCTCATCACAATGCTCCATGCCCTTGTCATCACAATACTCCAAGAACCTTGTAATCACAGTGTTCCATGTCCATTATCATCAGAATGCTCCATGAGATTTGTCATCACAAGGCTTAATGGTCTTCTCATAACAATGCTCCAGAACCTTGTCATCACAGTGCTCCATTCCCTTATCACCACAATGCCCCATGACACCTGTCATCACATTACTCCATGAATATTTTGCCCACAATGATCCATGCCTTTGTCAGCAAAATGCTACATGACTTTGTCATCACAATGCTCCATGCGCCTGTCTTCACAATCTTACCTTACCATTGTCATCCCAATCCTCCATAAAACTTGGGATCACATTGATTCATTCCCTTGTCATCACGATGCTCCACGCTTCTTGAAATCAAAAGGCTCCATGACCTCTGTCATCACAATGCTCCAAACGCTTGTGATCACAATGTTCCATAACACTTGTCATCACAATGCCCTATGACGCTCGTCATCACAATTATCCATGGTTTTATCATCACAATGCTCCTGACCTTTGTCATCCAATGCTCAATACAGTTGTCATCACAACGCTCCCTGACGATTGTCATCACTATGCTCCTTGAACCCAGTCATGACATGGCTCCATGCCTTTTTCATTACAATGATCCATGCCCTTTTCATCACAATGCTCCAAGAGCCCTGTAATCACAATGCTCCATGCCCCTTTTCATCAGAATGCTCCATGAGACTTGTCATCACCAGGCTCCTGGTCTACTCATCATAATGCTCCAGGATCTTGTCATCACAATGCTCCTTTCCCTTTTCATCAATATGCTCCATGAAACCTGTCATCACAATACTCCATGAATATTTTAAGCCCAATGCTCCATACCCTTGTTATCCCAATGCTCAATGACCACTGTAATCACCATGCTCCATGCCTTTGTCAGGAAAATCCTACATGAACTTGCCATCACAATGCTCCATGCGCTTGTCATCACAATCCTCCATGAAACTTGGGATCACATTGCCCCATACACTTGTCATCACAATGCTCCATGGTCCTTGAAATCACTGTGCTCCATGACCTCTGTCATCACAATGCTACCAACACTTGTGATCACAATGCTCCATAGCACTTTGCATCACAATGCTCCATGCCATTGTCATCACAATGCTTCATGACCTTTGTCATCACAATGCTCAATATACTTGTCATCACAATGCTCCCTGACACTTGTCGTCAGAATGCTCATTGAAACCTGTCATGAAAAGGCTCCATGCCGTTTTCATCACAATGCTCCATGCCATTTTCATCACAATGCTCCATGCCATTGTCATCACAATACTCCACAAGATGGTGATCAGAATGCTCCATTACACTTGTCATCACAATGCTACATGCCCCTTGTCATTACAGTGCTCCAAGACACTCGTCATCACAATTATCCATGGTCTTCTCATCGCAATGCTCCACGGTCTTGCCATCACAATGTTCCATGCCCTGGTCATCCCAATGCTCCATGTGCATTGTCATCACAATTCTCCTCGTCCCTGTCATCACTATGTTCCATGACACTTCTCATCATAATGTTACATGATCGTGTCATCACAATGCTCCATGCACTTGTCATCGCAATGCTCAATGACCCTTTTCATAGCAAGCTCCATGCGCTTGTCATCACAGTGCTTCACGACATTGTCTTCAAAATTCTCAATGGCCCTTGGCATCACAATGCTCCATGTCCTTGTCATCACAATGCTCCATGCCATTGTCATCACAATGGACCCTGACATACGTCATCACAATGCTCCTTGACACCTGCCTTCACAATACTCCATGACATTCTCATCACAATGATCCATGCCCTTGTCTTCACAATGCTCCAAGACCCCTGTAATCACAAAGCTCCATGCCCCTTATCTTCACAATGCTCCATGACCCCTGTCCTCACAATGCTGCATGAGTACTGTCATCTCAACCCTCCATGACCCTTGACAAAACACTGATCCGGGACGCTTCTCATCAAAATTCTCCATGACCATTGTCATCCCAATGCTCCATGAAACCTGTAATCACAATGAACCGTGACGCCTGTCATCACAGTGCTCCATGACACTTGTCATCACGATGCTCCATGCCTTTGTCATCAAAATGCTACATGACCTTGTCATCATAATGCTCCCTGCCCTTCTCATCACAATGTACCATGCCCTTGACCTCAATATGCTTCATGACGTTTGTCATCACAAATCTCCATGACCCTTGGCACCACAGTGCTCCATGCCACTGTCATCACACTGCTCCATGAACCCTCTCATCACATTGCTCCATGCCCCTGTCATCACAAAACTCCATGACACTTGTCATCACAATGTTCCATGCCCTTCTCATCACAATGCTCCATGTCCTTGTCATTACATTCCTCCATGACCCATGTATCACAATGTTCCATGCCCTTGTCATCACAATGCTGCATGCACACTATCATCACAATAATCCATGAAACTTCTCAGACCAATGCTCTATGCCCTTGTTATCACAATGCTCCATTACCCCTGTCATAACAATGCTCCATGACCTCGGTCATCACAATGTTCCACGGCCTTGTCATCACAAGGCTCCGTGACACTTGGCATCTCAATGCTCCAAGACACCTGCAATTACAATGCCCCATGCCCTTGTCATCACAAAGCTCCATGACACATGTCGTCAAAATGCTCCTTGGCCCTCTCAGCACAATGCTCCATGCTCTTGTCATCATGATGCTCCTAGACCCCTGTCATCACAATCTTCCATGACCCCTGGCATCACAGTGCACCATCCCCATCATCATAATGCTTCATGCTATTGTCATCACAATGAAATCAAAATGCACCATGACCTCTGGCATCACAATGCTTCAAACCCTTGTGATCACAATGTTCCATGACACTTGTCATCACAACGCCCCATGACGCTCCTCTTCACCATTATCTGTGGACTTCTATTCACAATGCTCCATGCCCTTTCCATCACAATGCTCCATGCCATTGTCATCACAATACTCAACAAGATGGTCATCAGAATGCTCCATGACACTTGTCATCACAATGCTAAATGACCCCTGTCCTCACAATGCTCCTTGTCCCTTGTCATTACAGTACTCCAAGACACTCGTCATCACAATTATCCAAGGTCTTCACATCACAATGCTCCACGGTCTTGCCATCACAAAGCTCCATGCCCTGATCATCCCAATGCTCCATGTCCATTGTCATAACAATTCTCAACGTCCTTGTCATCACAATGGTCCATGACACTTCACATCATAATGTTACATGCATATGTCAGCACAATTCTCATTCACTTGTCATCGCAATGCTCCATGACCCTTGTCATAGCATGCTCCATGCACTCGTCATCACAGTGCTTCACGACCTTATCATCAAAATTCTCAATGGCCCTTGTCATCACAATGCCCCATTCCCTTGTCATCACAATGCTCCATGCCCTTGTCATCACAAAGCTCCATGACGCATGTCATCAGAATCCTCCATGGCCTTCTCATCACAATGCTCCATGGCAATGTCATCACCATGCTCCAAGACCCCTGTCATCACAATGCTCCATGCCCCTTTTCATCTCAATACTCCATGGACCCTTTCATCACAATGCACCATGAACATCATCATAATGCTTCTTGCTATTGTCATCACAATGAAATCAAAATGCTCCATGACCTTTCTCATCAGAATGCTCCAAACGCTTCTGATCACAGTGTTCCATAGCATTTGTCATCACAACCCCCAATAACGCTCGTCATCACATTTATCCATGGTCTTCTCATCACAATGCTCCATGACCTTTGTCATCACAATGCTCAATACACTTGTCATCACAATGCTCCCTAACACTTGACATCAGTATGCTCCTTGAAGCCTGTCATGACAAGGCTCCATGCCTTTTTCATCACAATGATCCATGCCTTTTTCATCACAACGCTCCAAGAACTCTGCACTCACAATGCTCCATGCCCTTCTCATCACAAAGTCCATGATGCATGTCATCAGAAAGCTCCATGGCCTTCTCATCACAATGCTCCATGCCCTTGTCATCACAATACTCCAAGAACCTTGTAATCACAGTGTTCCATGTCCATTATCATCAGAATGCTCCATGAGATTTGTCATCACAAGGCTCAATGGTCTTCTCATAACAATGCTCCAGAACCTTGTCATCACAGTGCTCCATTCCCTTATCACCACAATGCCCCATTACACCTGTCATCACATTACTCCATGAATATTTTGCCAACAATGATCCATGCCTTTGTCAGCAAAATGCTACATGACTTTGTCATCACAATGCTCCATGCGCCTGTCTTCACAATCTTACCTTACCATTGTCATCCCAATCCTCCATAAAACTTGGGATCACATTGATTCATTCCCTTGTCATCACGATGCTCCACGCTTCTTGAAATCAAAAGGCTCCATGACCTCTGTCATCACAATGCTCCAAACCCTTGTGATCACAATGTTCCATAACACTTGTCATCACAATGCCCTATGACGCTCGTCATCACAATTATCCATGGTTTTATCATCACAATGCTCCTGACCTTTGTCATCCAATGCTCAATACAGTTGTCATCACAACGCTCCCTGACGATTGTCATCACTATGCTCCTTGAAACCAGTCATGACATGGCTCCATGCCTTTTTCATCACAATGATCCATGCCCTTTTCATCACAATGCTCCAAGAGCCCTGTAATCACAATGCTCCATGCCCCTTTTCATCAGAATGCTCCATGAGACTTGTCATCACCAGGCTCCTGGTCTACTCATCATAATGCTCCAGGATCTTGTCATCACAATGCTCCTTTCCCTTTTCATCAATATGCTCCATGAAACCTGTCATCACAATACTCCATGAATATTTTAAGCCCAATGCTCCATACCCTTGTTATCCCAATGCTCAATGACCACTGTAATCACCATGCTCCATGCCTTTGTCAGGAAAATCCTACATGAACTTGCCATCACAATGCTCCATGCGCTTGTCATCACAATCCTCCATGAAACTTGGGATCACATTGCCCCATACACTTGTCATCACAATGCTCCATGGTCCTTGAAATCACTGTGCTCCATGACCTCTGTCATCACAATGCTACCAACACTTGTGATCACAATGCTCCATAGCACTTTGCATCACAATGCTCCATGCCATTGTCATCACAATGCTTCATGACCTTTGTCATCACAATGCTCAATAAACTTGTCATCACAATGCTCCCTGACACTTGTCGTCAGAATGCTCATTGAAACCTGTCATGAAAAGGCTCCATGCCGTTTTCATCACAATGCTCCATGCCATTTTCATCACAATGCTCCATGCCATTGTCATCACAATACTCCACAAGATGGTGATCAGAATGCTCCATTACACTTGTCATCACAATGCTACATGCCCCTTGTCATTACAGTGCTCCAAGACACTCGTCATCACAATTATCCATGGTCTTCTCATCGCAATGCTCCACGGTCTTGCCATCACAATGCTCCATGCCCTGGTCATCCCAATGCTCCATGGGCATTGTCATCACAATTCTCCTCGTCCCTGTCATCACTATGTTCCATGACACTTCTCATCATAATGTTACATGATCGTGTCATCACAATGCTCCATGCACTTGTCATCGCAATGCTCAATGACCCTTTTCATAGCAAGCTCCATGCGCTTGTCATCACAGTGCTTCACGACATTGTCTTCAAAATTCTCAATGGCCCTTGGCATCACAATGCTCCATGTCCTTGTCATCACAATGCTCCATGCCATTGTCATCACAATGGTCCCTGACATACGTCATCACAATGGTCCTTGACACCTGCCTTCACAATACTCCATGACATTCTCATCACAATGATCCCTGCCCTTGTCTTCACAATGCTCCAAGACCCCTGTAATCACAAAGCTCCATGCCCCTTATCTTCACAATGCTCCATGACCCCTGTCCTCACAATGCTGCATGAGTACTGTCATCTCAACCCTCCATGACCCCTGACAAAACAATGATCCGGGACGCTTCTCATCAAAATTCTCCATGACCATTGTCATCCCAATGCTCCATGAAACCTGTAATCACAATGAACCGTGACGCCTGTCATCACAGTGCTCCATGACACTTATCATCACGATGCTCCATGCCTTTGTCATCAAAATGCTACATGACCTTGTCATCATAATGCTCCCTGCCCTTCTCATCACAATGTACCATGCCCTTGACCTCAATATGCTTCATGACGTTTGTCATCACAAATCTCCATGACCCTTGGCACCACAGTGCTCCATGCCACTGTCATCACACTGCTCCATGAACCCTCTCATCACATTGCTCCATGCCCCTGTCATCACAAAACTCCATGACACTTGTCATCACAATGTTCCATGCCCTTCTCATCACAATGCTCCATGTCCTTGTCATTACATTCCTCCATGACCCATGTATCACAATGTTCCATGCCCTTGTCATCACAATGCTGCATGCACACTATCATCACAATAATCCATGAAACTTCTCAGACCAATGCTCTATGCCCTTGTTATCACAATGCTCCATTACCCCTGTCATAACAATGCTCCATGACCTCGGTCATCACAATGTTCCACGGCCTTGTCATCACAAGGCTCCGTGACACTTGGCATCTCAATGCTCCAAGACACCTGCAATTACAATGCCCCATGCCCTTGTCATCACAAAGCTCCATGACACATGTCGTCAAAATGCTCCTTGGCCCTCTCAGCACAATGCTCCATGCTCTTGTCATCATGATGCTCCTAGACCCCTGTCATCACAATCCTCCATGACCCCTGGCATCACAGTGCACCATCCCCATCATCATAATGCTTCATGCTATTGTCATCACAATGAAATCAAAATGCACCATGACCTCTGGCATCACAATGCTTCAAACCCTTGTGATCACAATGTTCCATGGCACTTGTCATCACAACGTCCCATGACGCTCCTCTTCACCATTATCTGTGGACTTCTATTCACAATGCTCCATGCCCTTTCCATCACAATGCTCCATGCCATTGTCATCACAATACTCCACAAGATGGTCATCAGAATGCTCCATGACACTTGTCATCACAATGCTAAATGACCCCTGTCCTCACAATGCTCCATGCCCCTTGTCATTACAGTACTCCAAGACACTCGTCTTCACAATTATCCAAGGTCTTCACATCACAATGCTCCACGGTCTTGTCATCACAAAGCTCCATGCCCTGATCATCCCAATGCTCCATGTCCATTGTCATAACAATTCTCATCGTCCTTGTCATCACAATGGTCCATGACACTTCACATCATAATGTTACATGCATATGTCAGCACAATTCTCCATTCACTTGTCATCGCAATGCTCCATGACCCTTGTCATAGCATGCTCCATGCACTCGTCATCACAGTGCTTCACGACCTTGTCATCAAAATTCTCAATGGCCCTTGTCATCACAATGCCCCATTCCCTTGTCATCACAATGCTCCATGCCCTTGTCATCACAAAGCTCCATGACGCATGTCATCAGAATCCTCCATGGCCTTCTCATCACAATGCTCCATGCCCATCTCATCACCATGCTCTAAGACCCCTGTCATCACAATGCTCCATGCCCCTTTTCATCTCAATACTCCATGCACCCTTTCATCACAATGCACCATGAACATCATCATAATGCTTCTTGCTATTGTCATCACAATGAAATCAAAATGCTCCATGACCTCTCTCATCAGAATGCCCCAAACTCTTCTGATCACAATGTTCCATAACAATTGTCATCTTAACGCCCAATAACGCTCGTCATCACATTTATCCATGGTCTTCTCATCACAATGCTCCATGACCTTTGTCATCACAATGCTCAATACACTTGTCATCACAATGCTCCCTAACACTTGACATCAGTATGCTCCTTGAAGCCTGTCATGACAAGGCTCCATGCCTTTTTCATCACAATGATCCATGCCTTTTTCATCACAACGCTCCAAGAACTCTGCACTCACAATGCTCCATGCCCTTGTCATTACAAAGTCCATGATGCATGTCATCAGAAAGCTCCATGGGCTTCTCATCACAACGCTCCATGCCCTTGTCATCACAATACTCCAAGAACCTTGTAATCACAGTGTTCTATGTCCATTATCATCAGAATGCTCCATGAGATTTGTCATCACAAGGCTCAATGGTCTTCTCCTAACAATGCTCCAGAACCTTGTCATCACAGTGCTCCATTCCCTTATCACCACCATGCCCCATGACACCTGTCATCACATTACTCCATGAATATTTTGCCCACAATGATCCATGCCTTTGTCAGCAAAATGCTACATGACTTTGTCATCACAATGCTCCATGCGCCTGTCTTCACAATCTTACCTTACCATTGTCATCCCAATCATCCATAAAACTTGGGATCACATTGATTCATGCCCTTGTCATCACGATGCTCCACGCTTCTTAAAATCAAAAGGCTCCATGACCACTGTCATCACAATGCTCCAAACACTTGTGATCACAATGTTCCATAACACTTGTCATCACAATGCCCTATGACGCTCGTCCTCACAATTATCCATGGTTTTATCATCACAATGCTCCTGACCTTTGTCATCCAATGTTCAATACAGTTGTCATCACAATGTTCCCGGACCCTTGTCATCACTATGCTCCTTGAACACAGTCATGACATGGCTCCATGCCTTTTTCATCACAATGATCCATGCCCTTTTCATCACAAGGCTACAAGAACCCTGTAATCACAATGCTCCATGCCCCTGTCATCACAATACTCCATGACGCATGTCATCAGAATGCTCCATGGACTTCTCATCACAATGCTCCATGCCTTTGTCATCACAATGCTCCAAGAGCCCTGTAATCACAATGTTCCATGCCCCTTTTCATCAGAATGCTCCATGAGACTTGTCATCACCAGGCTCCTGGTCTACTCATCATAATGCTCCAGGATCTTGTCATCACAATGCTCCTTTCCCTTTTCATCAATATGCTCCATGAAACCTGTCATCACAATACTCCATGAATATTTTAAGCCCAATGCTCCATACCCTTGTTATCCCAATGCTCAATGACCACTGTAATCACCATGCTCCATGCCTTTGTCAGGAAAATCCTACATGAACTTGCCATCACAATGCTCCATGTGCTTGTCATCACAATCCTCCATGAAACTTGGGATCACATTGCCCCATACACTTGTCATCACAATGCTCCATGGTCCTTGAAATCACTGTGCTCCATGACCTCTGTCATCACAATGCTACCAACACTTGTGATCACAATGCTCCATAGCACTTTGCATCACAATGCTCCATGCCATTTTCATCACAATGCTTCATGACCTTTGTCATCACAATGCTCAATATACTTGTCATCACAATGCTCCCTGACACTTGTCGTCAGAATGCTCATTGAAACCTGTCATGAAAAGGCTCCATGCCGTTTTCATCACAATGCTCCATGCCCTTTTCATCACAATGCTCCATGCCATTGTCATCACAATACTCCACAAGATGGTGATCAGAATGCTCCATTACACTTGTCATCACAATGCTACATGCCCCTTGTCATTACAGTGCTCCAAGACACTCGTCATCACAATTATCCATGGTCTTCTCATCGCAATGCTCCACGGTCTTGCCATCACAATGCTCCATGCCCTGGACTTCCCAATGCTCCATGTGCATTGTCATCACAATTCTCCTCGTCCCTGTCATCAATATGTTCCATGACACTTCTCATCATAATGTTACATGATCGTGTCATCACAATGTTCCATGCACTTGTCATCGCAATGCTCAATGACCCTTTTCATAGCAAGCTCCATGCGCTTGTCATCACAGTGCTTCACGACATTGTCTTCAAAATTCTCAATGGCCCTTGGCATCACAATGCTCCATTTCCTTGTCATCACAATGCTCCATGCCATTGTCATCACAATGGACCCTGACATAAGTCATCACAATGCTCCTTGACACCTGCCTTCACAATACTTCATGACATTGTCATCACAATGATCCATGCCCTTGTCTTCACAATGCTCCAAGACCCCTGTAATCACAAAGCTCCATGCCCCTTATCTTCACAATGCTCCATGACCCCTGTCCTCACAATGCTGCATGAGTACTGTCATCTCAACCCTCCATGACCCCTGACAAAACAATGATCCGGGACGCTTCTCATCAAAATTCTCCATGACCATTGTCATCCCAATGCTCCATGAAACCTGTAATCACAATGAACTGTGACGCCTGTCATCACAGTGCTCCATGACACTTGTCATCACGATGCTCCATGCCTTTGTCATCAAAATGCTACATGACCTTGTCATCATAATGCTCCCTGCCCTTCTCATCACAATGTACCATGCCCTTGACCTCAATATGCTTCATGACGTTTGTCATCACAAATCTCCATGACCCTTGGCACCACAGTGCTCCATGCCACTGTCATCACACTGCTCCATGAACCCTCTCATCACATTGCTCCATGCCCCTGTCATCACAAAACTCCATGACACTTGTCATCACAATGTTCCATGCCCTTCTCATCACAATGCTCCATGTCCTTGTCATTACATTCCTCCATGACCCATGTATCACAATGTTCCATGCCCTTGTCATCACAATGCTGCATGCACACTATCATCACAATAATCCATGAAACTTCTCAGACCAATGCTCTATGCCCTTGTTATCACAATGCTCCATTACCCCTGTCATAACAATGCTCCATGACCTCGGTCATCACAATGTTCCACGGCCTTGTCATCACAAGGCTCCGTGACACTTGGCATCTCAATGCTCCAAGACACCTGCAATTACAATGCCCCATGCCCTTGTCATCACAAAGCTCCATGACACATGTCGTCAAAATGCTCCTTGGCCCTCTCAGCACAATGCTCCATGCTCTTGTCATCATGATGCTCCTAGACCCCTGTCATCACAATCCTCCATGACCCCTGGCATCACAGTGCACCATCCCCATCATCATAATGCTTCATGCTATTGTCATCACAATGAAATCAAAATGCACCATGACCTCTGGCATCACAATGCTTCAAACCCTTGTGATCACAATGTTCCATGACACTTGTCATCACAACGCCCCATGACGCTCCTCTTCACCATTATCTGTGGACTTCTATTCACAATGCTCCATGCCCTTTCCATCACAATGCTCCATGTCATTGTCATCACAATACTCCACAAGATGGTCATCAGAATGCTCCATGACACTTGTCATCACAATGCTAAATGACCCCTGTCCTCACAATGCTCCATGCCCCTTGTCATTACAGTACTCCAAGACACTCGTCATCACAATTATCCAAGGTCTTCACATCACAATGCTCCACGGTCTTGCCATCACAAAGCTCCATGCCCTGATCATCCCAATGCTCCATGTCCATTGTCATAACAATTCTCAACGTCCTTGTCATCACAATGGTCCATGACACTTCACATCAAAATGTTACATGCATATGTCAGCACAATTCTCATTCACTTGTCATCGCAATGCTCCATGACACTTGTCATAGCATGCTCCATGCACTCGTCATCACAGTGCTTCACGACCTTTTCATCAAAATTCTCAATGGCCCTTGTCATCACAATGCCCCATTCCCTTGTCGTCACAATGCTCCATGCCCTTGTCATCACAAAGCTCCATGATGCATGTCATCAGAATCCTCCATGGACTTCTCATCACAATGCTCAATGCCCATGTCATCACCATGCTCCAAGACCCCTGTCATCACAATGCTCCATGCCCCTTTTCATCTCAATACTCCATGGACCCTTTCATCACAATGCACCATGAACATCATCATAATGCTTCTTGCTATTGTCATCACAATGAAATCAAAATGCTCCATGACCTTTCTCATCAGAATGCTCCAAACGCTTCTGATCACAATGTTCCATAGCATTTGTCATCACAACGCCCAATAACGCTCGTCATCACATTTATCCATGGTCTTCTCATCACAATGCTCCATGACCTTTGTCATCACAATGCTCAATACACTTGTCATCACAATGCTCCCTAACACTTGACATCAGTATGCTCCCTGAAGCCTGTCATGACAAGGCTCCATGCCTTTTTCATCACAATGATCCATGCCTTTTTCATCACAACGCTCCAAGAACTCTGCACTCACAATGCTCCATGCCCTTCTCATCACAAAGTCCATGATGCATGTCATCAGAAAGCTCCATGGCCTTCTCATCACAATGCTCCATGCCCTTGTCATCACAATATTCCAAGAACCTTGTAATCACAGTGTTCCATGTCCATTATCATCAGAATGCTCCATGAGATTTTTCATCACAAGGCTCAATGGTCTTCTCATAACAATGCTCCAGAATCTTGTCATCACAGTGCTCCATTCCCTTATCACCACAATGCCCCATGACACCTGTCATCACATTACTCCATGAATATTTTGCCCACAATGATCCATGCCTTTGTCAGCAAAATGCTACATGACTTTGTCATCACAATGCTCCATGTGCCTGTCTTCACAATCTTACCTTACCATTGTCATCCCAATCCTCCATAAAACTTGGGATCACATTGATTCATTCCCTTGTCATCACGATGCTCCACGCTTCTTGAAATCAAAAGGCTCCATGACCTCTGTCATCACAATGCTCCAAACCCTTGTGATCACAATGTTCCATAACACTTGTCATCACAATGCCCTATGACGCTCGTCATCACAATTATCCATGGTTTTATCATCACAATGCTCCTGACCTTTGTCATCCAATGCTCAATACAGTTGTCATCACAACGCTCCCTGACGATTGTCATCACTATGCTCCTTGAACCCAGTCATGACATGGCTCCATGCTTTTTTCATCACAATGATCCATGCCCTTTTCATCACAATGCTCCAAGAGCCCTGTAATCACAATGCTCCATGCCCCTTTTCATCAGAATGCTCCATGAGACTTGTCATCACCAGGCTCCTGGTCTACTCATCATAATGCTCCAGGATCTTGTCATCACAATGCTCCTTTCCCTTTTCATCAATATGCTCCATGAAACCTGTCATCACAATACTCCATGAATATTTTAAGCCCAATTCTCCATACCCTTGTTATCCCAATGCTCAATGACCACTGTAATCACCATGCTCCATGCCTTTGTCAGGAAAATCCTACATGAACTTGCCATCATAATGCTCCATGCGCTTGTCATCACAATCCTCCATGAAACTTGGGATCACATTGCCCCATACACTTGTCATCACAATGCTCCATGGTCCTTGAAATCACTGTGCTCCATGACCTCTGTCATCACAATGCTACCAACACTTGTGATCACAATGCTCCATAGCACTTTGCATCACAATGCTCCATGCCATTGTCATCACAATGCTTCATGACCTTTGTCATCACAATGCTCAATAAACTTGTCATCACAATGCTCCCTGACACTTGTCGTCACAATGCTCATTGAAACCTGTCATGAAAAGGCTCCATGCCGTTTTCATCACAATGCTCCATGCCATTTTCATCACAATGCTCCATGCCATTGTCATCACAATACTCCACAAGATGGTGATCAGAATGCTCCATTACACTTGTCATCACAATGCTACATGCCCCTTGTCATTACAGTGCTCCAAGACACTCGTCATCACAATTATCCATGGTCTTCTCATCGCAATGCTCCACGGTCTTGCCATCACAATGCTCCGTGCCCTGGTCATCCCAATGCTCCATGTGCATTGTCATCACAATTCTCCTCGTCCCTGTCATCACTATGTTCCATGACACTTCTCATCATAATGTTACATGATCGTGTTATCACAATGCTCCATGCACTTGTCATCGCAATGCTCAATGACCCTTTTCATAGCAAGCTCCATGCGCTTGTCATCACAGTGCTTCACGACATTGTCTTCAAAATTCTCAATGGCCCTTGGCATCACAATGCTCCATGTCCTTGTCATCACAATGCTCCATGCCATTGTCATCACAATGGTCCCTGACATAAGTCATCACAATGCTCCTTGACACCTGCCTTCACAATACTCCATGACATTGTCATCACAATGATCCCTGCCCTTGTCTTCACAATGCTCCAAGACCCCTGTAATCACAAAGCTCCATGCCCCTTATCTTCACAATGCTCCATGACCCCTGTCCTCACAATGCTGCATGAGTACTGTCATCTCAACCCTCCATGACCCCTGACAAAACAATGATCCGGGACGCTTCTCATCAAAATTCTCCATGACCATTGTCATCCCAATGCTCCATGAAACCTGTAATCACAATGAACCGTGACGCCTGTCATCACAGTGCTCCATGACACTTATCATCACGATGCTCCATGCCTTTGTCATCAAAATGCTACATGACCTTGTCATCATAATGCTCCCTGCCCTTCTCATCACAATGTACCATGCCCTTGACCTCAATATGCTTCATGACCTTTGTCATCAAAAATCTCCATGACCCTTGGCACCACAGTGCTCCATGCCACTGTCATCACACTGCTCCATGAACCCTCTCATCACATTGCTCCATGCCACTGTCCTCACAAAACTCCATGACACTTGTCATCACAATGTTCCATGCCCTTCTCATCACAATGCTCCATGTCCTTGTCATTACATTCCTCCATGACCCATGTATCACAATGTTCCATGCCCTTGTCATCACAATGCTGCATGCACACTATCATCACAATAATCCATGAAACTACTCAGACCAATGCTCTATGCCCTTGTTATCACAATGCTCCATTACCCCTGTCATAACAATGCTCCATGACCTCGGTCATCACAATGTTCCACGGCCTTGTCATCACAAGGCTCCGTGACACTTGGCATCTCAATGCTCCAAGACACCTGCAATTACAATGCCCCATGCCCTTGTCATCACAAAGCTCCATGACACATGTCATCAAAATGCTCCTTGGCCCTCTCAGCACAATGCTCCATGCTCTTGTCATCATGATGCTCCTAGACCCCTGTCATCACAATCCTCCATGACCCCTGGCATCACAGTGCACCATCCCCATCATCATAATGCTTCATGCTATTGTCATCACAATGAAATCAAAATGCACCATGACCTCTGGCATCACAATGCTTCAAACCCTTGTGATCACAATGTTCCATGGCACTTGTCATCACAACGTCCCATGACGCTCCTCTTCACCATTATCTGTGGACTTCTATTCACAATGCTCCATGCCCTTTCCATCACAATGCTCCATGCCAATGTCATCACAATACTCCACAAGATGGTCATCAGAATGCTCCATGACACTTGTCATCACAATGCTAAATGACCCCTGTCCTCACAATGCTCCATGCCCCTTGTCATTACAGTACTCCAAGACACTCGTCTTCACAATTATCCAAGGTCTTCACATCACAATGCTCCACGGTCTTGCCATCACAAAGCTCCATGCCCTGATCATCCCAATGCTCCATGTCCATTGTCATAACAATTCTCATCGTCCTTGTCATCACAATGGTCCATGACACTTCACATCATAATGTTACATGCATATGTCAGCACAATTCTCCATTCACTTGTCATCGCAATGCTCCATGACCCTTGTCATAGCATGCTCCATGCACTCGTCATCACAGTGCTTCACGACCTTGTCATCAAAATTCTCAATGGCCCTTGTCATCACAATGCCCCATTCCCTTGTCATCACAATGCTCCATGCCCTTGTCATCACAAAGCTCCATGACGCATGTCATCAGAATCCTCCATGGCCTTCTCATCACAATGCTCCATGCCCATGTCATCACCATGCTCCAAGACCCCTGTCATCACAATGCTCCATGCCCCTTTTCATCTCAATACTCCATGCACCCTTTCATCACAATGCACCATGAACATCATCATAATGCTTCTTGCTATTGTCATCACAATGAAATCAAAATGCTCCATGACCTCTCTCATCAGAATGCTCCAAACTCTTCTGATCACAATGTTCGATAACATTTGTCATCTTAACGCCCAATAACGCTCGTCATCACATTTATCCATGGTCTTCTCATCACAATGCTCCATGACCTTTGTCATCACAATGCTCAATACACTTGTCATCACAATGCTCCCTAACACTTGACATCAGTATGCTCCTTGAAGCCTGTCATGACAAGGCTCCATGCCTTTTTCATCACAATGATCCATGCCTTTTTCATCACAACGCTCCAAGAACTCTGCACTCACAATGCTCCATGCCCTTGTCATTACAAAGTCCATGATGCATGTCATCAGAAAGCTCCATGGGCTTCTCATCACAACGCTCCATGCCCTTGTCATCACAATACTCCAAGAACCTTGTAATCACAGTGTTCTATGTCCATTATCATCAGAATGCTCCATGAGATTTGTCATCACAAGGCTCAATGGTCTTCTCCTAACAATGCTCCAGAACCTTGTCATCACAGTGCTCCATTCCCTTATCACCACCATGCCCCATGACACCTGTCATCACATTACTCCATGAATATTTTGCCCACAATGATCCATGCCTTTGTCAGCAAAATGCTACATGACTTTGTCATCACAATGCTCCATGCGCCTGTCTTCACAATCTTACCTTACCATTGTCATCCCAATCATCCATAAAACTTGGGATCACATTGATTCATGCCCTTGTCATCACGATGCTCCACGCTTCTTAAAATCAAAAGGCTCCATGACCTCTGTCATCACAATGCTCCAAACACTTGTGATCACAATGTTCCATAACACTTGTCATCACAATGCCCTATGACGCTCGTCATCACAATTATCCATGGTTTTATCATCACAATGCTCCTGACCTTTGTCATCCAATGTTCAATACAGTTGTCATCACAATGCTCCCGGACCCTTGTCATCACTATGCTCCTTGAACACAGTCATGACATGGCTCCATGCCTTTTTCATCACAATGATCCATGCCCTTTTCATCACAAGGCTACAAGAACCCTGTAATCACAATGCTCCATGCCCCTGTCATCACAATACTCCATGACGCATGTCATCAGAATGCTCCATGGACTTCTCATCACAATGCTCCATGCCTTTGTCATCACAATGCTCCAAGAGCCCTGTAATCACAATGCTCCATGCCCCTTTTCATCAGAATGCTCCATGAGACTTGTCATCACCAGGCTCCTGGTCTACTCATCATAATGCTCCAGGATCTTGTCATCACAATGCTCCTTTCCCTTTTCATCAATATGCTCCATGAAACCTGTCATCACAATACTCCATGAATATTTTAAGCCCAATGCTCCATACCCTTGTTATCCCAATGCTCAATGACCACTGTAATCACCATGCTCCATGCCTTTGTCAGCAAAATCCTACATGAACTTGCCATCACAATGCTCCATGTGCTTGTCATCACAATCCTCCATGAAACTTGGGATCACATTGCCCCATACACTTGTCATCACAATGCTCCATGGTCCTTGAAATCACTGTGCTCCATGACCTCTGTCATCACAATGCTACCAACACTTGTGATCACAATGCTCCATAGCACTTTGCATCACAATGCTCCATGCCATTTTCATCACAATGCTTCATGACCTTTGTCATCACAATGCTCAATATACTTGTCATCACAATGCTCCCTGACACTTGTCGTCAGAATGCTCATTGAAACCTGTCATGAAAAGGCTCCATGCCGTTTTCATCACAATGCTCCATGCCCTTTTCATCACAATGCTCCATGCCATTGTCATCACAATACTCCACAAGATGGTGATCAGAATGCTCCATTACACTTGTCATCACAATGCTACATGCCCCTTGTCATTACAGTGCTCCAAGACACTCGTCATCACAATTATCCATGGTCTTCTCATCGCAATGCTCCACGGTCTTGCCATCACAATGCTCCATGCCCTGGACTTCCCAATGCTCCATGTGCATTGTCATCACAATTCTCCTCGTCCCTGTCATCAATATGTTCCATGACACTTCTCATCATAATGTTACATGATCGTGTCATCACAATGCTCCATGCACTTGTCATCGCAATGCTCAATGACCCTTTTCATAGCAAGCTCCATGCGCTTGTCATCACAGTGCTTCACGACATTGTCTTCAAAATTCTCAATGGCCCTTGGCATCACAATGCTCCATTTCCTTGTCATCACAATGCTCCATGCCATTGTCATCACAATGGACCCTGACATAAGTCATCACAATGCTCCTTGACACCTGCCTTCACAATACTCCATGACATTGTCATCACAATGATCCATGCCCTTGTCTTCACAATGCTCCAAGACCCCTGTAATCACAAAGCTCCATGCCCCTTATCTTCACAATGCTCCATGACCCCTGTCCTCACAATGCTGCATGAGTACTGTCATCTCAACCCTCCATGACCCCTGACAAAACAATGATCCGGGACGCTTCTCATCAAAATTCTCCATGACCATTGTCATCCCAATGCTCCATGAAACCTGTAATCACAATGAACCGTGACGCCTGTCATCACAGTGCTCCATGACACTTGTCATCACGATGCTCCATGCCTTTGTCATCAAAATGCTACATGACCTTGTCATCATAATGCTCCCTGCCCTTCTCATCACAATGTACCATGCCCTTGACCTCAATATGCTTCATGACCTTTGTCATCACAAATCTCCATGACCCTTGGCACCACAGTGCTCCATGCCACTGTCATCACACTGCTCCATGAACCCTCTCATCACATTGCTCCATGCCCCTGTCATCACAAAACTCCATGACACTTGTCATCACAATGTTCCATGCCCTTCTCATCACAATGCTCCATGTCCTTGTCATTACATTCCTCCATGACCCATGTATCACAATGTTCCATGCCCTTGTCATCACAATGCTGCATGCACACTATCATCACAATAATCCATGAAACTTCTCAGACCAATGCTCTATGCCCTTGTTATCACAATGCTCCATTACCCCTGTCATAACAATGCTCCATGACCTCGGTCATCACAATGTTCCACGGCCTTGTCATCACAAGGCTCCGTGACACTTGGCATCTCAATGCTCCAAGACACCTGCAATTACAATGCCCCATGCCCTTGTCATCACAAAGCTCCATGACACATGTCGTCAAAATGCTCCTTGGCCCTCTCAGCACAATGCTCCATGCTCTTGTCATCATGATGCTCCTAGACCCCTGTCATCACAATCCTCCATGACCCCTGGCATCACAGTGCACCATCCCCATCATCATAATGCTTCATGCTATTGTCATCACAATGAAATCAAAATGCACCATGACCTCTGGCATCACAATGCTTCAAACCCTTGTGACCACAATGTTCCATGACACTTGTCATCACAACGCCCCATGACGCTCCTCTTCACCATTATCTGTGGACTTCTATTCACAATGCTCCATGCCCTTTCCATCACAATGCTCCATGTCATTGTCATCACAATACTCCACAAGATGGTCATCAGAATGCTCCATGACACTTGTCATCACAATGCTAAATGACCCCTGTCCTCACAATGCTCCATGCCCCTTGTCATTACAGTACTCCAAGACACTCGTCATCACAATTATCCAAGGTCTTCACATCACAATGCTCCACGGTCTTGCCATCACAAAGCTCCATGCCCTGATCATCCCAATGCTCCATGTCCATTGTCATAACAATTCTCAACGTCCTTGTCATCACAATGGTCCATGACACTTCACATCAAAATGTTACATGCATATGTCAGCACAATTCTCATTCACTTGTCATCGCAATGCTCCATGACCCTTGTCATAGCATGCTCCATGCACTCGTCATCACAGTGCTTCACGACCTTTTCATCAAAATTCTCAATGGCCCTTGTCATCACAATGCCCCATTCCCTTGTCGTCACAATGCTCCATGCCCTTGTCATCACAAAGCTCCATGATGCATGTCATCAGAATCCTCCATGGACTTCTCATCACAATGCTCCATGCCCATGTCATCACCATGCTCCAAGACCCCTGTCATCACAATGCTCCATGCCCCTTTTCATCTCAATACTCCATGCACCCTTTCATCACAATGCACCATGAACATCATCATAATGCTTCTTGCTATTGTCATCACAATGAAATCAAAATGCTCCATGACCTCTCTCATCAGAATGCTCCAAACTCTTCTGATCACAATGTTCCATAACATTTGTCATCTTAACGCCCAATAACGCTCGTCATCACATTTATCCATGGTCTTCTCATCACAATGCTCCATGACCTTTGTCATCACAATGCTCAATACACTTGTCATCACAATGCTCCCTAACACTTGACATCAGTATGCTCCTTGAAGCCTGTCATGACAAGGCTCCATGCCTTTTTCATCACAATGATCCATGCCTTTTTCATCACAACGCTCCAAGAACTCTGCACTCACAATGCTCCATGCCCTTGTCATTACAAAGTCCATGATGCATGTCATCAGAAAGCTCCATGGGCTTCTCATCACAACGCTCCATGCCCTTGTCATCACAATACTCCAAGAACCTTGTAATCACAGTGTTCTATGTCCATTATCATCAGAATGCTCCATGAGATTTGTCATCACAAGGCTCAATGGTCTTCTCCTAACAATGCTCCAGAACCTTGTCATCACAGTGCTCCATTCCCTTATCACCACCATGCCCCATGACACCTGTCATCACATTACTCCATGAATATTTTGCCCACAATGATCCATGCCTTTGTCAGCAAAATGCTACATGACTTTGTCATCACAATGCTCCATGCGCCTGTCTTCACAATCTTACCTTACCATTGTCATCCCAATCATCCATAAAACTTGGGATCACATTGATTCATGCCCTTGTCATCACGATGCTCCACGCTTCTTAAAATCAAAAGGCTCCATGACCTCTGTCATCACAATGCTCCAAACACTTGTGATCACAATGTTCCATAACACTTGTCATCACAATGCCCTATGACGCTCGTCCTCACAATTATCCATGGTTTTATCATCACAATGCTCCTGACCTTTGTCATCCAATGTTCAATACAGTTGTCATCACAATGCTCCCGGACCCTTGTCATCACTATGCTCCTTGAACACAGTCATGACATGGCTCCATGCCTTTTTCATCACAATGATCCATGCCCTTTTCATCACAAAGCTACAAGAACCCTGTAATCACAATGCTCCATGCCCCTGTCATCACAATACTCCATGACGCATGTCATCAGAATGTTCCATGGACTTCTCATCACAATGCTCCATGCCTTTGTCATCACAATGCTCCAAGAGCCCTGTAATCACAATGTTCCATGCCCCTTTTCATCAGAATGCTCCATGAGACTTGTCATCACCAGGCTCCTGGTCTACTCATCATAATGCTCCAGGATCTTGTCATCACAATGCTCCTTTCCCTTTTCATCAATATGCTCCATGAAACCTGTCATCACAATACTCCATGAATATTTTAAGCCCAATGCTCCATACCCTTGTTATCCCAATGCTCAATGACCACTGTAATCACCATGCTCCATGCCTTTGTCAGCAAAATCCTACATGAACTTGCCATCACAATGCTCCATGTGCTTGTCATCACAATCCTCCATGAAACTTGGGATCACATTGCCCCATACACTTGTCATCACAATGCTCCATGGTCCTTGAAATCACTGTGCTCCATGACCTCTGTCATCACAATGCTACCAACACTTGTGATCACAATGCTCCATAGCACTTTGCATCACAATGCTCCATGCCATTTTCATCACAATGCTTCATGACCTTTGTCATCACAATGCTCAATATACTTGTCATCACAATGCTCCCTGACAATTGTCGTCAGAATGCTCATTGAAACCTGTCATGAAAAGGCTCCATGCCGTTTTCATCACAATGCTCCATGCCCTTTTCATCACAATGCTCCATGCCATTGTCATCACAATACTCCACAAGATGGTGATCAGAATGCTCCATTACACTTGTCATCACAATGCTACATGCCCCTTGTCATTACAGTGCTCCAAGACACTCGTCATCACAATTATCCATGGTCTTCTCATCGCAATGCTCCACGGTCTTGCCATCACAATGCTCCATGCCCTGGACTTCCCAATGCTCCATGTGCATTGTCATCACAATTCTCCTCGTCCCTGTCATCAATATGTTCCATGACACTTCTCATCATAATGTTACATGATCGTGTCATCACAATGCTCCATGCACTTGTCATCGCAATGCTCAATGACCCTTTTCATAGCAAGCTCCATGCGCTTGTCATCACAGTGCTTCACGACATTGTCTTCAAAATTCTCAATGGCCCTTGGCATCACAATGCTCCATTTCCTTGTCATCACAATGCTCCATGCCATTGTCATCACAATGGACCCTGACATAAGTCATCACAATGCTCCTTGACACCTGCCTTCACAATACTCCATGACATTGTCATCACAATGATCCATGCCCTTGTCTTCACAATGCTCCAAGACCCCTGTAATCACAAAGCTCCATGCCCCTTATCTTCACAATGCTCCATGACCCCTGTCCTCACAATGCTGCATGAGTACTGTCATCTCAACCCTCCATGACCCCTGACAAAACAATGATCCGGGACGCTTCTCATCAAAATTCTCCATGACCATTGTCATCCCAATGCTCCATGAAACCTGTAATCACAATGAACCGTGACGCCTGTCATCACAGTGCTCCATGACACTTGTCATCACGATGCTCCATGCCTTTGTCATCAAAATGCTACATGACCTTGTCATCATAATGCTCCCTGCCCTTCTCATCACAATGTACCATGCCCTTGACCTCAATATGCTTCATGACCTTTGTCATCACAAATCTCCATGACCCTTGGCACCACAGTGCTCCATGCCACTGTCATCACACTGCTCCATGAACCCTCTCATCACATTGCTCCATGCCCCTGTCATCACAAAACTCCATGACACTTGTCATCACAATGTTCCATGCCCTTCTCATCACAATGCTCCATGTCCTTGTCATTACATTCCTCCATGACCCATGTATCACAATGTTCCATGCCCTTGTCATCACAATGCTGCATGCACACTATCATCACAATAATCCATGAAACTTCTCAGACCAATGCTCTATGCCCTTGTTATCACAATGCTCCATTACCCCTGTCATAACAATGCTCCATGACCTCGGTCATCACAATGTTCCACGGCCTTGTCATCACAAGGCTCCGTGACACTTGGCATCTCAATGCTCCAAGACACCTGCAATTACAATGCCCCATGCCCTTGTCATCACAAAGCTCCATGACACATGTCGTCAAAATGCTCCTTGGCCCTCTCAGCACAATGCTCCATGCTCTTGTCATCATGATGCTCCTAGACCCCTGTCATCACAATCCTCCATGACCCCTGGCATCACAGTGCACCATCCCCATCATCATAATGCTTCATGCTATTGTCATCACAATGAAATCAAAATGCACCATGACCTCTGGCATCACAATGCTTCAAACCCTTGTGATCACAATGTTCCATGACACTTGTCATCACAACGCCCCATGACGCTCCTCTTCACCATTATCTGTGGACTTCTCTTCACAATGCTCCATGCCCTTTCCATCACAATGCTCCATGTCATTGTCATCACAATACTCCACAAGATGGTCATCAGAATGCTCCATGACACTTGTCATCACAATGCTAAATGACCCCTGTCCTCACAATGCTCCATGCCCCTTGTCATTACAGTACTCCAAGACACTCGTCATCACAATTATCCAAGGTCTTCACATCACAATGCTCCACGGTCTTGCCATCACAAAGCTCCATGCCCTGATCATCCCAATGCTCCATGTCCATTGTCATAACAATTCTCAACATCCTTGTCATCACAATGGTCCATGACACTTCACATCAAAATGTTACATGCATATGTCAGCACAATTCTCATTCACTTGTCATCGCAATGCTCCATGACCCTTGTCATAGCATGCTCCATGCACTCGTCATCACAGTGCTTCACGACCTTTTCATCAAAATTCTCAATGGCCCTTGTCATCACAATGCCCCATTCCCTTGTCGTCACAATGCTCCATGCCCTTGTCATCACAAAGCTCCATGATGCATGTCATCAGAATCCTCCATGGACTTCTCATCACAATGCTCCATGCCCATGTCATCACCATGCTCCAAGACCCCTGTCATCACAATGCTCCATGCCCCTTTTCATCTCAATACTCCATGGACCCTTTCATCACAATGCACCATGAACATCATCATAATGCTTCTTGCTATTGTCATCACAATGAAATCAAAATGCTCCATGACCTTTCTCATCAGAATGCTCCAAACGCTTCTGATCACAATGTTCCATAGCATTTGTCATCACAACGCCCAATAACGCTCGTCATCACATTTATCCATGGTCTTCTCATCACAATGCTCCATGACCTTTGTCATCACAATGCTCAATACACTTGTCATCACAATGCTCCCTAACACTTGACATCAGTATGCTCCCTGAAGCCTGTCATGACAAGGCTCCATGCCTTTTTCATCACAATGATCCATGCCTTTTTCATCACAACGCTCCAAGAACTCTGCACTCACAATGCTCCATGCCCTTCTCATCACAAAGTCCATGATGCATGTCATCAGAAAGCTCCATGGCCTTCTCATCACAATGCTCCATGCCCTTGTCATCACAATACTCCAAGAACCTTGTAATCACAGTGTTCCATGTCCATTATCATCAGAATGCTCCATGAGATTTGTCATCACAAGGCTCAATGGTCTTCTCATAACAATGCTCCAGAATCTTGTCATCACAGTGCTCCATTCCCTTATCACCACAATGCCCCATGACACCTGTCATCACATTACTCCATGAATATTTTGCCCACAATGATCCATGCCTTTGTCAGCAAAATGCTACATGACTTTGTCATCACAATGCTCCATGTGCCTGTCTTCACAATCTTACCTTACCATTGTCATCCCAATCCTCCATAAAACTTGGGATCACATTGATTCATTCCCTTGTCATCATGATGCTCCACGCTTCTTGAAATCAAAAGGCTCCATGACCTCTGTCATCACAATGCTCCAAACCCTTGTGATCACAATGTTCCATAACACTTGTCATCACAATGCCCTATGACGCTCGTCATCACAATTATCCATGGTTTTATCATCACAATGCTCCTGACCTTTGTCATCCAATGCTCAAATCAGTTGTCATCACAACGCTCCCTGACGATTGTCATCACTATGCTCCTTGAACCCAGTCATGACATGGCTCCATGCCTTTTTCATCACAATGTTCCATGCCCTTTTCATCACAATGCTCCAAGAGCCCTGTAATCACAATGCTCCATGCCCCTTTTCATCAGAATGCTCCATGAGACTTGTCATCACCAGGCTCCTGGTCTACTCATCATAATGCTCCAGGATCTTGTCATCACAATGCTCCTTTCCCTTTTCATCAATATGCTCCATGAAACCTGTCATCACAATACTCCATGAATATTTTAAGCTCAATTCTCCATACCCTTGTTATCCCAATGCTCAATGACCACTGTAATCACCATGCTCCATGCCTTTGTCAGGAAAATCCTACATGAACTTGCCATCACAATGCTCCATGCGCTTGTCATCACAATCCTCCATGAAACTTGGGATCACATTGCCCCATACACGTGTCATCACAATGCTCCATGGTCCTTGAAATCACTGTGCTCCATGACCTCTGTCATCACAATGCTACCAACACTTGTGATCACAATGCTCCATAGCACTTTGCATCACAATGCTCCATGCCATTGTCATCACAATGCTTCATGACCTTTGTCATCACAATGCTCAATAAACTTGTCATCACAATGCTCCCTGACACTTGTCGTCACAATGCTCATTGAAACCTGTCATGAAAAGGCTCCATGCCGTTTTCATCACAATGCTCCATGCCATTTTCATCACAATGCTCCATGCCATTGTCATCACAATACTCCACAAGATGGTGATCAGAATGCTCCATTACACTTGTCATCACAATGCTACATGCCCCTTGTCATTACAGTGCTCCAAGACACTCGTCATCACAATTATCCATGGTCTTCTCATCGCAATGCTCCACGGTCTTGCCATCACAATGCTCCGTGCCCTGGTCATCCCAATGCTCCATGTGCATTGTCATCACAATTCTCCTCGTCCCTGTCATCACTATGTTCCATGACACTTCTCATCATAATGTTACATGATCGTGTCATCACAATGCTCCATGCACTTGTCATCGCAATGCTCAATGACCCTTTTCATAGCAAGCTCCATGCGCTTGTCATCACAGTGCTTCACGACATTGTCTTCAAAATTCTCAATGGCCCTTGGCATCACAATGCTCCATGTCCTTGTCATCACAATGCTCCATGCCATTGTCATCACAATGGTCCCTGACATAAGTCATCACAATGCTCCTTGACACCTGCCTTCACTATACTCCATGACATTGTCATCACAATGATCCCTGCCCTTGTCTTCACAATGCTCCAAGACCCCTGTAATCACAAAGCTCCATGCCCCTTATCTTCACAATGCTCCATGACCCCTGTCCTCACAATGCTGCATGAGTACTGTCATCTCAACCCTCCATGACCCCTGACAAAACAATGATCCGGGACGCTTCTCATCAAAATTCTCCATGACCATTGTCATCCCAATGCTCCATGAAACCTGTAATCACAATGAACCGTGACGCCTGTCATCACAGTGCTCCATGACACTTATCATCACGATGCTCCATGCCTTTGTCATCAAAATGCTACATGACTTGTCATCATAATGCTCCCTGCCCTTCTCATCACAATGTACCATGCCCTTGACCTCAATATGCTTCATGACCTTTGTCATCACAAATCTCCATGACCCTTGGCACCACAGTGCTCCATGCCACTGTCATCACACTGCTCCATGAACCCTCTCATCACATTGCTCCATGCCACTGTCCTCACAAAACTCCATGACACTTGTCATCACAATGTTCCATGCCCTTCTCATCACAATGCTCCATGTCCTTGTCATTACATTCCTCCATGACCCATGTATCACAATGTTCCATGCCCTTGTCATCACAATGCTGCATGCACACTATCATCACAATAATCCATGAAACTACTCAGACCAATGCTCTATGCCCTTGTTATCACAATGCTCCATTACCCCTGTCATAACAATGCTCCATGACCTCGGTCATCACAATGTTCCACGGCCTTGTCATCACAAGGCTCCGTGACACTTGGCATCTCAATGCTCCAAGACACCTGCAATTACAATGCCCCATGCCCTTGTCATCACAAAGCTCCATGACACATGTCGTCAAAATGCTCCTTGGCCCTCTCAGCACAATGCTCCATGCTCTTGTCATCATGATGCTCCTAGGCCCCTGTCATCACAATCCTCCATGACCCCTGGCATCACAGTGCACCATCCCCATCATCATAATGCTTCATGCTATAGTCATCACAATGAAATCAAAATGCACCATGACCTCTGGCATCACAATGCTTCAAACCCTTGTGATCACAATGTTCCATGGCACTTGTCATCACAACGTCCCATGACGCTCCTCTTCACCATTATCTGTGGACTTCTATTCACAATGCTCCATGCCCTTTCCATCACAATGCTCCATGCCATTGTCATCACAATACTCCACAAGATGGTCATCAGAATGCTCCATGACACTTGTCATCACAATGCTAAATGACCCCTGTCCTCACAATGCTCCATGCCCCTTGTCATTACAGTACTCCAAGACA
Source organism: Mesoplodon densirostris (assembly GCF_025265405.1). NCBI lineage: Eukaryota > Metazoa > Chordata > Mammalia > Artiodactyla > Ziphiidae > Mesoplodon > Mesoplodon densirostris. The sequence continues at coordinate 5,735,528 of NW_026778236.1, read as the reverse complement.
CTCGTCTTCACAATTATCCAAGGTCTTCACATCACAATGCTCCACGGTCTTGCCATCACAAAGCTCCATGCCCTGATCATCCCAATGCTCCATGTCCATTGTCATAACAATTCTCAACGTCCTTGTCATCACAATGGTCCATGACACTTCACATCATAAAGTTACATGCATATGTCAGCACAATTCTCCATTCACTTGTCATCGCAATGCTCCATGACCCTTGTCATAGCATGCTCCATGCACTCGTCATCACAGTGCTTCACGACCTTGTCATCAAAATTCTCAATGGCCCTTGTCATCACAATGCCCCATTCCCTTGTCATCACAATGCTCCATGCCCTTGTCATCACAAAGCTCCATGACGCATGTCATCAGAATCCTCCATGGCCTTCTCATCACAATGATACATGCCCATGTCATCACCATGCTCCAAGACCCCTGTCATCACAATGCTCCATGCCCCTTTTCATCTCAATACTCCATGCACCCTTTCATCACAATGCACCATGAACATCATCATAATGCTTCTTGCTATTGTCATCCCAATGAAATCAAAATGCTCCATGACCTCTCTCATCAGAATGCTCCAAACTCTTCTGATCACAATGTTCCATAACATTTGTCATCTTAACGCCCAATAACGCTCGTCATCACATTTATCCATGGTCTTCTCATCACAATGCTCCATGACCTTTGTCATCACAATGCTCAATACACTTGTCATCACAATGCTCCCTAACACTTGACATCAGTATGCTCCTTGAAGCCTGTCATGACAAGGCTCCATGCCTTTTTCATCACAATGATCCATGCCTTTTTCATCACAACGCTCCAAGAACTCTGCACTCACAATGCTCCATGCCCTTGTCATCACAAAGTCCATGATGCATGTCATCAGAAAGCTCCATGGGCTTCTCATCACAACGCTCCATGCCCTTGTCATCACAATACTCCAAGAACCTTGTAATCACAGTGTTCCATGTCCATTATCATCAGAATGCTCCATGAGATTTCTCATCACAAGGCTCAATGGTCTTCTCATAACAATGCTCCAGAACCTTGTCATCACAGTGCTCCATTCCCTTATCACCACAATGCCCCATGACACCTGTCATCACATTACTCCATGAATATTTTGCCCACAATGATCCATGCCTTTGTCAGCAAAATGCTACATGACTTTGTCATCACAATGCTCCATGCGCCTGTCTTCACAATCTTACCTTACCATTGTCATCCCAATCCTCCATAAAACTTGGGATCACATTGATTCATGCCCTTGTCATCACGATGCTCCACGCTTCTTAAAATCAAAAGGCTCCATGACCTCTGTCATCACAATGCTCCAAACACTTGTGATCACAATGTTCCATAACACTTGTCATCACAATGCCCTATGACGCTCGTCATCACAATTATCCATGGTTTTATCATCACAATGCTCCTGACCTTTGTCATCCAATGCTCAATACAGTTGTCATCACAATGCTCCCGGACCCTTGTCATCACTATGCTCCTTGAACACAGTCATGACATGGCTCCATGCCTTTTTCATCACAATGATCCATGCCCTTTTCATCACAAGGCTACAAGAACCCTGTAATCACAATGCTCCATGCCCCTGTCATCACAATACTCCATGACGCATGTCATCAGAATGCTCCATGGACTTCTCATCACAATGCTCCATGCCTTTGTCATCACAATGCTCCAAGAGCCCTGTAATCACAATGTTCCATGCCCCTTTTCATCAGAATGCTCCATGAGACTTGTCATCACCGGGCTCCTGGTCTACTCATCATAATGCTCCAGGATCTTGTCATCACAATGCTCCTTTCCCTTTTCATCAATATGCTCCATGAAACCTGTCATCACAATACTCCATGAATATTTTAAGCCCAATGCTCCATACCCTTGTTATCCCAATGCTCAATGACCACTGTAATCACCATGCTCCATGCCTTTGTCAGGAAAATCCTACATGAACTTGCCATCACAATGCTCCATGTGCTTGTCATCACAATCCTCCATGAAACTTGGGATCACATTGCCCCATACACTTGTCATCACAATGCTCCATGGTCCTTGAAATCACTGTGCTCCATGACCTCTGTCATCACAATGCTACCAACACTTGTGATCACAATGCTCCATAGCACTTTGCATCACAATGCTCCATGCCATTTTCATCACAATGCTTCATGACCTTTGTCATCACAATGCTCAATATACTTGTCATCACAATGCTCCCTGACACTTGTCGTCAGAATGCGCATTGAAACCTGTCATGAAAAGGCTCCATGCCGTTTTCATCACAATGCTCCATGCCCTTTTCATCACAATGCTCCATGCCATTGTCATCACAATACTCCACAAGATGGTGATCAGAATGCTCCATTACACTTGTCATCACAATGCTACATGCCCCTTGTCATTACAGTGCTCCAAGACACTCGTCATCACAATTATCCATGGTCTTCTCATCGCAATGCTCCACGGTCTTGCCATCACAATGCTCCATGTCCTGGTCATCCCAATGCTCCATGTGCATTGTCATCACAATTCTCCTCGTCCCTGTCATCACTATGTTCCATGACACTTCTCATCATAATGTTACATGATCGTGTCATCACAATGCTCCATGCACTTGTCATCGCAATGCTCAATGACCCTTTTCATAGCAAGCTCCATGCGCTTGTCATCACAGTGCTTCACGACATTGTTTTCAAAATTCTCAATGGACCTTGGCATCACAATGCTCCATGTCCTTGTCATCACAATGCCCCATGCCATTGTCATCACAATGGACCCTGACATACATCATCACAATGTTCCTTGACACCTGCCTTCACAATACTCCATGACATTGTCATCACAATGATCCATTCCATTGTCTTCACAATGCTCCAAGACACGTGTAATCACAAAGCTCCATGCCCCTTATCTTCACAATGCTACATGACCCCTGTCCTCACAATGCTGCATGAGTACTGTCATCTCAACCCTCCATGACCCCTGACAAAACAATGATCCAGGAGGCTTCTCATCAAAATTCTCCATGACCATTGTCATCCCAATGCTCCATGAAACCTGTAATCATAATGAACCGTGAAGCCTGTCATCACAGTGCTCCATGACACTTGTCATCACGATGCTCCATGCCTTTGTCATCAAAATGCTACATGACTTTGTCATCATAATGCTCCCTGCCCTTCTAATCACAATGTACCATGCCCTGGACCTCAATATGCTTCATGACCTTTGTCATCACAAATCTCCATGACCCTTGGCACAACACTGCTCCATGCCACTGTCATCACACTGCTCCATGAACCCTCTCATCACATTGCTCCATGCCCCTGTCATCACAAAGCTCCATGACGCTTGTCATCACAATGTTCCATGCCCTTCTCATCACAATGCTCCATGTCCTTGTCATTACATTCCTCCCTGACCCATGTATCACAATGTACCATGCCCTTGTCATCAAAATGCTGCATGCACACTCTCATCACAATAATCCATGAAACTTCTCAGACCAATGCTTTATGCCCTTGTTATCACAGTGCTCCATTACCCCTGTCATAACAATGCTCCATGACCTCGGTCATCACAATGTTCCACGGCCTTGTCATCACAAGGCTCCGTGACACTTGTCATCTCAATGCTCCAGGACGCCTGCAATTACAATGCCCCATGCCCTTGTCATCACAAAGATCCATGACACATGTCGTCAGAATGCTGCTTGGCCCTCTCAGCACAATGCTTCATGCTCTTGTCATCACGATGCTCCTAGACCCCTGTCATCACAATCCTCCATGACCCCTGGCATCACAGTGCACCATCCCCATCATCATAATGCTTCATGCTATTGTCATCACAATGAAATCAAAATGCACCATGACCTCTGGCATCACAAGGCTTCAAACCCTTGTGATCACAATGTTCCATGACACTTGTCATCACAACGCCCCATGAGGCTCCTCTTCACCATTATCTGTGGACTTCTCTTCACAATGCTCCATGCCCTTTCCATCACAATGCTCCATGCCATTGTCATTACAATACTCCACAAGATGGTCATTAGAATGCTCCATGACACTTGTCATCACAATGCTAAATGACCCCTGTCCTCACAATGCTCCATGCCCCTTGTCATTACAGTACTCCAAGACACTCGTCATCACAATTATCCAAGGTCTTCGCATCACAATGCTTCACGGTCTTGCCATCACAAAGCTCCATGCCCTGATCATCCCAATGCTCCATGTCCATTGTCATAACAATTCTCAACGTCCTTGTCATCACAATGGTCCATGACACTTCACATCATAATGTTACATGCACATGTCAGCACCATTCTCCATTCACTTGTCATCGCAATGCTCCATGACCCTTGTCATAGCAAGCTCCATGCACTTGTCATCACAGTGCTTCATGACCTTGTCATCAAAATTCTCAATGGCCCTTGTCATCACAATGCCCCTTTCCCTTGTCATCACAATGCTCCATGCCCTTTTCATCACAACGCTCCAAGAACACTGCACTCACAATGATCCATGCCCTTGTCATCACAAAGTCCATGATGCATGTCATCATAAAGCTCCATGGGCTTCTCATCACAATGTTCCGTGCTCTTGTCATCACATTACTCCAAGACCCTTGTAATCACAGTGTTCCATGTCCATTATCATCAGAATGCTCCATGAGATTTGTCATCACAAGGCTCAATGGTCTTCTCATAACAATGCTCCAGAACCTTGTCATCATAGTGCTCCATTCCCTTATCACCACAATGCTCTATGACACCTGTCATCACAATACTCCCAGAATATTTTCCCCACAATGCTCCATGCCTTTGTCAGCAAAGTTTTAAATGACTTTGTCATCACAATGCTCCATGCGCTTGTCTTCACTATCTTCCCTTACCATTGTCATCCCAATCCTCCATAAAACTTGGGATCACATTGCTTCATGCCTTTGTCATCAGGATGCTCCACGCTTCTTGAAATCAAAAGGCTCCATGACCTCTGTCATCACAATGCTCCAAACCCTTGTGATCACAATGTTCCATAACACTTGTCATCAAAATGCCCTATGACGTTCGTCATCACAATTATCCATGGTTTTATCATCACAATGCTCCTGACCTTTGTCATCCAATGCTCAATACAGTTGTCATCACAAAGCTCCCGGACCCTTGTCGTCACTATGCTCCTTAAACCCAGTCATGACATGGCTCCATGCCTTTTTCATCACAATGATCCATGCCCTTTTCATCACAAGGCTCCAAGAACCCTGTAATCACAATGCTCCATGCCCCTGTCATCACAAAACTCCATGATGCATGTCATCAGAATGCTCCATGGACTTCTCATCACAATGCTCCATTTCCTTGTCATCACAATGCTCCATGCCATTGTCATCACAATGGACCCTGACATAAGTCATCACAATGCTCCTTGACACCTGCCTTCACAATACTCCATGACATTGTCATCACAATGATCCATGCCCTTGTCTTCACAATGCTCCAAGACCCCTGTAATCACAAAGCTCCATGCCCCTTATCTTCACAATGCTCCATGACCCCTGTCCTCACAATGCTGCATGAGTACTGTCATCTCAACCCTCCATGACCCCTGACAAAACAATGATCCGGGAGGCTTCTCATCAAAATTCTCCATGACCATTGTCATCCCAATGCTCCATGAAACCTGTAATCACAATGAACCGTGACGCCTGTCATCACAGTGCTCCATGACACTTGTCATCACGATGCTCCATGCCTTTGTCATCTAAATGCTACATGACCTTGTCATCATAATGCTCCCTGCCCTTCTCATCACAATGTACCATGCCCTTGACCTCAATATGCTTCATGACGTTTGTCATCACAAATCTCCATGACCCTTGGCACCACAGTGCTCCATGCCACTGTCATCACACTGCTCCATGAACCCTCTCATCACATTGCTCCATGCCCCTGTCATCACAAAACTCCATGACACTTGTCATCACAATGTTCCATGCCCTTCTCATCACAATGCTCCATGTCCTTGTCATTACATTCCTCCATGACACATGTATCACAATGTTCCATGCCCTTGTCATCACAATTCTGCATGCACACTATCATCACAATAATCCATGAAACTTCTCAGACCAATGCTCTATGCCCTTGTTATCACAATGCTCCATTACCCCTGTCATAACAATGCTCCATGACCTCGGTCATCACAATGTTCCACGGCCTTGTCATCACAAGGCTCCGTGACACTTGGCATCTCAATGCTCCAAGACACCTGCAATTACAATGCCCCATGCCCTTGTCATCACAAAGCTCCATGACACATGTCGTCAAAATGCTCCTTGGCCCTCTCAGCACAATGCTCCATGCTCTTGTCATCATGATGCTCCTAGACCCCTGTCATCACAATCCTCCATGACCCCTGGCATCACAGTGCACCATCCCCATCATCATAATGCTTCATGCTATTGTCATCACAATGAAATCAAAATGCACCATGACCTCTGGAATCACAATGCTTCAAACCCTTGTGATCACAATGTTCCATGACACTTGTCATCACAACGCCCCATGACGCTCCTCTTCACCATTATCTGTGGACTTCTCTTCACAATGCTCCATGCCCTTTCCATCACAATGCTCCATGTCATTGTCATCACAATACTCCACAAGATGGTCATCAGAATGCTCCATGACACTTGTCATCACAATGCTAAATGACCCCTGTCCTCACAATGCTCCATGCCCCTTGTCATTACAGTACTCCAAGACACTCGTCATCACAATTATCCAAGGTCTTCACATCACAATGCTCCACGGTCTTGCCATCACAAAGCTCCATGCCCTGATCATCCCAATGCTCCATGTCCATTGTCATAACAATTCTCAACGTCCTTGTCATCACAATGGTCCATGACACTTCATATCAAAATGTTACATGCATATGTCAGCACAATTCTCATTCACTTGTCATTGCAATGCTCCATGACCCTTGTCATAGCATGCTCCATGCACTCGTCATCACAGTGCTTCACGACCTTTTCATCAAAATTCTCAATGGCCCTTGTCATCACAATGCCCCATTCCCTTGTCGTCACAATGCTCCATGCCCTTGTCATCACAAAGCTCCATGATGCATGTCATCAGAATCCTCCATGGACTTCTCATCACAATGCTCCATGCCCATGTCATCACCATGCTCCAAGACCCCTGTCATCACAATGCTCCATGCCCCTTTTCATCTCAATACTCCATGGACCCTTTCATCACAATGCACCATGAACATCATCATAATGCTTCTTGCTATTGTCATCACAATGAAATCAAAATGCTCCATGACCTTTCTCATCAGAATGCTCCAAACGCTTCTGATCACAATGTTCCATAGCATTTGTCATCACAACGCCCAATAACGCTCGTCATCACATTTATCCATGGTCTTCTCATCACAATGCTCCATGACCTTTGTCATCACAATGCTCAATACACTTGTCATCACAATGCTCCCTAACACTTGACATCAGTATGCTCCCTGAAGCCTGTCATGACAAGGCTCCATGCCTTTTTCATCACAATGATCCATGCCTTTTTCATCACAACGCTCCAAGAACTCTGCACTCACAATGCTCCATGCCCTTCTCATCACAAAGTCCATGATGCATGTCATCAGAAAGCTCCATGGCCTTCTCATCACAATGCTCCATGCCCTTGTCATCACAATACTCCAAGAACCTTGTAATCACAGTGTTCCATGTCCATTATCATCAGAATGCTCCATGAGATTTGTCATCACAAGGCTCAATGGTCTTCTCATAACAATGCTACAGAATCTTGTCATCACAGTGCTCCATTCCCTTATCACCACAATGCCCCATGACACCTGTCATCACATTACTCCATGAATATTTTGCCCACAATGATCCATGCCTTTGTCAGCAAAATGCTACATGACTTTGTCATCACAATGCTCCATGCGCCTGTCTTCACAATCTTACCTTACCATTGTCATCCCAATCCTCCATAAAACTTGGGATCACATTGATTCATTCGCTTGTCATCACGATGCTCCACGCTTCTTGAAATCAAAAGGCTCCATGACCTCTGTCATCACAATGCTCCAAACCCTTGTGATCACAATGTTCCATAACACTTGTCATCACAATGCCCTATGACGCTCGTCATCACAATTATCCATGGTTTTATCATCACAATGCTCCTGACCTTTGTCATCCAATGCTCAATACAGTTGTCATCACAACGCTCCCTGACGATTGTCATCACTATGCTCCTTGAACCCAGTCATGACATGGCTCCATGCCTTTTTCATCACAATGATCCATGCCCTTTTCATCACAATGCTCCAAGAGCCCTGTAATCACAATGCTCCATGCCCCTTTTCATCAGAATGCTCCATGAGACTTGTCATCACCAGGCTCCTGGTCTACTCATCATAATGCTCCAGGATCTTGTCATCACAATGCTCCTTTCCCTTTTCCTCAATATGCTCCATGAAACCTGTCATCACAATACTCCATGAATATTTTAAGCCCAATTCTCCATACCCTTGTTATCCCAATGCTCAATGACCACTGTAATCACCATGCTCCATGCCTTTGTCAGGAAAATCCTACATGAACTTGCCATCACAATGCTCCATGCGCTTGTCATCACAATCCTCCATGAAACTTGGGATCACATTGCCCCATACACTTGTCATCACAATGCTCCATGGTCCTTGAAATCACTGTGCTCCATGACCTCTGTCATCACAATGCTACCAACACTTGTGATCACAATGCTCCATAGCACTTTGCATCACAATGCTCCATGCCATTGTCATCACAATGCTTCATGACCTTTGTCATCACAATGCTCAATAAACTTGTCATCACAATGCTCCCTGACACTTGTCGTCAGAATGCTCATTGAAACCTGTCATGAAAAGGCTCCATGCCGTTTTCATCACAATGCTCCATGCCATTTTCATCACAATGCTCCATGCCATTGTCATCACAATACTCCACAAGATGGTGATCAGAATGCTCCATTACACTTGTCATCACAATGCTACATGCCCCTTGTCATTACAGTGCTCCAAGACACTCGTCATCACAATTATCCATGGTCTTCTCATCGCAATGCTCCACGGTCTTGCCATCACAATGCTCCATGCCCTGGTCATCCCAATGCTCCATGTGCATTGTCATCACAATTCTCCTCGTCCCTGTCATCACTATGTTCCATGACACTTCTCATCATAATGTTACATGATCGTGTCATCACAATGCTCCATGCACTTGTCATCGCAATGCTCAATGACCCTTTTCATAGCAAGCTCCATGCGCTTGTCATCACAGTGCTTCGCGACATTGTTTTCAAAATTCTCAATGGACCTTGGCATCACAATGCTCCATGTCCTTGTCATCACAATGCCCCATGCCATTGTCATCACAATGGACCCTGACATACATCATCACAATGTTCCTTGACACCTGCCTTCACAATACTCCATGACATTGTCATCACAATGATCCATTCCATTGTCTTCACAATGCTCCAAGACACGTGTAATCACAAAGCTCCATGCCCCTTATCTTCACAATGCTACATGACCCCTGTCCTCACAATGCTGCATGAGTACTGTCATCTCAACCCTCATTGACCCCTGACAAAACAATGATCCAGGAGGCTTCTCATCAAAATTCTCCATGACCATTGTCATCCCAATGCTCCATGAAACCTGTAATCATAATGAACCGTGAAGCCTGTCATCACAGTGCTCCATGACACTTGTCATCACGATGCTCCATGCCTTTGTCATCAAAATGCTACATGACTTTGTCATCATAATGCTCCCTGCCCTTCTAATCACAATGTACCATGCCCTGGACCTCAATATGCTTCATGACCTTTGTCATCACAAATCTCCATGACCCTTGGCACAACACTGCTCCATGCCACTGTCATCACACTGCTCCATGAACCCTCTCATCACATTGCTCCATGCCCCTGTCATCACAAAGCTCCATGACGCTTGTCATCACAATGTTCCATGCCCTTCTCATCACAATGCTCCATGTCCTTGTCATTACATTCCTCCCTGACCCATGTATCACAATGTACCATGCCCTTGTCATCAAAATGCTGCATGCACACTCTCATCACAATAATCCATGAAACTTCTCAGACCAATGCTTTATGCCCTTGTTATCACAGTGCTCCATTACCCCTGTCATAACAATGCTCCATGACCTCGGTCATCACAATGTTCCACGGCCTTGTCATCACAAGGCTCCGTGACACTTGTCATCTCAATGCTCCAGGACGCCTGCAATTACAATGCCCCATGCCCTTGTCATCACAAAGATCCATGACACATGTCGTCAGAATGCTGCTTGGCCCTCTCAGCACAATGCTTCATGCTCTTGTCATCACGATGCTCCTAGACCCCTGTCATCACAATCCTCCATGACCCCTGGCATCACAGTGCACCATCCCCATCATCATAATGCTTCATGCTTTTGTCATCACAATGAAATCAAAATGCACCATGACCTCTGGCATCACAAGGCTTCAAACCCTTGTGATCACAATGTTCCATGACACTTGTCATCACAACGCCCCATGAGGCTCCTCTTCACCATTATCTGTGGACTTCTCTTCACAATGCTCCATGCCCTTTCCATCACAATGCTCCATGCCATTGTCATTACAATACTCCACAAGATGGTCATCAGAATGCTCCATGACACTTGTCATCACAATGCTAAATGACCCCTGTCCTCACAATGCTCCATGCCCCTTGTCATTACAGTACTCCAAGACACTCGTCATCACAATTATCCAAGGTCTTCGCATCACAATGCTTCACGGTCTTGCCATCACAAAGCTCCATGCCCTGATCATCCCAATGCTCCATGTCCATTGTCATAACAATTCTCAACGTCCTTGTCATCACAATGGTCCATGACACTTCACATCATAATGTTACATGCACATGTCAGCACCATTCTCCATTCACTTGTCATCGCAATGCTCCATGACCCTTGTCATAGCAAGCTCCATGCACTTGTCATCACAGTGCTTCATGACCTTGTCATCAAAATTCTCAATGGCCCTTGTTATCACAATGCCCCTTTCCCTTGTCATCACAATGCTCCATGCCCTTTTCATCACAACGCTCCAAGAACACTGCACTCACAATGATCCATGCCCTTCTCATCACAAAGTCCATGATGCATGTCATCAGAAAGCTCCATGGGCTTCTCATCACAATGTTCCGTGCTCTTGTCATCACATTACTCCAAGACCCTTGTAATCACAGTGTTCCATGTCCATTATCATCAGAATGCTCCATGAGATTTGTCATCACAAGGCTCAATGGTCTTCTCATAACAATGCTCCAGAACCTTGTCATCATAGTGCTCCATTCCCTTATCACCACAATGCTCTATGACACCTGTCATCACAATACTCCCAGAATATTTTCCCCACAATGCTCCATGCCTTTGTCAGCAAAGTTTTAAATGACTTTGTCATCACAATGCTCCATGCGCTTGTCTTCACTATCTTCCCTTACCATTGTCATCCCAATCCTCCATAAAACTTGGGATCACATTGCTTCATGCCTTTGTCATCAGGATGCTCCACGCTTCTTGAAATCAAAAGGCTCCATGACCTCTGTCATCACAATGCTCCAAACCCTTGTGATCACAATGTTCCATAACACTTGTCATCACAATGCCCTATGACGCTCGTCATCACAATTATCCATGGTTTTATCATCACAATGCTCCTGACCTTTGTCATCCAATGCTCAATACAGTTGTCATCACAAAGCTCCCGGACCCTTGTCGTCACTATGCTCCTTAAACCCAGTCATGACATGGCTCCATGCCTTTTTCATCACAATGATCCATGCCCTTTTCATCACAAGGCTCCAAGAACCCTGTAATCACAATGCTCCATGCCCCTGTCATCACAAAACTCCATGATGCATGTCATCAGAATGCTCCATGGACTTCTCATCACAATGCTCCATTTCCTTGTCATCACAATGCTCCATGCCATTGTCATCACAATGGACCCTGACATAAGTCATCACAATGCTCCTTGACACCTGCCTTCACAATACTCCATGACATTCTCATCACAATGATCCATGCCCTTGTCTTCACAATGCTCCAAGACCCCTGTAATCACAAAGCTCCATGCCCCTTATCTTCACAATGCTCCATGACCCCTGTCCTCACAATGCTGCATGAGTACTGTCATCTCAACCCTCCATGACCCCTGACAAAACAATGATCCGGGAGGCTTCTCATCAAAATTCTCCATGACCATTGTCATCCCAATGCTCCATGAAACCTGTAATCACAATGAACCGTGACGCCTGTCATCACAGTGCTCCATGACACTTGTCATCACGATGCTCCATGCCTTTGTCATCTAAATGCTACATGACCTTGTCATCATAATGCTCCCTGCCCTTCTCATCACAATGTACCATGCCCTTGACCTCAATATGCTTCATGACGTTTGTCATCACAAATCTCCATGACCCTTGGCACCACAGTGCTCCATGCCACTGTCATCACACTGCTCCATGAACCCTCTCATCACATTGCTCCATGCCCCTGTCATCACAAAACTCCATGACACTTGTCATCACAATGTTCCATGCCCTTCTCATCACAATGCTCCATGTCCTTGTCATTACATTCCTCCATGACACATGTATCACAATGTTCCATGCCCTTGTCATCACAATTCTGCATGCACACTATCATCACAATAATCCATGAAACTTCTCAGACCAATGCTCTATGCCCTTGTTATCACAATGCTCCATTACCCCTGTCATAACAATGCTCCATGACCTCGGTCATCACAATGTTCCACGGCCTTGTCATCACAAGGCTCCGTGACACTTGGCATCTCAATGCTCCAAGACACCTGCAATTACAATGCCCCATGCCCTTGTCATCACAAAGCTCCATGACACATGTCGTCAAAATGCTCCTTGGCCCTCTCAGCACAATGCTCCATGCTCTTGTCATCATGATGCTCCTAGACCCCTGTCATCACAATCCTCCATGACCCCTGGCATCACAGTGCACCATCCCCATCATCATAATGCTTCATGCTATTGTCATCACAATGAAATCAAAATGCACCATGACCTCTGGAATCACAATGCTTCAAACCCTTGTGATCACAATGTTCCATGACACTTGTCATCACAACGCCCCATGACGCTCCTCTTCACCATTATCTGTGGACTTCTCTTCACAATGCTCCATGCCCTTTCCATCACAATGCTCCATGTCATTGTCATCACAATACTCCACAAGATGGTCATCAGAATGCTCCATGACACTTGTCATCACAATGCTAAATGACCCCTGTCCTCACAATGCTCCATGCCCCTTGTCATTACAGTACTCCAAGACACTCGTCATCACAATTATCCAAGGTCTTCACATCACAATGCTCCACGGTCTTGCCATCACAAAGCTCCATGCCCTGATCATCCCAATGCTCCATGTCCATTGTCATAACAATTCTCAACGTCCTTGTCATCACAATGGTCCATGACACTTCATATCAAAATGTTACATGCATATGTCAGCACAATTCTCATTCACTTGTCATCGCAATGCTCCATGACCCTTGTCATAGCATGCTCCATGCACTCGTCATCACAGTGCTTCACGACCTTTTCATCAAAATTCTCAATGGCCCTTGTCATCACAATGCCCCATTCCCTTGTCGTCACAATGCTCCATGCCCTTGTCATCACAAAGCTCCATGATGCATGTCATCAGAATCCTCCATGGACTTCTCATCACAATGCTACATGCCCATGTCATCACCATGCTCCAAGACCCCTGTCATCACAATGCTCCATGCCCCTTTTCATCTCAATACTCCATGGACCCTTTCATCACAATGCACCATGAACATCATCATAATGCTTCTTGCTATTGTCATCACAATGAAATCAAAATGCTCCATGACCTTTCTCATCAGAATGCTCCAAACGCTTCTGATCACAATGTTCCATAGCATTTGTCATCACAACGCCCAATAACGCTCGTCATCACATTTATCCATGGTCTTCTCATCACAATGCTCCATGACCTTTGTCATCACAATGCTCAATACACTTGTCATCACAATGCTCCCTAACACTTGACATCAGTATGCTCCCTGAAGCCTGTCATGACAAGGCTCCATGCCTTTTTCATCACAATGATCCATGCCTTTTTCATCACAACGCTCCAAGAACTCTGCACTCACAATGCTCCATGCCCTTCTCATCACAAAGTCCATGATGCATGTCATCAGAAAGCTCCATGGCCTTCTCATCACAATGCTCCATGCCCTTGTCATCACAATACTCCAAGAACCTTGTAATCACAGTGTTCCATGTCCATTATCATCAGAATGCTCCATGAGATTTGTCATCACAAGGCTCAATGGTCTTCTCATAACAATGCTCCAGAATCTTGTCATCACAGTGCTCCATTCCCTTATCACCACAATGCCCCATGACACCTGTCATCACATTACTCCATGAATATTTTGCCCACAATGATCCATGCCTTTGTCAGCAAAATGCTACATGACTTTGTCATCACAATGCTCCATGCGCCTGTCTTCACAATCTTACCTTACCATTGTCATCCCAATCCTCCATAAAACTTGGGATCACATTGATTCATTCCCTTGTCATCACGATGCTCCACGCTTCTTGAAATCAAAAGGCTCCATGACCTCTGTCATCACAATGCTCCAAACCCTTGTGATCACAATGTTCCATAACACTTGTCATCACAATGCCCTATGACGCTCGTCATCACAATTATCCATGGTTTTATCATCACAATGCTCCTGACCTTTGTCATCCAATGCTCAATACAGTTGTCATCACAACGCTCCCTGACGATTGTCATCACTATGCTCCTTGAACCCAGTCATGACATGGCTCCATGCCTTTTTCATCACAATGATCCATGCCCTTTTCATCACAATGCTCCAAGAGCCCTGTAATCACAATGCTCCATGCCCCTTTTCATCAGAATGCTCCATGAGACTTGTCATCACCAGGCTCCTGGTCTACTCATCATAATGCTCCAGGATCTTGTCATCACAATGCTCCTTTCCCTTTTCCTCAATATGCTCCATGAAACCTGTCATCACAATACTCCATGAATATTTTAAGCCCAATTCTCCATACCCTTGTTATCCCAATGCTCAATGACCACTGTAATCACCATGCTCCATGCCTTTGTCAGGAAAATCCTACATGAACTTGCCATCACAATGCTCCATGCGCTTGTCATCACAATCCTCCATGAAACTTGGGATCACATTGCCCCATACACTTGTCATCACAATGCTCCATGGTCCTTGAAATCACTGTGCTCCATGACCTCTGTCATCACAATGCTACCAACACTTGTGATCACAATGCTCCATAGCACTTTGCATCACAATGCTCCATGCCATTGTCATCACAATGCTTCATGACCTTTGTCATCACAATGCTCAATAAACTTGTCATCACAATGCTCCCTGACACTTGTCGTCAGAATGCTCATTGAAACCTGTCATGAAAAGGCTCCATGCCGTTTTCATCACAATGCTCCATGCCATTTTCATCACAATGCTCCATGCCATTGTCATCACAATACTCCACAAGATGGTGATCAGAATGCTCCATTACACTTGTCATCACAATGCTACATGCCCCTTGTCATTACAGTGCTCCAAGACACTCGTCATCACAATTATCCATGGTCTTCTCATCGCAATGCTCCGCGGTCTTGCCATCACAATGCTCCGTGCCCTGGTCATCCCAATGCTCCATGTGCATTGTCATCACAATTCTCCTCGTCCCTGTCATCACTATGTTCCATGACACTTCTCATCATAATGTTACATGATCGTGTCATCACAATGCTCCATGCACTTGTCATCGCAATGCTCAATGACCCTTTTCATAGCAAGCTCCATGCGCTTGTCATCACAGTGCTTCACGACATTGTCTTCAAAATTCTCAATGGCCCTTGGCATCACAATGCTCCATGTCCTTGTCATCACAATGCTCCATGCCATTGTCATCACAATGGACCCTGACATAAGTCATCACAATGCTCCTTGACACCTGCCTTCACAATACTCCATGACATTGTCATCACAATGATCCATGCCCTTGTCTTCACAATGCTCCAAGACCCCTGTAATCACAAAGCTCCATGCCTCTTATCTTCACAATGCTCCATGACCCCTGTCCTCACAATGCTGCATGAGTACTGTCATCTCAACCCTCCATGACCCATGACAAAACAATGATCCGGGACGCTTCTCATCAAAATTCTCCATGACCATTGTCATCCCAATGCTCCATGAAACCTGTAATCACAATGAACCGTGACGCCTGTCATCACAGTGCTCCATGACACTTATCATCACGATGCTCCATGCCTTTGTCATCAAAATGCTACATGACCTTGTCATCATAATGCTCCCTGCCCTTCTCATCACAATGTACCATGCCCTTGACCTCAATATGCTTCATGACCTTTGTCATCACAAATCTCCATGACCCTTGGCACCACAGTGCTCCATGCCACTGTCATCACACTGCTCCATGAACCCTCTCATCACATTGCTCCATGCCACTGTCCTCACAAAACTCCATGACACTTGTCATCACAATGTTCCATGCCCTTCTCATCACAATGCTCCATGTCCTTGTCATTACATTCCTCCATGACCCATGTATCACAATGTTCCATGCCCTTGTCATCACAATGCTGCATGCACACTATCATCACAATAATCCATGAAACTACTCAGACCAATGCTCTATGCCCTTGTTATCACAATGCTCCATTACCCCTGTCATAACAATGCTCCATGACCTCGGTCATCACAATGTTCCACGGCCTTGTCATCACAAGGCTCCGTGACACTTGGCATCTCAATGCTCCAAGACACCTGCAATTACAATGCCCCATGCCCTTGTCATCACAAAGCTCCATGACACATGTCGTCAAAATGCTCCTTGGCCCTCTCAGCACAATGCTCCATGCTCTTGTCATCATGATGCTCCTAGGCCCCTGTCATCACAATCCTCCATGACCCCTGGCATCACAGTGCACCATCCCCATCATCATAATGCTTCATGCTATTGTCATCACAATGAAATCAAAATGCACCATGACCTCTGGCATCACAATGCTTCAAACCCTTGTGATCACAATGTTCCATGGCACTTGTCATCACAACGTCCCATGACGCTCCTCTTCACCATTATCTGTGGACTTCTATTCACAATGCTCCATGCCCTTTCCATCACAATGCTCCATGCCATTGTCATCACAATACTCCACAAGATGGTCATCAGAATGCTCCATGACACTTGTCATCACAATGCTAAATGACCCCTGTCCTCACAATGCTCCATGCCCCTTGTCATTACAGTACTCCAAGACACTCGTCTTCACAATTATCCAAGGTCTTCACATCACAATGCTCCACGGTCTTGCCATCACAAAGCTCCATGCCCTGATCATCCCAATGTTCCATGTCCATTGTCATAACAATTCTCAACGTCCTTGTCATCACAATGGTCCATGACACTTCACATCATAATGTTACATGCATATGTCAGCACAATTCTCCATTCACTTGTCATCGCAATGCTCCATGACCCTTGTCATAGCATGCTCCATGCACTCGTCATCACAGTGCTTCACGACCTTGTCATCAAAATTCTCAATGGCCCTTGTCATCACAATGCCCCATTCCCTTGTCATCACAATGCTCCATGCCCTTGTCATCACAAAGCTCCATGACGCATGTCATCAGAATCCTCCATGGCCTTCTCATCACAATGATACATGCCCATGTCATCACCATGCTCCAAGACCCCTGTCATTACAATGCTCCATGCCCCTTTTCATCTCAATACTCCATGCACCCTTTCATCACAATGCACCATGAACATCATCATAATGCTTCTTGCTATTGTCATCACAATGAAATCAAAATGCTCCATGACCTCTCTCATCAGAATGCTCCAAACTCTTCTGATCACAATGTTCCATAACATTTGTCATGTTAACGCCCAATAACGCTCGTCATCACATTTATCCATGGTCTTCTCATCACAATGCTCCATGACCTTTGTCATCACAATGCTCAATACACTTGTCATCACAATTCTCCATAACACTTGACATCAGTATGCTCCTTGAAGCCTGTCATGACAAGGCTCCATGCCTTTTTCATCACAATGATCCATGCCTTTTTCATCACAACGCTCCAAGAACTCTGCACTCACAATGCTCCATGCCTTGTCATCACAAAGTCCATGATGCATGTCATCAGAAAGCTCCATGGGCTTCTCATCACAACGCTCCATGCCCTTGTCATCACAATACTCCAAGAACCTTGTAATCACAGTGTTCCATGTCCATTATCATCAGAATGCTCCATGAGATTTGTCATCACAAGGCTCAATGGTCTTCTCATAACAATGCTCCAGAACCTCGTCATCACAGTGCTCCATTCCCTTATCACCACAATGCCCCATGACACCTGTCATCACATTACTCCATGAATATTTTTGCCCACCATGATCCATGCCTTTGTCAGCAAAATGCTACATGACTTTGTCATCACAATGCTCCATGCGCCTGTCTTCACAATCTTACCTTACCATTGTCATCCCAATCCTCCATAAAACTTGGGATCACATTGATTCATGCCCTTGTCATCACGATGCTCCACGCTTCTTAAAATCAAAAGGCTCCATGACCTCTGTCATCACAATGCTCCAAACACTTGTGATCACAATGTTCCATAACACTTGTCATCACAATGCCCTATGACGCTCGTCATCACAATTATCCATGGTTTTATCATCACAATGCTCCTGACCTTTGTCATCCAATGCTCAATACAGTTGTCATCACAATGCTCCCGGACCCTTGTCATCACTATGCTCCTTGAACACAGTCATGACATGGCTCCATGCCTTTTTCATCACAATGATCCATGCCCTTTTCATCACAAGGCTACAAGAACCCTGTAATCACAATGCTCCATGCCCCTGTCATCACAATACTCCATGACGCATGTCATCAGAATGCTCCATGGACTTCTCATCACAATGCTCCATGCCTTTGTCATCACAATGCTCCAAGAGCCCTGTAATCACAATGTTCCATGCCCCTTTTCATCAGAATGCTCCATGAGACTTGTCATCACCAGGCTCCTGGTCTACTCATCATAATGCTCCAGGATCTTGTCATCACAATGCTCCTTTCCCTTTTCATCAATATGCTCCATGAAACCTGTCATCACAATACTCCATGAATATTTTAAGCCCAATTCTCCATACCCTTGTTATCCCAATGCTCAATGACCACTGTAATCACCATGCTCCATGCCTTTGTCAGGAAAATCCTACATGAACTTGCCATCACAATGCTCCATGTGCTTGTCATCACAATCCTCCATGAAACTTGGGATCACATTGCCCCATACACTTGTCATCACAATGCTCCATGGTCCTTGAAATCACTGTGCTCCATGACCTCTGTCATCACAATGCTACCAACACTTGTGATCACAATGCTCCATAGCACTTTGCATCACAATGCTCCATGCCATTTTCATCACAATGCTTCATGACCTTTGTCATCACAATGCTCAATATACTTGTCATCACAATGCTCCCTGACACTTGTCGTCAGAATGCTCATTGAAACCTGTCATGAAAAGGCTCCATGCCGTTTTCATCACAATGCTCCATGCCCTTTTCATCACAATGCTCCATGCCATTGTCATCACAATACTCCACAAGATGGTGATCAGAATGCTCCATTACACTTGTCATCACAATGCTACATGCCCCTTGTCATTACAGTGCTCCAAGACACTCGTCATCACAATTATCCATGGTCTTCTCATCGCAATGCTCCACGGTCTTGCCATCACAATGCTCCATGCCCTGGTCATCCCAATGCTCCATGTGCATTGTCATCACAATTCTCCTCGTCCCTGTCATCACTATGTTCCATGACACTTCTCATCATAATGTTACATGATCGTGTCATCACAATGCTCCATGCACTTGTCATCGCAATGCTCAATGACCCTTTTCATAGAAGCTCCATGCGCTTGTCATCACAGTGCTTCACGACATTGTTTTCAAAATTCTCAATGGACCTTGGCATCACAATGCTCCATGTCCTTGTCATCACAATGCCCCATGCCATTGTCATCACAATGGACCCTGACATACATCATCACAATGTTCCTTGACACCTGCCTTCACAATACTCCATGACATTGTCATCACAATGTTCCATTCCATTGTCTTCACAATGCTCCAAGACACGTGTAATCACAAAGCTCCATGCCCCTTATCTTCACAATGCTACATGACCCCTGTCCTCACAATGCTGCATGAGTACTGTCATCTCCACCCTCCATGACCCCTGACAAAACAATGATCCAGGAGGCTTCTCATTAAAATTCTCCATGACCATTGTCATCCCAATGCTCCATGAAACCTGTAATCATAATGAACCGTGAAGCCTGTCATCACAGTGTTCCATGACACTTGTCATCACGATGCTCCATGCCTTTGTCATCAAATTGCTACATGACTTTGTCATCATAATGCTCCCTGCCCTTCTAATCACAATGTAACATGCCCTGGACCTCAATATGCTTCATGATCTTTGTCATCACAAATCTCCATGACCCTTGGCACAACACTGCTCCATGCCACTGTCATCACACTGCTCCATGAACCCTCTCATCACATTGCTCCATGCCCCTGTCATCACAAAGCTCCATGACGCTTGTCATCACAATGTTCCATGCCCTTCTCATCACAATGCTCCATGTCCTTGTCATTACATTCCTCCCTGACCCATGTATCACAATGTACCATGCCCTTGTCATCAAAATGCTGCATGCACACTCTCATCACAATAATCCATGAAACTTCTCAGACCAATGCTTTATGCCCTTGTTATCACAATGCTCCATTACCCCTGTCATAACAATGCTCCATGACCTCGGTCATCACAATGTTCCACGGCCTTGTCATCACAAGGCTCCGTGACACTTGTCATCTCAATGCTCCAGGACGCCTGCAATTACAATGCCCCATGCCCTTGTCATCACAAAGCTCCATGACACATGTCGTCAGAATGCTGCTTGGCCCTCTCAGCACAATGCTTCATGCTCTTGTCATCACGATGCTCCTAGACCCCTGTCATCACAATCCTCCATGACCCCTGGCATCACAGTGCACCATCCCCATCATCATAATGCTTCATGCTATTGTCATCACAATGAAATCAAAATGCACCATGACCTCTGGCATCACAATGCTTCAAACCCTTGTGATCACAATGTTCCATGACACTTGTCATCACAACGCCCCATGAGGCTCCTCTTCACCATTATCTGTGGACTTCTTTTCACAATGCTCCATGCCCTTTCCATCACAATGCTCCATGCCATTGTCATTACAATACTCCACAAGATGGTCATCAGAATGCTCCATGACACTTGTCATCACAATGCTAAATGACCCCTGTCCTCACAATGCTCCATGCCCCTTGTCATTACAGTACTCCAAGACACTCGTCATCACAATTATCCAAGGTCTTCGCATCACAATGCTCCACGGTCTTGCCATCACAAAGCTCCATGCCCTGATCATCCCAATGCTCCATGTCCATTGTCATAACAATTCTCAACGTCCTTGTCATCACAATGGTCCATGACACTTCACATCATAATGTTACATGCACATGTCAGCACCATTCTCCATTCACTTGTCATCGCAATGCTCCATGACCCTTGTCATAGCAAGCTCCATGCACTTGTCATCACAGTGCTTCATGACCTTGTCATCAAAATTCTCAATGGCCCTTGTCATCACAATGCCCCTTTCCCTTGTCATCACAATGCTCCATGCCCTTTTCATCACAACGCTCCAAGAACACTGCACTCACAATGATCCATGCCCTTGTCATCACAAAGTCCATGATGCATGTCATCATAAAGCTCCATGGGCTTCTCATCACAATGCTCCGTGCTCTTGTCATCACATTACTCCAAGACCCTTGTAATCACAGTGTTCCATGTCCATTATCATCAGAATGCTCCATGAGATTTGTCATCACAAGGCTCAATGGTCTTCTCATAACAATGCTCCAGAACCTTGTCATCATAGTGCTCCATTCCCTTATCACCACAATGCTCTATGACACCTGTCATCACAATACTCCCAGAATATTTTCCCCACAATGCTCCATGCCTTTGTCAGCAATGTTTTAAATGACTTTGTCATCACAATGCTCCATGCGCTTGTCTTCACTATCTTCCCTTACCATTGTCATCCCAATCCTCCATAAAACTTGGGATCACATTGCTTCATTCCTTTGTCATCAGGATGCTCCACGCTTCTTGAAATCAAAAGGCTCCATGACCTCTGTCATCACAATGCTCCAAACCCTTGTGATCACAATGTTCCATAACACTTGTCATCACAATGCCCTATGACGCTCGTCATCACAATTATCCATGGTTTTATCATCACAATGCTCCTGACCTTTGTCATCCAATGCTCAATACAGTTGTCATCACAAAGCTCCCGGACCCTTGTCGTCACTATGCTCCTTAAACCCAGTCATGACATGGCTCCATGCCTTTTTCATCACAATGATCCATGCCCTTTTCATCACAAGGGTCCAAGAACCCTGTAATCACAATGCTCCATGCCCCTGTCATCACAAAACTCCATGATGCATGTCATCAGAATGCTCCATGGACTTCTCATCACAATGCTCCATGCCTTTGTCATCACAATGCTCCAAGAGCCCTGTAATCACAATGCTCCATGCCCCTTTTCATCAGAATGCTCCATGAGACTTGTCATCACCAGGCTCCTGGTCTACTCATCATAATGCTCCAGGATCTTGTCATCACAATGCTCCTTTCCCTTTTCATCAATATGCACCATGAAACCTGTCATCACAATACTCCATGAATATTTTAAGCCCAATGCTCCATACCTTTGTTATCCCAATGCTCAATGACCACTGTAATCACCATGCTCCATGCCTTTGTCAGGAAAATCCTACATGAACTTGCCATCACAATGCTCCAAGCGCTTGCCATCACAATCCTCCATGAAACTTGGGATCACATTGCCCCATACACTTGTCATCACAATGCTCCATGGTCCTTGAAATCACTGTGCTCCATGACCTCTGTCATCACAATGCTACCAACACTTGTGATCACAATGCTCCATAGCACTTTGCATCACAATTCTCCATACCATTGTCATCACATTGCTCCATGCCCTTTTCATCAAATGCTCCATGCCATTGTCATCACAATACTCCACAAGATGGTGATCAGAATGCTCCATTACACTTGTCATCACAATGCTACATGCCCCTTGTCATTACAGTGCTCCAAGACACTCCTCATCACAATTATCCATGGTCTTCTCATCGCAATGTTCCACGGTCTTGCCATCACAATGCTCCATGCCCTGGTCATCCCAATGCTCCATGTGCATTGTCATCACAATTCTCCTCGTCCCTGTCATCACTATGTTCCATGACACTTCTCATCATAATGTTACATGATCGTGTCATCACAATGCTCCATGCACTTGTCATCACAATGCTCAATGACCCTTTTCATAGCAAGCTCCATGCGCTTGTCATCACAGTGCTTCACGACATTGTCTTCAAAATTCTCAATGGCCCTTGGCATCACAATGCTCCATGTCCTTGTCATCACAATGTTCCATGCCATTGTCATCACAATGGACCCTGACATAAGTCATCACAATGCTCCTTGACACCTGCCTTCACAATACTCCATGACATTGTCATCACAATGATCCATGCCCTTGTCTTCACAATGCTCCAAGACCCCTGTAATCACAAAGCTCCATGCCCCTTATCTTCACAATGCTCCATGACCCCTGTCCTCACAATGCTGCATGAGTACAGTCATCTCAACCCTCCATGACCCCTGACAAAACAATGATCCGGGACGCCTCTCATCAAAATTCTCCATGACCATTGTCATCCCAATGCTCCATGAAACCTGTAATCACAATGAACCGTGACGCCTGTCATCACAGTGCTCCATAACACTTGTCATCACGATGCTCCATGCCTTTTTCATCATAATGCTACATGACTTTTTCATCATAATGCTCACTGCCCTTCTCATCACAATGTACCATGCCCTTGACCTCAATATGCTTCATGACCATTGTCATCACAAATATCCATGACACTTGGCACCACAGTGCTCCATGCCACTGTCATCACACTGCTCCATGAACCCTCTCATCACATTGCTCCATGCCCCTGTCATCACAAAGCTCCATGACGCTTGTCATCACAATGCTCCATAACCTTGTCATTACATTCCTCCATGACCCATGTATCACAATGTTCCATGCCCTTGTCATCACAATGCTGCATGCACACTCTCATCACAATAATCCATGAAACTTCTCAGACCAATGCTCTATGCCCTTGTATCACAATGCCCCATTACCCCTGTCATAACAGTGCTCCATGACCTCGGTCATCACAATGTTCCACGGCCTTGTCATCACAAGGCTCCGTGACACTTGTCATCTCAATGCTCGAAGACGCCTTCAATTACAATGCCCCATGCCCTTGTCATCACAAAGCTCCATGACACATGTCGTCAGAATGCTCCTTGGCCCTCTCAGCACAATGCTCCATGCTCTTGTCATCACGATGCTCCTAGACCCCTGTCATCACAATCCTCCATGACCCCTGGCATCACAGTGCACCATCCCCATCATCATAATGCTTCATGCTATTGTCATCACAATGAAATCAAAATGCACCATGACCTCTGGCATCACAATGCTTCAAACCCTTGTGATCACAATGTTCCATGACACTTGTCATCACAACGCCCCATGACGCTCCTCTTCACCATTATCTGTGGACTTCTCTTCACTATGCTCCATGCCCTTTCCATCACAATGCTCCATGCCATTGTCATCACAATACCCCACAAGATGGTCAACAGAATGCTCCATGACACTTGTCATCACAATGCTAAATGACTCCTGTCCTCACAATGCTGCATGCCCCTTGTCATTACAGTACTCCAAGACACTTGTCATCACAATTATCCAAGGTCTTCGCATCACAATGATCCACGGTCTTGCCATCACAAAGCTCCATGCCCTGATCATCCCAATGCTCCATGTCCATTGTCATAACAATTCTCAACGTCCTTGTCATCACAATGGTCCATGACACTTCACATCATAATGTTACATGCACATGTCAGCACAATTCTCCATTCACTTGTCATCGCAATGCTCCATGACACTTGTCATAGCAAGTTCCATGCACTTGTCATCACAGTGCTACACGACCATGTCATCAAAATTCTCAATGGCCCTCGTCATCACAATGACCCATTCCCTTGTCATCACAATGCTCCATGCCCTTGTCATCACAAAGCTCCATGACGCATGTCATCAGAATCCTCCATGGCCTTCTCATCACAATGCTCCATGCCCATGTCATAACCATGCTCCTAGACCAATGTAATCACTATGCTACATGCCACTTTTCATCTCAATACTCCATGGACCCATTCATCACAATGCACCATGACCATCATCATAATACTTCATGCTATTGTCATCACAATGAAATCAAAATGCTCCATTACCTCTCTCATCAGAATGCTCCAAACGCATGTGATCACAATTTTCCATAACACTTGTCATCACAACGCCCAATGACGCTCGTCATCACAATTAAACATGGTCTTCTCATCACAATGCTCCATGACCTTTGTCATCACAATGCTCAATACACTTGTCATCACAATGCTAGCTGACACTTGTCGTCAGAATGCTCGTTGAAACCTCTCATGAAAAGGCTCCATGCCGTTTTCATCACAATGCTCCATGCCCTTTTCATCACAATGCTCCATGCCATTGTCATCACAATACTCCACAAGATGGTGATCAGAATGCTCCATTACACTTGTCATCACAATGCTACATGCCCCTTGTCATTACAGTGCTCCAAGACACTCGTCATCACAATTATCCATGGTCTTCTCATCACAATGCTCCACGGTCTTGCCATCACAATGCTCCATGCCATGGTCATACCAATGTTCCATGTGCATTGTCATCACAATTCTCCACGTCCCTGCCATCACTATGTTCCATGACACTTCTCATCATAATGTTACATGATCGTGTCATCACAATTCTCCATGCACTTGTCATCGCAATGCTCAATGACCCTTTTCATAGCAAGCTCCATGTGCTTGTCATCACAGTGCTTCACGACATTGTCTTCAAAATTCTCAATGGCCCTTGGCATCACCATGCTCCATGTCCCTGTCATCACAATGCTCCATGCCATTGTCATCACAATGGACCCTGACATACGTCATCACAATGCTCCTTGACACCTGCGTTCACAATATTCCATGACATTGTCATCACAAAGATCCACGCCCTTGTCTTCACAATGCTCCAATTCACCTGTAATCACAAAGCTCCATGCCCCTTATCATCACAATGCTCCATGACCCCTGTCCTCACAATGCTGCATGAGTACTGTCATCTCAACGCTCCATGATCCCTGACGAAACAATGATCCTGGACGCTTCTCATCAAAATTCTCCATGACCATTGTCATCCCAATGCTCCATGAAACCTCTAATCATAATGAACCGTGACGCCTGTCATCACAGTGCTCCATGACACTTGTCATCACGATGCTCCATGCCTTTGTCATCAAAATGCTACATGACCTTGTCATCATAATGCTCCCTGCCCTTATCATCACAATGTACCATGCCCTTGACCTCAATATGCTTCATGACTTTTGTCATCACAAATCTCCATGACCCTTGGCACCACAGTGCTCCATGCCACTGTCATCACACTGCTCCATGATCCGTCTCATCACATTGCTCCATGCCCCTGTCATCACAAAGCTCCATGACGCTTGTCATCACAATGTTCCATGCCCTTCTCATCACAATGCTCCATGTCCTTGTCATTACATTCCTCCATGACCCATGTATCACAATGTTCCATGACCTTGCCATCACAATACTCCACAAGATGGTCATCAGAATGCTCCATTACACTTGTCATCACAATGCTACATGCCCCTTGTCATTACAGTGATCCAAGACACTCGTCATCACAATTATCCATGGTCTTCTCATCGCAATGCTCCACGGTCTTGCCATCACAATGCTCCATGTGCATTGTCATCACAATTCTCCACGTCCTTGCCATCACTGTGGTCCATGACACTTCTCATCATAATGTTACATGATCTTGTAATCACAATTCTCCATGCACTTGTCATCGCAATGCTCAATGACCATTTTCATAGCAAGCTCCATGCGCTTGTCATCACAGTGCTTCACGACCTTGTCATCAAAATTCTCAATGATCCTTGGGAGCACAATGCTCGATACTCTTGTCATCACAATGATCCATGCCATTGTCATCACAATGGACCCTGACATATGTCATCACAATGCTCCTTGACACCGGACTTCACAATACTCCATGACCTTTTCATCACTATGATCCATGCCCTTGTCTTCACAATGCTCCAAGACCAATGTAATCACAATGCTCCATGCACCTTTTCATCACAATGTTCCATGACGCCTGTCCTCACAATACTGCATGACCACTGACATCAAAACACTCCATGACCCCTGACTAAACAATGATGCGTGACGCTTGTCATCAAAATCTTCATGACCAATGTCATCCCAATGCTCCATGAAACCTGTAATCACAATGAACCGTGACGCCTGTCATCAGAGTGCTCCATGACACTTGTCATCACGATGCTCCGTGCCTTTTTCATCTAAATGTTACATGACCTTGTCATCACAATGCTCCCTGCCCTACTCATCACAATGTACTACACCCTTGACATCAATATGCTTCATGACTTTGTCATCACATAGCTCCATGACCCTTGGCATCATAGTGCTCCATGCCACTGTCATCACAATGCTCCATGAACCCTCTCACCATATTGCTCCATGCCCTTGTCATCACAAAGCTCGATGACGCTTGTCATCACTATGTTTCATGCCTTTCTCATCACAATGTTCCATGCCCTTGTCATTACATTCCTCCATGACCCATGTATCACAATGTTCCATGCCCTTGTCATCACAATGCTGCATGCACACTATCATCACAATAATCCATGAAATTTCTCAAACCAATGCTCTTTGCCCTTGTTATCACAATGCACCATTACACATGTCATAGCAAAGCTCCATGACCTCGGCCATCACAATGTTCCATGGCCTTGTCATCACAATGCTCCATGTCACTTGTCATCTCAATGCTCCAAGACACCTGCAATTACAATGTTCCATGCCCTTGCCATCACAAAGCCCCATGACGCATGTCATCTGAATGCTCCTTGGCCCTCTCCTCTCAATGCTCCAAGCAATTGTCATCTCGATGCTCCTAGACCCCTGTAATCACAATCTGCCATGCCCCCTGACATCACAGTGCATCATCCCCATCATCATAATGCTTCATGCTATTGTCATCACAATGAAATCAAAATTCTCAATGACCTCTGGCATCACAATGCTCCAACCCCTTGTGATCACAATGTTCCATGACACTTGTCATCACAACGCCCCATGACGCTCCGCTTCACCATTATCTGTGGACTTCTCATCACAATTCTCCATGCCTTTTTCATCACAATGCACCATGCCATTGTCATCAAAATACTCCACAACATGGTCATCAGAATCCTCCATGACACTTGTCATCACAATGCTCCATGACCCCTGTCCTCAAAATGCTCCATGACACCTGTCCTCAAAAAGCTCCATGCCCCTTTTCATTACAGTGCTCCAAGACAATCATCATCACAATTATCCAAGGTTTTCGCATAACAATGCTCCAAGACCCATGTAATCACAATGCTCCATGCACTTTTTCATCACAATGTTCCATGACCCCTGTCCTCACAATGCTGCATGACCACTGTCATCACAATGCTCCATGACCCCTGACAAAACAATGATCCGGGACCCTTGTCATCAAAATTCTCCATGACCATTGTCATCCCAATGCTCCATGAAACCTGTAATCACAATGAACCGTGACGCCTCTCATCACAGTGCTCCATGACACTTGTCATCACGATGCTCCATGTCTTTGTCATCAAAATGCTACATGATCTTGTCATCACAATGCTCCCTGCCCTTCTCATCACAATGTACCACGCCCTTGACCTCAATATGCTTCATGACCTTTGTCATCACAAAGCTCCATGACCCTTGGCACCACAGTGCTCCATGAAACTGTCATCACAATGCTCCATGAACCCTCTCATCACATTTTCCAATGCCCTTGTCATCACAAAGCTCCATGACGCTTGTCATCACAATGTTCCATGCCCTTCTCATCACAATGCTCCATGCACTTGTCATTACATTCCTCCATGACTTATGTATCAAAATGTTCCAAGCCCTTGTCATCACAATGCTCCATGCACACTCTCATCACAATAATCCATGAAACTTCTCAAACCAATGCTCTATGCCCTTGTTATCACAATGCTCCATTACTCCTGTCATAACAATTCTCCATGACCTCGGCCATCACAATGATCCACGGCCTTGTCATCAAAAGGCTCCATGACAATTGTCATCTCAATCCTCCAAGACCCCTGCAATTACAATGCTCCAAGCAATTGTCATCACAAAGCTCCGTGATGCATGTCATCAGAATGCTCCTTGGCCCTCTCATAACAATGCTCCATGCCATTGTCATCACAATGGACCCTGACATATGTCATCACAATGCTCCCTGAAACCTGCCTTCACAATATTCCTTGATTTTTTCATCATAAAGATCAATGCCCTTGTCATCACAATGCTCCAATACCCCTGAAAGCACAAGGCTCCATGCCCCTTTTCATCTAAATGCTTCATAAACACTGTCTTCAAAATGCACCAAGACCATCATCATCCAGCTTCATGCTATTGTCCTCACAATGAAATCAAAAGGCTCCATGACCTCTGTCATCACAATGCTCCAAATCCTTGTGCTCACAATATTCCATAACACTTGTCATCACAACGACCCATGACGCTCGTCTTCACCATTATCCATAAACTTCTCATCACAATGCTCCATGCCCTTTTCATCAAAACGCTCTATGACGCATGTCATCAGAATCCGCCATGGCCTTCTCATCACAATGCGCCATGACCAAGTCATCACCATGTTCCAAGACCCCTGTAATCACAATGCTCCTTGCCCTTTTTCATCTCAATACTCCATGGACACTTTCATCACAATGCACAATGACCATCATCATAATGCTTCATGCTATTGTCATCACAATGAAATCTAAATTCTCCATGACCTCCCTCAGCAGAATGCTCCAAACACTTTGGATCGCAATGTTCCATAACACTTGTCATCACAACGTGCAATGACGCTCGTCATCACAATTATCCATGGTCTTCTCATCAAAATTCTCCATGACCTTTGTCATCACAATGCTCAATACACTTGTCATCACAATGCTCCCTGACACTTGACATCAGTATGCTCCTTGAAGCCTGTCATGACAAGGCTCCATGCCCTTTTCATCACAAGGTTCCAAGAACACTGCACTCACAATGATCCATGCCCTTGTCATCACAAAGTCCATGATGCATGTCATCAGAAAGCTCCATGGCCTTCTGATCACAATGCTCCATGCCCTGGTCATCACAATACTCCAAGACCCTTGTAATCACAGTGTTCCACGTCCATTATAATCAGAATGCTCCATGAGATTTGTCATCAAAAGGCTCCATGGTCTTCTCATAATAATGCTCCAGAACCTAGTCATCACAGTGCTCCATCCCCATACCATCACAATGCTCCATTACACCTGTAATCACATTACTCCATGAATATTTTCCACACAATGTTCCATGCCTTTGTCAGCAAAACGCTACATGATCTTGCCATCACAATGCTCCATGCCCCGTTTCATCAGAATGCTCCATGAGACTTCTCATCACAAGGCTCCATGGTCTACTCATCACAATGCTCCAGTATCTTTTCATCCCAAGGCTCCTTTCCCTTTTCATCACAATGCTCCATGAAACCTGTCATCACAATACTCCATGAACATTTTAAGCCCTATGCTCCTTACCCTTGTCATCCCAATGCTCAATGACCACTGTAATCACCATGCTCCATGCCTTTGTCAGCATAATCCTACAAGACCGTGCCATCACAATGCTCCATGCGCTTGTCATCACAATCCTCCATGAAACTTGGGATCACATTGCCCGATACAGTTGTCATCACAATGCTCCATGCTCCTTGAAATCACAGTGCTCCATGACCTCTGTCATAACAATGCTACAAACACTTGTGATCACAATGCTCCATAACACTTGGCATCACAATGCTCCATGCCATTGTCATCACAATGCTTCCTGAACCTTGTCATCACAATGCTCAATACACATGTCATCACAGTGCTCCCTGACACATGTCGTCAGAATGCTCCTTGAAACCTGTCATGAAAAGGCTGCATGCCTTTTTCATCAAAATGCTCAATGCCCAATTCATCACAATGCTCCATGCCATTGTCATCAAAATACTCCACATGATGATCATCAGAATGCTCCATGACACTTGTCATCACAATGTTCCATGACCCCTGTCATGACAATGATCCAGAACAGGTCTCCTCACAATGCTCCATGCCCCTTGTCATTACAGTGCTCCAAGACACTCGTCATCACAATTATCCATGGTCTTCCAATCACAATGCTCCACGGTCTTGCCATCACAAAGCTCCATGCCCTGGTCATCCCAATGTTCCATGTCCATTGTCATCACAATTCTCCACCTCCTTGTCATCACAATGGTCCATGACATTTCTCTTCATGAAGTTACATGCTCCTGTCATCACAATTCTCAATGCACTTGTCATCGCAATGCTCCATGCCATTGTCATCACAATGGACCCTGACATATGTCATCACATTGCTTCATGATCTTGTCATCAAAATTCTCAATGGCCCTTGGAATCACAATGATCCATGCCCTTGTTTTCCCAATGCTCCAGGACACCTGTAATCACAATGCTCCATGCCCATTTTCATCAGAATGCTCCATGAGATTTGTCATCACAAGGCTCCATGGTCTACTCATCACAATGCTCCAGGATCTTGTCATCACAATGCTCCTTTCCCTTTTCATCACAATGCTCCATGAAACCTGTCATCACAATACTCCATGAATATTTTAAGCCCAATGCTCCATACCCTTGTCATCCCAAAGCTCAATGACCACTGTAATCACCATGCTCCATAACTTTGTCAGCAAAATCCTATATGAACATGTCATCACAATGCTCCATGCGCTTGTCATCACAATCCTCTATAAAACTTGGGATCACATTGCCCCATACAATTGTCATCACAATGCTCCATGCTCCTTGAAATCACAGTGCTCCATGTCCTCTGTCATCACAATGCTACAAACTCTTGTGATCACAATACTCCATAACACTTTGCATCACAATGCTCCATGGCATTGTCATCACAATGCTTCATGACTTTTGTCATCACAATGTCAATACACTTGTCATCACAATGCTCCCTGACACTTGTCGTCAGAATGCTCCTTGAAACCTGTCATGAATAAGCTCCATGCCTTTTTCATCACAATGTTCCATGCCCTTTTCATCACAGTGCTCCACGCCATTGTCATCACAATACTCCAAAAGATGGTCATCAGAATGCTCCATTACATTTGTCATCACAATGTTCCATCACACCTGTCATCAAAATGCTCCATGATATATATCCTCACAATGCTCCATGCTCCTTTTCATTACAGTGCTCCAAGACACTCATCATCACAATTATACATAATCTTCTCATCACAATGCTGCACGGTCTTGCCATCACAATGCTCCATGTCCATTGTCATCACAATGCTCCATGTCCATTGTCATCACAAGTCGCCATGTCCTTGTCATCACAATGGTCCTTGACACTTCTCATCATAATGTTACATGCTCTTGTCATCACTATTCTCCATTCACTTGTCATCACAATGCTCCATGACACTTGTCATAGCAAGCTCCATGCAATTGTCATCACAATGCTTCACCACCATGTCATCAAAATTCTCAATGGCCTTTGGCATCACAATGCTCCATATCCTTGTCATCACAATGCTCCATGCGATTGTCATCACAATGGATCCTGACATATGTCATCACAATGCTCCCTGACTCCTGCCTTCACAATACTCCTTCATCTTGTCGTCATAATGGTCCATGCCCTTGTCATCACAGTGCTCCAAGACCCCTGTAATCACAGTGCTCCATTTCACTTTTCATCTCAATGCTCCATGAACCCTCTCATCACAATGCTCCAAACCCTTGTGATCACAATGTTCCGTAACACTTGTCATCACAACGCCCCATGACGCTCGTCTTCACCATTATCCGTGAACTTCTCATCACAATGCTCTATGACCTTGTCATCACAAAGCTCCATGACGCATGTAATCAGAATCCGCCATGGCCTTCTCATCACAATGATCAATGCCCATGTCATCACCATGCTCTTAGACCCCTGTCATCACAATGCTCCATGCCCCTTTTCATCTCAATACTCCATGGACCCTTTCATCGCAATGCACCATGACCATCATCATAATGCTTCATGTTATTGAAATCACAATGAAATCAACATGCTCCATGACTTCTCTCATCAGAATGGTCCAAACACATGTGATCACAATGTTCCATAACACTTGTCATCACAATGCCCAATTACGCTCATTATCACAATTACCATGGTCTTCGAATCACAATTCTCCATAAACTTTGCCATCACAATGTTCAATACTCATGTCATCACAATGCTCCCTGACACTTGTCGTCAGTATGCTCCTTGAAGATTGTCATGACAAGGCTCCATGCCTTTTTCAACACAATGATCCATGCCCTTTTCATCACAAGGCTCCATGAACACTTCACTCACAATGCTCCATGCCCTTGTCATCACAAATGCCATGATGAATGTCATCAGAAAGCTCCGTGGCCTTCTCATCACAATGCTCCATGCCCTTGTCATCAAAATACCCCATTACCCCTGTAATCACAGTGTTCCATGTCCCTTATCATCAGAATGCTCCATGAGATTTGTCATCACAAGGCTCTATGGTCTTCTCATAACAATGCTCCAGAACCTTGTCATCACAGTGCTCCATTCCCTTATCATCACAATGCTCCATGACACCTGTCATCACATTACACCATGAATATTTTCCCCACAATGATTCATGCCTTTCTCAGCAAAATGCTACATGACCTTGTCATCACAATGCTCCATGCCCCTTTTCAAAAGAATGCTCCATGAGACTTGTCCTCTCAAGGCTCTATGGTCTACTCATCACAATGTTCCAGGATTTTGTCATCACAATGTTCCTTTCCCTTTTCCTCACAATGCTCCATGAAACCTGTCATCACAATACTCCATGAACATTCTAAGCCCAATGCTCCATACCCTTGTCATCCCAATGCTCAATGACCACTGTAATCACCATGCTCCATGCCTTTGTCAGGAAAATCCTACATGAACTTGCCATCACAATGCTCCATGCGCTTGTCATCACAATCCTCCATGAATCTTGGGATCACATTGCCCCATACACTTGTCATCACAATGCTCCATACTCTTTGATATCACAGTGCTCCATGACATCTGTCGTCACAATGCTACAAACACTTGTGATCCCAATGCTTCATAACAATTGGAATCACAATGCTCCATGCCATTGTCATCACAATGCTTCATGACCTTTGTTATCACAATGCACCATACACTTGTCATCACAATGCTCCCTGACACTTGTCGTCAGAATGCTCCTTGAAACCTGTCATGACAAGGCTCCATGCTCTTTTCATCACAATGGTCCATGCCGTTGTCATCACAATACTCCACAAGATGGTCATCAGAATGCTCCATTAATTTTTCAACACAATGCTCCATGCCCTTCTCATCACAAAACTCCATGACGCATGGCATCAGAATGCTCCTTGGCCCTCTCATCACAATGCTCCATGCCCTTGTCATCACGATGCTCCTAGACCCCTGTAATCAAAATCCTCCATGCCCCCTTGCATCACAGTGCACCATCCCCATCATCATAGTGCTTCGTGCTATTGTTATCACAATGAAATAAAAATGCTCCATGACCTCTGGCATCACAATGCTCCAAAACCTGGTGATCACAATGTTCCATTACACTTGTCATCACAACGCCCCATGACGCTCCTCTTCACCATTATCTGTGGACTTTTTTTCATCACAATGCTCCATGCCCTTTTCATCACAATGTTCCATGCCATTGTCATCACAATACTCCACAAGATGGTCATCAGAATGCTCCATGACACTTGTCATCACAATGCCCCATGGCCCCTGTCCTCACAATGCTCCATGCCCTTTGTCATTACAGTGCTCCAAGACACTCGACCTCACAATTATCCAAGGTCTTCGCATCACAATGATCCATGGTCTAGCCATCACAAAGCTCCATGCCCTGGTCATCCCAATGCTCCATGTCCATTGTCATCACAATTCTCATAGTCCTTGTCATCACAATGGTCCATGACACTTCTCATCATAATGTTACATGCTCTTGTCATCACAATCTTCCATGCACTTGTAATCGCAATGCTCCTTGACACTTGTCATAGGCAAGCTCCATGCGCTTGTCATCACAGTCCTTCACGACCTTGTCATCAAAATTCTCAATGGCCCTTGTCATCACAATGCTCCATGCCATTGTCATCACAATTGACCCTGACATATGTCATCACAATGCTCCCTGACACCTGCCTTCACAATACTCCTTGATCTTGTCATCATAATGATCCATGCCCTTGTCATCGCAATGCTCCAATAGCCCTGTAATCACAATGCTCCATGTCCCTTTCCATCTCAGTGCTCCATGAAACCTGTCATCAAAATGCACCATGTCGGGCCTCCCTGGTGGCGCAGTGGTTGAGAGTCCGCCTGCCGATGCAGGGGAAACAGTTTCGTGCCCCGGTCTGGGAGGATCCCATATGCCGCAGAGCGGCTGGGCCCGTGAGCCATGGCCGCTGGGCCTGCGCATCCGGAGCCTGTGCTCCGCACCGGGGGAGGCCACAACAGTGAGAGGCCCGCATACCACAAAAAAAAGAAAAAAAAATGCACCATGTCCATCATCATAATGCTTCATGCTATTTTCATCACAATGAAATCAAAATGTTCCATGACCTCTGTCATCACAATGCCCCAAACCCTTGTGATCACTATGTTCCATAACACTTGTCATCACAACGCCCCATGACGCTCGTCTTCACCATTATCTGTGGACTTCTCATCGCAATGCTCCATGCCCTTGTCATCACAAAGCTCCATGACGCATGTCATCAGAATCCGCCATGGCCTTCTCATCACAATGCTCCATGCCCATGTCAGCACAATGCTCCAAGACCCCTGTAATCACAAACCTCCATGCCCCTTTTCATCTCAATGCTCCATGGACCCTTTCATCACAATTCACCATGACCATCATCAAAATGCTTCATGTTTTTATCATCACAAGGAAACCAAAATGCTCCATGACCTCTTTTATCACGATGCTCCTATACCGCTGTAATCAAAATCCACCATGCCCCCTGCCATCACAGTGCACCATCCCCATCATCATAATGCTTCATGCTATTGTCATCACAATGAAATCAAAATGCTCCATGACCTCTGGCATCACAATGCTCCAAACCCTTGTGATCACAATGTTCCATCCCACTTGTCATCACAATGCCCCATGACACTCGTCTTCACCATTATCTGTTGACTTTTCATCACAATGTTCCATGCCCTGTTCATCACAGTGCTCCATGTCATTGTCATCACAATAGTCCACAAGATGGTCATCGGAATGCTCCATGACACTTGTCATCACAATGCTCCATGACCCCTGTTATCACAATGCTCCATGACACCTGTCCTCACAATGCTCCATGCCCCTTGTCATTACAGTGCTCCATGACACTCATCATCACAATTATCCAAGGTCTTCGCATCACAATGCTCCATGGTCTTGCCATCACAATGCTCCATTCCCTTGTCATCACAAAGCTCCATAACGCATGTCATCAGAATGCTCCTTGGCCCTCTCATCTCAATGCTCCATGCCCTTGTCATCACTATGCTCCTAGACCCCTGTAATCAAAATCTTCCATGCCCCCTGTCATTACAGTGCAACATCCCATCATCATAATACTTCATGCTATTGTCATCACAATGAAATCAAAATGCTCCATGACCTCTCTCATCAGAATGCTGCAAATGCTTGTGATCACAATGTTCCATTACACTTGTCATCACAATGCTCAATGATGCTCGTCATCACAATTATCCATGGTCTTCTCATCAAAATGCTCCATGACCTTTGTCATCACAATGCTCAATACACTTGTCATCGAAATGCTCCTTGACACTTGTCGTCAGTAAGCTCCTTGAAGCCTGTCATGACAAGGCTCCATGCCTTTTTCATCCCAATGATCCATTCCTTTTTCATCACAAGGCTCCAAGAACACTGCACTCACAATGCTCCATGCCCTTGTCATCACAAAGGGCATGATGCATGTCATCAGAAAGCTCCATGGCCTTCTCATCACAATGCTCCATGCCCTTGTCATCACAATACTCCAAGACCCCTGTAATCACAGTGTTGCATGTCCCTGATCATCAGAATGCCCCAGGAGATTTGTCATGACAAGGCTCCATGGTCTTCTCATAACAATGCCCCAGAACCTTGTCATCACAGTGCTCCCTTCCCTTATCATCACAATGCCCCTTGGCACCTGTCATCACATTACTCCATGAATATTTTCCCCACAGTGCTCCATTCCTTTGTCAGCAAAATGCTACATGAACTTGTCATCACAATGCTCCATGCCATTGTCATCACAATGGACCCTGACATATGTCATCACAATGCTCCCTGACACCTGTCTATACAATATTCCATGACCTTGTCATCACAATGATCCATGCCTCTTTTCATCACAATGTTCCATGAGCCCTGTCCTCACAATGCTGCATGACCACTGTCATCACAACGCTCCATGACCCCTGACAAAACAGTGATCCGGTTCTCTTGTCATCAAAATTCTCCATGACCACTGTCATCCCAATGGTCCATGAAACCTGTAATCACAGTGAATCGTTACGCCTGTCATCACAGTGCTCTTTGACATTTGTCATCACGATGCTCCATGCCTTTGTCATCAAAATGTTACCTGACCTTGTCATCACAATGATCCCTGCTTTTCTCATCACAATGTACCACGCCCTGATATCAATATGCTTCCTGACCTTTGTCATCACAAAGCTCCATGACCTTTGGCATTACAGTGATCTATGCCACTTTCATCACAATGCTCCATGAAAGCTCTCATCGCATTGCTCCGTACCCTTGTCATCACAAAGCTCCATGACGCTTGTCATCACAATATTCCATGCCCTTCTCATCAAAATGATCCATGCCATAGTCATTACATTCCTCCATGTCCCATGTATAACAATGTTTCTTTCCCTTGTCATCACAATGCTCCATGCCCACTCTCATCACAATAATCCATGAATCTTCTCAGACGAATGCTTTATGCCCTTGTCATCACAATGCTCCATTACGCATGTCATAACAATGCTCCATGACTTCGGCCATCAAAATGTTCCACGGGCTTTTCATCACAATGCTCCATACACTTGTCATCACGATGCTCCTAGACCCCTGTAATCACAATCCTCCATGCTCCCTGGCATGACAGTTCACCATCCTCATCATCATAATGCTTCACGCTATTGTCTTAACAATGAAATAAAAATGCTCCATGACCTCTGGCATCAAAATGTTCCAAACCCTTGTGATCACAATGTTCCATCACGCTTGTCATCAGAACGCCCCATGACACTCGTGTTCAAAATTATCTGTGGACTTCTCATCACAATGCTCCATGCCCTTTTCATCACAATGCTCCATGCCATTGTCATCACAATACTCCACAAGATGGTCATCAGAATGCTCCATTACACTTGTCATCACAATGCTCCATGACCACTGTCATCGCAATGCTCCATGACCCTTTTCATAGCAAGCTCTATGTGCTTGTCACCACAGTGCTTCACGACATTGTCATCAAAATTCTCAATGACCCTTGGCATCTCAATGTTCCATGCCCTTGTCATCACAATGCTCCATGCCATTGTCATCACAATGGACCCTGACATATGTCATCACAATGCTCCCTGACACCTGCCTTCACAATAATCCTTGATCTTGTCATCATAATGATCCATGCCCTTGTCATCACAATGCTCCAAGACACCTGTAATCACAATGCTCCATGCCCCTTTTCATCTTAATGCTCCATGAACCCTGTCATCGCAATGCACCATGACCATCATCATAATGCTTCATGCTATTGTCATCACAAAGAAATCAAAATGCTCCATGACCTCTGTCATTACTATGCTCCAAACCCTTGTGATCACAAAGTTCCATAACACTTGTCATCACAATGCCCCATGACCCTCATCTTCACCATTATCCGTCGACATCTCATCACAATGCTCTATGCCCTTGTCTTCACAAAGCTCCATGACGAATGTCATCAGAGTCTTCCATTGCCTTCTCATCACAATGCTTCATGCCCATGTGATCACCATGCTCCAAGACCCCTGTAATCACAATGCTCCATGCCACTTTTCATCTCAATACTCCAGGGACCCATTCATCACAATGCACCATGACCATCATCATAATGCTTCATGCTATTGTCATCACAATGAAATCAAAATGCTCCATGACCTCTCTCATCAGAATGCTCCAAACGCTTCTGATCACAATGTTCCCCAACACTTGTCATCACAATGACCAATGACGCTCATCATCACAATTATCCATGGTCTTCTCATCACACTGCTCCATGACCTTTGTCATCACAATGCTCAATACACTTGTCATCGAAATGCTCCTTGACACTTGTCGTCAGTAAGCTCCTTGAAGCCTGTCATGACAAGGCTCCATGCCTTTTTCATCACAATGATCCATGCCTTTTTCATCACAAGGCTCCAAGAACACTGCACTCACAATGCTCCATGCCCTTGTCATCACAAAGGCCATGATGCATGTCATCAGAAAGCTCCATGGCCTTCTCATCACAATGCTCCATGCCTTGTCATCAAAATACTCCAAGACCCCTGTAATCACAGTGTCCCATGTCCCTTATCATCAGAATGCTCCATGAGATTTGTCATCACAAGGCTCCATGGTCTTCTCATAACAATGCTCCAGAAACTTGTCATCACATTGTTCCATTCCCTTATCATCACAATGCTCCATGACCCTTGTCATCACATTACACCATGAATATTTTCCCCACAATGCTCCATGCCTTTGTCAGCAAAATGCTACATGACCTTGTCATCACAATGCCCCATGACCCTTTTCATCAGAATGCTCCATGAGACTTGTCATCATAAGGCTCCATGGTCTGCTCATCACAATGCTCCAGGATTTTGTCATCAGAATGCTCCTTTCCCTGTTCCGCACAATGCTCCATGAAACCTGTCATCACAATACTCCATGAACATTTTAAGCCAATGCTCCATACTCTTGTCATCCCAATGCTCAATGACCACTGTAATCACCATGCTCCATGCCTTTGTCAGCAAAATCCTACATGAACTTGCCATCACAATGCTCCATGTGCTTGTCATCACAATCCTCCATGAAACTTGGATTCACATTGCCCCATACCCTTGTCATCACAATGCTCCATGTTCTTTGAAATCACAGTGCTCCATGACCTCTGTCATCACAATGCTACAAACACTTGTGATCACAATGCTTCATAACACTTGGCATCACAATGCTCCATGCCATTGTCATCACAATGCTTCATGACCTTTGTTATCACAATGCTCAATACACTTGTCATCACAATGCTTCCTGACACTTGTCTTCAGAATGCTCCTTGAAACCTGTCATGAAAAGGCTCCATGCCTTTTTCATCACAATGCTCCATGCCCTTTTCATCACAGTGCTCCATGCCATTTTCATCACAATACTCCACAAGATGGTCATCAGAATGCTCCATTACACTTGTCATCACAATGCTCCATGACCACTGTCATCACAATGCTCCATGACACACATCCTCACAATGTTCTATGCCCCTTGTCATTACAGTGCTCCAACACACTCGTCATCACAAGTATACATGGTCTACTCATCACAATGCTCCACGGTCTTGCCATAACAATGCTCCATGCCCTGGTCATCCCAATGCTCCATGTCCATTGTCATCACAATTCTCAACGTCCTTGTCATCACAATGGTCCATGACACTTCTCATCATAATGTTACATGCTATGGTCATCACAATTCGCCATGCACTTGTCATCGCAATGCTCCATGACCCTTGTCATAGTAAGCTACTTGTGCTTGTCATCAAAGTGCTTCACGAACTTGTCATCAAAATTCTCAATGGCCCTTGGCATCACAATGCTCCATGCCCTTGTCATCACAATACTCCATGCCATTTTCATCACAATGGACCCTGACATATGTCATCACATTGCTACCTGACACCTGCCTTAACAATAATCCATGACCTTGTCTTCACAATGATCCATGCTCTTGTCATCACAATGCTCCAAGACCACTGTAATCACAATGCTCCATTCCCCTTTTCATCACAATTCTCCATGACCCCTGTCCTCACAGTGCTGCATGACCACTGTCATCACAACGCTCCATGACCCCTGACAAAACAATGATCCGGGACTCTTGTCAGCAAAATTCTCCATGACCATTTTCATCCCAATGCTCCATGAAACCTGTAATCACAATGAACCGTGACGCCTCTCATCACAGTGCTCCATGACACTTGTCATCACGATGCTCCATGCCTTTGTCATCAAAATGCTACATGACCTTGTCATCACAATGCTCCCTGCCCTTCTCATCACAATGTACCACGCCCTTGACCTCAATATGCTTCATGACCTTTGTCATCACAAATCTCCATGACCCTTGGCATCACAGTGCTCCATGCCAATGTCATCACAATGCTCCATGAACCCTCTCATCACATTGTTCCATGCCCTTGTCATCACAAAGCTCC
This sequence comes from Mesoplodon densirostris, assembly GCF_025265405.1. Lineage (NCBI taxonomy): Eukaryota > Metazoa > Chordata > Mammalia > Artiodactyla > Ziphiidae > Mesoplodon > Mesoplodon densirostris. The sequence goes on along the minus strand of NW_026778236.1, from coordinate 5,693,114 downwards.
ATGACGTTTGTCATCACAATGTTCCATGCCTTTCTCATCACAATGCTCCATGCCCTTGTCATTACATTCCTTCATGACCCATGTATCACAATGTTCCTTGTCCTTTTCATCACAATGCTCCATGCCCCCTCTCATCACAATAATACAAGAAACTTCTCAGACCAATGCTCTATGCCCTTGTTATCACAATGCTCCATTACCCCTGTCATAACAATGCTCCATGACCTCTGCCATCACAATTTTCCACGGCCTTGTCATCACAAGGCTCCATGACACTTGTCATCTCAATGCTCCAAGACCCCTGCAATTACAATGCTCCATGCCCTTGTCATCACAAAGCTCCATGACACATGTAATCAGAATGCTCCTTGGCACTCTCATCACAATGTTCCATGCCCTTGTCATCACGATGCTCTTAGACCCCTGTAATCACAATCCTCCATGCCCCCTGGCATCACACTTCACCATCCACATCACCATAATGCTTCATGCTATGTAATCACAATGAAATCAAAATGCTCCATGACCTCTGGCATCAAAATGTTCCAAACCGTTGTGATCACAATGTACCATCACACTTGTCATCACAATGCCCCATGATGCTCGTCTTCACAATTATCTGTGGAATTCTATTCACATTGCTCCATGCCATTGTCATCACAATACTCCACAAGATGGTCATCAGTATGCTCCATAACACTTGTCATCACAATGCTCCATGACCCCTCTCCTCAAAATTCTCCATGACACCTGTCCTCACAATGCTCCATGCCCCTTGTCATTACATGCTCCAAGACACTCGTCATCACCATTTTCCAAGGACTCCTCATCACAATGCTCCACGGTCTTTCCATCACAAAGCTCCATGCCCTGGTCATCCCAATGCTCCATGTCCATTGTCATCACAATTCTGAACGTGTTGTCATCACAATGGTCCATGACACTTCTCATCATAATGTTACATGCTCTTGTCATCACAATTCTCCATGCACTTGTCATCGCAATGCTCCATGACCCTTGTCATAGCAAGCTCCATGCGCTTGTCAAAACAGTGCTTCACGACCTTGTCATCAAAATTCTCAATGGCCCTTGACATTACAATGCTCCATGCCCTTGTCATCACAATGCTCCATGCCATTGTCATCACAATGGACGCTGACATATGTCATCACAATGCTCCCTGACACCTGCCTTCACAATACTCTTTGATCTTGTCATCATAATGATCCATGCCCTTGTCATCACAATGCTCCAAGACACCTGTAATCACAATGCTCCATGCCCCTTTTCATCTTAATGCTCCATGAACCCTGTCATCGCAATGCACCATGACCATCATCATAATGCTTCATGCTATTGTCCTCACAGTGAAATCAAAATGCTCCATGACCTCTGGCATCAAAATGTTCCAAACCCTTGTGATCACAATGTTCCATCACGCTTGTCATCAGAACGCCCCATGACACTCGTGTTCAAAATTATCTGTGGACTTCTCATCACAATGCTCCATGCCCTTTTCATCACAATGCTCCATGCCATTGTCATCACAATACTCCACAAGATGGTCATCAGAATGCTCCATTACACTTGTCATCACAATGCTCCATGACCACTGTCATCGCAATGCTCCATGACCCTTTTCATAGCAAGCTCTATGTGCTTGTCATCACAGTGCTTCACGACATTGTCATCAAAATTCTCAATGACCCTTGGCATCTCAATGTTCCATGCCCTTGTCATCACAATGCTCCATGCCATTGTCATCACAATGGACCCTGACATATGTCATCACAATGCTCCCTGACACCTGCCTTCACAATAATCCTTGATCTTGTCATCATAATGATCCATGCCCTTGTCATCACAATGCTCCAAGACACCTGTAATCACAATGCTCCATGCCCCTTTTCATCTTAATGCTCCATGAACCCTGTCATCGCAATGAACCATGACCATCATCATAATGCTTCATGCTATTGTCATCACAAAGAAATCAAAATGCTCCATGACCTCTGTCATTACTATGCTCCAAACCCTTGTGATCACAAAGTTCCATAACACTTGTCATCACAATGCCCCATGACCCTCATCTTCACCATTATCCGTCGACATCTCATCACAATGCTCTATGCCCTTGTCTTCACAAAGCTCCATGACGAATGTCATCAGAGTCTTCCATGGCCTTCTCATCACAATGCTTCATGCCCATGTGATCACCATGCTCCAAGACCCCTGTAATCACAATGCTCCATGCCACTTTTCATCTCAATACTCCAGGGACCCATTCATCACAATGCACCATGACCATCATCATAATGCTTCATGCTATTGTCATCACAATGAAATCAAAATGCTCCATGATCTCTCTCATCAGAATCCTCCAAACGCTTGTGATCACAATGTTCCCCAACACTTGTCATCACAATGACCAATGACGCTCATCATCACAATTATCCATGGTCTTCTCATCACAATGCTCCATGACCTTTGTCATCACAATGCTCAATACACTTGTCATCGAAATGCTCCGTGACACTTGTCGTCAGTAAGCTCCTTGAAGCCTGTCATGACAAGGCTCCATGCCTTTTTCATCACAATGATCCATGCCTTTTTCATCACAAGGCTCCAAGAACACTGCACTCACAATGCTCCATGCCCTTGTCATCACAAAGGTCATGATGCATGTCATCAGAAAGCTCCATAGCCTTCTCTTCACAATGCTCCATGCCCTTGTCATCAAAATACTCCAAGACCCCTGTAATCACAGTGTTCCATGTCCCTTATCATCAGAATGCTCCATGAGATTTGTCATCACAAGGCTCCATGGTCTTCTCATAACAATGCTCCAGAAACTTGTCATCACATTGTTCCATTCCCTTATCATCAAAATGCTCCATGACCCTTGTCATCACATTACACCATGAATATTTTCCCCACAATGCTCCATGCCTTTGTCAGCAAAATGCTACATGACCTTGTCATCACAATGCCCCATGACCCTTTTCATCAGAATGCTCCATGAGACTTGTCATCATAAGGCTCCATGGTCTGCTCATCACAATGCTCCAGGATTTTGTCATCAGAATGCTCCTTTCCCTGTTCCTCACAATGCTCCATGAAACCTGTCATCACAATACTCCATGAACATTTTAAGCCAATGCTCCATACTCTTGTCATCCCAATGCTCAATGACCACTGTAATCAGCATGCTCCATGCCTTTGTCAGCAAAATCCTACATGAACTTGCCATTACAATGCTCCATGCGTTTGTCATCACAATCCTCCATGAAACTTGGATTCACATTGCCCCATACACTTGTCATCACAATGCTCCATGTTCTTTGAAATCACAGTGCTCCATGATCTCTGTTATCACAATGCTACAAACACTTGTGATCACAATGCTTCATAACACTTGGCATCACAATGTTCCATGCCATTGTCATCACAATGCTTCATGACTTTTTTCATCACAATGCTCAATACACTTGTCATCACAATGCTTCCTGACACTTGTCATCAGAATGCTCCTTGAAACCTGTCATGAAAAGGCTGAATGCCTTTTTCATCACAATGCTCCATGCCCTTTTCATCACAGTGCTCCATGCCATTGTCATCACAATACTCCACAAGATGGTCATCAGAATGCTCCATTACAATTGTCATAACAATGCTCCATGACCACTGTCATCACAATGCTCCATGACACCTGTCCTCACAATGCTCCATGCCCCTTGTCATTACATGCTCCAAGACACTCGTCATCACCAATTTCCAAGGACTCCTCATCACAATGCTCCACGGTCTTTCCATCACAAAGCTCAATGCCCTGGTCATCCCAATGCTCCATGTCCATTGTCATCACAATTCTGAACGTGTTGTCATCACAATGGTCCATGACACTTCTCATCATAATGTTACATGCTCTTGTCATCACAATTCTCCATGCACTTGTCATCGCAATGCTCCATGACCCTTGTCATAGCAAGCTCCATGCGCTTGTCAAAACAGTGCTTCACGACCTTGTCATCAAAATTCTCAATGGCCCTTGACATTACAATGCTCCATGCCCTTGTCATCACAATGCTCCATGCCATTGTCATTACAATGGACGATGACATATGTCATCACAATGCTCAATACACTTGTCATCGAAATGCTCCTTGACACTTGTCGTCAGTAAGCTCCTTGAAGCCTGTCATGACAAGGCTCCATGCCTTTTTCATCACAATGATCCATGCCCTTTTCATCACAAGGCTCCAAGAACACTGCACTCACAATGCTCCATGCCCTTGTCATCACAAAGGCCATGATGCATGTCATCAGAAAGCTCCATGGCCTTCTCATCACAATGCTCCATGCCCTTGTCATCAAAATACTCCAAGACCCCTGTAATCACAGTGTTCCATGTCCCTTATCATCAGAATGCTCCATGAGATTTGTCATCACAAGGCTCCATGGTCTTCTCATAACAATGCTCCAGAAACTTGTCATCACATTGTTCCATTCCCTTATCATCACAATGCTCCATGACCCTTGTCATCACATTACACCATGAATATTTTCCCCACAATGCTCCATGCCTTTGTCAGCAAAATGCTACATGACCTTGTCATCACAATGCTCCATGACCCTTTTCAACAGAATGCTCCATGAGACTGACATGTCATCACAAGGCTCCATGGTCTACTCATCACAATGCTCCAGGATCTTGTCATCACAATGCTCCTTTCCCTTTTCATCACAATGCTCCATGAAACCTGTCATCACAATACTCCATGAATATTTTAAGCCCAATGCTCCATACCCTTGTCATCCCAAAGCTCAATGACCACTGTAATCACCATGCTCTATACCTTTGTCAGCAAAATCCTACATGAACACGCCATCACAATGCTCCATGCGCTTGTCATCACAATCTTCCATAAAACTTGGGATCACATTGCCCCATACACTTGTCATCACAATGCTCCATGCTCCTTGAAATCACAGTGCTCCATGACCTCTGTCATCACAATGCTACAAACCCTTGTGATCACAATACTCCATAACACTTGGCATCACAATGCTCCATGGCATTGTCATCACAATGCTTCATGACCTTTGTCATCACAATGCTCAATACACTTGTCATCACAATGCTCCCTGACACTTGTCGTCAGAATGCTCCTTGAAACCTGTCATGAATAAGCTCCATGCCTTTTTCATCACAATGATCCATGCCCTTTTCATCACAGTGCTCCATGCCATTGTCATCACAATACTCCAAAAGATGGTCATCAGAATGCTCCATTACATTTGTCATCACAATGCTCCATGACACCTGTCATCACAATGCTCCATGACACCTATCCTCACAATGCTCCATGAACCTTGTCATTACAGTGCTCCAAGACACTCATCATCACAATTATCCATGATCTTCTCATCACAATGCTGCACGGTCTTGCCATCACAATGCTCCATACCCTGGTCATCACAATGCTCCATGTCCATTGTCATCACAATTCTCCACGTCCTTGTCATCACCATGGTCCATGACACTTCTCATCATAATGTTACATGCTCTTGTCATCACAATTCTCCATGCACTTGTCATCACAATTCTCCATGACACTTGTCATAGCAAGCTCCATGCAATTGTCATCACAATGCTTCACCACCTTGTCATCAAAATTCTGAATGGCCCTTGGCATCACAATGCTCCATGCCATTGTCATCACAATGGACCCTGACATATGTCATCACAATGCTCCCTGACACCTGCCTTCACAATACTCCTTCATCTTGTCATCATAATGGTCCATGCCCTTGTCATCACAGTTCTCCAAGACCCCTGTAATCACAATGCTCCATGCCACTTTTCATCTCAATACTCCAGGGACCCATTCATCACAATGCACCATGACCATCATCATAATGCTTCATGCTATTGTCATCACAATGAAATCAAAATGTTCCATGATCTCTCTCATCAGAATCCTCCAAACGCTTGTGATCACAATGTTCCCCAACACTTGTCATCACAATGACCAATGACGCTCATCATCACAATTATCCATGGTCTTCTCATCACAATGCTCCATGACCTTTGTCATCACAATGCTCAATACACTTGTCATCGAAATGCTCCTTGACACTTGTCGTCAGTAAGCTCCTTGAAGCCTGTCATGACAAGGCTCCATGCATTTTTCATCACAATGATCCATGCCTTTTTCATCACAAGGCTCCAAGAACACTGCACTCACAATGCTCCATGCCCTTGTCATCACAAAGGTCATGATGCATGTCATCAGAAAGCTCCATAGCCTTCTCTTCACAATGCTCCATGCCCTTGTCATCAAAATACTCCAAGACCCCTGTAATCACAGTGTTCCATGTCCCTTATCATCAGAATGCTCCATGAGATTTGTCATCACAAGGCTCCATGGTCTTCTCATAACAATGCTCCAGAAACTTGTCATCACATTGTTCCATTCCCTTATCATCAAAATGCTCCATGACCCTTGTCATCACATTACACCATGAATATTTTCCCCACAATGCTCCATGCCTTTGTCAGCAAAATGCTACATGACCTTGTCATCACAATGCCCCATGACCCTTTTCATCAGAATGCTCCATGAGACTTGTCATCATAAGGCTCCATGGTCTGCTCATCACAATGCTCCAGGATTTTGTCATCAGAATGCTCCTTTCCCTGTTCCTCACAATGCTCCATGAAACCTGTCATCACAATACTCCATGAACATTTTAAGCCAATGCTCCATACTCTTGTCATCCCAATGCTCAATGACCACTGTAATCAGCATGCTCCATGCCTTTGTCAGCAAAATCCTACATGAACTTGCCATTACAATGCTCCATGCGTTTGTCATCACAATCCTCCATGAAACTTGGATTCACATTGCCCCATACACTTGTCATCACAATGCTCCATGTTCTTTGAAATCACAGTGCTCCATGATCTCTGTTATCACAATGCTACAAACACTTGTGATCACAATGCTTCATAACACTTGGCATCACAATGTTCCATGCCATTGTCATCACAATGCTTCATGACTTTTTTCATCACAATGCTCAATACACTTGTCATCACAATGCTTCCTGACACTTGTCATCAGAATGCTCCTTGAAACCTGTCATGAAAAGGCTGAATGCCTTTTTCATCACAATGCTCCATGCCCTTTTCATCACAGTGCTCCATGCCATTGTCATCACAATACTCCACAAGATGGTCATCAGAATGCTCCATTACAATTGTCATAACAATGCTCCATGACCACTGTCACAACAATGCTCCATGACACCTGTCCTCACAATGCTCCATGCCCCTTGTCATTACATGCTCCAAGACACTCGTCATCACCAATTTCCAAGGACTCCTCATCACAATGCTCCACGGTCTTTCCATCACAAAGCTCAATGCCCTGGTCATCCCAATGCTCCATGTCCATTGTCATCACAATTCTGAACGTGTTGTCATCACAATGGTCCATGACACTTCTCATCATAATGTTACATGCTCTTGTCATCACAATTCTCCATGCACTTGTCATCGCAATGCTCCATGACCCTTGTCATAGCAAGCTCCATGCGCTTGTCAAAACAGTGCTTCACGACCTTGTCATCAAAATTCTCAATGGCCCTTGACATTACAATGCTCCATGCCCTTGTCATCACAATGCTCCATGCCATTGTCATTACAATGGACGATGACATATGTCATCACAATGCTCAATACACTTGTCATCGAAATGCTCCTTGACACTTGTCGTCAGTAAGCTCCTTGAAGCCTGTCATGACAAGGCTCCATGCCTTTTTCATCACAATGATCCATGCCCTTTTCATCACAAGGCTCCAAGAACACTGCACTCACAATGCTCCATGCCCTTGTCATCACAAAGGCCATGATGCATGTCATCAGAAAGCTCCATGGCCTTCTCATCACAATGCTCCATGCCCTTGTCATCAAAATACTCCAAGACCCCTGTAATCACAGTGTTCCATGTCCCTTATCATCAGAATGCTCCATGAGATTTGTCATCACAAGGCTCCATGGTCTTCTCATAACAATGCTCCAGAAACTTGTCATCACATTGTTCCATTCCCTTATCATCACAATGCTCCATGACCCTTGTCATCACATTACACCATGAATATTTTCCCCACAATGCTCCATGCCTTTGTCAGCAAAATGCTACATGACCTTGTCATCACAATGCTCCATGACCCTTTTCAACAGAATGCTCCATGAGACTGACATGTCATCACAAGGCTCCATGGTCTACTCATCACAATGCTCCAGGATCTTGTCATCACAATGCTCCTTTCCCTTTTCATCACAATGCTCCATGAAACCTGTCATCACAATACTCCATGAATATTTTAAGCCCAATGCTCCATACCCTTGTCATCCCAAAGCTCAATGACCACTGTAATCACCATGCTCTATACCTTTGTCAGCAAAATCCTACATGAACACGCCATCACAATGCTCCATGCGCTTGTCATCACAATCTTCCATAAAACTTGGGATCACATTGCCCCATACACTTGTCATCACAATGCTCCATGCTCCTTGAAATCACAGTGCTCCATGACCTCTGTCATCACAATGCTACAAACTCTTGTGATCACAATACTCCATAACACTTGGCATCACAATGCTCCATGGCATTGTCATCACAATGCTTCATGACCTTTGTCATCACAATGCTCAATACACTTGTCATCACAATGCTCCCTGACACTTGTCGTCAGAATGCTCCTTGAAACCTGTCATGAATAAGCTCCATGCCTTTTTCATCACAATGATCCATGCCCTTTTCATCACAGTGCTCCATGCCATTGTCATCACAATACTCCAAAAGATGGTCATCAGAATGCTCCATTACATTTGTCATCACAATGCTCCATGACACCTGTCATCACAATGCTCCATGACACCTATCCTCACAATGCTCCATGAACCTTGTCATTACAGTGCTCCAAGACACTCATCATCACAATTATCCATGATCTTCTCATCACAATGCTGCACGGTCTTGCCATCACAATGCTCCATACCCTGGTCATCACAATGCTCCATGTCCATTGTCATCACAATTCTCCACGTCCTTGTCATCACCATGGTCCATGACACTTCTCATCATAATGTTACATGCTCTTGTCATCACAATTCTCCATGCACTTGTCATCACAATGCTCCATGACACTTGTCATAGCAAGCTCCATGCAATTGTCATCACAATGCTTCACCACCTTGTCATCAAAATTCTGAATGGCCCTTGGCATCACAATGCTCCATGCCATTGTCATCACAATGGACCCTGACATATGTCATCACAATGCTCCCTGACACCTGCCTTCACAATACTCCTTCATCTTGTCATCATAATGGTCCATGCCCTTGTCATCACAGTTCTCCAAGACCCCTGTAATCACAGTGCTCCATTTCCCTTTTCATCTCAATGCTCCATGAACCCTGTCATCACAATGCACCATGACCATCATCATAATGTTTCACGCAATTGTCATCACAATGAAATCAAAATGCTCCATGACCGCGGTCATCACAATGCTCCAAACCCTTGTGATCACAATGTTTCGTAACACTTGTCATCACAATGCCCCATGACGCTCGTCTTCACCATTATCCGTAGACTTCTCATCACAATGCTCTATGCCCTTTTCATCACAAAGCTCCATGACGCATGTCATCAGAATCCTCCATGTCCTTCTCATCACAATGATCCATGCCCTTGTCATCACCATGCTCTAATACCCCTGTAATCACAATGCTCCATGCCCCTTTTCATCTCAATACTCCATGGACACTTTCATCACAATGCACCATGACCATCATCATAATGCTTCATGCTATTTTCATCAAAATGAAATCTAAATGCTACATGACCTCCCTCAGCAGAATGCTCCAAACACTTTGGATCACAATGTTCCATAACACTTGTCATCACAACGCGCAATGACGCTCGTCATCACAATTATCCATGGTCTTCTCATCAAAATTCTCCATGACCTTTGTCATCACAATGCTCAATACACTTGTCATCACAATGCTCCCTGACACTTGACATCAGTACGCTCCTTGAAGCCTGTCATGACAAGGCTCCATGCCTTTTTCATCACAATGATCCATGCCCTTTTCATCACAAGGCTCCAAGAACACTGCACTCACAATGCTCCATGCCCTTGTCATCACAAAGGCCATGATGCATGTCATCAGAAAGCTCCATGGCCTTCTCATCACAATGTTCCATGCCCTTGTCATCACAATACTCCAAGACCCTTGTAATCACAGTGTTCCATGTCCATTATAATCAGAATGCTCCATGAGATTTGTCATCACAAGGCTCCATGGTCTTCTCATAATAATGCTCCAGAATCTAGTCATCACAGTGCTCCATCCCCATATCATCAAAATGCTCCATTACACCTGTAATCACATTACTCCATGAATATTTTCCACACAATGCTCCATGCCTTTGTCAGCAAAACGCTACATGATTTTGTCATCACAATGCTCCATGCCCCATTTCATCAGAATGCTCTATGAGATTTCTCATCAAAAGTCTCCATGGTCTACTCATCAAAATGTTCCAGTATCTTTTCATCCCAAGGCTCCTTTCCTTTTTCATCACAATGCTCCATGAAACCTGTCATCACAATACTCCATGAACATTTTAAGCCCTATGCTCCATACCCTTCTCATCCCAATGCTCAATGACCTCTGTAATCACCATGCTCCATGCCTTTGTCAGCATAATCCTACATGAACTTGCCATCACAATGCTCAATGCGCTTTTCATCACAATCCTCCATGAAACTTGGGATCACATTGCCCGATACAGTTGTCATCACAATGCTCCATGCTCCTTGAAATCACAGTGCTCCATGACCTCTGTCATAACAATGCTACAAACACTTGTGATCACAATGCTCCATAACACTTGGCATCACAATGCTCCATGCCATTGTCATCACAATGCTTCCTGAACTTTGTCATCACAATGCTCAATACACATGTCATCACAATGCTCCCTGACACATGTCGTCAGAATGTTCCTTGAAACCTGTCATGAAAAGGCTCCATTCCTTTTTCATCAAAATGCTCCATGCCCAATTCATCACAATGCTCCATGCCATTGTCATCAAAATACTCCACATGATGATCATCAGAATGCTCCATGACACTTGTCATCACAATGTTCCATGACCCCTGTCATGACAATGATCCAGAACAGGTCTCCTCACAATGCTCCATGCCCCTTGTCATTACAGTGCTCCAAGACACTCGTCATCACAATTATCCATGGTCTTCCAATCACAATGCTCCACGGTCTTGCCATCACAAAGCTCCATGCCCTGGTCATCCCAATGTTCCATGTCCATTGTCATCACAATTCTCCACCTCCTTGTCATCACAATGGCCCATGACATTTCTCTTCATAAAGTTACATGCTCCTGTCATCACAATTCTCAATGCACTTGTCATCGCAATGCTGCATGCCATTGTCATCACAATGGACCCTGACATATGTCATCACATTGCTTCATGATGTTCTCATCAAAATTCTCAATGGCCCTTGGAATCACAATGATCCATGCCCTTGTCTTCCAAATGCTCCAGGACACCGGTAATCACAATGCTCCATGCACATTTTCATCAGAATGCTCCATGAGATTTGTCATCACAAGGCTCCATGGTCTACTCATCACAATGCTCCAGGATCTTTTCATCACAATGCTCCTTTCCCTTTTCATCAATATGCTCCATGAAACCTGTCATCACAATACTCCATGAATATTTTAAGCCCAATGCTCCATACCCTTGTCATCCCAAAGCTCAATGACCACTGTAATCACCATGCTCCATAACTTTGTCAGCAAAATCCTATATGAACATGTCATCACAATGCTCCATGCGCTTGTCATCACAATCCTCCATAAAACTTGGGATCACATTGCCCCATACAATTGTCATCACAATGCTCCATGCTCCTTGAAATCACAGTGCTCCATGACCTCTGTCATCACAATGCTACAAACTCTTGTGATCAAAATACTCCATAACACTTTGCATCACAATGCTCCATGGCATTGTCATCACAATGCTTCATGACTTTTGTCATCACAATGCTCAATACACTTGTCATCACAATGCTCCCTGACACTTGTCGTCAGAATGCTCCTTGAAACCTGTCATGAATAAGCTCCATGCCTTTTTCATCACAATGTTCCATGCCCTTTTCATCACAGTGCTCCATGCCATTGTCATCACAATACTCCAAAAGATGGTCATCAGAATGCTCCATTACATTTGTCATCACAATGTTCCATGACACCTGTCATCAAAATGCTCCATGACACATATCCTCACAATGCTCCATGCCCCTTTTCATTACAGTGCTCCAAGACACTCATCATCACAATTATACATAACCTTCTCATCACAATGCTGCACGGTCTTGCCATCACAATGCTCCATACCCTGTTCATCACAATGCTCCATGTCCATTGTCATCACAATTCTCCATGTCCTTGTCATCACAATGGTCCTTGACACTTCTCATCATAATGTTACATGCACTTGTCATCACTATTCTCCATTCACTTGTCATCACAATGCTCCATGACACTTGTCATAGAAAGCTCCATGCAATTGTCATCACAATGCATCACCACCTTGTCATCAAAATTCTCAATGGCCTTTGGCATCACAATGCTCCATATCCTTGTCATCACAATGCTCCATGGGATTGTCATCACAATCGATCCTGACATATGTCATCACAATGCTCCCTGACACCTGCCTTCACAATACTCCTTCATCTTGTCATCATAATGGTCCATGCCCTTGTCATCACAATGCTCCAAGACCCCTGTAATCACAGTGCTCCATTTCACTGTTCATCTCAATGCTCCATGAACCCTCTCATCACAATGCTCCAAACCCTTGTGATCACAATGTTCCGTAACACTTGTCATCACAACGCTCCATGACGATCGTCTTCACCATTATCCGTGAACTTCTCATCACAATGCTCTATGACCTTGTCATCACAAAGCTCCATGACGCATGTCATCAGAATCCGCCATGGCCTTCTCATCACAATGATCAATGCCCATGTCATCACCATGCTCTAAGACCCCTGTAATCACAATGCTCCATGCCCCTTTTCATCTCAATACTCCATGGACCCTTTCATCACAATGCACCATGACCATCATCATAATGCTTCATGTTATTGAAATCACAATGAAATCAACATGCTCCATGACTTCTCTCATCAGAATGGTCCAAACACTTGTGATCACAATGTTCCATAACACTTGTCATCACAATGCCCAATTACGCTCATTATCACAATTACCATGGTCTTCGAATCACAATTCTCCATAAACTTTGCCATCACAATGTTCAATACTCATGTCATCACAATGCTCCCTGACACTTGTCGTCAGTATGCTCCTTGAAGATTGTCATGACAAGGCTCCATGCATTTTTCAACACAATGATCCATGCCCTTTTCATCACAAGACTCCATGAACACTGCACTCACAATGCTCCATGCCCTTGTCATCACAAATGCCATGATGAATGTCATCAGAAAGCTCCGTGGCCTTATCATCACAATGCTCCATGCCCTTGTCATCAAAATACCCCATGGCCCCTGTAATCACAGTGTTCCATGTCCCTTATCATCAGAATGCTCCATGAGATTTGTCATCACAAGGCTCTATGGTCTTCTCATAACAATGCTCCAGAACCTTGTCATCACAGTGCTCCATTCCCTTATCATCACAATGCTCCATGACACCTGTCATCACATTACACCATGAATATTTTCCCCACAATGATTCATGCCTTTGTCAGCAAAATGCTACATGACCTTGTCATCACAATGCTCCATGCCCCTTTTCAAATGAATGCTCCATGAGACTTGTCCTCTCAAGGCTCCATGGTCTACTCATCATAATGCTCCAGGATCTTGTCATCACAATGCTCCTTTCCCTTTTCATCAATATGCTCCATGAAACCTGTCATCACAATACTCCATGAATATTTTAAGCCCAATGCTCCATACCCTTGTCATCCCAATGCTCAATGACCACTGTAATCACCATGCTCCATGCCTTTGTCAGCAAAATCCTACATGACCTCGCCATCACAATGTTCCATGCGCTTGGCATCACAATCCTCCATGAAACTTGGGATCACATTGCTCCATACACTTGTCATCACAATGCTCCATGCTCTTAGAAATCACAGTGTTCCATGACCTCTGTCATCACAATGCTACAAACACTTGTGATCACAATGCTCCATAACACTTGGCATCACAATGCTCCATGCAATTGTCATCACAATGCTTCATGAACTTTGTTATCACAATGCTCAATACACTTGTCATCACAATGCTCCCTGACAATTGTGGTCAGAATACGCCTTGAAACGTGTCATGAAAAGGCTCCATGACTTTTTCATCACAATGTTCCATGCTCTTTTCATCACAATGCTCCATGCCATTGTCATCACAATACTCCACAAGATGGTGATCAGAATGCTCCATGACACTTGTCATCACAATGTTCCATGAACCCGTCCTCACAATGCTCCATGACAGCTGTCCTCACAATGCTCCATGCCCCTTGTCATTACAGTGCTCCAAGACACTCGTCATCACAATTATCCATGGTCTTCTCATCACAATGCTCCACGGTCTTGCCATCACAATGCTCCATTCCCTGGTCATCCCAAAGCTCCATGTCTATTGTCATCACAATTCTCCATGTCCTTGTCATCACAATGGTCCATGACACTTCTCATCATAATGTTACAAGCTCTTGTCATCACAATCCTCCATGCACTTGTCATCACAATGCTCCATGACCTTTGTCATAGCAAGCTCCATGCGCTTTTCATCACAGTGCTTCACGAACTTGTCATCAAAATTCTCCATGGCCCTTGGCATCACAATGTTCCATGTCCTTGTCATCACAATGCTCAATACACTTGTCATCGAAATGCTCCTTGACACTTGTCGTCAGTAAGCTCCTTGAAGCCTGTCATGACAAGGCTCCATGCCTTTTTCATCACAATGATCCATGCCTTTTTCATCACAAGGCTCCAAGAACACTGCACTCACAATGCTCCATTCCCTTGTCATCACAAAGGCCATGATGCATGTCATCAGAAAGCTCCATGGCCTTCTCATCACAATGCTCCATGCCCTTGTCATCAAAATACTCCAAGACCCCTGTAATCACAGTGTTCCATGTCCCTTATCATCAGAATGCTCCATGAGATTTGTCATCACAAGGCTCCATGGTCTTCTCATAACAATGCTCCAGAAACTTGTCATCACATTGTTCCTTTCCCTTATCATCACAATGCTCCATGACCCTTGTCATCACATTACACCATGAATATTTTCCACATAATGCTCCATGCCTTTGTCAGCAAAATGTTACATGACCTTGTCATCACAATGCTCCATGCCCCTTTTCAACAGAATGCTCCATGAGACTGACATGTCATCACAAGGCTCCATGGTCTACTCATCACAATGCTCCAGGATCTTGTCATCACAATGCTCCTTTCCCTTTTCATCACAATGCTCCATGAAACCAGTCATCACAATACTCCATGAATATTTTAAGCCCAATGCTCCATACCCTTGTCATCCCAAAGCTCAATGACCACTGTAATCACCATGCTCTATACCTTTGTCAGCAAAATCCTACATGAACACGCCATCACAATGCTCCATGCGCTTGTCATCACAATCTTCCATAAAACTTGGGATCACATTGCCCCATACACTTGTCATCACAATGCTCCATGCTCCTTGAAATCACATTGCTCCATGACCTCTGTCATCACAATGCTACAAACCCTTGTGATCACAATACACCATAACACTTGGCATCACAATGCTCCATGGCATTGTCATCACAATGCTTCATGACCTTTGTCATCACAAAGCTCAATACACCTGTCATCACAATTCTCCCTGACATTTGTCGTCAGAATGCTCCTTGAAACCTGTCATGAATAAGCTCCATGCCTTTTTCATCACAATGTTCCATCCCCTTTTCATCACAGTGCTCCATGCCATTGTCATCACAATACTCCAAAAGATGGTCATCAGAATGCTCCATTACATTTGTCATCACAATGCTCCATGACACCTGTCATCACAATGCTCCATGAAACCTATCCTCACAATGCTCCATGAACCTTGTCATTACAGTGCTCCAAGACACTCATCATCACAATTATCCATGATCATCTCATCACAATGCTGCACGGTCTTGCCATCACAATGCTCCATACCCTCGTCATCACAATGCTCCATGTCCATTGTCATCACAATTCTCCACTTCCTTGTCATCACAATGGTCCATGACACTTCTCATCATAATGTTACATGCTCTTGTCATAACAATTCTCCATGCACTTGTCATCACAATGCTCCATGACACTTGTCATAGCAAGCTCCATGCAATTGTCATCACAATGCTTCACCACCTTGTCATCAAAATTCTGAATTGCCCTTGGCATCACAATGCTCCATGCCATTGTCATCACAATGGACCCTGACATATGTCATCACAATGCTCCCTGACACCTGCCTTCACAATACTCCTTCATCTTGTCATCATAATGGTCCATGCCCTTGTCATCACAGTTCTCCAAGACCCCTGTAATCACAGTGCTCCATTTCCCTTTTCATCTCAATGCTCCATGAACCCTGTCATCACAATGCACCATGATCATCATCATAATGTTTCACGCCATTGTCATCACAATGAAATCAAAATGCTCCATGACCGCTGTCATCACAATGCTCCAAACCCTTGTGATCACAATGTTTCGTAACACTTGTCATCACAATGCCCCATGACGCTCGTCTTCACCATTATCCGTGGACTTCTCATCACAGTGCTCTATGCCTTTGTCATCACAAAGCTCCATGACGCATGTCATCAGAATCCTCCATGTCCTTCTCATCACAATGCTCCATGCCCATGTCATCACCATGCTCCAAGACCCCTGTAATCACAGTGCTCCATGCCCCTTTTCATCTCAATACTCCATGGACCCTTTCATCACAATATACCATGACCATCATCATAATGCTTCATGTTATTGAAAGCAACATGCACCAAGACTTCTCTCATCAGAATGGTCCAAACACTTGTGATCACAATGTTCCATAACACTTGTCATCACAATGCCCAATTACGCTCATTATCACAATTACCAAGGTCTTTGAATCACAATGCTCCATAAACTTTGCCATCACAATGTTCAATACTCATGTCATCACAATGCTCCCTGACACTTGTCGTCAATATGCTCCTTGAAGATTGTCTTGACAAGGCTCCATGCCTTTTTCATCACAATGATCCATGCCATTTTCATCAAAAAGCTGCATGAACACTGCACTCAAAATGC
Source organism: Mesoplodon densirostris (assembly GCF_025265405.1). Lineage (NCBI taxonomy): Eukaryota > Metazoa > Chordata > Mammalia > Artiodactyla > Ziphiidae > Mesoplodon > Mesoplodon densirostris. Next base: position 5,675,623 of record NW_026778236.1, on the reverse strand, counting down.
TCCATGCCCTTGTCATCACAAAGACCATGATGCATGTCATCAGAAAGTTCCGTGGCCTTCTCATCACAATGCTCCATGCCCTTGTCATCAAAATACCACATGACCCCTGTAATCACAGTGCTCCATGTCCCGTATCATCAGAATGCTCCATGAGATTTGTCATCACAAGGCTCTATGGTCTTCTCATAACAATGCTCCAGAACCTTGTCATCACAGTGCTCCATTCCCTTATCATCACAATGCTCCATGACACCTGTCATCACATTACACCATGAATATTTTCCCCACAATGATTCATGTCTTTGTCAGCAAAATGCTACATGACCTTGTCATCACAATGTTCCATGCCCCTTTTCAAAAGAATGCACCATGAGACTTGTCATCTCAAGGCTCCATGGTCTACTCATCACAATGTTACAGGATTTTGTCATCACAATGTTCCTTTCCCTTTTCCTCACAATGCTCCATGAAACCTGTCATCACAATATTCCATGAACATTTTAAGCCCTATGCTCCATACCCTTGTCATCCCAATGCTCAATGACCACTGTAATCACCATGCTCCATGCCTTTGTCAGCAAACTCCTACATGACCTTGCCATCACAATTCTCCATGCGCTTGTCATCACAATCCTCCATGAATCTTGGGATCACATTGCCCCATACACATGTCATCACAATGCTCAGTGCTCTTTGAAATCACAGAGCTCCATGACCTCTGTCATCACAATGCTACAAACACTTCTGATCACAATGCTCCATAACACTTGGCATCACAATACTCCATGCCATTGTCATCACAATGCTTCATGAACTTTCTTATCACAATGCTCAATACACTTGTCATCACAATGCTCCCTGACACTTGTTGTCAGAATACTCCTTGAAACGTGTCATGAAAAGGCTCCATGCCTTTTTCATCCCAATGTTTCATGCCCTTTTCATCACAATGCTCCATGCCATTGTCATCACAAGACTCCACAAGATGGTGATCAGAATGCTCCATGACACTTGTCATCACAATGTTCCATGACCCCGTACTCACAATGCTCCATGACAGCTGTCCTCACAATTCTCCATGCCCCTTGTCATTACAGTGCTCCAAGACACTCGTCATCACAATTATCCATGGTCTTCTCATCACAATGCTCCACGGTCTTGCCATCACAATGCTCCATGCCCTGGTCATCCCAAAGCTCCATGTCCATTGTCATCACAATTCTCCACGTCCTTGTCATCACAATGGTCCATGACACTTCTCATCATAATGTTACAAGCTCTTGTCATCACAATCCTCCATGCACTTTTCATCGCAATGCTCCATGACCCTTGTCATAGCAAGCTCCATGCGCTTTTCATCACAGTGCTTCACGAACTTGTCATCAAAATTCTCCATGGCCCTTGGCATCACAATGCTCCATGTCCTTGTCATCACAATGTTCCTTGCCTTTGTCATCACAATGCTCCAGGCCCACTCTTATCACAATAATCCATGAAATTTCTCAGACCAATGCTCTATGCCCTTGTTATCACAATGATCAATTACCCCTGTCATAACAATGCTCCATGACCACTGCCATCACAATATTCCACGGCCTTGTCATCACAAGGCTCCATGACACTTGTCATCTCAGTGTTCCAAGAACACTGCAATTACAATGCTCCAAGCCCTTGTCATCACAAAGCTCCATGACACATGTCATCAGAATGTTCCTTGGCCTTCTTATCACAATGTTCAATGCCCTCATCATCACGATGCTCCTAGACTCCGGTAATAACAATCCTCTATGCCCCCTGGCATCACACTACACCATCCCCATCATCATAATACTTCATGCTATTGTCATCACAATGAAATCAAAATGCTCCATGACCTCTGGCATCACAATGCTCCAAACCCTTGTGATCACAATGTTCCATCACTCTTGTCATCACAACGCCCCATGATGCTCGTCTTCACCATTATCTGTGGACTTTTCATCACAATGCTCCTTGCCCTTTTCATCACAATGCTCCATGCCATTGTCATCACAATACTCCACAAGATGGTCATCAGAATGCTCCATGACACTTGTAATCACAATGCTCCATGAACCCTGTCCTCACAATGCTCCATGCCCCTTGTCATTACAGTGCTCCAAGACACTCGTCATCACAATTATCCAAGGTCTTCGCATCACAATGCTCCACGGTCTTGCTATCACAAAGCTCCATGCCCTGGTCATCCCAATGCTCCATGTCCATTGTCATCACAATTCTCAAAGTCCTTGTCATCACAAAGGACCATGACACTTCTCATCATAATGTTACATGCTCTTGTCATCACAGTCCTCCATGCACTTGTCATCGCAATGCTCCATGACCCTTGTCATAGGCAAGCTCCATGCGCTTGTCATCACAGTGCTTCACGAGTTTGTCATCAAAATTCTCAATGGCCCTTGGCATCACAATGCTCCATGCCATTGTCATCACTATTGACCCTGACATATGTCATCACAATGCCCTCTGACACCTGCCTTCACAATACTCCTTGATCTTGTCATCATAATGATCCATGCCCTTGTCATCGCAATGCTCCAATACCCCTGTAATCACAATGCTCCATGCCCCTTTTCATCTCAGTGCTCCATGAAAACTGTCATCACAATGCACCATGTCCATCATCATAATGCTTCATGCTATTGTCATCACAATGAAATCAAAATGTTCCATGACCTCTGTCATCACAATGCCCCAAACCCTTGTGATCACTATGTTCCATAACACTTGTCATCATGACGCTCGTCTTCACCATTATCTGTGGACTTCTCATCACAATGCTCCATGCCCTTGTCATCACAAAGCTCCATGACGCATGTCATCAGAATCCGCCATGGCCTTCTCATCACAATGCTCCATGCCCATGTCAGCACAATGCTCCAAGACCCCTGTAATCACAATGCTCCATGCCCCTTTTCATCTCAATGCTCCATGGACCCTTTCATCACAATGCAACATGACCATCATCAAAATGCTTCATGTTATTATCATCACAAGGAAACCAAAATGCTCCATGACCTCTTTTATCACAATGCTCCTATACCCCTGTAATCACAATCCTCCATGCCCCCTGGCATCACAGTGCACCATCCCCATCATCATAATGCTTCATGCTATTGTCATCACAATGAAATCAAAATGCTCCATGACCTCTGGCATCACAATGCTCCAAAACCTTGTGATCACAATGTTCCATCCCACTTGTCTTCACAAAGCCCCATGACACTCGTCTTCACCATTATCTGTAGACTTTTCATCACAATGCTCCATGCCCTGTTCAACTCAGTGCTCCATGCCATTGTCATCACAATAGTCCGCATGATGGTCATCAGAATGCCCCATGGCACTTGTCATCACAATGCTCTATGACCCCTGTTATCACAATGCTCCATGACACCTGTCCTCACAATGCTCCATGCCCCTTGTCATTACAGTGCTCCATGACACTCATCATCACAATTATCCAAGGTCTTCGCATCACAATGCTCCATGGTCTTGCCATCACAATGCTCCATTCCCTTGTCATCACAAAGCTCCATGACGCATGTCATCAGAATGCTCCTTGGCCCTCTCATCTCAATGCTCCATGCCCTTGTCATCACTATGCTCCTAGACCCCTGTAATCAAAATCTTCCATGCCCCCTGGCATTACAGTGCAACATCCCCATCATCATAATGCTTCATGCTATTATCATCACAATGAAATCAAAATGCTCCATGACCTCTCTCATCAGAATGCTGCAAATGCTTGTGATCAAAATGTTCCATTACACTTGTCATCACAATGCAATGATGCTCATCATCACAATTATCCATGGTCTTCTCATCACAATGCTCCATGACCTTTGTCATCACAATGCTCAATACACTTGTCATCAAAATGCTCCCTGACACTTGTCATCAGTATGCTCCTTGAAGCCTGGCATGAAAATGTTCCATGCCATTTTCATCCCAATGATCCATGCCTTTTTCATCACAAGGCTCCAAGAACACTGCACTCACAATGCTCCATGCCCTTGTCATCACAAAGGCCATGATGCATGTCATCAGAAAGCTCCATGGCCTTCTCATCACAATGCTCCATGCCCTTGTCATCACAATACTCCAAGACCCCTGTAATCACAGTGTTACATGTCCCTTATCATCAGAATGCCCCAGGAGATTTGTCATCACAAGGCTCCATGGTCTTATCATAACAATGCTCCAGAACCTTGTCATCACAGGGCTCCATTCCCTTATCATCACAATGCCCCATGGCACCTGTCATCACATTACTCCATGAATATTTTCCCCACAGTGCTCCATTCCTTTGTCATCATAATGCTACATAACCTTGTCATCACAATGCTCCATGCCATTGTCATCACAATGGACCCTGACATATGTCATCACAATGCTCCCTGACACCTGTCGATACAATATTCCATGACCTTGTCATCACAATGATCCATGCCTCTTTTCATCACAATGCTCCATGAGCCCTGTCCTCACAATGCTGCATGACCACTGTCATCACAACGCTCCATGACCCCTGACAAAACAATGATCCGGGACTCTTGTCAGCAAAATTCTCCATGACCATTGTCATCCCAATGCTCCATGAAACCTGTAATCACAGTGAATCGTTACACCTGTCATCACAGTGCTCCTTGACACTTGTCATCACGATGCTCCATGCCTTTGTCATCCAAATGTTACATGACCTTGTCATCACAATGCTCCCTGCTTTTCTCATCACAATGTACCACGCCCTGACATCAATATGCTTCCTGACCTTTGTCATCACAAAGCTCCATGACCTTTGGCATCACAGTGATCTATGCCACTTTCATCACAATGCTCCATGAAAACTCTCATCGCATTGCTCCGTACCCTTGTCATCACAAAGCTCCATGACGCTTGTCATCACAATGTTCCATGCCCTTCTCATCACAATGCTCCATGCCATAGTCATTACATTCCTCCATGTCCCATGTATAACAATGGTTCTTGCCCTTGTCATCACAATGCTCCATGCCCACTCTCATCACAATAACCCATGAATCTTCTCAGACCAATGCTCTATGCCCTTGTCATCACAATGCTCCATTACGCATGTCATAACAATGCTCCATGACTTCGGCCATCACAATGTTCCACGGCTTTGTCATCACAATGCTCCATACACTTCTCATCACGATGCTCCTAGACCCCTGTAATCACAATCCTCCATGCTCCCTGGCATGACAGTTCACCATCCTCATCATCATAATGCTTCATGCTATTGTCCTCACAATGAAATCAAAATGCTCCATGACCTCTGGCATCAAAATGTTCCAAACCCTTTTGATCACAATGTTCCATCATGCTTGTCATCAGAACGCCCCATGACACTCGTGTTCAACATTATCTATGGACTTCTCATCACAATGCTCCATGACCTTTTCATCACAATGCTCCATGCCATTGTCATCACAATACTCAACAAGATGGTCATCAGAATGATCCATGACACTTGTCATCACAATGCTCCATGACCACTGCTATCACAATACTCCATGACACCTGTCCTCACAATGCTCCATGCCCCTTCTTACTACAGTGCTCCATGACACTCATAATCACAATTATCCAAGGTCTTCGCATCACAATGCTCCACGGTCTTGCCATCACAATGCTCCATGCCCTTGTCATCACAAAGCTCCACGACGCATGTCATCAGAATGCTCCTTGGCCCTCTCATCACAATGCTCCATGCCTTTGTCATCACTATGATCCTAGACCCCTGTAATCAAAATCCTCCATGCCCCCTGGCATCACAGTGCAACATCCCCATCATCATAATGCTTCATGCTATTGTCATCACAATGAAATCAAAATGCTCCATGACCTCTCTCATCAGAATGCTCCAAATGCCTGTGATCACAATGTTCCATAACACTTGTCATCACAACGCTCAATGACGCTCATCATCACAATTATCCATGGTCTTCTCATCACAATGCACCATGACCATTGTCATCACAATGCTCATTACACTTGTCATCAAATTGCTCCCTGACACTTGTCGTCAGTATGCTCCTTGAAGCCTGTCATGACAAGGCTCCATGCCTTTTTCATCCCAATGATCCATGCCTTTTTAATCACAAGGCTCCAAGAACACTGCACTCACAATGCTCCATGCCCTTGTCATCACAAAGGCCATGATGCATGTCATCAGAAAGCTCCATGGCCTTCTCATCACAATGCTCCATGCCCTTGTCATCACAATACACCAAGACCCCTGTAATCACAGTGTTCCATGCCCCTTATCATCAGAATGCCCCAGGAGATTTGTCATCACAAGGCTCCATGGTCTTCTCATAACAATGCTCCAGAACCTTGTCTTCACAGTGCTCCATTCCCTTATCATCAAAATGCTCCATGACACCTGTCATCACATTACTCCATGAATATTTTCCCCACAATGCTCCATGCCTTTGTCAGCAAAATGCTACATGACCTTGTCATCACAATGCTCCATGCCCCGTTTCATCAGAATGCTCCATGAGACTTGTCATCACAAGGCTCCATGGTCTACTCATCACAATGCTCCAGGATCTTGTCATCACAATGCTCCTTTCCCTTTTCATCACAATGCTCCATGAAACCTGTCATCACAATACTCCATGAACATTTTAAGCCCAATGCTCCATACCCTTGTCATCCCAATGCTCAATGACCACTGTAATCACCATGCTCCATACCTTTGTAGCAAAATCCTACATGAACTTGCCATCACAATGCTCCATGCACTTGTCAACACATTCCTCCATGAACCTTGGGATCACATTGCCACATACACTTGTCATCACAATGCTGCATGCTCCTTGAAATCACAGTGCTCCATGACCCCTGTCATCACAATGCTACAAACACTTGTGATCACAATGCTCCATAACACTAGGCATCACAATGCTCCATGCCATTGCCATCACAATGCTTCATGACCATTGTTATCACAATGCTCAATACACTTGTCATCACAATGCTCACTGATACGTGTCGTCAGAATGCTCCTTGAAACCTGTCATGAAAAGGCTCCATGCCTTTTTCATCACAATGCTACATGCCCTTTTCATCACAATGCTCCATGCCATTGTCATCACAATACTGCACAAGATGGTCATCAGAATGCTCCATGACACTTGTCATCACAATGCTCCATGACCCCTATCATCACAATGCTCCATAACAGCTGTCCTCACAATGTTCCATGCCCCTTGTCATTACAATGCTCCAAGACACTCGTCATCACAATTATCCATGGACTTCTCATCACAATGCTCCACGGTCTTGCCGTCACAATGCTCCATGCCCTGGTCATCCCAATGCTCCATGTCCATTGTCATCACAATTCTCCACCTTCTTGTCATCACTATGGTCCATGACACTTCTCATCATAATGTTACATGTTCTTGTCATCACAATCCTCCATGCACTTGTCATCGCAATGCTCCCTGACCCTTGTCATAGCAAGCTCTATGCGCTTGTCATCACAGTGCTTCACGACCTTGTCATCAAAATTCTCTATGGCCCTTGTTATCAAAATGCCCCATTCCCATGTCATCACAATTCTCCATGCCCTTGTCATCACAAAGCTCCATGACGCATGTCATCAGAATCCTCCATGGCCTTCTCATCACAATGCTCCATGCCCATGTCATCACCATGCTCCAAGACCCCTGTCATCACAATGCTCCATGCCCCTTTTCATCTCAATACTCCATGGACCCTTTCATCACAATGCACCATGAACATCATCATAATGCTTCTTGCTATTGTCATCACAATGAAATCAAAATGCTCCATGACCTCTCTCATCAGAATGCTCCAAACGCTTGTGATCACAATGTTCCATAACACTTGTCATCACAACGCCCAATGACGCTCATCATCACAATTATCCATGGTCTTCTCATCACAATGCTCCATGATCTTTGTCATCACAATGCTCAATACACTTGTCATCACAATGCTCCCTGACACTTGACATCAGTATGCTCCTTGAAGCCTGTCATGACAAGGCTCCATGTCTTTTTCATCACAATGCTCCATGCCCTTGTCATCACAAAGTCCATGATGCATGTCATCAGAAAGCTCCATGGCCTTCTCATCACAATGCTCCATGCCCTTGTCATCACAATACTCCAAGAACCTTGTAATCACAGTGTTCCATGTCCATTATCATCAGAATGCTCCATGAGATTTGTCATCACAAGGCTCAATGGTCTTCTCATAACAATGCTCCAGAACCTTGTCATCACAGTGCTCCATTCCCTTATCACCACAATGCCCCATGACACCTGTCATCACATTACTCCATGAATATTTTCCCCACAATGCTCCATGCCTTTGTCAGCAAAATGCTACATGACTTTGTCATCACAATGCTCCATGCGCTTGTCTTCACAATCTTCCCTTACCATTGTCATCCCAATCCTCCATAAACCTTGGGATCCCATTGCTTCATGCCCTTGTCATCACAATGCTCCACGCTTCTTGAAATCAAAAGGCTCCATTACCTCTGTCATCACAATGCTCCAAACCCTTGTGATCACAGTGTTCCATAACACTTGTCATCACAATGCCCTATGACGCTCGTCATCACAATTATCCATGGTTTTATCATCACAATGCTCCTGACCTTTGTCATCCAATGCTCAATACAGTTGTCATCACAACGCTCCTGAACCCTTGTCATCACTATGCTCCTTGAACCCAGTCATGACATGGCTCCATGCCTTTTTCATCACAATGATCCATGCCCTTTTCATCACAAGGCTCCAAGAACCCTGTAATCACAATGCTCCATGCCCCTGTCATCACAAAACTCCATGACACATGTCATCAGAATGCTCCATGGACTTCTCATCACAATGCTCCATGCCTTTGTCATCACAATGCTCCAAGAGCCCTGTAATCACAATGCTCCATGCCCCTTTTCATCAGAATGCTCCATGAGACTTGTCATCACCAGGCTCCTGGTCTACTCATCATAATGCTCCAGGATCTTGTCATCACAATGCTCCTTTCCCTTTTCATCAATATGCTCCATGAAACCTGTCCTCATAATACTCCATGAATATTTTAAGCCCAATGCTCCATACCCTTGTTATCCCAATGCTCAATGACAACTGTAATCACCATGCTCCATGCCTTTGTCAGGAAAATCCTACATGAACTTGCCATCACAATGCTCCATGCGCTTGTCATCACAATCCTCCATGAAACTTGGGATCACATTGCCCCATACACTTGTCATCACAATGCTCCATGGGCCTTGAAATCACTGTGCTCCATGACCTCAGTCATCACAATGCTACCAACACTTGTGATCACAATGCTGCATAGCACTTTGCATCACAATGCTCCATACCATTGTCATCACATTGCTCCATGCCCTTTTCATCACAATGCTCCATGCCATTGTTATCACAATACTCCACAAGATGGTGATCAGAATGCTCCATTACACTTGTCATCACAATGCTACATGCCCCTTGTCATTACAGTGCTCCAAGACACTCCTCATCACAATTATCCATGGTCTTCTCATCGCAATGTTCCACGGTCTTGCCATCACAATGCTCCATGCCCTGGTCTCCCAATGCTCCATGTGCATTGTCATCACAATTCTCCTCGTCCCTGTCTTCACTATGTTCCATGACACTTCTCATCATAATGTTACATGATCGTGTCATCACAATGCTCCATGCACTTGTCATCACAATGCTCAATGACCCTTTTCATAGCAAGCTCCATGCGCTTGTCATCACAGTGCTTCACGACATTGTCTTCAAAATTCTCAATGGCCCTTGGCATCACAATGCTCCATGTCCTTGTCATCACAATGTTCCATGCCATTGTCATCACAATGGACCCTGACATACGTCATCACAATGCTCCTTGACACCTGCTTTCACAATACTCCATGACATTGTCATCACAATGATCCATGCCCTTGTCTTCAAAATGCTCCAAGACCCCTGTAATCACAAAGCTCCATGCCCCTTATCTTCACAATGCTCCATGACCCCTGTCCTCACAATGCTGCATGAGTACTGTCATCTCAACCCTCCATGACCCCTGACAAAACAATGATCCGGGACGCTTCTCATCAAAATTCTCCATGACCATTGTCATCCCAATGCTCCATGAAACCTGTAATCACAATGAACCGTGACGCCTGTCATCACAGTGCTCCATGACACTTGTCATCACGATGCTCCATGCCTTTTTCATCATAATGCTACATGACTTTTTCATCATAATGCTCCCTGCCCTTCTCATCACAATGTACCATGCCCTTGACCTCAATATGCTTCATGACCATTGTCATCACAAATATCCATGACACTTGGCACCACAGTGCTCCATGCCACTGTCATCACACTGCTCCATGAACCCTCTCATCACATTGCTCCATGCCCCTGTCATCACAAAGCTCCATGACGCTTGTCATCACAATGCTCCATGACCTTGTCATTACATTCCTCCATGACCCATGTATCACAATGTTCCATGCCCTTGTCATCACAATGCTGCATGCACACTCTCATCACAATAATCCATGAAACTTCTCAGACCAATGCTCTATGCCCTTGTATCACAATGCCCCATTACCCCTGTCATAACAGTGCTCCATGACCTCGGTCATCACAATGTTCCACGGCCTTGTCATCACAAGGCTCCGTGACACTTGTCATCTCAATGCTCGAAGACGCCTGCAATTACAATGCCCCATGCCCTTGTCATCACAAAGCTCCATGACACATGTCGTCAGAATGCTCCTTGGCCGTCTCAGCACAATGCTCCATGCTCTTGTAATCACGATGCTCCTAGACCCCTGTCATCACAATCCTCCATGACCCCTGGCATCACAGTGCACCATCCCCATCATCATAATGCTTCATGCTATTGTCATCACAATGAAATCAAAATGCACCATGACCTCTGGCATCACAATGCTTCAAACCCTTGTGATCACAATGTTCCATGACACTTGTCATCACAACGCCCCATGACGCTCCTCTTCACCATTATCTGTGGACTTCTCTTCACTATGCTCCATGCCCTTTCCATCACAATGCTCCATGCCATTGTCATCACAATACCCCACAAGATGGTCAACAGAATGCTCCATGACACTTGTCATCACAATGCTAAATGACTCCTGTCCTCACAATGCTGCATGCCCCTTGTCATTACAGTACTCCAAGACACTTGTCATCACAATTATCCAAGGTCTTCGCATCACAATGATCCACGGTCTTGCCATCACAAAGCTCCATGCCCTGATCATCCCAATGCTCCATGTCCATTGTCATAACAATTCTCAACGTCCTTGTCATCACAATGGTCCATGACACTTCACATCATAATGTTACATGCACATGTCAGCACAATTCTCCATTCACTTGTCATCGCAATGCTCCATGACACTTGTCATAGCAAGTTCCATGCACTTGTCATCACAGTGCTACACGACCATGTCATCAAAATTCTCAATGGCCCTCGTCATCACAATGACCCATTCCCTTGTCATCACAATGCTCCATGCCCTTGTCATCACAAAGCTCCATGACGCATGTCATCAGAATCCTCCATGGCCTTCTCATCACAATGCTCCATGCCCATGTCATAACCATGCTCCTAGACCAATGTAATCACTATGCTACATGCCACTTTTCATCTCAATACTCCATGGACCCATTCATCACAATGCACCATGACCATCATCATAATACTTCATGCTATTGTCATCACAATGAAATCAAAATGCTCCATTACCTCTCTCATCAGAATGCTCCAAACGCTTGTGATCACAATTTTCCATAACACTTGTCATCACAATGCCCAATGACGCTCGTCATCACAATTAAACATGGTCTTCTCATCACAATGCTCCATGACCTTTGTCATCACAATGCTCAATACACTTGTCATCACAATGCTAGCTGACACTTGTAGTCAGAATGCTCGTTGAAACCTCTCATGAAAAGGCTCCATGCCGCTTTCATCACAATGCTCCATGCCCTTTTCATCACAATGCTCCATGCCATTGTCATCACAATACTCCACAAGATGGTGATCAGAATGCTCCATTACACTTGTCATCACAATGCTACATGCCCCTTGTCATTACAGTGCTCCAAGACACTCGTCATCACAATTATCCATGGTCTTCTCATCACAATGCTCCACGGTCTTGCCATCACAATGCTCCATGCCATGGTCATACCAATGTTCCATGTGCATTGTCATCACAATTCTCCACGTCCCTGCCATCACTATGTTCCATGACACTTCTCATCATAATGTTACATGATCGTGTCATCACAATTCTCCATGCACTTGTCATCGCAATGCTCAATGACCCTTTTCATAGCAAGCTCCATGTGCTTGTCATCACAGTGCTTCACGACATTGTCTTCAAAATTCTCAATGGCCCTTGGCATCACCATGCTCCATGTCCCTGTCATCACAATGCTCCATGCCATTGTCATCACAATGGACCCTGACATACGTCATCACAATGCTCCTTGACACCTGCGTTCACAATATTCCATGACATTGTCATCACAAAGATCCACGCCCTTGTCTTCACAATGCTCCAATTCACCTGTAATCACAAAGCTCCATGCCCCTTATCATCACAATGCTCCATGACCCCTGTCCTCACAATGCTGCATGAGTACTGTCATCTCAACGCTCCATGATCCCTGACGAAACAATGATCCTGGACGCTTCTCATCAAAATTCTCCATGACCATTGTCATCCCAATGTTCCATGAAACCTCTAATCATAATGAACCGTGACGCCTGTCATCACAGTGCTCCATGACACTTGTCATCACGATGCTCCATGCCTTTGTCATCAAAATGCTACATGACCTTGTCATCATAATGCTCCCTGCCCTTATCATCACAATGTACCATGCCCTTGACCTCAATATGCTTCATGACCTTTGTCATCACAAATCTCCATGACCCTTGGCACCACAGTGCTCCATGCCACTGTCATCACACTGCTCCATGAACCGTCTCATCACATTGCTCCATGCCCCTGTCATCACAAAGCTCCATGACGCTTGTCATCACAATGTTCCATGCCCTTCTCATCACAATGCTCCATGTCCTTGTCATTACATTCCTCCATTACCCATGTATCACAATGTTCCATGACCTTGCCATCACAATGCTGCATGCACACTCTCATAACAATAATCCATGAAACTTCTCAGACCAATGCACTATGCCCTTGTTATCACAATGCTCCATTACCCCTGTCATAACAATACTCCATGATCTCGGTCATCACAATGTTCCACGGCCTTGTCATCACAAGGCTCCATGACACTTGTCATCTCAATGCTCCAAGACCCCTGCAATTACAGTGCTCCATGCCTTTGTCATCACGAAACCCATGATGCATGTCATCAGAATGGTCGTTGGACCTCTCATCACAATGCTCCATGCTCTTGTCAGCACGATGCTCCTAGACCACTGTAATCACAATTAGCCATACCCCCTGGCATCACAGTGCACCATCCTCATCATCAAAATGCTTCATGCTATTGTCATCACAATGAAGTCAATACGCTCCATGACCTCTGGCATCACAGTGCTCCAAACCCTTGTGATCACAATGTTCCATCACACTTGTAATCACAACGCCCCATGAGGCTCGTCTTCACCATTATCTGTGGACTTCTCATCACAATGCTCCATGCCCTTGTAATCACAATGTTCCATGCCATTGTCATCACAATACTCCACATGATGGTCATCAGAATGCTAAATGACACTTGTCATCACAATGCTCCATGACCCCTATCCTCACAATCCTCCATGCCCCTAGTCATTACAGTACTCCAAGACACTCGTAATCACAATTATCCAAGGTCTTCGCATCACAATGTTCGACGGTCTTGCGATCACAAAGCTCCATGCCCTGGTCATCCCAATGCTCCATGTCCATTGTTATCACAATTCTCAACGTCCTTGTCATCACAATGGTCCATGACACTTCTCATTATAATGTTACATGCTCTTGTCAGCACAATTCGCCATGCACTTGTCATCGCAATGCTCCATGACCCTTGTCATAGCAAGCTCCATGCACTTGTCATCACAGTGCTTCACGACCTTGTCATGAAAATTCTCAATGGCACTTGTCAACACATTGCTCCATGCCCTTGTCATCACAAAGCTGCATGATGCACGTCATCAGAATCCTCCATGGCCTTCTCATCACAATGCTCCATGCCCATGTCATCACCATGCTCCAAGACCCCTGTAATCACAATGCTCCAAGCCCCTTGTCATCTCAATAATCCATGGACCCTTTCATCACAATGCACCATGACCATCATCATAATACTTCATGCTATTGTCATCACAATGAAATCAAAATGCTCCATGACCTCTCTCATCAGAATGCTCCAAACGCTTGTGATCACAAAATTCCATAACACTTGTCATCACAAAGCCCAATGACGCTCGTCATCACAATTATCCATGGTCTTCTCATCACAATGCTCTATGACGTTTGTCATCATAATGCTCAATACACTTGTCATCAAAATGTCCCCTGACACTTGTCATCAGTATGCTCCTTGAAGCCTGTCATGACAAGGATCCATGCCTTTTTCATCACAATGATACATGCCCTTTTCATCACAAGTCTCCTAGAACACTGCACTCACAATGCTCCATGGCCTTGTCATCACAAAGGCCATGATGCATGTCATCAGAAAGCTCCATGTCCTTCTCATCAAAATGCTCCACGCTTCTTGAAATCAAAAGGCTCCATGACCTCTGTCATCACAATGCTCCAAACCCTTGTGATCACAATGTTCCATAACACTTGTCATCACAAAGCCCAATGGCTGTCGTCATCACAATTATCCATGGTCTTCTCATCACAATGCTCTATGTCCTTTGTCCTCACAATGCTCAATACACTTGTCATCAAATTGCTCCCTGACACTTGTCGTCAGAATGCTCCTTGAAGCCTGTCATGAAAAGGCTCCATGCTTTTTTCATTACAATGGTCCATGCCATTGTCATCACAATACTCCACAAGATGGTCATCAGAATGCTCCATTACACTTGTCATCACAATGCTACATGCCCCTTGTCATTACAGTGATCCAAGACACTCGTCATCACAATTATCCATGGTCTTCTCATCGCAATGATCCACGGTCTTGCCATCACAATGCTCCATGTGCATTGTCATCACAATTCTCCACGTCCTTGCCATCACTGTGGTCCATGACACTTCTCATCATAATGTTACATGATCTTGTAATCACAATTCTCCATGCACTTGTCATCGCAATGCTCAATGACCATTTTCATAGCAAGCTCCATGCGCTTGTCATCACAGTGCTTCACGACCTTGTCATCAAAATTCTCAATGATCCTTGGGAGCACAATGCTCGATACTCTTGTCATCACAATGATCCATGCCATTGTCATCACAATGGACCCTGACATATGTCATCACAATGCTCCTTGACACCGGACTTCACAATACTCCATGACCTTTTCATCACTATGATCCATGCCCTTGTCTTCACAATGCTCCAAGACCAATGTAATCACAATGCTCCATGCACCTTTTCATCACAATGTTCCATGACGCCTGTCCTCACAATACTGCATGACCACTGACATCAAAACACTCCATGACCCCTGACTAAACAATGATGCGTGACGCTTGTCATCAAAATCTTCATGACCAATGTCATCCCAATGCTCCATGAAACCTGTAATCACAATGAACCGTGACGCCTGTCATCAGAGTGCTCCATGACACTTGTCATCACGATGCTCCGTGCCTTTTTCATCTAAATGTTACATGACCTTGTCATCACAATGCTCCCTGCCCTACTCATCACAATGTACTACACCCTTGACATCAATATGCTTCATGACTTTGTCATCACATAGCTCCATGACCCTTGGCATCATAGTGCTCCATGCCACTGTCATCACAATGCTCCATGAACCCTCTCACCATATTGCTCCATGCCCTTGTCATCACAAAGCTCGATGACGCTTGTCATCACTATGTTTCATGCCTTTCTCATCACAATGTTCCATGCCCTTGTCATTACATTCCTCCATGACCCATGTATCACAATGTTCCATGCCCTTGTCATCACAATGCTGCATGCACACTATCATCACAATAATCCATGAAATTTCTCAAACCAATGCTCTTTGCCCTTGTTATCACAATGCACCATTAAACATGTCATAGCAAAGCTCCATGACCTCGGCCATCACAATGTTCCATGGCCTTGTCATCACAATGCTCCATGTCACTTGTCATCTCAATGCTCCAAGACACCTGCAATTACAATGTTCCATGCCCTTGCCATCACAAAGCCCCATGACGCATGTCATCTGAATGCTCCTTGGCCCTCTCCTCTCAATGCTCCAAGCAATTGTCATCTCGATGCTCCTAGACCCCTGTAATCACAATCTGCCATGCCCCCTGACATCACAGTGCATCATCCCCATCATCATAATGCTTCATGCTATTGTCATCACAATGAAATCAAAATTCTCAATGACCTCTGGCATCACAATGCTCCAACCCCTTGTGATCACAATGTTCCATGACACTTGTCATCACAACGCCCCATGACGCTCCGCTTCACCATTATCTGTGGACTTCTCATCACAATTCTCCATGCCTTTTTCATCACAATGCACCATGCCATTGTCATCAAAATACTCCACAACATGGTCATCAGAATCCTCCATGACACTTGTCATCACAATGCTCCATGACCCCTGTCCTCAAAATGCTCCATGACACCTGTCCTCAAAAAGCTCCATGCCCCTTTTCATTACAGTGCTCCAAGACAATCATCATCACAATTATCCAAGGTTTTCGCATAACAATGCTCCAAGACCCATGTAATCACATTGCTCCATGCACTTTTTCATCACAATGTTCCATGACCCCTGTCCTCACAATGCTGCATGACCACTGTCATCACAATGCTCCATGACCCCTGACAAAACAATGATCCGGGACCCTTGTCATCAAAATTCTCCATGACCATTGTCATCCCAATGCTCCATGAAACCTGTAATCACAATGAACCGTGACGCCTCTCATCACAGTGCTCCATGACACTTGTCATCACGATGCTCCATGCCTTTGTCATCAAAATGCTACATGATCTTGTCATCACAATGCTCCCTGCCCTTCTCATCACAATGTACCACGCCCTTGACCTCAATATGCTTCATGACCTTTGTCATCACAAAGCTCCATGACCCTTGGCACCACAGTGCTCCATGAAACTGTCATCACAATGCTCCATGAACCCTCTCATCACATTTTCCAATGCCCTTGTCATCACAAAGCTCCATGACGCTTGTCATCACAATGTTCCATGCCCTTCTCATCACAATGCTCCATGCACTTGTCATTACATTCCTCCATGACTTATGTATCAAAATGTTCCAAGCCCTTGTCATCACAATGCTCCATGCACACTCTCATCACAATAATCCATGAAACTTCTCAAACCAATGCTCTATGCCCTTGTTATCACAATGCTCCATTACTCCTGTCATAACAATTCTCCATGACCTCGGCCATCACAATGATCCACGGCCTTGTCATCAAAAGGCTCCATGACAATTGTCATCTCAATCCTCCAAGACCCCTGCAATTACAATGCTCCAAGCACTTGTCATCACAAAGCTCCGTGATGCATGTCATCAGAATGCTCCTTGGCCCTCTCATAACAATGCTCCATGCCATTGTCATCACAATGGACCCTGACATATGTCATCACAATGCTCCCTGAAACCTGCCTTCACAATATTCCTTGATTTTTTCATCATAAAGATCAATGCCCTTGTCATCACAATGCTCCAATACCCCTGAAAGCACAAGGCTCCATGCCCCTTTTCATCTAAATGCTTCATAAACACTGTCTTCAAAATGCACCAAGACCATCATCATCCAGCTTCATGCTATTGTCCTCACAATGAAATCAAAAGGCTCCATGACCTCTGTCATCACAATGCTCCAAATCCTTGTGCTCACAATATTCCATAACACTTGTCATCACAACGACCCATGACGCTCGTCTTCACCATTATCCATAAACTTCTCATCACAATGCTCCATGCCCTTTTCATCAAAACGCTCTATGACGCATGTCATCAGAATCCGCCATGGCCTTCTCATCACAATGCGCCATGACCAAGTCATCACCATGTTCCAAGACCCCTGTAATCACAATGCTCCTTGCCCTTTTTCATCTCAATACTCCATGGACACTTTCATCACAATGCACAATGACCATCATCATAATGCTTCATGCTATTGTCATCACAATGAAATCTAAATTCTCCATGACCTCCCTCAGCAGAATGCTCCAAACACTTTGGATCGCAATGTTCCATAACACTTGTCATCACAACGTGCAATGACGCTCGTCATCACAATTATCCATGGTCTTCTCATCAAAATTCTCCATGACCTTTGTCATCACAATGCTCAATACACTTGTCATCACAATGCTCCCTGACACTTGACATCAGTATGCTCCTTGAAGCCTGTCATGACAAGGCTCCATGCCCTTTTCATCACAAGGTTCCAAGAACACTGCACTCACAATGATCCATGCCCTTGTCATCACAAAGTCCATGATGCATGTCATCAGAAAGCTCCATGGCCTTCTGATCACAATGTTTCATGCCCTGGTCATCACAATACTCCAAGACCCTTGTAATCACAGTGTTCCACGTCCATTATAATCAGAATGCTCCATGAGATTTGTCATCAAAAGGCTCCATGGTCTTCTCATAATAATGCTCCAGAACCTAGTCATCACAGTGCTCCATCCCCATACCATCACAATGCTCCATTACACCTGTAATCACATTACTCCATGAATATTTTCCACACAATGTTCCATGCCTTTGTCAGCAAAACGCTACATGATCTTGCCATCACAATGCTCCATGCCCCGTTTCATCAGAATGCTCCATGAGACTTCTCATCACAAGGCTCCATGGTCTACTCATCACAATGCTCCAGTATCTTTTCATCCCAAGGCTCCTTTCCCTTTTCATCACAATGCTCCATGAAACCTGTCATCACAATACTCCATGAACATTTTAAGCCCTATGCTCCATACCCTTGTCATCCCAATGCTCAATGACCACTGTAATCACCAAGCTCCATGCCTTTGTCAGCATAATCCTACAAGACCGTGCCATCACAATGCTCCATGCGCTTGTCATCACAATCCTCCATGAAACTTGGGATCACATTGCCCGATACAGTTGTCATCACAATGCTCCATGCTCCTTGAAATCACAGTGCTCCATGACCTCTGTCATAACAATGCTACAAACACTTGTGATCACAATGCTCCATAACACTTGGCATCACAATGCTCCATGCCATTGTCATCACAATGCTTCCTGAACCTTGTCATCACAATGCTCAATACACATGTCATCACAGTGCTCCCTGACACATGTCGTCAGAATGCTCCTTGAAACCTGTCATGAAAAGGCTGCATGCCTTTTTCATCAAAATGCTCAATGCCCAATTCATCACAATGCTCCATGCCATTGTCATCAAAATACTCCACATGATGATCATCAGAATGCTCCATGACACTTGTCATCACAATGTTCCATGACCCCTGTCATGACAATGATCCAGAACAGGTCTCCTCACAATGCTCCATGCCCCTTGTCATTACAGTGCTCCAAGACACTCGTCATCACAATTATCCATGGTCTTCCAATCACAATGCTCCACGGTCTTGCCATCACAAAGCTCCATGCCCTGGTCATCCCAATGTTCCATGTCCATTGTCATCACAATTCTCCACCTCCTTGTCATCACAATGGTCCATGACATTTCTCTTCATGAAGTTACATGCTCCTGTCATCACAATTCTCAATGCACTTGTCATCGCAATGCTCCATGCCATTGTCATCACAATGGACCCTGACATATGTCATCACATTGCTTCATGATCTTGTCATCAAAATTCTCAATGGCCCTTGGAATCACAATGATCCATGCCCCTGTCTTCCCAATGCTCCAGGACACCTGTAATCACAATGCTCCATGCCCATTTTCATCAGAATGCTCCATGAGATTTGTCATCACAAGGCTCCATGGTCTACTCATCACAATGCTCCAGGATCTTGTCATCACAATGCTCCTTTCCCTTTTCATCACAATGCTCCATGAAACCTGTCATCACAATACTCCATGAATATTTTAAGCCCAATGCTCCATACCCTTGTCATCCCAAAGCTCAATGACCACTGTAATCACCATGCTCCATAACTTTGTCAGCAAAATCCTATATGAACATGTCATCACAATGCTCCATGCGCTTGTCATCACAATCCTCCATAAAACTTGGGATCACATTGCCCCATACAATTGTCATCACAATGCTCCATGCTCCTTGAAATCACAGTGCTCCATGTCCTCTGTCATCACAATGCTACAAACTCTTGTGATCACAATACTCCATAACACTTTGCATCACAATGCTCCATGGCATTGTCATCACAATGCTTCATGACTTTTGTCATCACAATGTCAATACACTTGTCATCACAATGCTCCCTGACACTTGTCGTCAGAATGCTCCTTGAAACCTGTCATGAATAAGCTCCATGCCTTTTTCATCACAATGTTCCATGCCCTTTTCATCACAGTGCTCCACGCCATTGTCATCACAATACTCCAAAAGATGGTCATCAGAATGCTCCATTACATTTGTCATCACAATGTTCCATCACACCTGTCATCAAAATGCTCCATGATATATATCCTCACAATGCTCCATGCTCCTTTTCATTACAGTGCTCCAAGACACTCATCATCACAATTATACATAATCTTCTCATCACAATGCTGCACGGTCTTGCCATCACAATGCTCCATGTCCATTGTCATCACAATGCTCCATGTCCATTGTCATCACAAGTCTCCATGTCCTTGTCATCACAATGGTCCTTGACACTTCTCATCATAATGTTACATGCTCTTGTCATCACTATTCTCCATTCACTTGTCATCACAATGCTCCATGACACTTGTCATAGCAAGCTCCATGCAATTGTCATCACAATGCTTCACCACCTTGTCATCAAAATTCTCAATGGCCTTTGGCATCACAATGCTCCATATCCTTGTCATCACAATGCTCCATGCGATTGTCATCACAATGGATCCTGACATATGTCATCACAATGCTCCCTGACTCCTGCCTTCACAATACTCCTTCATCTTGTCGTCATAATGGTCCATGCCCTTGTCATCACAGTGCTCCAAGACCCCTGTAATCACAGTGCTCCATTTCACTTTTCATCTCAATGCTCCATGAACCCTCTCATCACAATGCTCCAAACCCTTGTGATCACAATGTTCCGTAACACTTGTCATCACAACGCCCCATGACGCTCGTCTTCACCATTATCCGTGAACTTCTCATCACAATGCTCTATGACCTTGTCATCACAAAGCTCCATGACGCATGTAATCAGAATCCGCCATGGCCTTCTCATCACAATGATCAATGCCCATGTCATCACCATGCTCTTAGACCCCTGTCATCACAATGCTCCATGCCTCTTTTCATCTCAATACTCCATGGACCCTTTCATCGCAATGCACCATGACCATCATCATAATGCTTCATGTTATTGAAATCACAATGAAATCAACATGCTCCATGACTTCTCTCATCAGAATGGTCCAAACACATGTGATCACAATGTTCCATAACACTTGTCATCACAATGCCCAATTACGCTCATTATCACAATTACCATGGTCTTCGAATCACAATTCTCCATAAACTTTGCCATCACAATGTTCAATACTCATGTCATCACAATGCTCCCTGACACTTGTCGTCAGTATGCTCCTTGAAGATTGTCATGACAAGGCTCCATGCCTTTTTCAACACAATGATCCATGCCCTTTTCATCACAAGGCTCCATGAACACTTTACTCACAATGCTCCATGCCCTTGTCATCACAAATGCCATGATGAATGTCATCAGAAAGCTCCGTGGCCTTCTCATCACAATGCTCCATGCCCTTGTCATCAAAATACCCCATTACCCCTGTAATCACAGTGTTCCATGTCCCTTATCATCAGAATGCTCCATGAGATTTGTCATCACAAGGCTCTATGGTCTTCTCATAACAATGCTCCAGAACCTTGTCATCACAGTGCTCCATTCCCTTATCATCACAATGCTCCATGACACCTGTCATCACATTACACCATGAATATTTTCCCCACAATGATTCATGCCTTTCTCAGCAAAATGCTACATGACCTTGTCATCACAATGCTCCATGCCCCTTTTCAAAAGAATGCTCCATGAGACTTGTCCTCTCAAGGCTCTATGGTCTACTCATCACAATGTTCCAGGATTTTGTCATCACAATGTTCCTTTCCCTTTTCCTCACAATGCTCCATGAAACCTGTCATCACAATACTCCATTAACATTCTAAGCCCAATGCTCCATACCCTTGTCATCCCAATGCTCAATGACCACTGTAATCACCATGCTCCATGCCTTTGTCAGGAAAATCCTACATGAACTTGCCATCACAATGCTCCATGCGCTTGTCATCACAATCCTCCATGAATCTTGGGATCACATTGCCCCATACACTTGTCATCACAATGCTCCATACTCTTTGATATCACAGTGCTCCATGACATCTGTCGTCACAATGCTACAAACACTTGTGATCCCAATGCTTCATAACAATTGGAATCACAATGCTCCATGCCATTGTCATCACAATGCTTCATGACCTTTGTTATCACAATGCACCATACACTTGTCATCACAATGCTCCCTGACACTTGTCGTCAGAATGCTCCTTGAAACCTGTCATGACAAGGCTCCATGCTCTTTTCATCACAATGGTCCATGCCGTTGTCATCACAATACTCCACAAGATGGTCATCAGAATGCTCCATTAATTTTTCAACACAATGCTCCATGCCCTTCTCATCACAAAACTCCATGACGCATATCATCAGAATGCTCCTTGTCCCTCTCATCACAATGCTCCATGCCCTTGTCATCACGATGCTCCTAGACCCCTGTAATCAAAATCCTCCATGCCCCCTTGCATCACAGTGCACCATCCCCATCATCATAGTGCTTCGTGCTATTGTTATCACAATGAAATAAAAATGCTCCATGACCTCTGGCATCACAATGCTCCAAAACCTGGTGATCACAATGTTCCATTACACTTGTCATCACAACGCCCCATGACGCTCCTCTTCACCATTATCTGTGGACTTTTCATCACAATGCTCCATGCCCTTTTCATCACAATGTTCCATGCCATTGTCATCACAATACTCCACAAGATGGTCATCAGAATGCTCCATGACACTTGTCATCACAATGCCCCATGGCCCCTGTCCTCACAATGCTCCATGCCCTTTGTCATTACAGTGCTCCAAGACACTCGACCTCACAATTATCCAAGGTCTTCGCATCACAATGATCCATGGTCTAGCCATCACAAAGCTCCATGCCCTGGTCATCCCAATGCTCCATGTCCATTGTCATCACAATTCTCATAGTCCTTGTCATCACAATGGTCCATGACACTTCTCATCATAATGTTACATGCTCTTGTCATCACAATCTTCCATGCACTTGTAATCGCAATGCTCCTTGACACTTGTCATAGGCAAGCTCCATGCGCTTGTCATCACAGTCCTTCACGACCTTGTCATCAAAATTCTCAATGGCCCTTGTCATCACAATGCTCCATGCCATTGTCATCACAATTGACCCTGACATATGTCATCACAATGCTCCCTGACACCTGCCTTCACAATACTCCTTGATCTTGTCATCATAATGATCCATGCCCTTGTCATCGCAATGCTCCAATAGCCCTGTAATCACAATGCTCCATGTCCCTTTCCATCTCAGTGCTCCATGAAACCTGTCATCAAAATGCACCATGTCGGGCCTCCCTGGTGGCGCAGTGGTTGAGAGTCCGCCTGCCGATGCAGGGGAAACAGTTTCGTGCCCCGGTCTGGGAGGATCCCATATGCCGCAGAGCGGCTGGGCCCGTGAGACATGGCCGCTGGGCCTGCGCATCCGGAGCCTGTGCTCCGCACCGGGGGAGGCCACAACAGTGAGAGGCCCGCATACCACAAAAAAAGAAAAAAAAATGCACCATGTCCATCATCATAATGCTTCATGCTATTTTCATCACAATGAAATCAAAATGTTCCATGACCTCTGTCATCACAATGCCCCAAACCCTTGTGATCACTATGTTCCATAACACTTGTCATCACAATGCCCCATGACGCTCGTCTTCACCATTATCTGTGGACTTCTCATCGCAATGCTCCATGCCCTTGTCATCACAAAGCTCCATGACGCATGTCATCAGAATCCGCCATGGCCTTCTCATCACAATGCTCCATGCCCATGTCAGCACAATGCTCCAAGACCCCTGTAATCACAATCCTCCATGCCCCTTTTCATCTCAATGCTCCATGGACCCTTTCATCACAATTCACCATGACCATCATCAAAATGCTTCATGTTATTATCATCACAAGGAAACCAAAATGCTCCATGACCTCTTTTATCACGATGCTCCTATACCGCTGTAATCAAAATCCACCATGCCCCCTGGCATCACAGTGCACCATCCCCATCATCATAATGCTTCATGCTATTGTCATCACAATGAAATCAAAATGCTCCATGACCTCTGGCATCACAATGCTCCAAACCCTTGTGATCACAATGTTCCATCCCACTTGTCATCACAACGCCCCATGACACTCGTCTTCACCATTATCTGTTGACTTTTCATCACAATGTTCCATGCCCTGTTCATCACAGTGCTCCATGTCATTGTCATCACAATAGTCCACAAGATGGTCATCGGAATGCTCCATGACACTTGTCATCACAATGCTCCATGACCCCTGTTATCACAATGCTCCATGACACCTGTCCTCACAATGCTCCATGCCCCTTGTCATTACAGTGCTCCATGACACTCATCATCACAATTATCCAAGGTCTTCGCATCACAATGCTCCATGGTCTTGCCATCACAATGCTCCATTCCCTTGTCATCACAAAGCTCCATAACGCATGTCATCAGAATGCTCCTTGGCCCTCTCATCTCAATGCTCCATGCCCTTGTCATCACTATGCTCCTAGACCCCTGTAATCAAAATCTTCCATGCCCCCTGTCATTACAGTGCAACATCCCATCATCATAATACTTCATGCTATTGTCATCACAATGAAATCAAAATGCTCCATGACCTCTCTCATCAGAATGCTGCAAATGCTTGTGATCACAATGTTCCATTACACTTGTCATCACAATGCTCAATGATGCTCGTCATCACAATTATCCATGGTCTTCTCATCACAATGCTCCATGACCTTTGTCATCACAATGCTCAATACACTTGTCATCGAAATGCTCCTTGACACTTGTCGTCAGTAAGCTCCTTGAAGCCTGTCATGACAAGGCTCCATGCCTTTTTCATCCCAATGATCCATTCCTTTTTCATCACAAGGCTCCAAGAACACTGCACTCACAATGCTCCATGCCCTTGTCATCACAAAGGGCATGATGCATGTCATCAGAAAGCTCCATGGCCTTCTCATCACAATGCTCCATGCCCTTGTCATCACAATACTCCAAGACCCCTGTAATCACAGTGTTGCATGTCCCTGATCATCAGAATGCCCCAGGAGATTTGTCATCACAAGGCTCCATGGTCTTCTCATAACAATGCCCCAGAACCTTGTCATCACAGTGCTCCCTTCCCTTATCATCACAATGCCCCTTGGCACCTGTCATCACATTACTCCATGAATATTTTCCCCACAGTGCTCCATTCCTTTGTCAGCAAAATGCTACATGACCTTGTCATCACAATGCACCATGCCATTGTCATCACAATGGACCCTGACATATGTCATCACAATGCTCCCTGACACCTGTCTATACAATATTCCATGACCTTGTCATCACAATGATCCATGCCTCTTTTCATCACAATGCTCCATGAGCCCTGTCCTCACAATGCTGCATGACCACTGTCATCACAACGCTCCATGACCCCTGACAAAACAGTGATCCGGTTCTCTTGTCATCAAAATTCTCCATGACCACTGTCATCCCAATGGTCCATGAAACCTGTAATCACAGTGAATCGTTACGCCTGTCATCACAGTGCTCTTTGACATTTGTCATCACGATGCTCCATGCCTTTGTCATCAAAATGTTACCTGACCTTGTCATCACAATGATCCCTGCTTTTCTCATCACAATGTACCACGCCCTGATATCAATATGCTTCCTGACCTTTGTCATCACAAAGCTCCATGACCTTTGGCATTACAGTGATCTATGCCACTTTCATCACAATGCTCCATGAAAGCTCTCATCGCATTGCTCCGTACCCTTGTCATCACAAAGCTCCATGACGCTTGTCATCACAATATTCCATGCCCTTCTCATCAAAATGATCCATGCCATAGTCATTACATTCCTCCATGTCCCATGTATAACAATGTTTCTTTCCCTTGTCATCACAATGCTCCATGCCCACTCTCATCACAATAATCCATGAATCTTCTCAGACGAATGCTTTATGCCCTTGTCATCACAATGCTCCATTACGCATGTCATAACAATGCTCCATGACTTCGGCCATCAAAATGTTCCACGGGCTTTTCATCACAATGCTCCATACACTTGTCATCACGATGCTCCTAGACCCCTGTAATCACAATCCTCCATGCTCCCTGGCATGAGAGTTCACCATCCTCATCATCATAATGCTTCACGCTATTGTCCTAACAATGAAATAAAAATGCTCCATGACCTCTGGCATCAAAATGTTCCAAACCCTTGTGATCAAAATGTTCCATCACGCTTGTCATCAGAACGCCCCATGACACTCGTGTTCAAAATTATCTGTGGACTTCTCATCACAATGTTCCATGCCCTTTTCATCACAATGCTCCATGCCATTGTCATCACAATACTCCACAAGATGGTCATCAGAATGCTCCATTACACTTGTCATCACAATGCTCCATGACCACTGTCATCGCAATGCTCCATGACCCTTTTCATAGCAAGCTCTATGTGCTTGTCATCACAGTGCTTCACGACATTGTCATCAAAATTCTCAATGACCCTTGGCATCTCAATGTTCCATGCCCTTGTCATCACAATGCTCCATGCCATTGTCATCACAATGGACCCTGACATATGTCATCACAATGCTCCCTGACACCTGCCTTCACAATAATCCTTGATCTTGTCATCATAATGATCCATGCCCTTGTCATCACAATGCTCCAAGACACCTGTAATCACAATGCTCCATGCCCCTTTTCATCTTAATGCTCCATGAACCCTGTCATCGCAATGCACCATGACCATCATCATAATGCTTCATGCTATTGTCATCACAAAGAAATCAAAATGCTCCATGACCTCTGTCATTACTATGCTCCAAACCCTTGTGATCACAAAGTTCCATAACACTTGTCATCACAATGCCCCATGACCCTCATCTTCACCATTATCCGTCGACATCTCATCACAATGCTCTATGCCCTTGTCTTCACAAAGCTCCATGACGAATGTCATCAGAGTCTTCCATGGCCTTCTCATCACAATGCTTCATGCCCATGTGATCACCATGCTCCAAGACCCCTGTAATCACAATGCTCCATGCCACTTTTCATCTCAATACTCCAGGGACCCATTCATCACAATGCACCATGACCATCATCATAATGCTTCATGCTATTGTCATCACAATGAAATCAAAATGCTCCATGACCTCTCTCATCAGAATGCTCCAAACGCTTCTGATCACAATGTTCCCCAACACTTGTCATCACAATGACCAATGACGCTCATCATCACAATTATCCATGGTCTTCTCATCACACTGCTCCATGACCTTTGTCATCACAATGCTCCATACACTTGTCATCGAAATGCTCCTTGACACTTGTCGTCAGTAAGCTCCTTGAAGCCTGTCATGACAAGGCTCCATGCCTTTTTCATCACAATGATCCATGCCTTTTTCATCACAAGGCTCCAAGAACACTGCACTCACAATGCTCCATGCCCTTGTCATCACAAAGGCCATGATGCATGTCATCAGAAAGCTCCATGGCCTTCTCATCACAATGCTCCATGCCTTGTCATCAAAATACTCCAAGACCCCTGTAATCACAGTGTCCCATGTCCCTTATCATCAGAATGCTCCATGAGATTTGTCATCACAAGGCTCCATGGTCTTCTCATAACAATGCTCCAGAAACTTGTCATCACATTGTTCCATTCCCTTATCATCACAATGCTCCATGACCCTTGTCATCACATTACACCATGAATATTTTCCCCACAATGCTCCATGCCTTTGTCAGCAAAATGCTACATGACCTTGTCATCACAATGCCCCATGACCCTTTTCATCAGAATGCTCCATGAGACTTGTCATCATAAGGCTCCATGGTCTGCTCATCACAATGCTCCAGGATTTTGTCATCAGAATGCTCCTTTCCCTGTTCCGCACAATGCTCCATGAAACCTGTCATCACAATACTCCATGAACATTTTAAGCCAATGCTCCATACTCTTGTCATCCCAATGTTCAATGACCACTGTAATCACCATGCTCCATGCCTTTGTCAGCAAAATCCTACATGAACTTGCCATCACAATGCTCCATGTGCTTGTCATCACAATCCTCCATGAAACTTGGATTCACATTGCCCCATACACTTGTCATCACAATGCTCCATGTTCTTTGAAATCACAGTGCTCCATGACCTCTGTCATCACAATGCTACAAACACTTGTGATCACAATGCTTCATAACACTTGGCATCACAATGCTCCATGCCATTGTCATCACAATGCTTCATGACCTTTGTCATCACAATGCTCAATACACTTGTCATCACAATGCTTCCTGACACTTGTCTTCAGAATGCTCCTTGAAAGCTGTCATGAAAAGGCTCCATGCCTTTTTCATCACAATGCTCCATGCCCTTTTCATCACAGTGCTCCATGCCATTTTCATCACAATACTCCACAAGATGGTCATCAGAATGCTCCATTACACTTGTCATCACAATGCTCCATGACCACTGTCATCACAATGCTCCATGACACACATCCTCACAATGTTCTATGCCCCTTGTCATTACAGTGCTCCAACACACTCGTCATCACAAGTATACATGGTCTACTCATCACAATGCTCCACGGTCTTGCCATAACAATGCTCCATGCCCTGGTCATCTCAATGCTCCATGTCCATTGTCATCACAATTCTCAACGTCCTTGTCATCACAATGGTCCATGACACTTCTCATCATAATGTTACATGCTATGGTCATCACAATTCGCCATGCACTTGTCATCGCAATGCTCCATGACCCTTGTCATAGTAAGCTACTTGTGCTTGTCATCAAAGTGCTTCACGAACTTGTCATCAAAATTCTCAATGGCCCTTGGCATCACAATGCTCCATGCCCTTGTCATCACAATACTCCATGCCATTTTCATCACAATGGACCCTGACATATGTCATCACATTGCTACCTGACACCTGCCTTAACAATAATCCATGACCTTGTCTTCACAATGATCCATGCTCTTGTCATCACAATGCTCCAAGACCACTGTAATCACAATGCTCCATTCCCCTTTTCATCACAATTCTCCATGACCCCTGTCCTCACAGTGCTGCATGACCACTGTCATCACAACGCTCCATGACCCCTGACAAAACAATGATCCGGGACTCTTGTCAGCAAAATTCTCCATGACCATTGTCATCCCAATGCTCCATGAAACCTGTAATCACAATGAACCGTGACGCCTCTCATCACAGTGCTCCATGACACTTGTCATCACGATGCTCCATGCCTTTGTCATCAAAATGCTACATGACCTTGTCATCACAATGCTCCCTGCCCTTCTCATCACAATGTACCACACCCTTGACCTCAATATGCTTCATGACCTTTGTCATCACAAAGCTCCATGACCCTTGGCATCACAGTGCTCCATGCCAATGTCATCACAATGCTCCATGAACCCTCTCATCACATTGTTCCATGCCCTTGTCATCACAAAGTTCCATGACGTTTGTCATCACAATGTTCCATGCCTTTCTCATCACAATGCTCCATGCCCTTGTCATTACATTCCTTCATGACCCATGTATCACAATGTTCCTTGTCCTTTTCATCACAATGCTCCATGCCCCCTCTCATCACAATAATACAAGAAACTTCTCAGACCAATGCTCTATGCCCTTGTTATCACAATGCTCCATTACCCCTGTCATAACAATGCTCCATGACCTCTGCCATCACAATTTTCCACGGCCTTGTCATCACAAGGCTCCATGACACTTGTCATCTCAATGCTCCAAGACCCCTGCAATTACAATGCTCCATGCCCTTGTCATCACAAAGCTCCATGACACATGTAATCAGAATGCTCCTTGGCACTCTCATCACAATGTTCCATGCCCTTGTCATCACGATGCTCTTAGACCCCTGTAATCACAATCCTCCATGCCCCCTGGCATCACACTTCACCATCCACATCACCATAATGCTTCATGCTATGTAATCACAATGAAATCAAAATGCTCCATGACCTCTGGCATCAAAATGTTCCAAACCGTTGTGATCACAATGTACCATCACACTTGTCATCACAATGCCCCATGATGCTCGTCTTCACAATTATCTGTGGAATTCTATTCACATTGCTCCATGCCATTGTCATCACAATACTCCACAAGATGGTCATCAGTATGCTCCATGACACTTGTCATCACAATGCTCCATGACCCCTCTCCTCAAAATTCTCCATGACACCTGTCCTCACAATGCTCCATGCCCCTTGTCATTACATGCTCCAAGACACTCGTCATCACCATTTTCCAAGGACTCCTCATCACAATGCTCCACGGTCTTTCCATCACAAAGCTCCATGCCCTGGTCATCCCAATGCTCCATGTCCATTGTCATCACAATTCTGAACGTGTTGTCATCACAATGGTCCATGACACTTCTCATCATAATGTTACATGCTCTTGTCATCACAATTCTCCATGCACTTGTCATCGCAATGCTCCATGACCCTTGTCATAGCAAGCTCCATGCGCTTGTCAAAACAGTGCTTCACGACCTTGTCATCAAAATTCTCAATGGCCCTTGACATTACAATGCTCCATGCCCTTGTCATCACAATGCTCCATGCCATTGTCATCACAATGGACGCTGACATATGTCATCACAATGCTCCCTGACACCTGCCTTCACAATACTCTTTGATCTTGTCATCATAATGATCCATGCCCTTGTCATCACAATGCTCCAAGACACCTGTAATCACAATGCTCCATGCCCCTTTTCATCTTAATGCTCCATGAACCCTGTCATCGCAATGCACCATGACCATCATCATAATGCTTCATGCTGTTGTCCTCACAGTGAAATCAAAATGCTCCATGACCTCTGGCATCAAAATGTTCCAAACCCTTGTGATCACAATGTTCCATCACGCTTGTCATCAGAACGCCCCATGACACTCGTGTTCAAAATTATCTGTGGACTTCTCATCACAATGCTCCATGCCCTTTTCATCACAATGCTCCATGCCATTGTCATCACAATACTCCACAAGATGGTCATCAGAATGCTCCATTACACTTGTCATCACAATGCTCCATGACCACTGTCATCGCAATGCTCCATGACCCTTTTCATAGCAAGCTCTATGTGCTTGTCATCACAGTGCTTCACGACATTGTCATCAAAATTCTCAATGACCCTTGGCATCTCAATGTTCCATGCCCTTGTCATCACAATGCTCCATGCCATTGTCATCACAATGGACCCTGACATATGTCATCACAATGCTCCCTGACACCTGCCTTCACAATAATCCTTGATCTTGTCATCATAATGATCCATGCCCTTGTCATCACAATGCTCCAAGACACCTGTAATCACAATGCTCCATGCCCCTTTTCATCTTAATGCTCCATGAACCCTGTCATCGCAATGCACCATGACCATCATCATAATGCTTCATGCTATTGTCATCACAAAGAAATCAAAATGCTCCATGACCTCTGTCATTACTATGCTCCAAACCCTTGTGATCACAAAGTTCCATAACACTTGTCATCACAATGCCCCATGACCCTCATCTTCACCATTATCCGTCGACATCTCATCACAATGCTCTATGCCCTTGTCTTCACAAAGCTCCATGACGAATGTCATCAGAGTCTTCCATGGCCTTCTCATCACAATGCTTCATGCCCATGTGATCACCATGCTCCAAGACCCCTGTAATCACAATGCTCCATGCCACTTTTCATCTCAATACTCCAGGGACCCATTCATCACAATGCACCATGACCATCATCATAATGCTTCATGCTATTGTCATCACAATGAAATCAAAATGCTCCATGATCTCTCTCATCAGAATCCTCCAAACGCTTGTGATCACAATGTTCCCCAACACTTGTCATCACAATGACCAATGACGCTCATCATCACAATTATCCATGGTCTTCTCATCACAATGCTCCATGACCTTTGTCATCACAATGCTCAATACACTTGTCATCGAAATGCTCCGTGACACTTGTCGTCAGTAAGCTCCTTGAAGCCTGTCATGACAAGGCTCCATGCCTTTTTCATCACAATGATCCATGCCTTTTTCATCACAAGGCTCCAAGAACACTGCACTCACAATGCTCCATGCCCTTGTCATCACAAAGGTCATGATGCATGTCATCAGAAAGCTCCATAGCCTTCTCTTCACAATGCTCCATGCCCTTGTCATCAAAATACTCCAAGACCCCTGTAATCACAGTGTTCCATGTCCCTTATCATCAGAATGCTCCATGAGATTTGTCATCACAAGGCTCCATGGTCTTCTCATAACAATGCTCCAGAAACTTGTCATCACATTGTTCCATTCCCTTATCATCACAATGCTCCATGACCCTTGTCATCACATTACACCATGAATATTTTCCCCACAATGCTCCATGCCTTTGTCAGCAAAATGCTACATGACCTTGTCATCACAATGCCCCATGACCCTTTTCATCAGAATGCTCCATGAGACTTGTCATCATAAGGCTCCATGGTCTGCTCATCACAATGCTCCAGGATTTTGTCATCAGAATGCTCCTTTCCCTGTTCCTCACAATGCTCCATGAAACCTGTCATCACAATACTCCATGAACATTTTAAGCCAATGCTCCATACTCTTGTCATCCCAATGCTCAATGACCACTGTAATCAGCATGCTCCATGCCTTTGTCAGCAAAATCCTACATGAACTTGCCATCACAATGCTCCATGCGTTTGTCATCACAATCCTCCATGAAACTTGGATTCACATTGCCCCATACACTTGTCATCACAATGCTCCATGTTCTTTGAAATCACAGTGCTCCATGATCTCTGTTATCACAATGCTACAAACACTTGTGATCACAATGCTTCATAACACTTGGCATCACAATGTTCCATGCCATTGTCATCACAATGCTTCATGACTTTTTTCATCACAATGCTCAATACACTTGTCATCACAATGCTTCCTGACACTTGTCATCAGAATGCTCCTTGAAACCTGTCATGAAAAGGCTGAATGCCTTTTTCATCACAATGCTCCATGCCCTTTTCATCACAGTGCTCCATGCCATTGTCATCACAATACTCCACAAGATGGTCATCAGAATGCTCCATTACAATTGTCATAACAATGCTCCATGACCACTGTCATCACAATGCTCCATGACACCTGTCCTCACAATGCTCCATGCCCCTTGTCATTACATGCTCCAAGACACTCGTCATCACCAATTTCCAAGGACTCCTCATCACAATGCTCCACGGTCTTTCCATCACAAAGCTCAATGCCCTGGTCATCCCAATGCTCCATGTCCATTGTCATCACAATTCTGAACGTGTTGTCATCACAATGGTCCATCACACTTC
Organism: Mesoplodon densirostris; assembly: GCF_025265405.1. Classification (NCBI taxonomy): domain Eukaryota; kingdom Metazoa; phylum Chordata; class Mammalia; order Artiodactyla; family Ziphiidae; genus Mesoplodon; species Mesoplodon densirostris. The sequence goes on along the minus strand of NW_026778236.1, from coordinate 5,641,410 downwards.
TCATCATAATGTTACATGCTCTTGTCATCACAATTCTCCATGCACTTGTCATCGCAATGCTCCATGACCCTTGTCATAGCAAGCTCCATGCGCTTGTCAAAACAGTGCTTCACGACCTTGTCATCAAAATTCTCAATGGCCCTTGACATTACAATGCTCCATGCCCTTGTCATCACAATGCTCCATGCCATTGTCATTACAATGGACGATGACATATGTCATCACAATGCTCAATACACTTGTCATCGAAATGCTCCTTGACACTTGTCGTCAGTAAGCTCCTTGAAGCCTGTCATGACAAGGCTCCATGCCTTTTTCATCACAATGATCCATGCCCTTTTCATCACAAGGCTCCAAGAACACTGCACTCACAATGCTCCATGCCCTTGTCATCACAAAGGCCATGATGCATGTCATCAGAAAGCTCCATGGCCTTCTCATCACAATGCTCCATGCCCTTGTCATCAAAATACTCCAAGACCCCTGTAATCACAGTGTTCCATGTCCCTTATCATCAGAATGCTCCATGAGATTTGTCATCACAAGGCTCCATGGTCTTCTCATAACAATGCTCCAGAAACTTGTCATCACATTGTTCCATTCCCTTATCATCACAATGCTCCATGACCCTTGTCATCACATTACACCATGAATATTTTCCCCACAATGCTCCATGCCTTTGTCAGCAAAATGCTACATGACCTTGTCATCACAATGCTCCATGACCCTTTTCAACAGAATGCTCCATGAGACTGACATGTCATCACAAGGCTCCATGGTCTACTCATCACAATGCTCCAGGATCTTGTCATCACAATGCTCCTTTCCCTTTTCATCACAATGCTCCATGAAACCTGTCATCACAATACTCCATGAATATTTTAAGCCCAATGCTCCATACCCTTGTCATCCCAAAGCTCAATGACCACTGTAATCACCATGCTCTATACCTTTGTCAGCAAAATCCTACATGAACACGCCATCACAATGCTCCATGCGCTTGTCATCACAATCTTCCATAAAACTTGGGATCACATTGCCCCATACACTTGTCATCACAATGCTCCATGCTCCTTGAAATCACAGTGCTCCATGACCTCTGTCATCACAATGCTACAAACCCTTGTGATCACAATACTCCATAACACTTGGCATCACAATGCTCCATGGCATTGTCATCACAATGCTTCATGACCTTTGTCATCACAATGCTCAATACACTTGTCATCACAATGCTCCCTGACACTTGTCGTCAGAATGCTCCTTGAAACCTGTCATGAATAAGCTCCATGCCTTTTTCATCACAATGATCCATGCCCTTTTCATCACAGTGCTCCATGCCATTGTCATCACAATACTCCAAAAGATGGTCATCAGAATGCTCCATTACATTTGTCATCACAATGCTCCATGACACCTGTCATCACAATGCTCCATGACACCTATCCTCACAATGCTCCATGAACCTTGTCATTACAGTGCTCCAAGACACTCATCATCACAATTATCCATGATCTTCTCATCACAATGCTGCACGGTCTTGCCATCACAATGCTCCATACCCTGGTCATCACAATGCTCCATGTCCATTGTCATCACAATTCTCCACGTCCTTGTCATCACAATGGTCCATGACACTTCTCATCATAATGTTACATGCTCTTGTCATCACAATTCTCCATGCACTTGTCATCACAATGCTCCATGACACTTGTCATAGCAAGCTCCATGCAATTGTCATCACAATGCTTCACCACCTTGTCATCAAAATTCTGAATGGCCCTTGGCATCACAATGCTCCATGCCATTGTCATCACAATGGACCCTGACATATGTCATCACAATGCTCCCTGACACCTGCCTTCACAATACTCCTTCATCTTGTCATCATAATGGTCCATGCCCTTGTCATCACAGTTCTCCAAGACCCCTGTAATCACAGTGCTCCATTTCCCTTTTCATCTCAATGCTCCATGAACCCTGTCATCACAATGCACCATGACCATCATCATAATGTTTCACGCCATTGTCATCACAATGAAATCAAAATGCTCCATGACCGCGGTCATCACAATGCTCCAAACCCTTGTGATCACAATGTTTCGTAACACTTGTCATCACAATGCCCCATGACGCTCGTCTTCACCATTATCCGTAGACTTCTCATCACAATGCTCTATGCCCTTTTCATCACAAAGCTCCATGACGCATGTCATCAGAATCCTCCATGTCCTTCTCATCACAATGATCCATGCCCTTGTCATCACCATGCTCTAATACCCCTGTAATCACAATGCTCCATGCCCCTTTTCATCTCAATACTCCATGGACACTTTCATCACAATGCACCATGACCATCATCATAATGCTTCATGCTATTTTCATCAAAATGAAATCTAAATGCTACATGACCTCCCTCAGCAGAATGCTCCAAACACTTTGGATCACAATGTTCCATAACACTTGTCATCACAACGCGCAATGACGCTCGTCATCACAATTATCCATGGTCTTCTCATCAAAATTCTCCATGACCTTTGTCATCACAATGCTCAATACACTTGTCATCACAATGCTCCCTGACACTTGACATCAGTACGCTCCTTGAAGCCTGTCATGACAAGGCTCCATGCCTTTTTCATCACAATGATCCATGCCCTTTTCATCACAAGGCTCCAAGAACACTGCACTCACAATGCTCCATGCCCTTGTCATCACAAAGGCCATGATGCATGTCATCAGAAAGCTCCATGGCCTTCTCATCACAATGTTCCATGCCCTTGTCATCACAATACTCCAAGACCCTTGTAATCACAGTGTTCCATGTCCATTATAATCAGAATGCTCCATGAGATTTGTCATCACAAGGCTCCATGGTCTTCTCATAATAATGCTCCAGAATCTAGTCATCACAGTGCTCCATCCCCATATCATCAAAATGCTCCATTACACCTGTAATCACATTACTCCATGAATATTTTCCACACAATGCTCCATGCCTTTGTCAGCAAAACGCTACATGATTTTGTCATCACAATGCTCCATGCCCCATTTCATCAGAATGCTCTATGAGATTTCTCATCAAAAGTCTCCATGGTCTACTCATCAAAATGTTCCAGTATCTTTTCATCCCAAGGCTCCTTTCCTTTTTCATCACAATGCTCCATGAAACCTGTCATCACAATACTCCATGAACATTTTAAGCCCTATGCTCCATACCCTTCTCATCCCAATGCTCAATGACCTCTGTAATCACCATGCTCCATGCCTTTGTCAGCATAATCCTACATGAACTTGCCATCACAATGCTCAATGCGCTTTTCATCACAATCCTCCATGAAACTTGGGATCACATTGCCCGATACAGTTGTCATCACAATGCTCCATGCTCCTTGAAATCACAGTGCTCCATGACCTCTGTCATAACAATGCTACAAACACTTGTGATCACAATGCTCCATAACACTTGGCATCACAATGCTCCATGCCATTGTCATCACAATGCTTCCTGAACTTTGTCATCACAATGCTCAATACACATGTCATCACAATGCTCCCTGACACATGTCGTCAGAATGTTCCTTGAAACCTGTCATGAAAAGGCTCCATTCCTTTTTCATCAAAATGCTCCATGCCCAATTCATCACAATGCTCCATGCCATTGTCATCAAAATACTCCACATGATGATCATCAGAATGCTCCATGACACTTGTCATCACAATGTTCCATGACCCCTGTCATGACAATGATCCAGAACAGGTCTCCTCACAATGCTCCATGCCCCTTGTCATTACAGTGCTCCAAGACACTCGTCATCACAATTATCCATGGTCTTCCAATCACAATGCTCCACGGTCTTGCCATCACAAAGCTCCATGCCCTGGTCATCCCAATGTTCCATGTCCATTGTCATCACAATTCTCCACCTCCTTGTCATCACAATGGCCCATGACATTTCTCTTCATAAAGTTACATGCTCCTGTCATCACAATTCTCAATGCACTTGTCATCGCAATGCTGCATGCCATTGTCATCACAATGGACCCTGACATATGTCATCACATTGCTTCATGATGTTCTCATCAAAATTCTCAATGGCCCTTGGAATCACAATGATCCATGCCCTTGTCTTCCAAATGCTCCAGGACACCGGTAATCACAATGCTCCATGCACATTTTCATCAGAATGCTCCATGAGATTTGTCATCACAAGGCTCCATGGTCTACTCATCACAATGCTCCAGGATCTTTTCATCACAATGCTCCTTTCCCTTTTCATCAATATGCTCCATGAAACCTGTCATCACAATACTCCATGAATATTTTAAGCCCAATGCTCCATACCCTTGTCATCCCAAAGCTCAATGACCACTGTAATCACCATGCTCCATAACTTTGTCAGCAAAATCCTATATGAACATGTCATCACAATGCTCCATGCGCTTGTCATCACAATCCTCCATAAAACTTGGGATCACATTGCCCCATACAATTGTCATCACAATGCTCCATGCTCCTTGAAATCACAGTGCTCCATGACCTCTGTCATCACAATGCTACAAACTCTTGTGATCAAAATACTCCATAACACTTTGCATCACAATGCTCCATGGCATTGTCATCACAATGCTTCATGACTTTTGTCATCACAATGCTCAATACACTTGTCATCACAATGCTCCCTGACACTTGTCGTCAGAATGCTCCTTGAAACCTGTCATGAATAAGCTCCATGCCTTTTTCATCACAATGTTCCATGCCCTTTTCATCACAGTGCTCCATGCCATTGTCATCACAATACTCCAAAAGATGGTCATCAGAATGCTCCATTACATTTGTCATCACAATGTTCCATGACACCTGTCATCAAAATGCTCCATGACACATATCCTCACAATGCTCCATGCCCCTTTTCATTACAGTGCTCCAAGACACTCATCATCACAATTATACATAACCTTCTCATCACAATGCTGCACGGTCTTGCCATCACAATGCTCCATACCCTGTTCATCACAATGCTCCATGTCCATTGTCATCACAATTCTCCATGTCCTTGTCATCACAATGGTCCTTGACACTTCTCATCATAATGTTACATGCACTTGTCATCACTATTCTCCATTCACTTGTCATCACAATGCTCCATGACACTTGTCATAGAAAGCTCCATGCAATTGTCATCACAATGCATCACCACCTTGTCATCAAAATTCTCAATGGCCTTTGGCATCACAATGCTCCATATCCTTGTCATCACAATGCTCCATGGGATTGTCATCACAATCGATCCTGACATATGTCATCACAATGCTCCCTGACACCTGCCTTCACAATACTCCTTCATCTTGTCATCATAATGGTCCATGCCCTTGTCATCACAATGCTCCAAGACCCCTGTAATCACAGTGCTCCATTTCACTGTTCATCTCAATGCTCCATGAACCCTCTCATCACAATGCTCCAAACCCTTGTGATCACAATGTTCCGTAACACTTGTCATCACAACGCTCCATGACGATCGTCTTCACCATTATCCGTGAACTTCTCATCACAATGCTCTATGACCTTGTCATCACAAAGCTCCATGACGCATGTCATCAGAATCCGCCATGGCCTTCTCATCACAATGATCAATGCCCATGTCATCACCATGCTCTAAGACCCCTGTAATCACAATGCTCCATGCCCCTTTTCATCTCAATACTCCATGGACCCTTTCATCACAATGCACCATGACCATCATCATAATGCTTCATGTTATTGAAATCACAATGAAATCAACATGCTCCATGACTTCTCTCATCAGAATGGTCCAAACACTTGTGATCACAATGTTCCATAACACTTGTCATCACAATGCCCAATTACGCTCATTATCACAATTACCATGGTCTTCGAATCACAATTCTCCATAAACTTTGCCATCACAATGTTCAATACTCATGTCATCACAATGCTCCCTGACACTTGTCGTCAGTATGCTCCTTGAAGATTGTCATGACAAGGCTCCATGCATTTTTCAACACAATGATCCATGCCCTTTTCATCACAAGACTCCATGAACACTGCACTCACAATGCTCCATGCCCTTGTCATCACAAATGCCATGATGAATGTCATCAGAAAGCTCCGTGGCCTTATCATCACAATGCTCCATGCCCTTGTCATCAAAATACCCCATGGCCCCTGTAATCACAGTGTTCCATGTCCCTTATCATCAGAATGCTCCATGAGATTTGTCATCACAAGGCTCTATGGTCTTCTCATAACAATGCTCCAGAACCTTGTCATCACAGTGCTCCATTCCCTTATCATCACAATGCTCCATGACACCTGTCATCACATTACACCATGAATATTTTCCCCACAATGATTCATGCCTTTGTCAGCAAAATGCTACATGACCTTGTCATCACAATGCTCCATGCCCCTTTTCAAATGAATGCTCCATGAGACTTGTCCTCTCAAGGCTCCATGGTCTACTCATCATAATGCTCCAGGATCTTGTCATCACAATGCTCCTTTCCCTTTTCATCAATATGCTCCATGAAACCTGTCATCACAATACTCCATGAATATTTTAAGCCCAATGCTCCATACCCTTGTCATCCCAATGCTCAATGACCACTGTAATCACCATGCTCCATGCCTTTGTCAGCAAAATCCTACATGACCTCGCCATCACAATGTTCCATGCGCTTGGCATCACAATCCTCCATGAAACTTGGGATCACATTGCTCCATACACTTGTCATCACAATGCTCCATGCTCTTAGAAATCACAGTGTTCCATGACCTCTGTCATCACAATGCTACAAACACTTGTGATCACAATGCTCCATAACACTTGGCATCACAATGCTCCATGCAATTGTCATCACAATGCTTCATGAACTTTGTTATCACAATGCTCAATACACTTGTCATCACAATGCTCCCTGACAATTGTGGTCAGAATACGCCTTGAAACGTGTCATGAAAAGGCTCTATGACTTTTTCATCACAATGTTCCATGCTCTTTTCATCACAATGCTCCATGCCATTGTCATCACAATACTCCACAAGATGGTGATCAGAATGCTCCATGACACTTGTCATCACAATGTTCCATGAACCCGTCCTCACAATGCTCCATGACAGCTGTCCTCACAATGCTCCATGCCCCTTGTCATTACAGTGCTCCAAGACACTCGTCATCACAATTATCCATGGTCTTCTCATCACAATGCTCCACGGTCTTGCCATCACAATGCTCCATTCCCTGGTCATCCCAAAGCTCCATGTCTATTGTCATCACAATTCTCCATGTCCTTGTCATCACAATGGTCCATGACACTTCTCATCATAATGTTACAAGCTCTTGTCATCACAATCCTCCATGCACTTGTCATCACAATGCTCCATGACCTTTGTCATAGCAAGCTCCATGCGCTTTTCATCACAGTGCTTCACGAACTTGTCATCAAAATTCTCCATGGCCCTTGGCATCACAATGTTCCATGTCCTTGTCATCACAATGCTCAATACACTTGTCATCGAAATGCTCCTTGACACTTGTCGTCAGTAAGCTCCTTGAAGCCTGTCATGACAAGGCTCCATGCCTTTTTCATCACAATGATCCATGCCTTTTTCATCACAAGGCTCCAAGAACACTGCACTCACAATGCTCCATTCCCTTGTCATCACAAAGGCCATGATGCATGTCATCAGAAAGCTCCATGGCCTTCTCATCACAATGCTCCATGCCCTTGTCATCAAAATACTCCAAGACCCCTGTAATCACAGTGTTCCATGTCCCTTATCATCAGAATGCTCCATGAGATTTGTCATCACAAGGCTCCATGGTCTTCTCATAACAATGCTCCAGAAACTTGTCATCACATTGTTCCTTTCCCTTATCATCACAATGCTCCATGACCCTTGTCATCACATTACACCATGAATATTTTCCCCATAATGCTCCATGCCTTTGTCAGCAAAATGTTACATGACCTTGTCATCACAATGCTCCATGCCCCTTTTCAACAGAATGCTCCATGACACAGACATGTCATCACAAGGCTCCATGGTCTACTCATCACAATGCTCCAGGATCTTGTCATCATAATGCTCCTTTCCCTTTTCATCACAATGCTCCATGAAACCTGTCATCACAATACACCATGAATATTTTAAGCCCAATGCTCCATACCCTTGTCATCCCAAAGCTCAATGACCACTGTAATCACCATGCTCTATACCTTTGTCAGCAAAATCCTACATGAACACGCCATCACAATGCTCCATGCGCTTGTCATCACAATCTTCCATAAAACTTGGGATCACATTGCCCCATACACTTGTCATCACAATGCTCCATGCTCCTTGAAATCACATTGCTCCATGACCTCTGTCATCACAATGCTACAAACCCTTGTGATCACAATACTCCATAACACTTGGCATCACAATGCTCCATGGCATTGTCATCACAATGCTTCATGACCTTTGTCATCACAATGCTCAATACACCTGTCATCACAATTCTCCCTGACATTTGTCGTCAGAATGCTCCTTGAAACCTGTCATGAATAAGCTCCATGCCTTTTTCATCACAATGTTCCATCCCCTTTTCATCACAGTGCTCCATGCCATTGTCATCACAATACTCCAAAAGATGGTCATCAGAATGCTCCATTACATTTGTCATCACAATGCTCCATGACACCTGTCATCACAATGCTCCATGAAACCTATCCTCACAATGCTCCATGAACCTTGTCATTACAGTGCTCCAAGACACTCATCATCACAATTATCCATGATCATCTCATCACAATGCTGCACGGTCTTGCCATCACAATGCTCCATACCCTCGTCATCACAATGCTCCATGTCCATTGTCATCACAATTCTCCACTTCCTTGTCATCACAATGGTCCATGACACTTCTCATCATAATGTTACATGCTCTTGTCATAACAATTCTCCATGCACTTGTCATCACAATGCTCCATGACACTTGTCATAGCAAGCTCCATGCAATTGTCATCACAATGCTTCACCACCTTGTCATCAAAATTCTGAATTGCCCTTGGCATCACAATGCTCCATGCCATTGTCATCACAATGGACCCTGACATATGTCATCACAATGCTCCCTGACACCTGCCTTCACAATACTCCTTCATCTTGTCATCATAATGGTCCATGCCCTTGTCATCACAGTTCTCCAAGACCCCTGTAATCACAGTGCTCCATTTCCCTTTTCATCTCAATGCTCCATGAACCCTGTCATCACAATGCACCATGATCATCATCATAATGTTTCACGCCATTGTCATCACAATGAAATCAAAATGCTCCATGACCGCTGTCATCACAATGCTCCAAACCCTTGTGATCACAATGTTTCGTAACACTTGTCATCACAATGCCCCATGACGCTCGTCTTCACCATTATCCGTGGACTTCTCATCACAGTGCTCTATGCCTTTGTCATCACAAAGCTCCATGACGCATGTCATCAGAATCCTCCATGTCCTTCTCATCACAATGCTCCATGCCCATGTCATCACCATGCTCCAAGACCCCTGTAATCACAGTGCTCCATGCCCCTTTTCATCTCAATACTCCATGGACCCTTTCATCACAATATACCATGACCATCATCATAATGCTTCATGTTATTGAAAGCAACATGCACCAAGACTTCTCTCATCAGAATGGTCCAAACACTTGTGATCACAATGTTCCATAACACTTGTCATCACAATGCCCAATTACGCTCATTATCACAATTACCAAGGTCTTTGAATCACAATGCTCCATAAACTTTGCCATCACAATGTTCAATACTCATGTCATCACAATGCTCCCTGACACTTGTCGTCAATATGCTCCTTGAAGATTGTCTTGACAAGGCTCCATGCCTTTTTCATCACAATGATCCATGCCATTTTCATCAAAAAGCTGCATGAACACTGCACTCAAAATGCTCCATGCCCTTGTCATCACAAAGACCATGATGCATGTCATCAGAAAGTTCCGTGGCCTTCTCATCACAATGCTCCATGCCCTTGTCATCAAAATACCACATGACCCCTGTAATCACAGTGCTCCATGTCCCGTATCATCAGAATGCTCCATGAGATTTGTCATCACAAGGCTCTATGGTCTTCTCATAACAATGCTCCAGAACCTTGTCATCACAGTGCTCCATTCCCTTATCATCACAATGCTCCATGACACCTGTCATCACATTACACCATGAATATTTTCCCCACAATGATTCATGTCTTTGTCAGCAAAATGCTACATGACCTTGTCATCACAATGTTCCATGCCCCTTTTCATTTTTTTTTTTTTTTTTTTTTTTTTTCTTTTTGCGGTATGTGGGCCTCTCACTGTTGTGGCCTCTCCCGTTGCGGAGCACAGGCTCCGGATGCGCAGGCCCAGCGGCCATGGCTCACGGGCCCAGCCGCTCCGCGGCATATGGGATCCTCCCAGACCGGGGCACGAACCCGTATCCCCTGCATCGGCAGGCGGACTCTTAACCACTTGCGCCACCAGGGAGGCCCTCCATGCCCCTTTTCAAAAGAATGCACCATGAGACTTGTCATCTCAAGGCTCCATGGTCTACTCATCACAATGTTACAGGATTTTGTCATCACAATGTTCCTTTCCCTTTTCCTCACAATGCTCCATGAAACCTGTCATCACAATATTCCATGAACATTTTAAGCCCTATGCTCCATACCCTTGTCATCCCAATGCTCAATGACCACTGTAATCACCATGCTCCATGCCTTTGTCAGCAAAATCCTACATGACCTTGCCATCACAATTCTCCATGCGCTTGTCATCACAATCCTCCATGAATCTTGGGATCACATTGCCCCATACACATGTCATCACAATGCTCAGTGCTCTTTGAAATCACAGAGCTCCATGACCTCTGTCATCACAATGCTACAAACACTTCTGATCACAATGCTCCATAACACTTGGCATCACAATACTCCATGCCATTGTCATCACAATGCTTCATGAACTTTCTTATCACAATGCTCAATACACTTGTCATCACAATGCTCCCTGACACTTGTTGTCAGAATACTCCTTGAAACGTGTCATGAAAAGGCTCCATGCCTTTTTCATCCCAATGTTTCATGCCCTTTTCATCACAATGCTCCATGCCATTGTCATCACAAGACTCCACAAGATGGTGATCAGAATGCTCCATGACACTTGTCATCACAATGTTCCATGACCCCGTACTCACAATGCTCCATGACAGCTGTCCTCACAATTCTCCATGCCCCTTGTCATTACAGTGCTCCAAGACACTCGTCATCACAATTATCCATGGTCTTCTCATCACAATGCTCCACGGTCTTGCCATCACAATGCTCCATGCCCTGGTCATCCCAAAGCTCCATGTCCATTGTCATCACAATTCTCCACGTCCTTGTCATCACAATGGTCCATGACACTTCTCATCATAATGTTACAAGCTCTTGTCATCACAATCCTCCATGCACTTTTCATCGCAATGCTCCATTACCCTTGTCATAGCAAGCTCCATGCGCTTTTCATCACAGTGCTTCACGAACTTGTCATCAAAATTCTCCATGGCCCTTGGCATCACAATGCTCCATGTCCTTGTCATCACAATGTTCCTTGCCTTTGTCATCACAATGCTCCAGGCCCACTCTTATCACAATAATCCATGAAATTTCTCAGACCAATGCTCTATGCCCTTGTTATCACAATGATCAATTACCCCTGTCATAACAATGCTCCATGACCACTGCCATCACAATATTCCACGGCCTTGTCATCACAAGGCTCCATGACACTTGTCATCTCAGTGTTCCAAGAACACTGCAATTACAATGCTCCAAGCCCTTGTCATCACAAAGCTCCATGACACATGTCATCAGAATGTTCCTTGGCCTTCTTATCACAATGTTCAATGCCCTCATCATCACGATGCTCCTAGACTCCGGTAATAACAATCTTCTATGCCCCCTGGCATCACACTACACCATCCCCATCATCATAATACTTCATGCTATTGTCATCACAATGAAATCAAAATGCTCCATGACCTCTGGCATCACAATGCTCCAAACCCTTGTGATCACAATGTTCCATCACTCTTGTCATCACAACGCCCCATGATGCTCGTCTTCACCATTATCTGTGGACTTTTCATCACAATGCTCCTTGCCCTTTTCATCACAATGCTCCATGCCATTGTCATCACAATACTCCACAAGATGGTCATCAGAATGCTCCATGACACTTGTAATCACAATGCTCCATGAACCCTGTCCTCACAATGCTCCATGCCCCTTGTCATTACAGTGCTCCAAGACACTCGTCATCACAATTATCCAAGGTCTTCGCATCACAATGCTCCACGGTCTTGCTATCACAAAGCTCCATGCCCTGGTCATCCCAATGCTCCATGTCCATTGTCATCACAATTCTCAAAGTCCTTGTCATCACAAAGGACCATGACACTTCTCATCATAATGTTACATGCTCTTGTCATCACAGTCCTCCATGCACTTGTCATCGCAATGCTCCATGACCCTTGTCATAGGCAAGCTCCATGCGCTTGTCATCACAGTGCTTCACGAGTTTGTCATCAAAATTCTCAATGGCCCTTGGCATCACAATGCTCCATGCCATTGTCATCACTATTGACCCTGACATATGTCATCACAATGCCCTCTGACACCTGCCTTCACAATACTCCTTGATCTTGTCATCATAATGATCCATGCCCTTGTCATCGCAATGCTCCAATACCCCTGTAATCACAATGCTCCATGCCCCTTTTCATCTCAGTGCTCCATGAAAACTGTCATCACAATGCACCATGTCCATCATCATAATGCTTCATGCTATTGTCATCACAATGAAATCAAAATGTTCCATGACCTCTGTCATCACAATGCCCCAAACCCTTGTGATCACTATGTTCCATAACACTTGTCATCATGACGCTCGTCTTCACCGTTATCTGTGGACTTCTCATCACAATGCTCCATGCCCTTGTCATCACAAAGCTCCATGACGCATGTCATCAGAATCCGCCATGGCCTTCTCATCACAATGCTCCATGCCCATGTCAGCACAATGCTCCAAGACCCCTGTAATCACAATGCTCCATGCCCCTTTTCATCTCAATGCTCCATGGACCCTTTCATCACAATGCAACATGACCATCATCAAAATGCTTCATGTTATTATCATCACAAGGAAACCAAAATGCTCCATGACCTCTTTTATCACAATGCTCCTATACCCCTGTAATCACAATCCTCCATGCCCCCTGGCATCACAGTGCACCATCCCCATCATCATAATGCTTCATGCTATTGTCATCACAATGAAATCAAAATGCTCCATGACCTCTGGCATCACAATGCTCCAAAACCTTGTGATCACAATGTTCCATCCCACTTGTCTTCACAAAGCCCCATGACACTCGTCTTCACCATTATCTGTAGACTTTTCATCACAATGCTCCATGCCCTGTTCAACTCAGTGCTCCATGCCATTGTCATCACAATAGTCCGCATGATGGTCATCAGAATGCCCCATGGCACGTGTCATCACAATGCTCTATGACCCCTGTTATCACAATGCTCCATGACACCTGTCCTCACAATGCTCCATGCCCCTTGTCATTACAGTGCTCCATGACACTCATCATCACAATTATCCAAGGTCTTCGCATCACAATGCTCCATGGTCTTGCCATCACAATGCTCCATTCCCTTGTCATCACAAAGCTCCATGACGCATGTCATCAGAATGCTCCTTGGCCCTCTCATCTCAATGCTCCATGCCCTTGTCATCACTATGCTCCTAGACCCCTGTAATCAAAATCTTCCATGCCCCCTGGCATTACAGTGCAACATCCCCATCATCATAATGCTTCATGCTATTATCATCACAATGAAATCAAAATGCTCCATGACCTCTCTCATCAGAATGCTGCAAATGCTTGTGATCAAAATGTTCCATTACACTTGTCATCACAATGCAATGATGCTCATCATCACAATTATCCATGGTCTTCTCATCACAATGCTCCATGACCTTTGTCATCACAATGCTCAATACACTTGTCATCAAAATGCTCCCTGACACTTGTCATCAGTATGCTCCTTGAAGCCTGGCATGAAAATGTTCCATGCCATTTTCATCCCAATGATCCATGCCTTTTTCATCACAAGGCTCCAAGAACACTGCACTCACAATGCTCCATGCCCTTGTCATCACAAAGGCCATGATGCATGTCATCAGAAAGCTCCATGGCCTTCTCATCACAATGCTCCATGCCCTTGTCATCACAATACTCCAAGACCCCTGTAATCACAGTGTTACATGTCCCTTATCATCAGAATGCCCCAGTAGATTTGTCATCACAAGGCTCCATGGTCTTATCATAACAATGCTCCAGAACCTTGTCATCACAGGGCTCCATTCCCTTATCATCACAATGCCCCATGGCACCTGTCATCACATTACTCCATGAATATTTTCCCCACAGTGCTCCATTCCTTTGTCAGCATAATGCTACATGACCTTGTCATCACAATGCTCCATGCCATTGTCATCACAATGGACCCTGACATATGTCATCACAATGCTCCCTGACACCTGTCGATACAATATTCCATGACCTTGTCATCACAATGATCCATGCCTCTTTTCATCACAATGCTCCATGAGCCCTGTCCTCACAATGCTGCATGACCACTGTCATCACAACGCTCCATGACCCCTGACAAAACAATGATACGGGACTCTTGTCAGCAAAATTCTCCATGACCATTGTCATCCCAATGCTCCATGAAACCTGTAATCACAGTGAATCGTTACACCTGTCATCACAGTGCTCCTTGACACTTGTCATCACGATGCTCCATGCCTTTGTCATCCAAATGTTACATGACCTTGTCATCACAATGCTCCCTGCTTTTCTCATCACAATGTACCACGCCCTGACATCAATATGCTTCCTGACCTTTGTCATCACAAAGCTCCATGACCTTTGGCATCACAGTGATCTATGCCACTTTCATCACAATGCTCCATGAAAACTCTCATCGCATTGCTCCGTACCCTTGTCATCACAAAGCTCCATGACGCTTGTCATCACAATGTTCCATGCCCTTCTCATCACAATGCTCCATGCCATAGTCATTACATTCCTCCATGTCCCATGTATAACAATGGTTCTTGCCCTTGTCATCACAATGCTCCATGCCCACTCTCATCACAATAACCCATGAATCTTCTCAGACCAATGCTCTATGCCCTTGTCATCACAATGCTCCATTACGCATGTCATAACAATGCTCCATGACTTCGGCCATCACAATGTTCCACGGCCTTGTCATCACAATGCTCCATACACTTCTCATCACGATGCTCCTAGACCCCTGTAATCGCAATCCTCCATGCTCCCTGGCATGACAGTTCACCATCCTCATCATCATAATGCTTCATGCTATTGTCCTCACAATGAAATCAAAATGCTCCATGACCTCTGGCATCAAAATGTTCCAAACCCTTTTGATCACAATGTTCCATCATGCTTGTCATCAGAACGCCCCATGACACTCGTGTTCAACATTATCTATGGACTTCTCATCACAATGCTCCATGACCTTTTCATCACAATGCTCCATGCCATTGTCATCACAATACTCAACAAGATGGTCATCAGAATGATCCATGACACTTGTCATCACAATGCTCCATGACCACTGCTATCACAATACTCCATGACACCTGTCCTCACAATGCTCCATGCCCCTTCTTACTACAGTGCTCCATGACACTCATAATCACAATTATCCAAGGTCTTCGCATCACAATGCTCCACGGTCTTGCCATCACAATGCTCCATGCCCTTGTCAACACAAAGCTCCACGACGCATGTCATCAGAATGCTCCTTGGCCCTCTCATCACAATGCTCCATGCCTTTGTCATCACTATGATCCTAGACCCCTGTAATCAAAATCCTCCATGCCCCCTGGCATCACAGTGCAACATCCCCATCATCATAATGCTTCATGCTATTGTCATCACAATGAAATCAAAATGCTCCATGACCTCTCTCATCTGAATGCTCCAAATGCCTGTGATCACAATGTTCCATAACACTTGTCATCACAACGCTCAATGACGCTCATCATCACAATTATCGATGGTCTTCTCATCACAATGCACCATGACCATTGTCATCACAATGCTCATTACACTTGTCATCAAATTGCTCCCTGACACTTGTCGTCAGTATGCTCCTTGAAGCCTGTCATGACAAGGCTCCATGCCTTTTTCATCCCAATGATCCATGCCTTTTTAATCACAAGGCTCCAAGAACACTGCACTCACAATGCTCCATGCCCTTGTCATCACAAAGGCCATGATGCATGTCATCAGAAAGCTCCATGGCCTTCTCATCACAATGCTCCATGCCCTTGTCATCACAATACACCAAGACCCCTGTAATCACAGTGTTCCATGCCCCTTATCATCAGAATGCCCCAGGAGATTTGTCATCACAAGGCTCCATGGTCTTCTCATAACAATGCTCCAGAACCTTGTCTTCACAGTGCTCCATTCCCTTATCATCAAAATGCTCCATGACACCTGTCATCACATTACTCCATGAATATTTTCCCCACAATGCTCCATGCCTTTGTCAGCAAAATGCTACATGACCTTGTCATCACAATGCTCCATGCCCCGTTTCATCAGAATGCTCCATGAGACTTGTCATCACAAGGCTCCATGGTCTACTCATCACAATGCTCCAGGATCTTGTCATCACAATGCTCCTTTCCCTTTTCATCACAATGCTCCATGAAACCTGTCATCACAATACTCCATGAACATTTTAAGCCCAATGCTCCATACCCTTGTCATCCCAATGCTCAATGACCACTGTAATCACCATGCTCCATACCTTTGTAGCAAAATCCTACATGAACTTGCCATCACAATGCTCCATGCACTTGTCAACACATTCCTCCATGAACCTTGGGATCACATTGCCACATACACTTGTCATCACAATGCTGCATGCTCCTTGAAATCACAGTGCTCCATGACCCCTGTCATCACAATGCTACAAACACTTGTGATCACAATGCTCCATAACACTAGGCATCACAATGCTCCATGCCATTGCCATCACAATGCTTCATGACCATTGTTATCACAATGCTCAATACACTTGTCATCACAATGCTCACTGATACGTGTCGTCAGAATGCTCCTTGAAACCTGTCATGAAAAGGCTCCATGCCTTTTTCATCACAATGCTACATGCCCTTTTCATCACAATGCTCCATGCCATTGTCATCACAATACTGCACAAGATGGTCATCAGAATGCTCCATGACACTTGTCATCACAATGCTCCATGACCCCTATCATCACAATGCTCCATAACAGCTGTCCTCACAATGTTCCATGCCCCTTGTCATTACAGTGCTCCAAGACACTCGTCATCACAATTATCCATGGTCTTCTCATCACAATGCTCCACGGTCTTGCCGTCACAATGCTCCATGCCCTGGTCATCCCAATGCTCCATGTCCATTGTCATCACAATTCTCCACCTTCTTGTCATCACTATGGTCCATGACACTTCTCATCATAATGTTACATGTTCTTGTCATCACAATCCTCCATGCACTTGTCATCGCAATGCTCCCTGACCCTTGTCATAGCAAGCTCTATGCGCTTGTCATCACAGTGCTTCACGACATTGTCATCAAAATTCTCAATGACCCTTGGCATCACAATGTTCCATGCTCTTGTCATCACAATGCTCCATGCCATTGTCATCACAATGGACCCTGACATATGTCATCACAATGCTCCCTGACACCTGTCGATACAATATTCCATGACCTTGTAATCACAATGATCCATGCCTCTTTTCATCACAATGCTCCATGACCCCTGTCCTCACAATGCTGCATGACCACTGTCATCACAACGCTCCATGACCCCTGACAAAACAATGATCCGGGACTCTTGTCAGCAAAATTCTCCATGAGCATTGTCATCTCAATGCTCCATGAAACCTGTAATCACAGTAAATCGTGACGCCTGTCATCACAGTGCTCCTTGACACTTGTCATCACGATGCTCCATGCCTTTGTCATCAAAATGTTACATGACCTTGTCATCACAATGCTCCCTGCCCTTCTCATCACAATGTACCACGCCCTGACATCAATATGCTTCATGACCTTTGTTATCACAAAGCTCCATGACCTTTGGCATCACAGTGATCCATGCCCCTGTCATCACAATGCTCCATGAAAGCTCTCATCACATTGCTCCGTGCCCTTGTCATCACAAAGCTCCATGCCGCTTGTCATCACAATGTTCCATGCCCTTCTCATCACAATGATCCATGCCATAGTCATTACATTCCTCCATGACCCATGTATCACAATGTTCCTTGCCCTTGTCATCACAATGCTCCATGCCCACTCTCATCAAAATAATCCATGAATCTTCTCAGACCAATGCTCTATGCCCTTGTTATCACAATGCTCCATTACGCATGTCATAACAATGCTCCATGACTTCGGCCATCACAATGTTCCACGGCCTTGTCATCACAAGGCTCCATGACACTTGTCATCTCAATGCCCCAAGACCCATGCAATTACAATGCTCCATGTCCTTGTCATCACAAAACTCCATGACGCATGTCATCAGAATGCTCCTTGGCCCTCTCATCACAATGCTCCATACACTTGTCATCACGATGCTCCTAGACCCCTGTAATCACAATCCTCCATGCTCCCTGGCATCACAGTTCACCATCCCCATCATCATAATGCTTCATGCTATTGTCATCACAATGAAATCAAAATGCTCCATGACCTCTGGCATCAAAATGTTCCAAACCCTTATGATCACAATGTTCCATCACACTTGTCATCAGAACACCCCATGACACTCGTGTTCAACATTATCTGTGGACTTCTCATCACAATGCTCCATGCCCTTTTCATCACAATGCTCCATGCCATTGTCATCACAATACTCCACAAGATGGTCATCAGAATGCTCCATGACACTTGTCATCACAATGCTCCATGAACACTGTCCTCACAATGCTCGATGCCCCTTGTCATTACAGTGCTCCAAGACACTCGTCATCACAATTATGCAAGGTCTTCGCATCACAATGCTCCACGGTCTTGACATTACAAAGCTCCATGCCCTGGTCATCCCAATGCTCCATGTCCATTGTCATCACAATTCTCAACGTCCTTGTCATCACAAAGGACCATGACACTTCTCATCATAATGTTACATGCTCTTGTCATCACAATTCTCCATGCACTTGTCATCACAGTGCTCCATGACCCTTGTCATAGCAAGCTCCATGCACTTGTCATCACAGTGCTTCACGACCTTGGCATCAAAATTCTCAATGGCCCTTGGCATCACAATGCTCTATGTCCTTGTCATCACAATGCTCCATGCCATTGTCATCACAATGGACCCTGACATATGTCATCACAATGTTCACTGACACCTGCCTTCACAATACTCCTTCATCTTGTCATCATAATGATCCATGCCCTTGTCATCACAATGCTCCAAAACCCCTGTAATCACAATGCTCCATGCCCCTTGTCATCTCAATACATCATGGACACTTTATTCACAATGCACTATGACCATCATCATAATGCTTCATGTTATTGTCATCACAATGAAATCAAAATGCTCCATGACCTCTCTCATCAGAATGCTCCAAACGCTTCTTATCACAATGTTCCATAACACTTGTCATCACAACGCCCAATGACGCTCATCATCACAATTATCCTTGGTCTTCTCATCACAATGCTCCATGAAATTTGCCATCACAATGCTCTATACTCATGTCATCACAATGCTCCCTGACACTTGTCGTCAGTATGCTCCTTGAAGCCTGTCATGACAAGGCTTCATGCCTTTTTCATCACAATGATCCATGCCCTTTTCATCCCAATGATCGATGCCTTTTTCATCACAAGGCTCCAAGAACACTGCACTCACAATACTCCATGCCCTTGTCATCACAAAGGCCATGATGCATGTCATCAGAAAGCTCCATGGCCGTCTCATCACAATGCTCCATGCCCTTGTCATCAAAATACTCCAAGACCCCTGTAATCACAGTGTTCCATGTCCCTTATCATCAGAATGCTCCATGAGATTTGTCATCACAAGGCTCCATGGTCTTCTCATAACAATGCTCCAGAAACTTGTCATCACATTGTTCCATTCCCTTATCATCACAATGCTCCATGACCCTTGTCATCACTTTACACCATGAATATTTTCCCCAAAATGCTCCATGCCTTTGTCAGCAAAATGCTACATGACCTTGTCATCACAATGCCCCATGACCCTTTTCATCAGAATGCTCCATGAGACTTGTCATCATAAGGCTCCATGGTCTGCTCATCACAATGCTCCAGGATTTTGTCATCAGAATGCTCCTTTCCCTGTTCCTCACAATGCTCCATGAAACCTGTCATCACAATACTCCATGAACATTTTAAGCCAATGCTCCATACTCTTGTCATCCCAAGGCTCAATGACCACTGTAATCACCATGCTCCATGCCTTTGTCAGCAAAATCCTACATGAACTTGCCATCACAATGCTCCATGCGCTTGTCATCACAATCCTCCATGAAACTTGGATTCACATTGCCCCATACACTTGCCATCACAATGCTCCATGCGCTTGTCAACACATTCCTCCATGAACCTTGGGATCACATTGCACATACACTTGTCATCACAATGCTGCATGCACCTTGAAATCACAGTGCTCCATGACCCCTGTCATCACAATGCTACAAACACTTGTGATTACAATGCTCCATAACACTAGGAATCACAATGCTCCATGCCATTACTATCACAATGCTTCATGACCATTGTTATCACAATGCTCAATACACTTGTCATCACAATGCTCACTGATACGTGTCGTCAGAATGCTCCTTGAAACTTGTCATGAAAAGGCTCCATGCCTTTTTCATCACAATGCTACATGCCCTTTTCATCACAATGCTCCATGCCATTGTCATCACAATACACCACAAGATGGTCATCAGAATGCTCCATGACACTTGTCATCACAATGCTCCATGACGCCTATCATCACAATGCTCCATAACAGCTGTCCTCACAATGCTCCATGCCCCTTGTCATTACAGTGCTCCAAGACACTCGTCATCACAATTATCCATGGTCTTCTCATCACAATGCTCCACGGTCTTGCCGTCACAATTATCCATGCCCTGGTCATCCCAATGCTCCATGTCCATTGTCATCACAATTCTCCAACTTCTTGTCATCACTATGGTCCATGACACTTCTCATCATAATGTTAATTGTTCTTGTCATCACAATCCTCCATGCACTTGTCATCGCAATGCTCCATGACCCTTGTCATAGCAAGCTCTATGCGCTTGTCATCACAGTGCTTCACGACATTGTCATCAAAATTCTCAATGACCCTTGGCATCACAATGTTCCATGCTCTTGTCATCACAATGCTCCATGCCATTGTCATCACAATGGACCCTGACATATGTCATCACAATGCTCCCTGACACCTGTCGATACAATATTCCATGACCTTGTCATCACAATGATCCATGCCTCTTTTCATCACAATGCTCCATGACCCCTGTCCTCACAATGCTGCATGACCACTGTCATCACAACGCTCCATGACCCCTGACAAAACAATGATCCGGGACACTTGTCAGCAAAATTCTCCATGAGCATTGTCATCTCAATGCTCCATGAAACCTGTAATCACAGTAAATCGTGACGCCTGTCATCACAGTGCTCCTTGACACTTGTCATCACGATGCTCCATGCCTTTGTCATCAAAATGTTACATGACCTTGTCATCACAATGCTCCCTGCCCTTCTCATCACAATGTACCACGCCCTGACATCAATATGCTTCATGACCTTTGTTATCACAAAGCTCCATGACCTTTGGCATCACAGTGATCCATGCCCCTGTCATCACAATGCTCCATGAAAGCTCTCATCACATTGCTCCGTGCCCTTGTCATCACAAAGCTCCATGCCGCTTGTCATCACAATGTTCCATGCCCTTCTCATCACAATGATCCATGCCATAGTCATTACATTCCTCCATGACCCATGTATCACAATGTTCCTTGCCCTTGTCATCACAATGCTCCATGCCCACTCTCATCAAAATAATCCATGAATCTTCTCAGACCAAGGCTCTATGCCCTTGTTATCACAATGCTCCATTACGCATGTCATAACAATGCTCCATGACTTCGGCCATCACAATGTTCCACGGCCTTGTCATCACAAGGCTCCATGACACTTGTCATCTCAATGCCCCAAGACCCATGCAATTACAATGCTCCATGTCCTTGTCATCACAAAACTCCATGACGCATGTCATCAGAATGCTCCTTGGCCCTCTCATCACAATGCTCCATACACTTGTCATCACGATGCTCCTAGACCCCTGTAATCACAATCCTCCATGCTCCCTGGCATCACAGTTCACCATCCCCATCATCATAATGCTTCATGCTATTGTCATCACAATGAAATCAAAATGCTCCATGACCTCTGGCATCACAATGCTCCAAACACTTGTGATCACAATGTTCCATCACACTTGTCATCACAACGCCCCATGACGCTCGTCTTCACGATTATCTGTGGACTTTTCATCACAATGCTCCTTGCCCCTTTCATCAAAATGCTCCATGCCATTGTCATCACAATACTCCACAAGATGGTCATCAGAATGCTCCATGACACTTGTCATCACAATGCTCCATGACCCATGTCCTCACAATGCTCCATGCCCCTTGTCATTACAGTGCTCCAAGACACTCGTCATCACAATTATCCAAGGTCTTCGCATCACAATGCTCCACGGTCTTGCCATCACAAAGCTCCATGCCCTGGTCATCCCAATGCTCCATGTCCATTGTCATCACAATTCTCAACGTCCTTGTCATCACAATGGTCCATGACGCTTCTCATCATAATGTTACATGCTCTTGTCATCACAGTCCTCCATGCCCTTGTCATCACAAAGCTCCATGACGCATGTCATCAGAATCCGCCATGGCCTTCTCATCACAATGCTCCATGCCCATGTCAGCACAATGCTCCAAGACCCCTGTAATCACAATGCTCCATGCCCCTTTTCATCTCAATGCTCCATGGACCCTTTCATCACAATGCACCATGACCATCATCAAAATGCTTCATGTTATTATCATCACAAGGAAACCAAAATGCTCCATGACCTCTTTTATCACGATGCTCCTATACCCCTGTAATCACAATCCTCCATGCCCCCTGGCATCACAGTGCACCATCCCCATCATCATAATGCTTCATGCTATTGTCATCACAATGAAATCAAAATGCTCCATGACCTCTGGCATCACAATGCTCCAAAACCTTGTGATCACAATGTTCCATCCCACTTGTCATCACAACGCCCCATGACACTCGTCTTCACCATTATCTGTAGACTTTTCATCACAATGCTCCATGCCTTGTTCATCACAGTGCTCCATGCCATTGTCATCACAATAGTCCACAAGATGGTCATCAGAATGCTCCATGACACTTGTCATCACAAAGCTCTATGACCCCTGTTATCACAATGCTCCATGACACCTGTCCTCACAATGCTCCATGCCCCTTGTCATTACAGTGCTCCATGACACTCATCATCACAATTATCCAAGGTCTTCGCATCACAATGCTCCATGGTCTTGCCATCACAATGCTCCATTCCCTTGTCATCACAAAGCTCCATGACTCATGTCATCAGAATGCTCCTTGGCCCTCTCATCTCAATGCTCCATGCCCTTGTCATCACTATGCTCCTAGACCCCTGTAATCAAAATCTTCCATGCCCCCTGGCATTACAGTGCAACATCCCCATCATCATAATGCTTCATGCTATTATCATCACAATGAAATCAAAATGCTCCATGACCTCTCTCATCAGAATGCTGCAAATGCTTGTGATCACAATGTTCCATTACACTTGTCATCACAATGCTCAATGATGCTCGTCATCACATTTATCCATGGTCTTCTCATCCCAATGCTCCATGACCTTTGTCATCACAATGCTCAATACACTTGTCATCAAAATGCTCCCTGACACTTGTCGTCAGTATGCTCCTTGAAGCCTGGCATGAAAATGCTCCATGCCCTTTTCATCCCAATTATCCATGCCTTTTTCATCACAAGGCTCCAAGAACACTGCACTCACAATGCTCCATGCCCTTGTCATCACAAAGGCCATGATGCATGTCATCAGAAAGCTCCATGGCCTTCTCATCACAGTGCTCCATGCCCTTGTCATCACAATACTCCAAGACCCCTCTAATCACAGTGTTGCATGTCCCTTATCATCAGAATGCTCCAGGAGATTTGTCATCACAAGGCTCCATGGTCTTCTCATAACAATGCTCCAGAACCTTGTCATCACAGTGCTCCCTTCCCTTATCATCACAATGCCCCATGGCACCTGTCATCACATTACTCCATGAATATTTTCCCCACAGTGCTCCATTCCTTTGTCAGCAAAATGCTACATGACCTTGTCATCACAATGCTCCATGCCATTGTCATCACAATGGACCCTGATATATGTCATCACAATGCTCCCTGACACCTGTCTATACAATATTCCATGACCTTGTCATCACAATGATCCATGCCTCTTTTCATCACAATGCTCCATGAGCCCTGTCCTCACAATGCTGCATGACCACTGTCATCACAACGCTCCATGACCCCTGACAAAACAATGATCCGGGACTCTTGTCAGCAAAATTCTCCATGACCATTGTCATCCCAATGCTCCATGAAACCTGTAATCACAGTGAATCGTTACACCTGTCATCACAGTGCTCCTTGACACTTGTCATCACGATGCTCCATGCCTTTGTCATCCAAATGTTACATGACCTTGTCATCACAATGCTCCCTGCTTTTCTCATCACAATGTACCACGCCCTGACATCAATATGCTTCCTGACCTTTGTCATCACAAAGCTCCATGACCTTTGGCATCACAGTGATCTATGCCACTTTCATCACAATGCTCCATGAAAACTCTCATCGCATTGCTCCGTACCCTTGTCATCACAAAGCTCCATGACGCTTGTCATCACAATGTTCCATGCCCTTCTCATCACAATGCTCCATGCCATAGTCATTACATTCCTCCATGTCCCATGTATAACAATGGTTCTTGCCCTTGTCATCACAATGCTCCATGCCCACTCTCATCACAATAACCCATGAATCTTCTCAGACCAATGCTCTATGCCCTTGTCATCACAATGCTCCATTACGCATGTCATAACAATGCTCCATGACTTCGGCCATCACAATGTTCCACGGCCTTGTCATCACAATGCTCCATACACTTCTCATCACGATGCTCCTAGACCCCTGTAATCGCAATCCTCCATGCTCCCTGGCATGACAGTTCACCATCCCCATCATCATAATGCTTCATGCTATTGTCCTCACAATGAAATCAAAATGCTCCATGACCTCTGGCATCAAAATGTTCCAAACCCTTGTGATCACAATGTTCCATCACGCTTGTCATCAGAACGCTCCATGACACTCGTGTTCAACATTATCTGTGGACTTCTCATCACAGTGCTCCATGCCCTTTTCATCACAATGCTCCATGCCATTGTCATCACAATACTACACAAGATGGTCATCAGAATGCTCCATGACACTTGTCATCACAATGCTCCATGACCACTGTTATCACAATACTCCGTGACACCTGTCCTCACAATGCTCCATGCCCCTTGTTACTACAGTGCTCCATGACACTCATAATCACAATTATCCAAGGTCTTCGCATCACAATGCTCCACGGTCTTGCCATCACAATGCTCCATGCCCTTGTCATCACAAAGCTCCATTACGCATGTCATCAGAATGCTCCTTGGCCCTCTCATCACAATGCTCTATGCCTTTGTCATCACTATGCTCCTAGACCCCTGTAATCAAAATCCTCCATGCCCCCTGGCATCACAGTGCAACATCCCCATCATCATAATGCTTCATGCTATTGTCATCACAATGAAATCAAAATGCTCCATGACCTCTCTCATCAGAATGCTCCAAATGCCTGTGATCACAATGTTCCATAACACTTGTCATCACAACGCTCAATGACGCTCATCATCACAATTATCGATGGTCTTCTCATCACAATGCACCATGACCATTGTCATCACAATGCTCATTACACTTGTCATCAAAATGCTCCCTGACACTTGTCGTCAGTATGCTCCTTGAAGCCTGTCATGACAAGGCTCCATGCCTTTTTCATCCCAATGATCCATGCCTTTTTAATCACAAGGCTCCAAGAACACTGCACTCACAATGCTCCATGCCCTTGTCATCACAAAGGTCATGATGCATGTCATCAGAAAGCTCCATGGCCTTCTCATCACAATGCTCCATGCCCTTGTCATCACAATACTCCAAGAACCTTGTAATCACAGTGTTCCATGCCCCTTATCGTCAGAATGCCCCAGGAGATTTGTCATCACAAGGCTCCATGGTCTTCTCATAACAATGCTCCAGAACCTTGTCTTCACAGTGCTCCATTCCCTTATCATCAAAATGCTCCATGACACCTGTCATCACATTACTCCATGAATATTTTCCCCACAATGCTCCATGCCTTTGTCAGCAAAATGCTACATGACCTTGTCATCACAATGCTCCATGCCCTGTTTCATCAGAATGCTCCATGAGACTTGTCATCACAAGGCTCCATGGTCTACTCATCACAATGCTCCAGGATCTTGTCATCACAATGCTCCTTTCCCTTTTCATCACAATGCTCCATGAAACCTGTCATCACAATACTCCTTGAACATTTTAAGCCCAATGCTCCATACCCTTGTCATCCCAATGCTCAATGACCACTGTAATCACCATGCTCCATACCTTTGTAGCAAAATCCTACATGAACTTGCCATCACAATGCTCCATGCACTTGTCAACACATTCCTCCATGAACCTTGGGATCACATTGCCACATACACTTGTCATCACAATGCTGCATGCTCCTTGAAATCACAGTGCTCCATGACCCCTGTCATCACAATGCTACAAACACTTGTGATCACAATGCTCCATAACACTAGGCATCACAATGCTCCATGCCATTGCCATCACAATGCTTCATGACCATTGTTATCACAATGCTTAATACACTTGTCATCACAATGCTCACTGATACGTGTCGTCAGAATGCTCCTTGAAACCTGTCATGAAAAGGCTCCATGCCTTTTTCATCACAATGCTACATGCCCTTTTCATCACAATGCTCCATGCCATTGTCATCACAATACTTCACAAGATGGTCATCAGAATGCTCCATGACACTTGTCATCACAATGCTCCATGACCCCTATCATCACAATGCTCCATAACAGCTGTCCTCACAATGCTCCATGCCCCTTGTCATTACAGTGCTCCAAGACACTCGTCATCACAATTATCCATGGTCTTCTCATCACAATGCTCCACGGTCTTGCCGTCACAATGCTCCATGCCCTGGTCATCCCAATGCTCCATGTCCATTGTCATCACAATTCTCCACCTTCTTGTCATCACTATGGTCCATGACACTTCTCATCATAATGTTACATGTTCTTGTCATCACAATCCTCCATGCACTTGTCATCGCAATGCTCCCTGACCCTTGTCATAGCAAGCTCTATGCGCTTGTCATCACAGTGCTTCACGACATTGTCATCAAAATTCTCAATGACCCTTGGCATCACAATGTTCCATGCTCTTGTCATCACAATGCTCCATGCCATTGTCATCACAATGGACCCTGACATATGTCATCACAATGCTCCCTGACACCTGTCGATACAATATTCCATGACCTTGTCATCACAATGATCCATGCCTCTTTTCATCACAATGCTCCATGACCCCTGTCCTCACAATGCTGCATGACCACTGTCATCACAACGCTCCATGACCCCTGACAAAACAATGATCCGGGACTCTTGTCAGCAAAATTCTCCATGAGCATTGTCATCTCAATGCTCCATGAAACCTGTAATCACAGTAAATCGTGACGCCTGTCATCACAGTGCTCCTTGACACTTGTCATCACGATGCTCCATGCCTTTGTCATCAAAATGTTACATGACCTTGTCATCACAATGCTCCCTGCCCTTCTCATCACAATGTACCACGCCCTGACATCAATATGCTTCATGACCTTTGTTATCACAAAGCTCCATGACCTTTGGCATCACAGTGATCCATGCCCCTGTCATCACAATGCTCCATGAAAGCTCTCATCACATTGCTCCGTGCCCTTGTCATCACAAAGCTCCATGCCGCTTGTCATCACAATGTTCCATGCCCTTCTCATCACAATGATCCATGCCATAGTCATTACATTCCTCCATGACCCATGTATCACAATGTTCCTTGCCCTTGTCATCACAATGCTCCATGCCCACTCTCATCAAAATAATCCATGAATCTTCTCAGACCAATGCTCTATGCCCTTGTTATCACAATGCTCCATTACGCATGTCATAACAATGCTCCATGACTTCGGCCATCACAATGTTCCACGGCCTTGTCATCACAAGGCTCCATGACACTTGTCATCTCAATGCCCCAAGACCCATGCAATTACAATGCTCCATGTCCTTGTCATCACAAAACTCCATGACGCATGTCATCAGAATGCTCCTTGGCCCTCTCATCACAATGCTCCATACACTTGTCATCACGATGCTCCTAGACCCCTGTAATCACAATCCTCCATGCTCCCTGGCATCACAGTTCACCATCCCCATCATCATAATGCTTCATGCTATTGTCATCACAATGAAATCAAAATGCTCCATGACCTCTGGCATCAAAATGTTCCAAACCCTTATGATCACAATGTTCCATCACACTTGTCATCAGAACACCCCATGACACTCGTGTTCAACATTATCTGTGGACTTCTCATCACAATGCTCCATGCCCTTTACATCACAATGCTCCATGTCATTGTCATCACAATACTCCACAAGATGGTCATCAGAATGCTCCATGACACTTGTCATCACAATGCTCCATGAACACTGTCCTCACAATGCTCGATGCCCCTTGTCATTACATTGCTCCAAGACACTCGTCATCACAATTATGCAAGGTCTTCGCATCACAATGCTCCACGGTCTTGACATTACAAAGCTCCATGCCCTGGTCATCCCAATGCTCCATGTCCATTGTCATCACAATTCTCAACGTCCTTGTCATCACAAAGGACCATGACACTTCTCATCATAATGTTACATGCTCTTGTCATCACAATTCTCCATGCACTTGTCATCACAGTGCTCCATGACCCTTGTCATAGCAAGCTCCATGCACTTGTCATCACAGTGCTTCACGACCTTGGCATCAAAATTCTCAATGGCCCTTGGCATCACAATGCTCTATGTCCTTGTCATCACAATGCTCCATGCCATTATCATCACAATGGACCCTGACATATGTCATCACAATGTTCACTGACACCTGCCTTCACAATACTCCTTCATCTTGTCATCATAATGATCCATGCCCTTGTCATCACAATGCTCCAAAACCCCTGTAATCACAATGCTCCATGCCCCTTGTCATCTCAATACTCCATGGACACTTTATTCACAATGCACTATGACCATCATCATAATGCTTCATGTTATTGTCATCACAATGAAATCAAAATGCTCCATGACCTCTCTCATCAGAATGCTCCAAACGCTTCTTATCACAATGTTCCATAACACTTGTCATCACAACGCCCAATGACGCTCATCATCACAATTATCCTTGGTCTTCTCATCACAATGCTCCATGAAATTTGCCATCACAATGCTCTATACTCATGTCATCACAATGCTCCCTGACACTTGTCGTCAGTATGCTCCTTGAAGCCTGTCATGACAAGGCTTCATGCCTTTTTCATCACAATGATCCATGCCCTTTTCATCACAAGGCTCCAAGAACACTGCACTCACAATACTCCATGCCCTTGTCATCACAAAGGCCATGATGCATGTCATCAGAAAGCTCCATGGCCTTCTCATCACAATGCTCCATGCCCTTGTCATCAAAATACTCCAAGACCCCTGTAATCACAGTGTTCCATGTCCCTTATCATCAGAATGCTCCATGAGATTTGTCCTCACAAGGCTCCATGGTCTTCTCGTAACAATGCTCCAGAAACTTGTCATCACATTGTTCCATTCCCTTATCATCACAATGCTCCATGACCCTTGTCATCACATTACACCATGAATATTTTCCCCAAAATGCTCCATGCCTTTGTCAGCAAAATGCTACATGACCTTGTCATCACAATGCTCTATGACCCTTTTCTTCAGAATGCTCTATGAGACTTGTCATCATAAGGCTCCATGGTCTGCTCATCACAATGCTCCAGGATTTTGTCATCAGAATGCTCCTTTCCCTGTTCCTCACAATGCTCCATGAAACCTGTCATCACAATACTCCATGAACATTTTAAGCCAATGCTCCATACTCTTGTCATCCCAATGCTCAATGACCACTGTAATCAGCATTCTCCATGCCTTTGTCAGCAAAATCCTACATGAACTTGCCATCACAATGCTCCATGCGCTTGTCATCACAATCCTCCATGAAACTTGGATTCACATTGCCCCATACACTTGCCATCACAATGCTCCATGCGCTTGTCAACACATTCCTCCATGAACCTTGGGATCACATTGCACATACACTTGTCATCACAATGCTGCATGCTCCTTGAAATCACAGTGCTCCATGACCCCTGTCATCACAATGCTACAAACACTTGTGATTACAATGCTCCATAACACTAGGCATCACAATGCTCCATGCCATTACCATCACAATGCTTCATGACCATTGTTATCACAATGCTCAATACACTTGTCATCACAATGCTCACTGATACGTGTCGTCAGAATGCTCCTTGAAACCTGTCATGAAAAGGCTCCATGCCTTTTTCATCACAATGCTACATGCCCTTTTCATCACAATGCTCCATGCCATTGTCATCACAATACTCCACAAGATGGTCATCAGAATGCTCCATGACACTTGTCATCACAATGCTCCATGACGCCTATCATCACAATGCTCCATAACAGCTGTCCTCACAATGCTCCATGCCCCTTGTCATTACAGTGCTCCAAGACACTCGTCATCACAATTATCCATGGTCTTCTCATCACAATGCTCCACGGTCTTGCCGTCACAATTATCCATGCCCTGGTCATCCCAATGCTCCATGTCCATTGTCATCACAATTCTCCAACTTCTTGTCATCACTATGGTCCATGACACTTCTCATCATAATGTTAATTGTTCTTGTCATCACAATCCTCCATGCACTTGTCATCGCAATGCTCCATGACCCTTGTCATAGCAAGCTCTATGCGCTTGTCATCACAGTGCTTCACGACATTGTCATCAAAATTCTCAATGACCCTTGGCATCACAATGTTCCATGCTCTTGTCATCACAATGCTCCATGCCATTGTCATCACAATGGACCCTGACATATGTCATCACAATGCTCCCTGACACCTGTCGATACAATATTCCATGACCTTGTCATCACAATGATCCATGCCTCTTTTCATCACAATGCTCCATGACCCCTGTCCTCACAATGCTGCATGACCACTGTCATCACAATACTCCATGACCCCTGACAAAACAATGATCCGGGACTCTTGTCAGCAAAATTCTCCATGAGCATTGTCATCTCAATGCTCCATGAAACCTGTAATCACAGTAAATCGTGACGCCTGTCATCACAGTGCTCCTTGACACTTGTCATCACGATGCTCCATGCCTTTGTCATCAAAATGTTACATGACCTTGTCATCACAATGCTCCCTGCACTTCTCATCACAATGTACCACGCCCTGACATCAATATGCTTCATGACCTTTGTTATCACAAAGCTCCATGACCTTTGGCATCACAGTGATCCATGCCCCTGTCATCACAATGCTCCATGAAAGCTCTCATCACATTGCTCCGTGCCCTTGTCATCACAAAGCTCCATGCCACTTGTCATCACAATGTTCCATGCCCTTCTCATCACAATGATCCATGCCATAGTCATTACATTCCTCCATGACCCATGTATCACAATGTTCCTTGCCCTTGTCATCACAATGCTCCATGCCCACTCTCATCAAAATAATCCATGAATCTTCTCAGACCAATGCTCTATGCCCTTGGTATCACAATGATCAATTACCCCTGTCATAACAATGCTCCATGACCACTGCCATCACAATATTCCACGGCCTTGTCATCACAAGGCTCCATGACACTTGTCATCTCAGTGTTCCAAGAACACTGCAATTACAATGCTCCAAGCCCTTGTCATCACAAAGCTCCATGACGCATGTCATCAGAATGCTCCTTGGCCTTCTCATCACGATGCTCAATGCCCTGGTCATCACGATGCTCCTAGACCCCTGTCATCACAATCGTCTATGCACCCTGGCGTCACACTACTCCATCCCCATCATCATAATACTTCATGCTATTGTCATCACAATGAAATCAAAATGCTCCATGACCTCTGGCATCACAATGCTCCAAACCCTTGTGATCACAATGTTCCATCACACTTGTCATCACAACGCCCCATGACGCTCATCTTCACCATTATCTGTGGACTTTTCATCACAATGCTCCTTGCCCCTTTCATCAAAATGCTCCATGCCATTGTCATCACAATACTCCACAAGATGGTCATCAGAATGCTCCATGACACTTGTCATCACAATGCTCCATGACCCATGTCCTCACAATGCTCCATGCCCCTTGTCATTACAGTGCTCCAAGACACTCGTCATCACAATTATCCAAGGTCTTCGCATCACAATGCTCCACGGTCTTGCCATCACAAAGCTCCATGCCCTGGTCATCCCAATGCTCCATGTCCATTGTCATCACAATTCTCAACGTCCTTGTCATCACAATGGTCCATGACGCTTCTCATCATAATGTTACATGCTCTTGTCATCACAGTCCTCCATGCCCTTGTCATCACAAAGCTCCATGACGCATGTCATCAGAATCCGCCATGGCCTTCTCATCACAATGCTCCATGCCCATGTCAGCACAATGCTCCAAGACCCCTGTAATCACAATGCTCCATGCCCCTTTTCATCTCAATGCTCCATGGACCCTTTCATCACAATGCACCATGACCATCATCAAAATGCTTCATGTTATTATCATCACAAGGAAACCAAAATGCTCCATGACCTCTTTTATCACGATGCTCCTATACCCCTGTAATCACAATCCTCCATGCCCCCTGGCATCACAGTGCACCATCCCCATCATCATAATGCTTCATGCTATTGTCATCACAATGAAATCAAAATGCTCCATGACCTCTGGCATCACAATGCTCCAAAACCTTGTGATCACAATGTTCCATCCCACTTGTCATCACAACGCCCCATGATACTCGTCTTCACCATTATCTGTAGACTTTTCATCACAATGCTCCATGCCTTGTTCATCACAGTGCTCCATGCCATTGTCATCACAATAGTCCACAAGATGGTCATCAGAATGCTCCATGACACTTGTCATCACAATGCTCTATGACCCCTGTTATCACAATGCTCCATGACACCTGTCCTCACAATGCTCCATGCCCCTTGTCATTACAGTGCTCCATGACACTCATCATCACAATTATCCAAGGTCTTCGCATCACAATGCTCCATGGTCTTGCCATCACAATGCTCCATTCCCTTGTCATCACAAAGCTCCATGACTCATGTCATCAGAATGCTCCTTGGCCCTCTCATCTCAATGCTCCATGCCCTTGTCATCACTATGCTCCTAGACCCCTGTAATCAAAATCTTCCATGCCCCCTGGCATTACAGTGCAACATCCCCATCATCATAATGCTTCATGCTATTATCATCACAATGAAATCTAAATGCTCCATGACCTCTCTCATCAGAATGCTGCAAATGCTTGTGATCACAATGTTCCATTACACTTGTCATCACAATGCTCAATGATGCTCGTCATCACAATTATCCATGGTCTTCTCATCCCAATGCTCCATGACCTTTGTCATCACAATGCTCAATACACTTGTCATCAAAATGCTCCCTGACACTTGTCGTCAGTATGCTCCTTGAAGCCTGGCATGAAAATGCTCCATGCCCTTTTCATCCCAATTATCCATGCCTTTTTCATCACAAGGCTCCAAGAACACTGCACTCACAATGCTCCATGCCCTTGTCATCACAAAGGCCATGATGCATGTCATCAGAAAGCTCCATGGCCTTCTCATCACAATGCTCCATGCCCTTGTCATCACAATACTCCAAGACCCCTCTAATCACAGTGTTGCATGTCCCTTATCATCAGAATGCTCCAGGAGATTTGTCATCACAAGGCTCCATGGTCTTCTCATAACAATGCTCCAGAACCTTGTCATCACAGTGCTCCCTTCCCTTATCATCACAATGCCCCATGGCACCTGTCATCACATTACTCCATGAATATTTTCCCCACAGTGTTCCATTCCTTTGTCAGCAAAATGCTACATGACCTTGTCATCACAATGCTCCATGCCATTGTCATCACAATGGACCCTGATATATGTCATCACAATGCTCCCTGACACCTGTCTATACAATATTCCATGACCTTGTCATCACAATGATCCATGCCTCTTTTCATCACAATGCTCCATGAGCCCTGTCCTCACAATGCTGCATGACCACTGTCATCACAACGCTCCATGACCCCTGACAAAACAAAGATCCGGGACTCTTGTCAGCAAAATTCTCCATGACCATTGTCATCCCAATGCTCCATGAAACCTGTAATCACAGTGAATCGTTACACCTGTCATCACAGTGCTCCTTGACACTTGTCATCACGATGCTCCATGCCTTTGTCATCCAAATGTTACATGACCTTGTCATCACAATGCTCCCTGCTTTTCTCATCACAATGTACCACGCCCTGACATCAATATGCTTCCTGACCTTTGTCATCACAAAGCTCCATGACCTTTGGCATCACAGTGATCTATGCCACTTTCATCACAATGCTCCATGAAAACTCTCATCGCATTGCTCCGTACCCTTGTCATCACAAAGCTCCATGACGCTTGTCATCACAATGTCCCATGCCCTTCTCATCACAATGCTCCATGCCATAGTCATTACATTCCTCCATGTCCCATGTATAACAATGGTTCTTGCCCTTGTCATCACAATGCTCCATGCCCACTCTCATCACAATAACCCATGAATCTTCTCAGACCAATGCTCTATGCCCTTGTCATCACAATGCTCCATTACGCATGTCATAACAATGCTCCATGACTTCGGCCATCACAATGTTCCACGGCCTTGTCATCACAATGCTCCATACACTTCTCATCACGATGCTCCTAGACCCCTGTAATCGCAATCCTCCATGCTCCCTGGCATGACAGTTCACCATCCCCATCATCATAATGCTTCATGCTATTGTCCTCACAATGAAATCAAAATGCTCCATGACCTCTGGCATCAAAATGTTCCAAACCCTTGTGATCACAATGTTCCATCACGCTTGTCATCAGAACGCTCCATGACACTCGTGTTCAACATTATCTGTGGACTTCTCATCACAGTGCTCCATGCCCTTTTCATCACAATGCTCCATGCCATTGTCATCACAATACTACACAAGATGGTCATCAGAATGCTCCATGACACTTGTCATCACAATGCTCCATGACCACTGTTATCACAATACTCCGTGACACCTGTCCTCACAATGCTCCATGCCCCTTGTTACTACAGTGCTCCATGACACTCATAATCACAATTATCCAAGGTCTTCGCATCACAATGCTCCACGGTCTTGCCATCACAATGCTCCATGCCCTTGTCATCACAAAGCTCCATTACGCATGTCATCAGAATGCTCCTTGGCCCTCTCATCACAATGCTCTATGCCTTTGTCATCACTATGCTCCTAGACCCCTGTAATCAAAATCCTCCATGCCCCCTGGCATCACAGTGCAACATCCCCATCATCATAATGCTTCATGCTATTGTCATCACAATGAAATCAAAATGCTCCATGACCTCTCTCATCAGAATGCTCCAAATGCCTGTGATCACAATGTTCCATAACACTTGTCATCACAACGCTCAATGACGCTCATCATCACAATTATCGATGGTCTTCTCATCACAATGCACCATGACCATTGTCATCACAATGCTCATTACACTTGTCATCAAAATGCTCCCTGACACTTGTCGTCAGTATGCTCCTTGAAGCCTGTCATGACAAGGCTCCATGCCTTTTTCATCCCAATGATCCATGCCTTTTTAATCACAAGGCTCCAAGAACACTGCACTCACAATGCTCCATGCCCTTGTCATCACAAAGGCCATGATGCATGTCATCAGAAAGCTCCATGGCCTTCTCATCACAATGCTCCATGCCCTTGTCATCACAATACACCAAGACCCCTGTAATCACAGTGTTCCATGCCCCTTATCGTCAGAATGCCCCAGGAGATTTGTCATCACAAGGCTCCATGGTCTTCTCATAACAATGCTCCAGAACCTTGTCTTCACAGTGCTCCATTCCCTTATCATCAAAATGCTCCATGACACCTGTCATCACATTACTCCATGAATATTTTCCCCACAATGCTCCATGCCTTTGTCAGCAAAATGCTACATGACCTTGTCATCACAATGCTCCATGCCCTGTTTCATCAGAATGCTCCATGAGACTTGTCATCACAAGGCTCCATGGTCTACTCATCACAATGCTCCAGGATCTTGTCATCACAATGCTCCTTTCCCTTTTCATCACAATGCTCCATGAAACCTGTCATCACAATACTCCTTGAATATTTTAAGCCCAATGCTCCATACCCTTGTCATCACAATGCTCAATGACCACTGTAATCACCATGCTCCATACCTTTGTATCAAAATCCTACATGAACTTGCCATCACAATGCTCCATGCACTTGTCAACACATTCCTCCATGAACCTTGGGATCACATTGCCACATACACTTGTCATCACAATGCTGCATGCTCCTTGAAATCACAGTGCTCCATGACCCCTATCATCACAATGCTACAAACACTTGTGATCACAATGCTCCATAACACTAGGCATCACAATGCTCCATGCCATTGCCATCACAATGCTTCATGACCATTGTTATCACAATGCTCAATACACTTGTCATCACAATGCTCACTGATACGTGTCGTCAGAATGCTCCTTGAAACCTGTCATGAAAAGGCTCCATGCCTTTTTCATCACAATGCTACATGCCCTTTTCATCACAATGCTCCATGCCATTGTCATCACAATACTTCACAAGATGGTCATCAGAATGCTCCATGACACTTGTCATCACAATGCTCCATGACCCCTATCATCACAATGCTCCATAACAGCTGTCCTCACAATGCTCCATGCCCCTTGTCATTATAGTGCTCCAAGACACTCGTCATCACAATTATCCATGGTCTTCTCATCACAATGCTCCACGGTCTTGCCGTCACAATGCTCCATGCCCTGGTCATCCCAATGCTCCATGTCCATTGTCATCACAATTCTCCACCTTCTTGTCATCACTATGGTCCATGACACTTCTCATCATAATGTTACATGTTCTTGTCATAACAATCCTCCATGCACTTGTCATCGCAATGCTCCCTGACCCTTGTCATAGCAAGCTCTATGCGCTTGTCATCACAGTGCTTCACGACATTGTCATCAAAATTCTCAATGACCCTTGGCATCACAATGTTCCATGCTCTTGTCATCACAATGCTCCATGCCATTGTCATCACAATGGACCCTGACATATGTCATCACAATGCTCCCTGACACCTGTCGATACAATATTCCATGACCTTGTCATCACAATGATCCATGCCTCTTTTCATCACAATGCTCCATGACCCCTGTCCTCACAATGCTGCATGACCACTGTCATCACAACGCTCCATGACCCCTGACAAAACAATGATCCGGGACTCTTGTCAGCAAAATTCTCCATGAGCATTGTCATCTCAATGCTCCATGAAACCTGTAATCACAGTAAATCGTGACGCCTGTCATCACAGTGCTCCTTGACACTTGTCATCACGATGCTCCATGCCTTTGTCATCAAAATGTTACATGACCTTGTCATCACAATGCTCCCTGCCCTTCTCATCACAATGTACCACGCCCTGACATCAATATGCTTCATGACCTTTGTTATCACAAAGCTCCATGACCTTTGGCATCACAGTGATCCATGCCCCTGTCATCACAATGCTCCATGAAAGCTCTCATCACATTGCTCCGTGCCCTTGTCATCACAAAGCTCCATGCCGCTTGTCATCACAATGTTCCATGCCCTTCTCATCACAATGATCCATGCCATAGTCATTACATTCCTCCATGACCCATGTATCACAATGTTCCTTGCCCTTGTCATCACAATGCTCCATGCCCACTCTCATCAAAATAATCCATGAATCTTCTCAGACCAATGCTCTATGCCCTTGTTATCACAATGCTCCATTACGCATGTCATAACAATGCTCCATGACTTCGGCCATCACAATGTTCCACGGCCTTGTCATCACAAGGCTCCATGACACTTGTCATCTCAATGCCCCAAGACCCATGCAATTACAATGCTCCATGTCCTTGTCATCACAAAACTCCATGACGCATGTCATCAGAATGCTCCTTGGCCCTCTCATCACAATGCTCCATACACTTGTCATCACGATGCTCCTAGACCCCTGTAATCACAATCCTCCATGCTCCCTGGCATCACAGTTCACCATCCCCATCATCATAATGCTTCATGCTATTGTCATCACAATGAAATCAAAATGCTCCATGACCTC
Source organism: Mesoplodon densirostris (assembly GCF_025265405.1). Classification (NCBI taxonomy): domain Eukaryota; kingdom Metazoa; phylum Chordata; class Mammalia; order Artiodactyla; family Ziphiidae; genus Mesoplodon; species Mesoplodon densirostris. Next base: position 5,602,292 of record NW_026778236.1, on the reverse strand, counting down.
TGGCATCAAAATGTTCCAAACCCTTATGATCACAATGTTCCATCACACTTGTCATCAGAACACCCCATGACACTCGTGTTCAACATTATCTGTGGACTTCTCATCACAATGCTCCATGCCCTTTTCATCACAATGCTCCATGCCATTGTCATCACAATACTCCACAAGATGGTCATCAGAATGCTCCATGACACTTGTCATCACAATGCTCCATGAACACTGTCCTCACAATGCTCGATGCCCCTTGTCATTACAGTGCTCCAAGACACTCGTCATCACAATTATGCAAGGTCTTCGCATCACAATGCTCCACGGTCTTCCCATTACAAAGCTCCATGCCCTGGTCATCCCAATGCTCCATGTCCATTGTCATCACAATTCTCAACGTCCTTGTCATCACAAAGGACCATGACACTTCTCATCATAATGTTACATGCTCTTGTCATCACAATTCTCCATGCACTTGTCATCACAATGCTCCATGACCCTTGTCATAGCAAGCTCCATGCACTTGTCATCACAGTGCTTCACGACCTTGTCATCAAAATCCTCATTGGCCCTTGGCATCACAATGCTCTATGTCCTTGTCATCACAATGCTCCATGCAATTGTCATCACAATGGACCCTGACATATGTCATCACAATGTTCACTGACACCTGCCTTCACAATTCTCCTTCATCTTGTCATCATAATGATCCATGCCCTTGTCATCACAATGCTCCAAAACCCCTGTAATCACAATGCTCCATGCCCCTTGTCATCTCAATACTCCATGGACACTTTATTCACAATGCACTATGACCATCATCATAATGCTTCATGTTATTGTCATCACAATGAAATCAAAATGCTCCATGACCTCTCTCATCAGAATGCTCCAAACGCTTCTTATCACAATGTTCCATAACACTTGTCATCACAACGCCCAATGACGCTCATCATCACAATTATCCTTGGTCTTCTCATCACAATGCTCCATGAAATTTGCCATCACAATGCTCTATACTCATGTCATCACAATGCTCCCTGACACTTGTCGTCAGTATGCTCCTTGAAGCCTGTCATGAAAAGGCTTCATGCCTTTTTCATCACAATGATCCATGCCCTTTTCATCACAAGGCTCCAAGAACACTGCACTCACAATACTCCATGCCCTTGTCATCACAAAGGCCATGATGCATGTCATCAGAAAGCTCCATGGCCTTCTCATCACAATGCTCCATGCCCTTGTCATCAAAATACTCCAAGACCCCTGTAATCACAGTGTTCCATGTCCCTTATCATCAGAATGCTCCATGAGATTTGTCCTCACAAGGCTCCATGGTCTTCTCATAACAATGCTCCAGAAACTTGTCATCACATTGTTCCATTCCCTTATCATCACAATGCTCCATGACCCTTGTCATCACATTACACCATGAATATTTTCCCCAAAATGCTCCATGCCTTTGTCAGCAAAATGCTACATGACCTTGTCATCACAATGCTCTATGACCCTTTTCTTCAGAATGCTCTATGAGACTTGTCATCATAAGGCTCCATGGTCTGCTCATCACAATGCTCCAGGATTTTGTCATCAGAATGCTCCTTTCCCTGTTCCTCACAATGCTCCATGAAACCTGTCATCACAATACTCCATGAACATTTTAAGCCAATGCTCCATACTCTTGTCATCCCAATGCTCAATGACCACTGTAATCAGCATTCTCCATGCCTTTGTCAGCAAAATCCTACATGAACTTGCCATCACAATGCTCCATGCGCTTGTCATCACAATCCTCCATGAAACTTGGATTCACATTGCCCCATACACTTGCCATCACAATGCTCCATGCGCTTGTCAACACATTCCTCCATGAACCTTGGGATCACATTGCCACATACACTTGTCATCACAATGCTGCATGCTCCTTGAAATCACAGTGCTCCATGACCCCTGTCATCACAATGCTACAAACACTTGTGATCACAATGCTCCATAACACTAGGCATCACAATGCTCCATGCCATTACCATCACAATGCTTCATGACCATTGTTATCACAATGCTCAATACACTTGTCATCACAATGCTCACTGATACGTGTCGTCAGAATGCTCCTTGAAACCTGTCATGAAAAGGCTCCATGCCTTTTTCATCACAATGCTACATGCCCTTTTCATCACAATGCTCCATGCCATTGTCATCACAATACTCCACAAGATGGTCATCAGAATGCTCCATGACACTTGTCATCACAATGCTCCATGACCCCTATCATCACAATGCTCCATAACAGCTGTCCTCACAATGCTCCATGCCCCTTGTCATTACAGTGCTCCAAGACACTCGTCATCACAATTATCCATGGTCTTCTCATCACAATGCTCCACGGTCTTGCCGTCACAATGCTCCATGCCCTGGTCATCCCAATGCTCCATGTCCATTGTCATCACAATTCTCCACCTTCTTGTCATCACTATGGTCCATGACACTTCTCATCATAATGTTACATGTTCTTGTCATCACAATCCTCCATGCACTTGTCATCGCAATGCTCCCTGACCCTTGTCATAGCAAGCTCTATGCGCTTGTCATCACAGTGCTTCACGACATTGTCATCAAAATTCTCAATGACCCTTGGCATCACAATGTTCCATGCTCTTGTCATCACAATGCTCCATGCCATTGTCATCACAATGGACCCTGACATATGTCATCACAATGCTCCCTGACACCTGTCGATACAATATTCCATGACCTTGTCATCACAATGATCCATGCCTCTTTTCATCACAATGCTCCATGACCCCTGTCCTCACAATGCTGCATGACCACTGTCATCACAACGCTCCATGACCCCTGACAAAACAATGATCCGGGACTCTTGTCAGCAAAATTCTCCATGAGCATTGTCATCTCAATGCTCCATGAAACCTGTAATCACAGTAAATCGTGACGCCTGTCATCACAGTGCTCCTTGACACTTGTCATCACGATGCACCATGCCTTTGTCATCAAAATGTTACATGACCTTGTCATCACAATGCTCCCTGCCCTTCTCATCACAATGTACCACGCCCTGACATCAATATGCTTCATGACCTTTGTTATCACAAAGCTCCATGACCTTTGGCATCACAGTGATCCATGCCCCTGTCATCACAATGCTCCATGAAAGCTCTCATCACATTGCTCCGTGCCCTTGTCATCACAAAGCTCCATGCCACTTGTCATCACAATGTTCCATGCCCTTCTCATCACAATGATCCATGCCATAGTCATTACATTCCTCCATGACCCATGTATCACAATGTTCCTTGCCCTTGTCATCACAATGCTCCATGCCCACTCTCATCAAAATAATCCATGAATCTTCTCAGACCAATGCTCTATGCCCTTGGTATCACAATGATCAATTACCCCTGTCATAACAATGCTCCATGACCACTGCCATCACAATATTCCACGGCCTTGTCATCACAAGGCTCCATGACACTTGTCATCTCAGTGTTCCAAGAACACTGCAATTACAATGCTCCAAGCCCTTGTCATCACAAAGCTCCATGACGCATGTCATCAGAATGCTCCTTGGCCTTCTCATCACGATGCTCAATGCCCTGGTCATCACGATGCTCCTAGACCCCTGTCATCACAATCGTCTATGCACCCTGGCGTCACACTACTCCATCCCCATCATCATAATACTTCATGCTATTGTCATCACAATGAAATCAAAATGCTCCATGACCTCTGGCATCACAATGCTCCAAACACTTGTGATCACAATGTTCCATCACACTTGTCATCACAACGCCCCATGACGCTCGTCTTCACCATTATCTGTGGATTTTCCATCACAATGCTCCTTGCCCCTTTCATCAAAATGCTCCATGCCATTGTCATCACAATACTCCACAAGATGGTCATCAGAATGCTCCATGACACTTGTCATCACAATGCTCCATGACCCATGTCCTCACAATGCACCATGCCCCTTGTCATTACAGTGCTCCAAGACACTCGTCATCACAATTATCCAAGGTCTTCGCATCACAATGCTCCACGGTCTTGCCATCACAAAGCTCCATGCCCTGGTCATCCCAATGCTCCATGTCCATTGTCATCACAATTCTCAACGTCCTTGTCATCACAATGGTCCATGACGCTTCTCATCATAATGTTACATGCTCTTGTCATCACAGTCCTCCATGCCCTTGTCATCACAAAGCTCCATGACGCATGTCATCAGAATCCGCCATGGCCTTCTCATCACAATGCTCCATGCCCATGTCAGCACAATGCTCCAAGACCCCTGTAATCACAATGCTCCATGCCCCTTTTCATCTCAATGCTCCATGGACCCTTTCATCACAATGCACCATGACCATCATCAAAATGCTTCATGTTATTATCATCACAAGGAAACCAAAATGCTCCATGACCTCTTTTATCACGATGCTCCTATACCCCTGTAATCACAATCCTCCATGCCCCCTGGCATCACAGTGCACCATCCCCATCATCATAATGCTTCATGCTATTGTCATCACAATGAAATCAAAATGTTCCATGACCTCTGGCATCACAATGCTCCAAAACCTTGTGATCACAATGTTCTATCCCACTTGTCATCACAACGCCCCATGACACTCGTCTTCACCATTATCTGTAGACTTTTCATCACAATGCTCCATGCCTTGTTCATCACAGTGCTCCATGCCATTGTCATCACAATAGTCCACAAGATGGTCATCAGAATGCTCCATGACACTTGTCATCACAATGCTCTATGACCCCTGTTATCACAATGCTCCATGACACCTGTCCTCACAATGCTCCATGCCCCTTGTCATTACAGTGCTCCATGACACTCATCATCACAATTATCCAAGGTCTTCGCATCACAATGCTCCATGGTCTTGCCATCACAATGCTCCATTCCCTTGTCATCACAAAGCTCCATGACTCATGTCATCAGAATGCTCCTTGGCCCTCTCATCTCAATGCTCCATGCCCTTGTCATCACTATGCTCCTAGACCCCTGTAATCAAAATCTTCCATGCCCCCTGGCATTACAGTGCAACATCCCCATCATCATAATGCTTCATGCTATTATCATCACAATGAAATCAAAATGCTCCATGACCTCTCTCATCAGAATGCTGCAAATGCTTGTGATCACAATGTTCCATTACACTTGTCATCACAATGCTCAATGATGCTCGTCATCACAATTATCCATGGTCTTCTCATCCCAATGCTCCATGACCTTTGTCATCACAATGCTCAATACACTTGTCATCAAAATGCTCCCTGACACTTGTCGTCAGTATGCTCCTTGAAGCCTGGCATGAAAATGCTCCATGCCCTTTTCATCCCAATGATCCATGCCTTTTTCATCACAAGGCTCCAAGAACACTGCACTCACAATGCTCCATGCCCTTGTCATCACAAAGGCCATGATGCATGTCATCAGAAAGCTCCATGGCCTTCTCATCACAATGCTCCATGCCCTTGTCATCACAATACTCCAAGACCCCTGTAATCACAGTTTTGCATGTCCCTTATCATCAGAATGCTCCAGGAGATTTGTCATCACAAGGCTCCATGGTCTTCTCATAACAATGCTCCAGAACCTTGTCATCACAGTGCTCCATTCCCTTATCATCACAATGCCCCATGGCACCTGTCATCACATTACTCCATGAATATTTTCCCCACAGTGCTCCATTCCTTTGTCAGCAAAATGCTACATGATCTTGTCATCACAATGCTCCATGCCATTGTCATCACAATGGACCCTGATATATGTCATCACAATGCTCCCTGACACCTGTCTATACAATATTCCATGACCTTGTCATCACAATGATCCATGCCTCTTTTCATCACAATGCTCCATGAGCCCTGTCCTCACAATGCTGCATGACCACTGTCATCACAACGCTCCATGACCCCTGACAAAACAATGATCCGGGACTCTTGTCAGCAAAATTCTCCATGACCATTGTCATCCCAATGCTCCATGAAACCTGTAATCACAGTGAATCGTTACACCTGTCATCACAGTGCTCCTTGACACTTGTCATCACGATGCTCCATGCCTTTGTCATCCAAATGTTACATGACCTTGTCATCACAATGCTCCCTCCTTTTCTCATCACAAGGTACCACGCCCTGACATCAATATGCTTCCTGACCTTTGTCATCACAAAGCTCCATGACCTTTGGCATCACAGTGATCTATGCCACTTTCATCACAATGCTCCATGAAAACTCTCATCGCATTGCTCCGTACCCTTGTCATCACAAAGCTCCATGACGCTTGTCATCACAATGTTCCATGCCCTTCTCATCACAATGCTCCATGCCATAGTCATTACATTCCTCCATGTCCCATGTATAACAATGGTTCTTGCCCTTGTCATCACAATGCTCCATGCCCACTCTCATCACAATAACCCATGAATCTTCTCAGACCAATGCTCTATGCCCTTGTCATCACAATGCTCCATTACGCATGTCATAACAATGCTCCATGACTTCGGCCATCACAATGTTCCACGGCCTTGTCATCACAATGCTCCATACACTTCTCATCACGATGCTCCTAGACCCCTGTAATCGCAATCCTCCATGCTCCCTGGCATGACAGTTCACCATCCCCATCATCATAATGCTTCATGCTATTGTCCTCACAATGAAATCAAAATGCTCCATGACCTCTGGCATCAAAATGTTCCAAACCCTTGTGATCACAATGTTCCATCACGCTTGTCATCAGAACGCTCCATGACACTCGTGTTCAACATTATCTGTGGACTTCTCATCACAGTGCTCCATGCCCTTTTCATCACAATGCTCCATGCCATTGTCATCACAATACTACACAAGATGGTCATCAGAATGCTCCATGACACTTGTCATCACAATGCTCCATGACCACTGTTATCACAATACTCCGTGACACCTGTCCTCACAATGCTCCATGCCCCTTGTTACTACAGTGCTCCATGACACTCATAATCACAATTATCCAAGGTCTTCGCATCACAATGCTCCACGGTCTTGCCATCACAATGCTCCATGCCCTTGTCATCACAAAGCTCCATTACGCATGTCATCAGAATGCTCCTTGGCCCTCTCATCACAATGCTCTATGCCTTTGTCATCACTATGCTCCTAGACCCCTGTAATCAAAATCCTCCATGCCCCCTGGCATCACAGTGCAACATCCCCATCATCATAATGCTTCATGCTATTGTCATTACAATGAAATCAAAATGCTCCATGACCTCTCTCATCAGAATGCTCCAAATGCCTGTGATCACAATGTTCCATAACACTTGTCATCACAACGCTCAATGACGCTCATCATCACAATTATCGATGGTCTTCTCATCACAATGCACCATGACCATTGTCATCACAATGCTCATTACACTTGTCATCAAATTGCTCCCTGACACTTGTCGTCAGTATGCTCCTTGAAGCCTGTCATGACAAGGCTCCATGCCTTTTTCATCCCAATGATCCATGCCTTTTTAATCACAAGGCTCCAAGAACACTGCACTCACAATGCTCCATGCTCTTGTCATCACAAAGGCCATGATGCATGTCATCAGAAAGCTCCATGGCCTTCTCATCACAATGCTCCATGCCCTTGTCATCACAATACTCCAAGAACCTTGTAATCACAGTGTTCCATGCCCATTATCGTCAGAATGCCCCAGGAGATTTGTCATCACAAGGCTCCATGTTCTTCTCATAACAATGCTCCAGAACCTTGTCTTCACAGTGCTCCATTCCCTTATCATCAAAATGCTCCATGACACCTGTCATCACATTACTCCATGAATATTTTCCCCACAATGCTCCATGCCTTTGTCAGCAAAATGCTACATGACCTTGCCATCACAATGCTCCATGCCCTGTTTCATCAGAATGCTCCATGAGACTTGTCATCACAAGGCTCCATGGTCTACTCATCACAATACTCCAGGATCTTGTCATCACAATGCTCCTTTCCCTTTTCATCACAATGCTCCATGAAACCTGTCATCACAATACTCCATGAACATTTTAAGCCCAATGCTCCATACCCTTGTCATCCCAATGCTCAATGACCACTGTAATCACCATGCTCCATACCTTTGTATCAAAATCCTACATGAACTTGCCATCACAATGCTCCATGCACTTGTCAACACATTCCTCCATGAACCTTGGGATCACATTGCCACATACACTTGTCATCACAATGCTGCATGCTCCTTGAAATCACAGTGCTCCATGACCCCTGTCATCACAATGCTACAAACACTTGTGATCACAATGCTCCATAACACTAGGCATCACAATGCTCCATGCCATTGCCATCACAATGCTTCATGACCATTGTTATCACAATGCTCAATACACTTGTCATCACAATGCTCACTGATACGTGTCGTCAGAATGCTCCTTGAAACCTGTCATGAAAAGGCTCCATGCCTTTTTCATCACAATGCTACATGCCCTTTTCATCACAATGCTCCATGCCATTGTCATCACAATACTCCACAAGATGGTCATCAGAATGCTCCATGACACTTGTCATCACAATGCTCCATGACCCCTATCATCACAATGCTCCATAACAGCTGTCCTCACAATGCTCCATGCCCCTTGTCATTACAGTGCTCCAAGACACTCGTCATCACAATTATCCATGGTCTTCTCATCACAATGCTCCACGGTCTTGCCGTCACAATGCTCCATGCCCTGGTCATCCCAATGCTCCATGTCCATTGTCATCACAATTCTCCACCTTCTTGTCATCACTATGGTCCATGACACTTCTCATCATAATGTTACATGTTCTTGTCATCACAATCCTCCATGCACTTGTCATCGCAATGCTCCCTGACCCTTGTCATAGCAAGCTCTATGCGCTTGTCATCACAGTGCTTCACGACATTGTCATCAAAATTCTCAATGACCCTTGGCATCACAATGTTCCATGCTCTTGTCATCACAATGCTCCATGCCATTGTCATCACAATGGACCCTGACATATGTCATCACAATGCTCCCTGACACCTGTCGATACAATATTCCATGACCTTGTCATCACAATGATCCATGCCTCTTTTCATCACAATGCTCCATGACCCCTGTCCTCACAATGCTGCATGACCACTGTCATCACAACGCTCCATGACCCCTGACAAAACAATGATCCGGGACTCTTGTCAGCAAAATTCTCCATTAGCATTGTCATCTCAATGCTCCATGAAACCTGTAATCACAGTAAATCGTGACGCCTGTCATCACAGTGCTCATTGACACTTGTCATCACGATGCACCATGCCTTTGTCATCAAAATGTTACATGACCTTGTCATCACAATGCTCCCTGCCCTTCTCATCACAATGTACCACGCCCTGACATCAATATGCTTCATGACCTTTGTTATCACAAAGCTCCATGACCTTTGGCATCACAGTGATCCATGCCCCTGTCATCACAATGCTCCATGAAAGCTCTCATCACATTGCTCCGTGCCCTTGTCATCACAAAGCTCCATGCCACTTGTCATCACAATGTTCCATGCCCTTCTCATCACAATGATCCATGCCATAGTCATTACATTCCTCCATGACCCATGTATCACAATGTTCCTTGCCCTTGTCATCACAATGCTCCATGCCCACTCTCATCAAAATAATCCATGAATCTTCTCAGACCAATGCTCTATGCCCTTGTTATCACAATGCTCCATTACGCATGTCATAACAATGCTCCATGACTTCGGCCATCACAATGTTCCACGGCCTTGTCATCACAAGGCTCCATGACACTTGTCATCACAATGCCCAAGACCCATGCAATTACAATGCTCCATGTCCTTGTCATCACAAAACTCCATGACGCATGTCATCAGAATGCTACTTGGCCCTCTCATCACAATGCTCCATACACTTGTCATCACGATGCTCCTAGACCCCTGTAATCACAATCCTCCATGCTCCCTGGCATCACAGTTCACCATCCCCATCATCATAATGCTTCATGCTATTGTCATCACAATGAAATCAAAATGCTCCATGACCTCTGGCATCAAAATGTTCCAAACCCTTATGATCACAATGTTCCATCACACTTGTCATCAGAACACCCCATGACACTCGTGTTCAACATTATCTGTGGACTTCTCATCACAATGCTCCATGCCCTTTTCATCACAATGCTCCATGCCATTGTCATCACAATACTCCACAAGATGGTCATCAGAATGCTCCATGACACTTGTCATCACAATGCTCCATGAACACTGTCCTCACAATGCTCGATGCCCCTTGTCATTACAGTGCTCCAAGACACTCGTCATCACAATTATGCAAGGTCTTCGCATCACAATGCTCCACGGTCTTCCCATTACAAAGCTCCATGCCCTGGTCATCCCAATGCCCCATGTCCATTGTCATCACAATTCTCAACGTCCTTGTCATCACAAAGGACCATGACACTTCTCATCATAATGTTACATGCTCTTGTCATCACAATTCTCCATGCACTTGTCATCACAATGCTCCATGACCCTTGTCATAGCAAGCTCCATGCACTTGTCATCACAGTGCTTCACGACCTTGTCATCAAAATCCTCATTGGCCCTTGGCATCACAATGCTCTATGTCCTTGTCATCACAATGCTCCATGCCATTGTCATCACAATGGACCCTGACATATGTCATCACAATGTTCACTGACACCTGCCTTCACAATTCTCCTTCATCTTGTCATCATAATGATCCATGCCCTTGTCATCACAATGCTCCAAAACCCCTGTAATCACAATGCTCCATGCCCCTTGTCATCTCAATACTCCATGGACACTTTATTCACAATGCACTATGACCATCATCATAATGCTTCATGTTATTGTCATCACAATGAAATCAAAATGCTCCATGACCTCTCTCATCAGAATGCTCCAAACGCTTCTTATCACAATGTTCCATAACACTTGTCATCACAACGCCCAATGACGCTCATCATCACAATTATCCTTGGTCTTCTCATCACAATGCTCCATGAAATTTGCCATCACAATGCTCTATACTCATGTCATCACAATGCTCCCTGACACTTGTCGTCAGTATGCTCCTTGAAGCCTGTCATGACAAGGCTTCATGCCTTTTTCATCACAATGATCCATGCCCTTTTCATCACAAGGCTCCAAGAACACTGCACTCACAATACTCCATGCCCTTGTCATCACAAAGGCCATGATGCATGTCATCAGAAAGCTCCATGGCCTTCTCATCACAATGCTCCATGCCCTTGTCATCAAAATACTCCAAGACCCCTGTAATCACAGTGTTCCATGTCCCTTATCATCAGAATGCTCCATGAGATTTGTCCTCACAAGGCTCCATGGTCTTCTCATAACAATGCTCCAGAAACTTGTCATCACATTGTTCCATTCCCTTATCATCACAATGCTCCATGACCCTTGTCATCACATTACACCATGAATATTTTCCCCAAAATGCTCCATGCCTTTGTCAGCAAAATGCTACATGACCTTGTCATCACAATGCTCTATGACCCTTTTCTTCAGAATGCTCTATGAGACTTGTCATCATAAGGCTCCATGGTCTGCTCATCACAATGCTCCAGGATTTTGTCATCAGAATGCTCCTTTCCCTGTTCCTCACAATGCTCCATGAAACCTGTCATCACAATACTCCATGAACATTTTAAGCCAATGCTCCATACTCTTGTCATCCCAATGCTCAATGACCACTGTAATCAGCATTCTCCATGCCTTTGTCAGCAAAATCCTACATGAACTTGCCATCACAATGCTCCATGCGCTTGTCATCACAATCCTCCATGAAACTTGGATTCACATTGCCCCATACACTTGCCATCACAATGCTCCATGCGCTTGTCAACACATTCCTCCATGAACCTTGGGATCACATTGCCACATACACTTGTCATCACAATGCTGCATGCTCCTTGAAATCACAGTGCTCCATGACCCCTGTCATCACAATGCTACAAACACTTGTGATCACAATGCTCCATAACACTAGGCATCACAATGCTCCATGCCATTGCCATCACAATGCTTCATGACCATTGTTATCACAATGCTCAATACACTTGTCATCACAATGCTCACTGATACGTGTCGTCAGAATGCTCCTTGAAACCTGTCATGAAAAGGCTCCATGCCTTTTTCATCACAATGCTACATGCCCTTTTCATCACAATGCTCCATGCCATTGTCATCACAATACTCCACAAGATGGTCATCAGAATGCTCCATGACACTTGTCATCACAATGCTCCATGACCCCTATCATCACAATGCTCCATAACAGCTGTCCTCACAATGCTCCATGCCCCTTGTCATTACAGTGCTCCAAGACACTCGTCATCACAATTATCCATGGTCTTCTCATCACAATGCTCCACGGTCTTGCCGTCACAATGCTCCATGCCCTGGTCATCCCAATGCTCCATGTCCATTGTCATCACAATTCTCCACCTTCTTGTCATCACTATGGTCCATGACACTTCTCATCATAATGTTACATGTTCTTGTCATCACAATCCTCCATGCACTTGTCATCGCAATGCTCCCTGACCCTTGTCATAGCAAGCTCTATGCGCTTGTCATCACAGTGCTTCACGACATTGTCATCAAAATTCTCAATGACCCTTGGCATCACAATGTTCCATGCTCTTGTCATCACAATGCTCCATGCCATTGTCATCACAATGGACCCTGACATATGTCATCACAATGCTCCCTGACACCTGTCGATACAATATTCCATGACCTTGTCATCACAATGATCCATGCCTCTTTTCATCACAATGCTCCATGACCCCTAACCTCACAATGCTGCATGACCACTGTCATCACAACGCTCCATGACCCCTGACAAAACAATGATCCGGGACTCTTGTCAGCAAAATTCTCCATGAGCATTGTCATCTCAATGCTCCATGAAACCTGTAATCACAGTAAATCGTGACGCCTGTCATCACAGTGCTCCTTGACACTTGTCATCACGATGCTCCATGCCTTTGTCATCAAAATGTTACATGACCTTGTCATCACAATGCTCCCTGCCCTTCTCATCACAATGTACCACGCCCTGACATCAATATGCTTCATGACCTTTGTTATCACAAAGCTCCATGACCTTTGGCATCACAGTGATCCATGCCCCTGTCATCACAATGCTCCATGAAAGCTCTCATCACATTGCTCCGTGCCCTTGTCATCACAAAGCTCCATGCCGCTTGTCATCACAATGTTCCATGCCCTTCTCATCACAATGATCCATGCCATAGTCATTACATTCCTCCATGACCCATGTATCACAATGTTCCTTGCCCTTGTCATCACAATGCTCCATGCCCACTCTCATCAAAATAATCCATGAATCTTCTCAGACCAATGCTCTATGCCCTTGGTATCACAATGCTCCATTACGCATGTCATAACAATGCTCCATGACTTCGGCCATCACAATGTTCCACGGCCTTGTCATCACAAGGCTCCATGACACTTGTCATCTCAGTGTTCCAAGAACACTGCAATTACAATGCTCCAAGCCCTTGTCATCACAAAGCTCCATGACGCATGTCATCAGAATGCTCCTTGGCCTTCTCATCACGATGCTCAATGCCCTGGTCATCACGATGCTCCTAGACCCCTGTCATCACAATCGTCTATGCACCCTGGCGTCACACTACTCCATCCCATCATCATAATACTTCATGCTATTGTCATCACAATGAAATCAAAATGCTCCATGACCTCTGGCATCACAATGCTCCAAACCCTTGTGATCACAATGTTCCATCACACTTGTCATCACAACGCCCCATGACGCTCGTCTTCACCATTATCTGTGGACTTTTCATCACAATGCTCCTTGCCCCTTTCATCAAAATGCTCCATGCCATTGTCATCACAATACTCCACAAGATGGTCATCAGAATGCTCCATGACACTTGTCATCACAATGCTCCATGACCCATGTCCTCACAATGCTCCATGCCCCTTGTCATTACAGTGCTCCAAGACACTCGTCATCACAATTATCCAAGGTCTTCGCATCACAATGCTCCACGGTCTTGCCATCACAAAGCTCCATGCCCTGGTCATCCCAATGCTCCATGTCCATTGTCATCACAATTCTCAACGTCCTTGTCATCACAATGGTCCATGACGCTTCTCATCATAATGTTACATGCTCTTGTCATCACAGTCCTCCATGCCCTTGTCATCACAAAGCTCCATGACGCATGTCATCAGAATCCGCCATGGCCTTCTCATCACAATGCTCCATGCCCATGTCAGCACAATGCTCCAAGACCCCTGTAATCACAATGCTCCATGCCCCTTTTCATCTCAATGCTCCATGGACCCTTTCATCACAATGCACCATGACCATCATCAAAATGCTTCATGTTATTATCATCACAAGGAAACCAAAATGCTCCATGACCTCTTTTATCACGATGCTCCTATACCCCTGTAATCACAATCCTCCATGCCCCCTGGCATCACAGTGCACCATCCCCATCATCATAATGCTTCATGCTATTGTCATCACAATGAAATCAAAATGCTCCATGACCTCTGGCATCACAATGCTCCAAAACCTTGTGATCACAATGTTCCATCCCACTTGTCATCACAACGCCCCATGACACTCGTCTTCACCATTATCTGTAGACTTTTCATCACAATGGTCCATGCCTTGTTCATCACAGTGCTCCATGCCATTGTCATCACAATAGTCCACAAGATGGTCATCAGAATGCTCCATGACACTTGTCATCACAATGCTCTATGACCCCTGTTATCACAATGCTCCATGACACCTGTCCTCACAATGCTCCATGCCCCTTGTCATTACAGTGCTCCATGACACTCATCATCACAATTATCCAAGGTCTTCGCATCACAATGCTCCATGGTCTTGCCATCACAATGCTCCATTCCCTTGTCATCACAAAGCTCCATGACTCATGTCATCAGAATGCTCCTTGGCCCTCTCATCTCAATGCTCCATGCCCTTGTCATCACTATGCTCCTAGACCCCTGTAATCAAAATCTTCCATGCCCCCTGGCATTACAGTGCAACATCCCCATCATCATAATGCTTCATGCTATTATCATCACAATGAAATCAAAATGCTCCATGACCTCTCTCATCAGAATGCTGCAAATGCTTGCGATCACAATGTTCCATTACACTTGTCATCACAATGCTCAATGATGCTCGTCATCACAATTATCCATGGTCTTCTCATCCCAATGCTCCATGACCTTTGTCATCACAATGCTCAATACACTTGTCATCAAAATGCTCCCTGACACTTGTCGTCAGTATGCTCCTTGAAGCCTGGCATGAAAATGCTCCATGCCCTTTTCATCCCAATGATCCATGCCTTTTTCATCACAAGGCTCCAAGAACACTGCACTCACAATGCTCCATGCCCTTGTCATCACAAAGGCCATGATGCATGTCATCAGAAAGCTCCATGGCCTTCTCATCACAATGCTCCATGCCCTTGTCATCACAATACTCCAAGACCCCTGTAATCACAGTGTTGCATGTCCCTTATCATCAGAATGCTCCAGGAGATTTGTCATCACAAGGCTCCATGGTCTTCTCATAACAATGCTCCAGAACCTTGTCATCACAGTGCTCCCTTCCCTTATCATCACAATGCCCCATGGCACCTGTCATCACATTACTCCATGAATATTTTCCCCACAGTGCTCCATTCCTTTGTCAGCAAAATGCTACATGACCTTGTCATCACAATGCTCCATGCCATTGTCATCACAATGGACCCTGATATATGTCATCACAATGCTCCCTGACACCTGTCGATACAATATTCCATGACCTTGTCATCACAATGATCCATGCCTCTTTTCATCACAATGCTCCATGAGCCCTGTCCTCACAATGCTGCATGACCACTGTCATCACAACGCTCCATGACCCCTGACAAAACAATGATCCGGGACTCTTGTCAGCAAAATTCTCCATGACCATTGTCATCCCAATGCTCCATGAAACCTGTAATCACAGTGAATCGTTACACCTGTCATCACAGTGCTCCTTGACACTTGTCATCACGATGCTCCATGCCTTTGTCATCCAAATGTTACATGACCTTGTCATCACAATGCTCCCTGCTTTTCTCATCACAATGTACCACGCCCTGACATCAATATGCTTCCTGACCTTTGTCATCACAAAGCTCCATGACCTTTGGCATCACAGTGATCTATGCCACTTTCATCACAATGCTCCATGAAAACTCTCATCGCATTGCTCCGTACCCTTGTCATCACAAAGCTCCATGACGCTTGTCATCACAATGTTCCATGCCCTTCTCATCACAATGCTCCATGCCATAGTCATTACATTCCTCCATGTCCCATGTATAACAATGGTTCTTGCCCTTGTCATCACAATGCTCCATGCCCACTCTCATCACAATAACCCATGAATCTTCTCAGACCAATGCTCTATGCCCTTGTCATCACAATGCTCCATTACGCATGTCATAACAATGCTCCATGACTTCGGCCATCACAATGTTCCACGGCCTTGTCATCACAATGCTCCATACACTTCTCATCACGATGCTCCTAGACCCCTGTAATCGCAATCCTCCATGCTCCCTGGCATGACAGTTCACCATCCCCATCATCATAATGCTTCATGCTATTGTCCTCACAATGAAATCAAAATGCTCCATGACCTGTGGCATCAAAATGTTCCAAACCCTTGTGATCACAATGTTCCATCACGCTTGTCATCAGAACGCTCCATGACACTCGTGTTCAACATTATCTGTGGACTTCTCATCACAGTGCTCCATGCCCTTTTCATCACAATGCTCCATGCCATTGTCATCACAATACTCCACAAGATGGTCATCAGAATGCTCCATGACACTTGTCATCACAATGCTCCATGACCACTGTTATCACAATACTCCGTGACACCTGTCCTCACAATGCTCCATGCCCCTTGTTACTACAGTGCTCCATGACACTCATAATCACAATTATCCAATGTCTTCGCATCACAATGCTCCACGGTCTTGCCATCACAATGCTCCATGCCCTTGTCATCACAAAGCTCCATTACGCATGTCATCAGAATGCTCCTTGGCCCTCTCATCACAATGCTCTATGCCTTTGTCATCACTATGCTCCTAGACCCCTGTAATCAAAATCCTCCATGCCCCCTGGCATCACAGTGCAACATCCCCATCATCATAATGCTTCATGCTATTGTCATCACAATGAAATCAAAATGCTCCATGACCTCTCTCATCAGAATGCTCCAAATGCTTGTGATCACAATGTTCCATAACACGTGTCATCACAACGCTCAATGACGCTCATCATCACAATTATCGATGGTCTTCTCATCACAATGCACCATGACCATTGTCATCACAATGCTCATTACACTTGTCATCAAAATGCTCCCTGACACTTGTCGTCAGTATGCTCCTTGAAGCCTGTCATGACAAGGCTCCATGCCTTTTTCATCCCAATGATCCATGCCTTTTTAATCACAAGGCTCCAAGAACACTGCACTCACAATGCTCCATGCCTTTGTCATCACAAAGGCCATGATGCATGTCATCAGAAAGCTCCATGGCCTTCTCATCACAATGCTCCATGCCCTTGTCATCACAATACACCAAGACCCCTGTAATCACAGTGTTCCATGCCCCTTATCGTCAGAATGCCCCAGGAGATTTGTCATCACAAGGCTCCATGGTCTTCTCATAACAATGCTCCAGAACCTTGTCTTCACAGTGCTCCATTCCCTTATCATCAAAATGCTCCATGACACCTGTCATCACATTACTCCATGAATATTTTCCCCACAATGCTCCATGCCTTTGTCAGCAAAATGCTACATGACCTTGTCATCACAATGCTCCATGCCCTGTTTCATCAGAATGCTCCATGAGACTTGTCATCACAAGGCTCCATGGTCTACTCATCACAATGCTCCAGGATCTTGTCATCACAATGCTCCTTTCCCTTTTCATCACAATGCTCCATGAAACCTGTCATCACAATACTCCATGAACATTTTAAGCCCAATGCTCCATACCCTTGTCATCCCAATGCTCAATGACCACTGTAATCACCATGCTCCATACCTTTGTATCAAAATCCTACATGAACTTGCCATCACAATGCTCCATGCACTTGTCAACACATTCCTCCATGAACCTTGGGATCACATTGCCACATACACTTGTCATCACAATGCTGCATGCTCCTTGAAATCACAGTGCTCCATGACCCCTGTCATCACAATGCTCCATAACACTAGGCATCACAATGCTCCATGCCATTGCCATCACAATGCTTCATGACCATTGTTATCACAATGCTCAATACACTTGTCATCACAATGCTCACTGATACGTGTCGTCAGAATGCTCCTTGAAACCTGTCATGAAAAGGCTCCATGCCTTTTTCATCACAATGCTACATGCCCTTTTCATCACAATGCTCCATGCCATTGTCATCACAATACTCCACAAGATGGTCATCAGAATGCTCCATGACACTTGTCATCACAATGCTCCATGACCCCTATCATCACAATGCTCCATAACAGCTGTCCTCACAATGCTCCATGCCCCTTGTCATTACAGTGCTCCAAGACACTCGTCATCACAATTATCCATGGTCTTCTCATCACAATGCTCCACGGTCTTGTCGTCACAATGCTCCATGCCCTGGTCATCCCAATGCTCCATGTCCATTGTCATCACAATTCTCCACCTTCTTGTCATCACTATGGTCCATGACACTTCTCATCATAATGTTACATGTTCTTGTCATCACAATCCTCCATGCACTTGTCATCGCAATGCTCCCTGACCCTTGTCATAGCAAGCTCTATGCGCTTGTCATCACAGTGCTTCACGACATTGTCATCAAAATTCTCAATGACCCTTGGCATCACAATGTTCCATGCTCTTGTCATCACAATGCTCCATGCCATTGTCATCACAATGGACCCTGACATATGTCATCACAATGCTCCCTGACACCTGTCGATACAATATTCCATGACCTTGTCATCACAATGATCCATGCCTCTTTTCATCACAATGCTCCATGACCCCTGTCCTCACAATGCTGCATGACCACTGTCATCACAACGCTCCATGACCCCTGACAAAACAATGATCCGGGACTCTTGTCAGCAAAATTCTCCATGAGCATTGTCATCTCAATGCTCCATGAAACCTGTAATCACAGTAAATCGTGACGCCTGTCATCACAGTGCTCCTTGACACTTGTCATCACGATGCTCCATGCCTGTCATCAAAATGTTACATGACCTTGTCATCACAATGCTCCCTGCCCTTCTCATCACAATGTACCACGCCCTGACATCAATATGCTTCATGACCTTTGTTATCACAAAGCTCCATGACCTTTGGCATCACAGTGATCCATGCCCCTGTCATCACAATGCTCCATGAAAGCTCTCATCACATTGCTCCGTGCCCTTGTCATCACAAAGCTCCATGCCGCTTGTCATCACAATGTTCCATGCCCTTCTCATCACAATGATCCATGCCATAGTCATTACATTCCTCCATGACCCATGTATCACAATGTTCCTTGCCCTTGTCATCACAATGCTCCATGCCCACTCTCATCAAAATAATCCATGAATCTTCTCAGACCAATGCTCTATGCCCTTGTTATCACAATGCTCCATTACGCATCTCATAACAATGCTCCATGACTTCGGCCATCACAATGTTCCACGGCCTTGTCATCACAAGGCTCCATGACACTTGTCATCTCAATGCCCCAAGACCCATGCAATTACAATGCTCCATGTCCTTGTCATCACAAAACTCCATGACGCATGTCATCAGAATGCTCCTTGGCCCTCTCATCACAATGCTCCATACACTTGTCATCACGATGCTCCTAGACCCCTGTAATCACAATCCTCCATGCTCCCTGGCATCACAGTTCACCATCCCCATCATCATAATGCTTCATGCTATTGTCATCACAATGAAATCAAAATGCTCCATGACCTCTGGCATCAAAATGTTCCAAACCCTTATGATGACAATGTTCCATCACACTTGTCATCAGAACACCCCATGACACTCGTGTTCAACATTATCTGTGGACTTCTCATCACAATGCTCCATGCCCTTTTCATCACAATGCTCCATGCCATTGTCATCACAATACTCCACAAGATGGTCATCAGAATGCTCCATGACACTTGTCATCACAATGCTCCATGAACACTGTCCTCACAATGCTCGATGCCCCTTGTCATTACAGTGCTCCAAGACACTCGTCGTCACAATTATGCAAGGTCTTCGCATCACAATGCTCCACGGTCTTCCCATTACAAAGCTCCATGCCCTGGTCATCCCAATGCTCCATGTCCATTGTCATCACAATTCTCAACGTCCTTGTCATCACAAAGGACCATGACACTTCTCATCATAATGTTACATGCTCTTGTCATCACAATTCTCCATGCACTTGTCATCACAATGCTCCATGACCCTTGTCATAGCAAGCTCCATGCACTTGTCATCACAGTGCTTCACGACCTTGTCATCAAAATCCTCAATGGCCCTTGGCATCACAATGCTCTATGTCCTTGTCATCACAATGCTCCATGCCATTGTCATCACAATGGACCCTGACATATGTCATCACAATGTTCACTGACACCTGCCTTCACAATTCTCCTTCATCTTGTCATCATAATGATCCATGCCCTTGTCATCACAATGCTCCAAAACCCCTGTAATCACAATGCTCCATGCCCCTTGTCATCTCAATACTCCATGGACACTTTATTCACAATGCACTATGACCATCATCATAATGCTTCATGTTATTGTCATCACAATGAAATCAAAATGCTCCATGACCTCTCTCATCAGAATGCTCCAAACGCTTCTTATCACAATGTTCCATAACACTTGTCATCACAACGCCCAATGACGCTCATCATCACAATTATCCTTGGTCTTCTCATCACAATGCTCCATGAAATTTGCCATCACAATGCTCTATACTCATGTCATCACAATGCTCCCTGACACTTGTCGTCAGTATGCTCCTTGAAGCCTGTCATGACAAGGCTTCATGCCTTTTTCATCACAATGATCCATGCCCTTTTCATCACAAGGCTCCAAGAACACTGCACTCACAATACTCCATGCCCTTGTCATCACAAAGGCCATGATGCATGTCATCAGAAAGCTCCATGGCCTTCTCATCACAATGCTCCATGCCCTTGTCATCAAAATACTCCAAGACCCCTGTAATCACAGTGTTCCATGTCCCTTATCATCAGAATGCTCCATGAGATTTGTCCTCACAAGGCTCCATGGTCTTCTCATAACAATGCTCCAGAAACTTGTCATCACATTGTTCCATTCCCTTATCATCACAATGCTCCATGACCCTTGTCATCACATTACACCATGAATATTTTCCCCAAAATGCTCCATGCCTTTGTCAGCAAAATGCTACATGACCTTTTCATCACAATGCTCTATGACCCTTTTCTTCAGAATGCTCTATGAGACTTGTCATCATAAGGCTCCATGGTCTGCTCATCACAATGCTCCAGGATTTTGTCATCAGAATGCTCCTTTCCCTGTTCCTCACAATGCTCCATGAAACCTGTCATCACAATACTCCATGAACATTTTAAGCCAATGCTCCATACTCTTGTCATCCCAATGCTCAATGACCACTGTAATCAGCATTCTCCATGCCTTTGTCAGCAAAATCCTACATGAACTTGCCATCACAATGCTCCATGCGCTTGTCATCACAATCCTCCATGAAACTTGGATTCACATTGCCCCATACACTTGCCATCACAATGCTCCATGCGCTTGTCAACACATTCCTCCATGAACCTTGGGATCACATTGCCACATACACTTGTCATCACAATGCTGCATGCTCCTTGAAATCACAGTGCTCCATGACCCCTGTCATCACAATGCTACAAACACTTGTGATCACAATGCTCCATAACACTAGGCATCACAATGCTCCATGCCATTACCATCACAACGCTTCATGACCATTGTTATCACAATGCTCAATACACTTGTCATCACAATGCTCACTGATACGTGTCGTCAGAATGCTCCTTGAAACCTGTCATGAAAAGGCTCCATGCCTTTTTCATCACAATGCTACATGCCCTTTTCATCACAATGCTCCATGCCATTGTCATCACAATACTCCACAAGATGGTCATCAGAATGCTCCATGACACTTGTCATCACAATGCTCCATGACCCCTATCATCACAATGCTCCATAACAGCTGTCCTCACAATGCTCCATGCCCCTTGTCATTACAGTGCTCCAAGACACTCGTCATCACAATTATCCATGGTCTTCTCATCACAATGCTCCACGGTCTTGCCGTCACAATGCTCCATGCCCTGGTCATCCCAATGCTCCATGTCCATTGTCATCACAATTCTCCACCTTCTTGTCATCACTATGGTCCATGACACTTCTCATCATAATGTTACATGTTCTTGTCATCACAATCCTCCATGCACTTGTCATCGCAATGCTCCCTGACCCTTGTCATAGCAAGCTCTATGCGCTTGTCATCACAGTGCTTCACGACATTGTCATCAAAATTCTCAATGACCCTTGGCATCACAATGTTCCATGCTCTTGTCATCACAATGCTCCATGCCATTGTCATCACAATGGACCCTGACATATGTCATCACAATGCTCCCTGACACCTGTCGATACAATATTCCATGACCTTGTCATCACAATGATCCATGCCTCTTTTCATCACAATGCTCCATGACCCCTGTCCTCACAATGCTGCATGACCACTGTCATCACAACGCTCCATGACCCCTGACAAAACAATGATCCGGGACTCTTGTCAGCAAAATTCTCCATGAGCATTGTCATCTCAATGCTCCATGAAACCTGTAATCACAGTAAATCGTGACGCCTGTCATCACAGTGCTCCTTGACACTTGTCATCACGATGCACCATGCCTTTGTCATCAAAATGTTACATGACCTTGTCATCACAATGCTCCCTGCCCTTCTCATCACAATGTACCACGCCCTGACATCAATATGCTTCATGACCTTTGTTATCACAAAGCTCCATGACCTTTGGCATCACAGTGATCCATGCCCCTGTCATCACAATGCTCCATGAAAGCTCTCATCACATTGCTCCGTGCCCTTGTCATCACAAAGCTCCATGCCACTTGTCATCACAATGTTCCATGCCCTTCTCATCACAATGATCCATGCCATAGTCATTACATTCCTCCATGACCCATGTATCACAATGTTCCTTGCCCTTGTCATCACAATGCTCCATGCCCACTCTCATCAAAATAATCCATGAATCTTCTCAGACCAATGCTCTATGCCCTTGGTATCACAATGATCAATTACCCCTGTCATAACAATGCTCCATGACCACTGCCATCACAATATTCCACGGCCTTGTCATCACAAGGCTCCATGACACTTGTCATCTCAGTGTTCCAAGAACACTGCAATTACAATGCTCCAAGCCCTTGTCATCACAAAGCTCCATGACGCATGTCATCAGAATGCTCCTTGGCCTTCTCATCACGATGCTCAATGCCCTGGTCATCACGATGCTCCTAGACCCCTGTCATCACAATCGTCTATGCACCCTGGCGTCACACTACTCCATCCCATCATCATAATACTTCATGCTATTGTCATCACAATGAAATCAAAATGCTCCATGACCTCTGGCATCACAATGCTCCAAACCCTTGTGATCACAATGTTCCATCACACTTGTCATCACAACGCCCCATGACGCTCGTCTTCACCATTATC
Source organism: Mesoplodon densirostris (assembly GCF_025265405.1). Taxonomy (NCBI): domain Eukaryota; kingdom Metazoa; phylum Chordata; class Mammalia; order Artiodactyla; family Ziphiidae; genus Mesoplodon; species Mesoplodon densirostris. The sequence continues at coordinate 5,578,331 of NW_026778236.1, read as the reverse complement.
TGTGGACTTTTCATCACAATGCTCCTTGCCCCTTTCATCAAAATGCTCCATGCCATTGTCATCACAATACTCCACAAGATGGTCATCAGAATGCTCCATGACACTTGTCATCACAATGCTCCATGACCCATGTCCTCACAATGCTCCATGCCCCTTGTCATTACAGTGCTCCAAGACACTCGTCATCACAATTATCCAAGGTCTTCGCATCACAATGCTCCACGGTCTTGCCATCACAAAGCTCCATGCCCTGGTCATCCCAATGCTCCATGTCCATTGTCATCACAATTCTCAACGTCCTTGTCATCACAATGGTCCATGACGCTTCTCATCATAATGTTACATGCTCTTGTCATCACAGTCCTCCATGCCCTTGTCATCACAAAGCTCCATGACGCATGTCATCAGAATCCGCCATGGCCTTCTCATCACAATGCTCCATGCCCATGTCAGCACAATGCTCCAAGACCCCTGTAATCACAATGCTCCATGCCCCTTTTCATCTCAATGCTCCATGGACCCTTTCATCACAATGCACCATGACCATCATCAAAATGCTTCATGTTATTATCATCACAAGGAAACCAAAATGCTCCATGACCTCTTTTATCACGATGCTCCTATACCCCTGTAATCACAATCCTCCATGCCCCCTGGCATCACAGTGCACCATCCCCATCATCATAATGCTTCATGCTATTGTCATCACAATGACATCAAAATGCTCCATGACCTCTGGCATCACAATGCTCCAAAACCTTGTGATCACAATGTTCCATCCCACTTGTCATCACAACGCCCCATGACACTCGTCTTCACCATTATCTGTAGACTTTTCATCACAATGGTCCATGCCTTGTTCATCACAGTGCTCCATGCCATTGTCATCACAATAGTCCACAAGATGGTCATCAGAATGCTCCATGACACTTGTCATCACAATGCTCTATGACCCCTGTTATCACAATGCTCCATGACACCTGTCCTCACAATGCTCCATGCCCCTTGTCATTACAGTGCTCCATGACACTCATCATCACAATTATCCAAGGTCTTTGCATCACAATGCTCCATGGTCTTGCCATCACAATGCTCCATTCCCTTGTCATCACAAAGCTCCATGACTCATGTCATCAGAATGCTCCTTGGCCCTCTCATCTCAATGCTCCATGCCCTTGTCATCACTATGCTCCTAGACCCCTGTAATCAAAATCTTCCATGCCCCCTGGCATTACAGTGCAACATCCCCATCATCATAATGCTTCATGCTATTATCATCACAATGAAATCAAAATGCTCCATGACCTCTCTCATCAGAATGCTGCAAATGCTTGCGATCACAATGTTCCATTACACTTGTCATCACAATGCTCAATGATGCTCGTCATCACAATTATCCATGGTCTTCTCATCCCAATGCTCCATGACCTTTGTCATCACAATGCTCAATACACTTGTCATCAAAATGCTCCCTGACACTTGTCGTCAGTATGCTCCTTGAAGCCTGGCATGAAAATGCTCCATGCCCTTTTCATCCCAATGATCCATGCCTTTTTCATCACAAGGCTCCAAGAACACTGCACTCACAATGCTCCATGCCCTTGTCATCACAAAGGCCATGATGCATGTCATCAGAAAGCTCCATGGCCTTCTCATCACAATGCTCCATGCCCTTGTCATCACAATACTCCAAGACCCCTGTAATCACAGTGTTGCATGTCCCTTATCATCAGAATGCTCCAGGAGATTTGTCATCACAAGGCTCCATGGTCTTCTCATAACAATGCTCCAGAACCTTGTCATCACAGTGCTCCCTTCCCTTATCATCACAATGCCCCATGGCACCTGTCATCACATTACTCCATGAATATTTTCCCCACAGTGCTCCATTCCTTTGTCAGCAAAATGCTACATGACCTTGTCATCACAATGCTCCATGCCATTGTCATCACAATGGACCCTGATATATGTCATCACAATGCTCCCTGACACCTGTCTATACAATATTCCATGACCTTGTCATCACAATGATCCATGCCTCTTTTCATCACAATGCTCCATGAGCCCTGTCCTCACAATGCTGCATGACCACTGTCATCACAACGCTCCATGACCCCTGACAAAACAATGATCCGGGACTCTTGTCAGCAAAATTCTCCATGACCATTGTCATCCCAATGCTCCATGAAACCTGTAATCACAGTGAATCGTTACACCTGTCATCACAGTGCTCCTTGACACTTGTCATCACGATGCTCCATGCCTTTGTCATCCAAATGTTACATGACCTTGTCATCACAATGCTCCCTGCTTTTCTCATCACAATGTACCACGCCCTGACATCAATATGCTTCCTGACCTTTGTCATCACAAAGCTCCATGACCTTTGGCATCACAGTGATCTATGCCACTTTCATCACAATGCTCCATGAAAACTCTCATCGCATTGCTCCGTACCCTTGTCATCACAAAGCTCCATGACGCTTGTCATCACAATGTTCCATGCCCTTCTCATCACAATGCTCCATGCCATAGTCATTACATTCCTCCATGTCCCATGTATAACAATGGTTCTTGCCCTTGTCATCACAATGCTCCATGCCCACTCTCATCACAATAACCCATGAATCTTCTCAGACCAATGCTCTATGCCCTTGTCATCACAATGCTCCATTACGCATGTCATAACAATGCTCCATGACTTCGGCCATCACAATGTTCCACGGCCTTGTCATCACAATGCTCCATACACTTCTCATCACGATGCTCCTAGACCCCTGTAATCGCAATCCTCCATGCTCCCTGGCATGACAGTTCACCATCCCCATCATCATAATGCTTCATGCTATTGTCCTCACAATGAAATCAAAATGCTCCATGACCTGTGGCATCAAAATGTTCCAAACCCTTGTGATCACAATGTTCCATCACGCTTGTCATCAGAACGCTCCATGACACTCGTGTTCAACATTATCTGTGGACTTCTCATCACAGTGCTCCATGCCCTTTTCATCACAATGCTCCATGCCATTGTCATCACAATACTCCACAAGATGGTCATCAGAATGCTCCATGACACTTGTCATCACAATGCTCCATGACCACTGTTATCACAATACTCCGTGACACCTGTCCTCACAATGCTCCATGCCCCTTGTTACTACAGTGCTCCATGACACTCATAATCACAATTATCCAAGGTCTTCGCATCACAATGCTCCACGGTCTTGCCATCACAATGCTCCATGCCCTTGTCATCACAAAGCTCCATTACGCATGTCATCAGAATGCTCCTTGGCCCTCTCATCACAATGCTCTATGCCTTTGTCATCACTATGCTCCTAGACCCCTGTAATCAAAATCCTCCATGCCCCCTGGCATCACAGTGCAACATCCCCATCATCATAATGCTTCATGCTATTGTCATCACAATGAAATCAAAATGCTCCATGACCTCTCTCATCAGAATGCTCCAAATGCTTGTGATCACAATGTTCCATAACACGTGTCATCACAACGCTCAATGACGCTCATCATCACAATTATCGATGGTCTTCTCATCACAATGCACCATGACCATTGTCATCACAATGCTCATTACACTTGTCATCAAAATGCTCCCTGACACTTGTCGTCAGTATGCTCCTTGAAGCCTGTCATGACAAGGCTCCATGCCTTTTTCATCCCAATGATCCATGCCTTTTTAATCACAAGGCTCCAAGAACACTGCACTCACAATGCTCCATGCCTTTGTCATCACAAAGGCCATGATGCATGTCATCAGAAAGCTCCATGGCCTTCTCATCACAATGCTCCATGCCCTTGTCATCACAATACACCAAGACCCCTGTAATCACAGTGTTCCATGCCCCTTATCGTCAGAATGCCCCAGGAGATTTGTCATCACAAGGCTCCATGGTCTTCTCATAACAATGCTCCAGAACCTTGTCTTCACAGTGCTCCATTCCCTTATCATCAAAATGCTCCATGACACCTGTCATCACATTACTCCATGAATATTTTCCCCACAATGCTCCATGCCTTTGTCAGCAAAATGCTACATGACCTTGTCATCACAATGCTCCATGCCCTGTTTCATCAGAATGCTCCATGAGACTTGTCATCACAAGGCTCCATGGTCTACTCATCACAATGCTCCAGGATCTTGTCATCACAATGCTCCTTTCCCTTTTCATCACAATGCTCCATGAAACCTGTCATCACAATACTCCATGAACATTTTAAGCCCAATGCTCCATACCCTTGTCATCCCAATGCTCAATGACCACTGTAATCACCATGCTCCATACCTTTGTATCAAAATCCTACATGAACTTGCCATCACAATGCTCCATGCACTTGTCAACACATTCCTCCATGAACCTTGGGATCACATTGCCACATACACTTGTCATCACAATGCTGCATGCTCCTTGAAATCACAGTGCTCCATGACCCCTGTCATCACAATGCTACAAACACTTGTGATCACAATGCTCCATAACACTAGGCATCACAATGCTCCATGCCATTGCCATCACAATGCTTCATGACCATTGTTATCACAATGCTCAATACACTTGTCATCACAATGCTCACTGATACGTGTCGTCAGAATGCTCCTTGAAACCTGTCATGAAAAGGCTCCATGCCTTTTTCATCACAATGCTACATGCCCTTTTCATCACAATGCTCCATGCCATTGTCATCACAATACTGCACAAGATGGTCATCAGAATGCTCCATGACACTTGTCATCACAATGCTCCATGACCCCTATCATCACAATGCTCCATAACAGCTGTCCTCACAATGCTCCATGCCCCTTGTCATTACAGTGCTCCAAGACACTCGTCATCACAATTATCCATGGTCTTCTCATCACAATGCTCCACGGTCTTGTCGTCACAATGCTCCATGCCCTGGTCATCCCAATGCTCCATGTCCATTGTCATCACAATTCTCCACCTTCTTGTCATCACTATGGTCCATGACACTTCTCATCATAATGTTACATGTTCTTGTCATCACAATCCTCCATGCACTTGTCATCGCAATGCTCCCTGACCCTTGTCATAGCAAGCTCTATGCGCTTGTCATCACAGTGCTTCACGACATTGTCATCAAAATTCTCAATGACCCTTGGCATCACAATGTTCCATGCTCTTGTCATCACAATGCTCCATGCCATTGTCATCACAATGGACCCTGACATATGTCATCACAATGCTCCCTGACACCTGTCGATACAATATTCCATGACCTTGTCATCACAATGATCCATGCCTCTTTTCATCACAATGCTCCATGACCCCTGTCCTCACAATGCTGCATGACCACTGTCATCACAACGCTCCATGACCCCTGACAAAACAATGATCCGGGACTCTTGTCAGCAAAATTCTCCATGAGCATTGTCATCTCAATGCTCCATGAAACCTGTAATCACAGTAAATCGTGACGCCTGTCATCACAGTGCTCCTTGACACTTGTCATCACGATGCTCCATGCCTTTGTCATCAAAATGTTACATGACCTTGTCATCACAATGCTCCCTGCCCTTCTCATCACAATGTACCACGCCCTGACATCAATATGCTTCATGACCTTTGTTATCACAAAGCTCCATGACCTTTGGCATCACAGTGATCCATGCCCCTGTCATCACAATGCTCCATGAAAGCTCTCATCACATTGCTCCGTGCCCTTGTCATCACAAAGCTCCATGCCGCTTGTCATCACAATGTTCCATGCCCTTCTCATCACAATGATCCATGCCATAGTCATTACATTCCTCCATGACCCATGTATCACAATGTTCCTTGCCCTTGTCATCACAATGCTCCATGCCCACTCTCATCAAAATAATCCATGAATCTTCTCAGACCAATGCTCTATGCCCTTGTTATCACAATGCTCCATTACGCATGTCATAACAATGCTCCATGACTTCGGCCATCACAATGTTCCACGGCCTTGTCATCACAAGGCTCCATGACACTTGTCATCTCAATGCCCCAAGACCCATGCAATTACAATGCTCCATGTCCTTGTCATCACAAAACTCCATGACGCATGTCATCAGAATGCTCCTTGGCCCTCTCATCACAATGCTCCATACACTTGTCATCACGATGCTCCTAGACCCCTGTAATCACAATCCTCCATGCTCCCTGGCATCACAGTTCACCATCCCCATCATCATAATGCTTCATGCTATTGTCATCACAATGAAATCAAAATGCTCCATGACCTCTGGCATCAAAATGTTCCAAACCCTTATGATGACAATGTTCCATCACACTTGTCATCAGAACACCCCATGACACTCGTGTTCAACATTATCTGTGGACTTCTCATCACAATGCTCCATGCCCTTTTCATCACAATGCTCCATGCCATTGTCATCACAATACTCCACAAGATGGTCATCAGAATGCTCCATGACACTTGTCATCACAATGCTCCATGAACACTGTCCTCACAATGCTCGATGCCCCTTGTCATTACAGTGCTCCAAGACACTCGTCATCACAATTATGCAAGGTCTTCGCATCACAATGCTCCACGGTCTTCCCATTACAAAGCTCCATGCCCTGGTCATCCCAATGCTCCATGTCCATTGTCATCACAATTCTCAACGTCCTTGTCATCACAAAGGACCATGACACTTCTCATCATAATGTTACATGCTCTTGTCATCACAATTCTCCATGCACTTGTCATCACAATGCTCCATGACCCTTGTCATAGCAAGCTCCATGCACTTGTCATCACAGTGCTTCACGACCTTGTCATCAAAATTCTCAATGGCCCTTGGCATCACAATGCTCTATGTCCTTGTCATCACAATGCTCCATGCCATTGTCATCACAATGGACCCTGACATATGTCATCACAATGTTCACTGACACCTGCCTTCACAATTCTCCTTCATCTTGTCATCATAATGATCCATGCCCTTGTCATCACAATGCTCCAAAACCCCTGTAATCACAATGCTCCATGCCCCTTGTCATCTCAATACTCCATGGACACTTTATTCACAATGCACTATGACCATCATCATAATGCTTCATGTTATTGTCATCACAATGAAATCAAAATGCTCCATGACCTCTCTCATCAGAATGCTCCAAACGCTTCTTATCACAATGTTCCATAACACTTGTCATCACAACGCCCAATGACGCTCATCATCACAATTATCCTTGGTCTTCTCATCACAATGCTCCATGAAATTTGCCATCACAATGCTCTATACTCATGTCATCACAATGCTCCCTGACACTTGTCGTCAGTATGCTCCTTGAAGCCTGTCATGACAAGGCTTCATGCCTTTTTCATCACAATGATCCATGCCCTTTTCATCACAAGGCTCCAAGAACACTGCACTCACAATACTCCATGCCCTTGTCATCACAAAGGCCATGATGCATGTCATCAGAAAGCTCCATGGCCTTCTCATCACAATGCTCCATGCCCTTGTCATCAAAATACTCCAAGACCCCTGTAATCACAGTGTTCCATGTCCCTTATCATCAGAATGCTCCATGAGATTTGTCCTCACAAGGCTCCATGGTCTTCTCATAACAATGCTCCAGAAACTTGTCATCACATTGTTCCATTCCCTTATCATCACAATGCTCCATGACCCTTGTCATCACATTACACCATGAATATTTTCCCCAAAATGCTCCATGCCTTTGTCAGCAAAATGCTACATGACCTTGTCATCACAATGCTCTATGACCCTTTTCTTCAGAATGCTCTATGAGACTTGTCATCATAAGGCTCCATGGTCTGCTCATCACAATGCTCCAGGATTTTGTCATCAGAATGCTCCTTTCCCTGTTCCTCACAATGCTCCATGAAACCTGTCATCACAATACTCCATGAACATTTTAAGCCAATGCTCCATACTCTTGTCATCCCAATGCTCAATGACCACTGTAATCAGCATTCTCCATGCCTTTGTCAGCAAAATCCTACATGAACTTGCCATCACAATGCTCCATGCGCTTGTCATCACAATCCTCCATGAAACTTGGATTCACATTGCCCCATACACTTGCCATCACAATGCTCCATGCGCTTGTCAACACATTCCTCCATGAACCTTGGGATCACATTGCCACATACACTTGTCATCACAATGCTGCATGCTCCTTGAAATCACAGTGCTCCATGACCCCTGTCATCACAATGCTACAAACACTTGTGATCACAATGCTCCATAACACTAGGCATCACAATGCTCCATGCCATTACCATCACAATGCTTCATGACCATTGTTATCACAATGCTCAATACACTTGTCATCACAATGCTCACTGATACGTGTCGTCAGAATGCTCCTTGAAACCTGTCATGAAAAGGCTCCATGCCTTTTTCATCACAATGCTACATGCCCTTTTCATCACAATGCTCCATGCCATTGTCATCACAATACTCCACAAGATGGTCATCAGAATGCTCCATGACAGTTGTCATCACAATGCTCCATGACCCCTATCATCACAATGCTCCATAACAGCTGTCCTCACAATGCTCCATGCCCCTTGTCATTACAGTGCTCCAAGACACTCGTCATCACAATTATCCATGGTCTTCTCATCACAATGCTCCACGGTCTTGCCGTCACAATGCTCCATGCCCTGGTCATCCCAATGCTCCATGTCCATTGTCATCACAATTCTCCACCTTCTTGTCATCACTATGGTCCATGACACTTCTCATCATAATGTTACATGTTCTTGTCATCACAATCCTCCATGCACTTGTCATCGCAATGCTCCCTGACCCTTGTCATAGCAAGCTCTATGCGCTTGTCATCACAGTGCTTCACGACATTGTCATCAAAATTCTCAATGACCCTTGGCATCACAATGTTCCATGCTCTTGTCATCACAATGCTCCATGCCATTGTCATCACAATGGACCCTGACATATGTCATCACAATGCTCCCTGACACCTGTCGATACAATATTCCATGACCTTGTCATCACAATGATCCATGCCTCTTTTCATCACAATGCTCCATGACCCCTGTCCTCACAATGCTGCATGACCACTGTCATCACAACGCTCCATGACCCCTGACAAAACAATGATCCGGGACTCTTGTCAGCAAAATTCTCCATGAGCATTGTCATCTCAATGCTCCATGAAACCTGTAATCACAGTAAATCGTGACGCCTGTCATCACAGTGCTCCTTGACACTTGTCATCACGATGCACCATGCCTTTGTCATCAAAATGTTACATGACCTTGTCATCACAATGCTCCCTGCCCTTCTCATCACAATGTACCACGCCCTGACATCAATATGCTTCATGACCTTTGTTATCACAAAGCTCCATGACCTTTGGCATCACAGTGATCCATGCCCCTGTCATCACAATGCTCCATGAAAGCTCTCATCACATTGCTCCGTGCCCTTGTCATCACAAAGCTCCATGCCACTTGTCATCACAATGTTCCATGCCCTTCTCATCACAATGATCCATGCCATAGTCATTACATTCCTCCATGACCCATGTATCACAATGTTCCTTGCCCTTGTCATCACAATGCTCCATGCCCACTCTCATCAAAATAATCCATGAATCTTCTCAGACCAATGCTCTATGCCCTTGGTATCACAATGATCAATTACCCCTGTCATAACAATGCTCCATGACCACTGCCATCACAATATTCCACGGCCTTGTCATCACAAGGCTCCATGACACTTGTCATCTCAGTGTTCCAAGAACACTGCAATTACAATGCTCCAAGCCCTTGTCATCACAAAGCTCCATGACGCATGTCATCAGAATGCTCCTTGGCCTTCTCATCACGATGCTCAATGCCCTGGTCATCACGATGCTCCTAGACCCCTGTCATCACAATCGTCTATGCACCCTGGCGTCACACTACTCCATCCCATCATCATAATACTTCATGCTATTGTCATCACAATGAAATCAAAATGCTCCATGACCTCTGGCATCACAATGCTCCAAACCCTTGTGATCACAATGTTCCATCACACTTGTCATCACAACGCCCCATGACGCTCGTCTTCACCATTATCTGTGGACTTTTCATCACAATGCTCCTTGCCCCTTTCATCAAAATGCTCCATGCCATTGTCATCACAATACTCCACAAGATGGTCATCAGAATGCTCCATGACACTTGTCATCACAATGCTCCATGACCCATGTCCTCACAATGCTCCATGCCCCTTGTCATTACAGTGCTCCAAGACACTCGTCATCACAATTATCCAAGGTCTTCGCATCACAATGCTCCACGGTCTTGCCATCACAAAGCTCCATGCCCTGGTCATCCCAATGCTCCATGTCCATTGTCATCACAATTCTCAACGTCCTTGTCATCACAATGGTCCATGACGCTTCTCATCATAATGTTACATGCTCTTGTCATCACAGTCCTCCATGCCCTTGTCATCACAAAGCTCCATGACGCATGTCATCAGAATCCGCCATGGCCTTCTCATCACAATGCTCCATGCCCATGTCAGCACAATGCTCCAAGACCCCTGTAATCACAATGCTCCATGCCCCTTTTCATCTCAATGCTCCATGGACCCTTTCATCACAATGCACCATGACCATCATCAAAATGCTTCATGTTATTATCATCACAAGGAAACCAAAATGCTCCATGACCTCTTTTATCACGATGCTCCTATACCCCTGTAATCACAATCCTCCATGCCCCCTGGCATCACAGTGCACCATCCCCATCATCATAATGCTTCATGCTATTGTCATCACAATGAAATCAAAATGCTCCATGACCTCTGGCATCACAATGCTCCAAAACCTTGTGATCACAATGTTCCATCCCACTTGTCATCACAACGCCCCATGACACTCGTCTTCACCATTATCTGTAGACTTTTCATCACAATGGTCCATGCCTTGTTCATCACAGTGCTCCATGCCATTGTCATCACAATAGTCCACAAGATGGTCATCAGAATGCTCCATGACACTTGTCATCACAATGCTCTATGACCCCTGTTATCACAATGCTCCATGACACCTGTCCTCACAATGCTCCATGCCCCTTGTCATTACAGTGCTCCATGACACTCATCATCACAATTATCCAAGGTCTTCGCATCACAATGCTCCATGGTCTTGCCATCACAATGCTCCATTCCCTTGTCATCACAAAGCTCCATGACTCATGTCATCAGAATGCTCCTTGGCCCTCTCATCTCAATGCTCCATGCCCTTGTCATCACTATGCTCCTAGACCCCTGTAATCAAAATCTTCCATGCCCCCTGGCATTACAGTGCAACATCCCCATCATCATAATGCTTCATGCTATTATCATCACAATGAAATCAAAATGCTCCATGACCTCTCTCATCAGAATGCTGCAAATGCTTGCGATCACAATGTTCCATTACACTTGTCATCACAATGCTCAATGATGCTCGTCATCACAATTATCCATGGTCTTCTCATCCCAATGCTCCATGACCTTTGTCATCACAATGCTCAATACACTTGTCATCAAAATGCTCCCTGACACTTGTCATCAGTATGCTCCTTGAAGCCTGGCATGAAAATGCTCCATGCCCTTTTCATCCCAATGATCCATGCCTTTTTCATCACAAGGCTCCAAGAACACTGCACTCACAATGCTCCATGCCCTTGTCATCACAAAGGCCATGATGCATGTCATCAGAAAGCTCCATGGCCTTCTCATCACAATGCTCCATGCCCTTGTCATCACAATACTCCAAGACCCCTGTAATCACAGTGTTGCATGTCCCTTATCATCAGAATGCTCCAGGAGATTTGTCATCACAAGGCTCCATGGTCTTCTCATAACAATGCTCCAGAACCTTGTCATCACAGTGCTCCCTTCCCTTATCATCACAATGCCCCATGGCACCTGTCATCACATTACTCCATGAATATTTTCCCCACAGTGCTCCATTCCTTTGTCAGCAAAATGCTACATGACCTTGTCATCACAATGCTCCATGCCATTGTCATCACAATGGACCCTGATATATGTCATCACAATGCTCCCTGACACCTGTCGATACAATATTCCATGACCTTGTCATCACAATGATCCATGCCTCTTTTCATCACAATGCTCCATGAGCCCTGTCCTCACAATGCTGCATGACCACTGTCATCACAACGCTCCATGACCCCTGACAAAACAATGATCCGGGACTCTTGTCAGCAAAATTCTCCATGACCATTGTCATCCCAATGCTCCATGAAACCTGTAATCACAGTGAATCGTTACACCTGTCATCACAGTGCTCCTTGACACTTGTCATCACGATGCTCCATGCCTTTGTCATCCAAATGTTACATGACCTTGTCATCACAATGCTCCCTGCTTTTCTCATCACAATGTACCACGCCCTGACATCAATATGCTTCCTGACCTTTGTCATCACAAAGCTCCATGACCTTTGGCATCACAGTGATCTATGCCACTTTCATCACAATGCTCCATGAAAACTCTCATCGCATTGCTCCGTACCCTTGTCATCACAAAGCTCCATGACGCTTGTCATCACAATGTTCCATGCCCTTCTCATCACAATGCTCCATGCCATAGTCATTACATTCCTCCATGTCCCATGTATAACAATGGTTCTTGCCCTTGTCATCACAATGCTCCATGCCCACTCTCATCACAATAACCCATGAATCTTCTCAGACCAATGCTCTATGCCCTTGTCATCACAATGCTCCATTACGCATGTCATAACAATGCTCCATGACTTCGGCCATCACAATGTTCCACGGCCTTGTCATCACAATGCTCCATACACTTCTCATCACAATGCTCCTAGACCCCTGTAATCGCAATCCTCCATGCTCCCTGGCATGACAGTTCACCATCCCCATCATCATAATGCTTCATGCTATTGTCCTCACAATGAAATCAAAATGCTCCATGACCTGTGGCATCAAAATGTTCCAAACCCTTGTGATCACAATGTTCCATCACGCTTGTCATCAGAACGCTCCATGACACTCGTGTTCAACATTATCTGTGGACTTCTCATCACAGTGCTCCATGCCCTTTTCATCACAATGCTCCATGCCATTGTCATCACAATACTCCACAAGATGGTCATCAGAATGCTCCATGACACTTGTCATCACAATGCTCCATGACCACTGTTATCACAATACTCCGTGACACCTGTCCTCACAATGCTCCATGCCCCTTGTTACTACAGTGCTCCATGACACTCATAATCACAATTATCCAAGGTCTTCGCATCACAATGCTCCACGGTCTTGCCATCACAATGCTCCATGCCCTTGTCATCACAAAGCTCCATTACGCATGTCATCAGAATGCTCCTTGGCCCTCTCATCACAATGCTCTATGCCTTTGTCATCACTATGCTCCTAGACCCCTGTAATCAAAATCCTCCATGCCCCCTGGCATCACAGTGCAACATCCCCATCATCATAATGCTTCATGCTATTGTCATCACAATGAAATCAAAATGCTCCATGACCTCTCTCATCAGAATGCTCCAAATGCTTGTGATCACAATGTTCCATAACACGTGTCATCACAACGCTCAATGACGCTCATCATCACAATTATCGATGGTCTTCTCATCACAATGCACCATGACCATTGTCATCACAATGCTCATTACACTTGTCATCAAAATGCTCCCTGACACTTGTCGTCAGTATGCTCCTTGAAGCCTGTCATGACAAGGCTCCATGCCTTTTTCATCCCAATGATCCATGCCTTTTTAATCACAAGGCTCCAAGAACACTGCACTCACAATGCTCCATGCCTTTGTCATCACAAAGGCCATGATGCATGTCATCAGAAAGCTCCATGGCCTTCTCATCACAATGCTCCATGCCCTTGTCATCACAATACACCAAGACCCCTGTAATCACAGTGTTCCATGCCCCTTATCGTCAGAATGCCCCAGGAGATTTGTCATCACAAGGCTCCATGGTCTTCTCATAACAATGCTCCAGAACCTTGTCTTCACAGTGCTCCATTCCCTTATCATCAAAATGCTCCATGACACCTGTCATCACATTACTCCATGAATATTTTCCCCACAATGCTCCATGCCTTTGTCAGCAAAATGCTACATGACCTTGTCATCACAATGCTCCATGCCCTGTTTCATCAGAATGCTCCATGAGACTTGTCATCACAAGGCTCCATGGTCTACTCATCACAATGCTCCAGGATCTTGTCATCACAATGCTCCTTTCCCTTTTCATCACAATGCTCCATGAAACCTGTCATCACAATACTCCATGAACATTTTAAGCCCAATGCTCCATACCCTTGTCATCCCAATGCTCAATGACCACTGTAATCACCATGCTCCATACCTTTGTATCAAAATCCTACATGAACTTGCCATCACAATGCTCCATGCACTTGTCAACACATTCCTCCATGAACCTTGGGATCACATTGCCACATACACTTGTCATCACAATGCTGCATGCTCCTTGAAATCACAGTGCTCCATGACCCCTGTCATCACAATGCTACAAACACTTGTGATCACAATGCTCCATAACACTAGGCATCACAATGCTCCATGCCATTGCCATCACAATGCTTCATGACCATTGTTATCACAATGCTCAATACACTTGTCATCACAATGCTCACTGATACGTGTCGTCAGAATGCTCCTTGAAACCTGTCATGAAAAGGCTCCATGCCTTTTTCATCACAATGCTACATGCCCTTTTCATCACAATGCTCCATGCCATTGTCATCACAATACTCCACAAGATGGTCATCAGAATGCTCCATGACACTTGTCATCACAATGCTCCATGACCCCTATCATCACAATGCTCCATAACAGCTGTCCTCACAATGCTCCATGCCCCTTGTCATTACAGTGCTCCAAGACACTCGTCATCACAATTATCCATGGTCTTCTCATCACAATGCTCCACGGTCTTGTCGTCACAATGCTCCATGCCCTGGTCATCCCAATGCTCCATGTCCATTGTCATCACAATTCTCCACCTTCTTGTCATCACTATGGTCCATGACACTTCTCATCATAATGTTACATGTTCTTGTCATCACAATCCTCCATGCACTTGTCATCGCAATGCTCCCTGACCCTTGTCATAGCAAGCTCTATGCGCTTGTCATCACAGTGCTTCACGACATTGTCATCAAAATTCTCAATGACCCTTGGCATCACAATGTTCCATGCTCTTGTCATCACAATGCTCCATGCCATTGTCATCACAATGGACCCTGACATATGTCATCACAATGCTCCCTGACACCTGTCGATACAATATTCCATGACCTTGTCATCACAATGATCCATGCCTCTTTTCATCACAATGCTCCATGACCCCTGTCCTCACAATGCTGCATGACCACTGTCATCACAACGCTCCATGACCCCTGACAAAACAATGATCCGGGACTCTTGTCAGCAAAATTCTCCATGAGCATTGTCATCTCAATGCTCCATGAAACCTGTAATCACAGTGAATCGTGACGCCTGTCATCACAGTGCTCCTTGACACTTGTCATCACGATGCTCCATGCCTTTGTCATCAAAATGTTACATGCCCTTGTCATCACAATGCTCCCTGCCCTTCTCATCACAATGTACCACGCCCTGACATCAATATGCTTCATGACCTTTGTTATCACAAAGCTCCATGACCTTTGGCATCACAGTGATCCATGCCCCTGTCATCACAATGCTCCATGAAAGCTCTCATCACATTGCTCCGTGCCCTTGTCATCACAAAGCTCCATGCCGCTTGTCATCACAATGTTCCATGCCCTTCTCATCACAATGATCCATGCCATAGTCATTACATTCCTCCATGACCCATGTATCACAATGTTCCTTGCCCTTGTCATCACAATGCTCCATGCCCACTCTCATCAAAATAATCCATGAATCTTCTCAGACCAATGCTCTATGCCCTTGTTATCACAATGCTCCATTACGCATGTCATAACAATGCTCCATGACTTCGGCCATCACAATGTTCCACGGCCTTGTCATCACAAGGCTCCATGACACTTGTCATCTCAATGCCCCAAGACCCATGCAATTACAATGCTCCATGTCCTTGTCATCACAAAACTCCATGACGCATGTCATCAGAATGCTCCTTGGCCCTCTCATCACAATGCTCCATACACTTGTCATCACGATGCTCCTAGACCCCTGTAATCACAATCCTCCATGCTCCCTGGCATCACAGTTCACCATCCCCATCATCATAATGCTTCATGCTATTGTCATCACAATGAAATCAAAATGCTCCATGACCTCTGGCATCAAAATGTTCCAAACCCTTATGATGACAATGTTCCATCACACTTGTCATCAGAACACCCCATGACACTCGTGTTCAACATTATCTGTGGACTTCTCATCACAATGCTCCATGCCCTTTTCATCACAATGCTCCATGCCATTGTCATCACAATACTCCACAAGATGGTCATCAGAATGCTCCATGACACTTGTCATCACAATGCTCCATGAACACTGTCCTCACAATGCTCGATGCCCCTTGTCATTACAGTGCTCCAAGACACTCGTCATCACAATTATGCAAGGTCTTCGCATCACAATGCTCCACGGTCTTCCCATTACAAAGCTCCATGCCCTGGTCATCCCAATGCTCCATGTCCATTGTCATCACAATTCTCAACGTCCTTGTCATCACAAAGGACCATGACACTTCTCATCATAATGTTACATGCTCTTGTCATCACAATTCTCCATGCACTTGTCATCACAATGCTCCATGACCCTTGTCATAGCAAGCTCCATGCACTTGTCATCACAGTGCTTCACGACCTTGTCATCAAAATCCTCAATGGCCCTTGGCATCACAATGCTCTATGTCCTTGTCATCACAATGCTCCATGCCATTGTCATCACAATGGACCCTGACATATGTCATCACAATGTTCACTGACACCTGCCTTCACAATTCTCCTTCATCTTGTCATCATAATGATCCATGCCCTTGTCATCACAATGCTCCAAAACCCCTGTAATCACAATGCTCCATGCCCCTTGTCATCTCAATACTCCATGGACACTTTATTCACAATGCACTATGACCATCATCATAATGCTTCATGTTATTGTCATCACAATGAAATCAAAATGCTCCATGACCTCTCTCATCAGAATGCTCCAAACGCTTCTTATCACAATGTTCCATAACACTTGTCATCACAACGCCCAATGACGCTCATCATCACAATTATCCTTGGTCTTCTCATCACAATGCTCCATGAAATTTGCCATCACAATGCTCTATACTCATGTCATCACAATGCTCCCTGACACTTGTCGTCAGTATGCTCCTTGAAGCCTGTCATGACAAGGCTTCATGCCTTTTTCATCACAATGATCCATGCCCTTTTCATCACAAGGCTCCAAGAACACTGCACTCACAATACTCCATGCCCTTGTCATCACAAAGGCCATGATGCATGTCATCAGAAAGCTCCATGGCCTTCTCATCACAATGCTCCATGCCCTTGTCATCAAAATACTCCAAGACCCCTGTAATCACAGTGTTCCATGTCCCTTATCATCAGAATGCTCCATGAGATTTGTCCTCACAAGGCTCCATGGTCTTCTCATAACAATGCTCCAGAAACTTGTCATCACATTGTTCCATTCCCTTATCATCACAATGCTCCATGACCCTTGTCATCACATTACACCATGAATATTTTCCCCAAAATGCTCCATGCCTTTGTCAGCAAAATGCTACATGACCTTTTCATCACAATGCTCTATGACCCTTTTCTTCAGAATGCTCTATGAGACTTGTCATCATAAGGCTCCATGGTCTGCTCATCACAATGCTCCAGGATTTTGTCATCAGAATGCTCCTTTCCCTGTTCCTCACAATGCTCCATGAAACCTGTCATCACAATACTCCATGAACATTTTAAGCCAATGCTCCATACTCTTGTCATCCCAATGCTCAATGACCACTGTAATCAGCATTCTCCATGCCTTTGTCAGCAAACTCCTACATGAACTTGCCATCACAATGCTCCATGCGCTTGTCATCACAATCCTCCATGAAACTTGGATTCACATTGCCCCATACACTTGCCATCACAATGCTCCATGCGCTTGTCAACACATTCCTCCATGAACCTTGGGATCACATTGCCACATACACTTGTCATCACAATGCTGCATGCTCCTTGAAATCACAGTGCTCCATGACCCCTGTCATCACAATGCTACAAACACTTGTGATCACAATGCTCCATAACACTAGGCATCACAATGCTCCATGCCATTACCATCACAATGCTTCATGACCATTGTTATCACAATGCTCAATACACTTGTCATCACAATGCTCACTGATACGTGTCGTCAGAATGCTCCTTGAAACCTGTCATGAAAAGGCTCCATGCCTTTTTCATCACAATGCTACATGCCCTTTTCATCACAATGCTCCATGCCATTGTCATCACAATACTCCACAAGATGGTCATCAGAATGCTCCATGACACTTGTCATCACAATGCTCCATGACCCCTATCATCACAATGCTCCATAACAGCTGTCCTCACAATGCTCCATGCCCCTTGTCATTACAGTGCTCCAAGACACTCGTCATCACAATTATCCATGGTCTTCTCATCACAATGCTCCACGGTCTTGCCGTCACAATGCTCCATGCCCTGGTCATCCCAATGCTCCATGTCCATTGTCATCACAATTCTCCACCTTCTTGTCATCACTATGGTCCATGACACTTCTCATCATAATGTTACATGTTCTTGTCATCACAATCCTCCATGCACTTGTCATCGCAATGCTCCCTGACCCTTGTCATAGCAAGCTCTATGCGCTTGTCATCACAGTGCTTCACGACATTGTCATCAAAATTCTCAATGACTCTTGGCATCACAATGTTCCATGCTCTTGTCATCACAATGCTCCATGCCATTGTCATCACAATGGACCCTGACATATGTCATCACAATGCTCCCTGACACCTGTCGATACAATATTCCATGACCTTGTCATCACAATGATCCATGCCTCTTTTCATCACAATGCTCCATGACCCCTGTCCTCACAATGCTGCATGACCACTGTCATCACAACGCTCCATGACCCCTGACAAAACAATGATCCGGGACTCTTGTCAGCAAAATTCTCCATGAGCATTGTCATCTCAATGCTCCATGAAACCTGTAATCACAGTAAATCGTGACGCCTGTCATCACAGTGCTCCTTGACACTTGTCATCACGATGCACCATGCCTTTGTCATCAAAATGTTACATGACCTTGTCATCACAATGCTCCCTGCCCTTCTCATCACAATGTACCACGCCCTGACATCAATATGCTTCATGACCTTTGTTATCACAAAGCTCCATGACCTTTGGCATCACAGTGATCCATGCCCCTGTCATCACAATGCTCCATGAAAGCTCTCATCACATTGCTCCGTGCCCTTGTCATCACAAAGCTCCATGCCACTTGTCATCACAATGTTCCATGCCCTTCTCATCACAATGATCCATGCCATAGTCATTACATTCCTCCATGACCCATGTATCACAATGTTCCTTGCCCTTGTCATCACAATGCTCCATGCCCACTCTCATCAAAATAATCCATGAATCTTCTCAGACCAATGCTCTATGCCCTTGGTATCACAATGATCAATTACCCCTGTCATAACAATGCTCCATGACCACTGCCATCACAATATTCCACGGCCTTGTCATCACAAGGCTCCATGACACTTGTCATCTCAGTGTTCCAAGAACACTGCAATTACAATGCTCCAAGCCCTTGTCATCACAAAGCTCCATGACGCATGTCATCAGAATGCTCCTTGGCCTTCTCATCACGATGCTCAATGCCCTGGTCATCACGATGCTCCTAGACCCCTGTCATCACAATCGTCTATGCACCCTGGCGTCACACTACTCCATCCCCATCATCATAATACTTCATGCTATTGTCATCACAATGAAATCAAAATGCTCCATGACCTCTGGCATCACAATGCTCCAAACCCTTGTGATCACAATGTTCCATCACACTTGTCATCACAACGCCCCATGACGCTCGTCTTCACCATTATCTGTGGACTTTTCATCACAATGCTCCTTGCCCCTTTCATCAAAATGCTCCATGCCATTGTCATCACAATACTCCACAAGATGGTCATCAGAATGCTCCATGACACTTGTCATCACAATGCTCCATGACCCATGTCCTCACAATGCTCCATGCCCCTTGTCATTACAGTGCTCCAAGACACTCATCATCACAATTATCCAAGGTCTTCGCATCACAATGCTCCACGGTCTTGCCATCACAAAGCTCCATGCCCTGGTCATCCCAATGCTCCATGTCCATTGTCATCACAATTCTCAACGTCCTTGTCATCACAATGGTCCATGACGCTTCTCATCATAATGTTACAAGCTCTTGTCATCACAGTCCTCCATGCCCTTGTCATCACAAAGCTCCATGACGCATGTCATCAGAATCCGCCATGGCCTTCTCATCACAATGCTCCATGCCCATGTCAGCACAATGCTCCAAGACCCCTGTAATCACAATGCTCCATGCCCCTTTTCATCTCAATGCTCCATGGACCCTTTCATCACAATGCACCATGACCATCATCAAAATGCTTCATGTTATTATCATCACAAGGAAACCAAAATGCTCCATGACCTCTTTTATCACGATGCTCCTATACCCCTGTAATCACAATCCTCCATGCCCCCTGGCATCACAGTGCACCATCCCCATCATCATAATGCTTCATGCTATTGTCATCACAATGACATCAAAATGCTCCATGACCTCTGGCATCACAATGCTCCAAACCCTTGTGATCACAATGTTCCATCACGCTTGTCATCAGAACGCCCCATGAAACTCGTGTTCAACATTATCTGTGGACTTCTCATCACAGTGCTCCATGCCCTTTTCATCACAATGCTCCATGCCATTGTCATCACAATACTCCACAAGATGGTCATCAGAATGCTCCATGACACTTGTCATCACAATGCTCCATGACCACTGTTATCACAATACTCCGTGACACCTGTCCTCACAATGCTCCATGCCCCTTGTTACTACAGTGCTCCATGATACTCATAATCACAATTATCCAAGGTCTTCGCATCACAATGCTCCACGGTCTTGCCATCACAATGCTCCATGCCCTTGTCATCACAAAGCTCCATTACGCATGTCATCAGAATGCTCCTTGGCCCTCTCATCACAATGCTCTATGCCTTTGTCATCACTATGCTCCTAGACCCCTGTAATCAAAATCCTCCATGCCCCCTGGCATCACAGTGCAACATCCCCATCATCATAATGCTTCATGCTATTGTCATCACAATGAAATCAAAATGCTCCATGACCTCTCTCATCAGAATGCTCCAAATGCTTGTGATCACAATGTTCCATAACACGTGTCATCACAACGCTCAATGACGCTCATCATCACAATTATCGATGGTCTTCTCATCACAATGCACCATGACCATTGTCATCACAATGCTCATTACACTTGTCATCAAAATTCTCCCTGACACTTGTCGTCAGTATGCTCCTTGAAGCCTGTCATGACAAGGCTCCATGCCTTTTTCATCCCAATGATCCATGCCTTTTTAATCACAAGGCTCCAAGAACACTGCACTCACAATGCTCCATGCCCTTGTCATCACAAAGGCCATGATGCATGTCATCAGAAAGCTCCATGGCCTTCTCATCACAATGCTCCATGCCCTTGTCATCACAATACACCAAGACCCCTGTAATCACAGTGTTCCATGCCCCTTATCGTCAGAATGACCCAGGAGATTTGTCATCACAAGGCTCCATGGTCTTCTCATAACAATGCTCCAGAACCTTGTCTTCACAGTGCTCCATTCCCTTATCATCACAATGCTCCATGACACCTGTCATCACATTACTCCATGAATATTTTCCCCACAATGCTCCATGCCTTTGTCAGCAAAATGCTACATGACCTTGTCATCACAATGCTCCATGCCCTGTTTCATCAGAATGCTCCATGAGACTTGTCATCACAAGGCTCCATGGTCTACTCATCACAATGCTCCAGGATCTTGTCATCACAATGCTCCTTTCCCTTTTCATCACAATGCTCCATGAAACCTGTCATCACAATACTCCATGAACATTTTAAGCCCAATGCTCCATACCCTTGTCATCCCAATGCTCAATGACCACTGTAATCACCATGCTCCATACCTTTGTATCAAAATCCTACATGAACTTGCCATCACAATGCTCCATGCACTTGTCAACACATTCCTCCATGAACCTTGGGATCACATTGCCACATACACTTGTCATCACAATGCTGCATGCTCCTTGAAATCACAGTGCTCCATGACCCCTGTCATCACAATGCTACAAACACTTGTGATCACAATGCTCCATAACACTAGGCATCACAATGCTCCATGCCATTGCCATCACAATGCTTCATGACCATTGTTATCACAATGCTCAATACACTTGTCATCACAATGCTCACTGATACGTGTCGTCAGAATGCTCCTTGAAACCTGTCATGAAAAGGCTCCATGCCTTTTTCATCACAATGCTACATGCCCTTTTCATCACAATGCTCCATGCCATTGTCATCACAATACTGCACAAGATGGTCATCAGAATGCTCCATGACACTTGTCATCACAATGCTCCATGACCCCTATCATCACAATGCTCCATAACAGCTGTCCTCACAATGCTCCATGCCCCTTGTCATTACAGTGCTCCAAGACACTCGTCATCACAATTATCCATGGTCTTCTCATCACAATGCTCCACGGTCTTGCCGTCACAATGCTCCATGCCCTGGTCATCCCAATGCTCCATGTCCATTGTCATCACAATTCTCCACCTTCTTGTCATCACTATGGTCCATGACACTTCTCATCATAATGTTACATGTTCTTGTCATCACAATCCTCCATGCACTTGTCATCGCAATGCTCCCTGACCCTTGTCATAGCAAGCTCTATGCGCTTGTCATCACAGTGCTTCACGACATTGTCATCAAAATTCTCAATGACCCTTGGCATCACAATGTTCCATGCTCTTGTCATCACAATGCTCCATGCCATTGTCATCACAATGGACCCTGACATATGTCATCACAATGCTCCCTGACACCTGTCGATACAATATTCCATGACCTTGTCATCACAATGATCCATGCCTCTTTTCATCACAATGCTCCATGACCCCTGTCCTCACAATGCTGCATGACCACTGTCATCACAACGCTCCATGACCCCTGACAAAACAATGATCCGGGACTCTTGTCAGCAAAATTCTCCATGAGCATTGTCATCTCAATGCTCCATGAAACCTGTAATCACAGTAAATCGTGACGCCTGTCATCACAGTGCTCCTTGACACTTGTCATCACGATGCTCCATGCCTTTGTCATCAAAATGTTACATGACCTTGTCATCACAATGCTCCCTGCCCTTCTCATCACAATGTACCACGCCCTGACATCAATATGCTTCATGACCTTTGTTATCACAAAGCTCCATGACCTTTGGCATCACAGTGATCCATGCCCCTGTCATCACAATGCTCCATGAAAGCTCTCATCACATTGCTCCGTGCCCTTGTCATCACAAAGCTCCATGCCGCTTGTCATCACAATGTTCCATGCCCTTCTCATCACAATGATCCATGCCATAGTCATTACATTCCTCCATGACCCATGTATCACAATGTTCCTTGCCCTTGTCATCACAATGCTCCATGCCCACTCTCATCAAAATAATCCATGAATCTTCTCAGACCAATGCTCTATGCCCTTGTTATCACAATGCTCCATTACGCATGTCATAACAATGCTCCATGACTTCGGCCATCACAATGTTCCACGGCCTTGTCATCACAAGGCTCCATGACACTTGTCATCTCAATGCCCCAAGACCCATGCAATTACAATGCTCCATGTCCTTGTCATCACAAAACTCCATGACGCATGTCATCAGAATGCTCCTTGGCCCTCTCATCACAATGCTCCATACACTTGTCATCACGATGCTCCTAGACCCCTGTAATCACAATCCTCCATGCTCCCTGGCATCACAGTTCACCATCCCCATCATCATAATGCTTCATGCTATTGTCATCACAATGAAATCAAAATGCTCCATGACCTCTGGCATCAAAATGTTCCAAACCCTTATGATCACAATGTTCCATCACACTTGTCATCAGAACACCCCATGACACTCGTGTTCAACATTATCTGTGGACTTCTCATCACAATGCTCCATGCCCTTTTCATCACAATGCTCCATGCCATTGTCATCACAATACTCCACAAGATGGTCATCAGAATGCTCCATGACACTTGTCATCACAATGCTCCATGAACACTGTCCTCACAATGCTCGATGCCCCTTGTCATTACAGTGCTCCAAGACACTCGTCATCACAATTATGCAAGGTCTTCGCATCACAATGCTCCACGGTCTTCCCATTACAAAGCTCCATGCCCTGGTCATCCCAATGCTCCATGTCCATTGTCATCACAATTCTCAACGTCCTTGTCATCACAAAGGACCATGACACTTCTCATCATAATGTTACATGCTCTTGTCATCACAATTCTCCATGCACTTGTCATCACAATGCTCCATGACCCTTGTCATAGCAAGCTCCATGCACTTGTCATCACAGTGCTTCACGACCTTGTCATCAAAATCCTCAATGGCCCTTGGCATCACAATGCTCTATGTCCTTGTCATCACAATGCTCCATGCCATTGTCATCACAATGGACCCTGACATATGTCATCACAATGTTCACTGACACCTGCCTTCACAATTCTCCTTCATCTTGTCATCATAATGATCCATGCCCTTGTCATCACAATGCTCCAAAACCCCTGTAATCACAATGCTCCATGCCCCTTGTCATCTCAATACTCCATGGACACTTTATTCACAATGCACTATGACCATCATCATAATGCTTCATGTTATTGTCATCACAATGAAATCAAAATGCTCCATGACCTCTCTCATCAGAATGCTCCAAACGCTTCTTATCACAATGTTCCATAACACTTGTCATCACAACGCCCAATGACGCTCATCATCACAATTATCCTTGGTCTTCTCATCACAATGCTCCATGAAATTTGCCATCACAATGCTCTATACTCATGTCATCACAATGCTCCCTGACACTTGTCGTCAGTATGCTCCTTGAAGCCTGTCATGACAAGGCTTCATGCCTTTTTCATCACAATGATCCATGCCCTTTTCATCACAAGGCTCCAAGAACACTGCACTCACAATACTCCATGCCCTTGTCATCACAAAGGCCATGATGCATGTCATCAGAAAGCTCCATGGCCTTCTCATCACAATGCTCCATGCCCTTGTCATCAAAATACTCCAAGACCCCTGTAATCACAGTGTTCCATGTCCCTTATCATCAGAATGCTCCATGAGATTTGTCCTCACAAGGCTCCATGGTCTTCTCATAACAATGCTCCAGAAACTTGTCATCACATTGTTCCATTCCCTTATCATCACAATGCTCCATGACCCTTGTCATCACATTACACCATGAATATTTTCCCCAAAATGCTCCATGCCTTTGTCAGCAAAATGCTACATGACCTTTTCATCACAATGCTCTATGACCCTTTTCTTCAGAATGCTCTATGAGACTTGTCATCATAAGGCTCCATGGTCTGCTCATCACAATGCTCCAGGATTTTGTCATCAGAATGCTCCTTTCCCTGTTCCTCACAATGCTCCATGAAACCTGTCATCACAATACTCCATGAACATTTTAAGCCAATGCTCCATACTCTTGTCATCCCAATGCTCAATGACCACTGTAATCAGCATTCTCCATGCCTTTGTCAGCAAAATCCTACATGAACTTGCCATCACAATGCTCCATGCGCTTGTCA
This sequence comes from Mesoplodon densirostris, assembly GCF_025265405.1. NCBI lineage: Eukaryota > Metazoa > Chordata > Mammalia > Artiodactyla > Ziphiidae > Mesoplodon > Mesoplodon densirostris. Next base: position 5,552,289 of record NW_026778236.1, on the reverse strand, counting down.
TCACAATCCTCCATGAAACTTGGATTCACATTGCCCCATACACTTGCCATCACAATGCTCCATGCGCTTGTCAACACATTCCTCCATGAACCTTGGGATCACATTGCCACATACACTTGTCATCACAATGCTGCATGCTCCTTGAAATCACAGTGCTCCATGACCCCTGTCATCACAATGCTACAAACACTTGTGATCACAATGCTCCATAACACTAGGCATCACAATGCTCCATGCCATTACCATCACAATGCTTCATGACCATTGTTATCACAATGCTCAATACACTTGTCATCACAATGCTCACTGATACGTGTCGTCAGAATGCTCCTTGAAACCTGTCATGAAAAGGCTCCATGCCTTTTTCATCACAATGCTACATGCCCTTTTCATCACAATGCTCCATGCCATTGTCATCACAATACTCCACAAGATGGTCATCAGAATGCTCCATGACAGTTGTCATCACAATGCTCCATGACCCCTATCATCACAATGCTCCATAACAGCTGTCCTCACAATGCTCCATGCCCCTTGTCATTACAGTGCTCCAAGACACTCGTCATCACAATTATCCATGGTCTTCTCATCACAATGCTCCACGGTCTTGCCGTCACAATGCTCCATGCCCTGGTCATCCCAATGCTCCATGTCCATTGTCATCACAATTCTCCACCTTCTTGTCATCACTATGGTCCATGACACTTCTCATCATAATGTTACATGTTCTTGTCATCACAATCCTCCATGCACTTGTCATCGCAATGCTCCCTGACCCTTGTCATAGCAAGCTCTATGCGCTTGTCATCACAGTGCTTCACGACATTGTCATCAAAATTCTCAATGACCCTTGGCATCACAATGTTCCATGCTCTTGTCATCACAATGCTCCATGCCATTGTCATCACAATGGACCCTGACATATGTCATCACAATGCTCCCTGACACCTGTCGATACAATATTCCATGACCTTGTCATCACAATGATCCATGCCTCTTTTCATCACAATGCTCCATGACCCCTGTCCTCACAATGCTGCATGACCACTGTCATCACAACGCTCCATGACCCCTGACAAAACAATGATCCGGGACTCTTGTCAGCAAAATTCTCCATGAGCATTGTCATCTCAATGCTCCATGAAACCTGTAATCACAGTAAATCGTGACGCCTGTCATCACAGTGCTCCTTGACACTTGTCATCACGATGCACCATGCCTTTGTCATCAAAATGTTACATGACCTTGTCATCACAATGCTCCCTGCCCTTCTCATCACAATGTACCACGCCCTGACATCAATATGCTTCATGACCTTTGTTATCACAAAGCTCCATGACCTTTGGCATCACAGTGATCCATGCCCCTGTCATCACAATGCTCCATGAAAGCTCTCATCACATTGCTCCGTGCCCTTGTCATCACAAAGCTCCATGCCACTTGTCATCACAATGTTCCATGCCCTTCTCATCACAATGATCCATGCCATAGTCATTACATTCCTCCATGACCCATGTATCACAATGTTCCTTGCCCTTGTCATCACAATGCTCCATGCCCACTCTCATCAAAATAATCCATGAATCTTCTCAGACCAATGCTCTATGCCCTTGGTATCACAATGATCAATTACCCCTGTCATAACAATGCTCCATGACCACTGCCATCACAATATTCCACGGCCTTGTCATCACAAGGCTCCATGACACTTGTCATCTCAGTGTTCCAAGAACACTGCAATTACAATGCTCCAAGCCCTTGTCATCACAAAGCTCCATGACGCATGTCATCAGAATGCTCCTTGGCCTTCTCATCACGATGCTCAATGCCCTGGTCATCACGATGCTCCTAGACCCCTGTCATCACAATCGTCTATGCACCCTGGCGTCACACTACTCCATCCCATCATCATAATACTTCATGCTATTGTCATCACAATGAAATCAAAATGCTCCATGACCTCTGGCATCACAATGCTCCAAACCCTTGTGATCACAATGTTCCATCACACTTGTCATCACAACGCCCCATGACGCTCGTCTTCACCATTATCTGTGGACTTTTCATCACAATGCTCCTTGCCCCTTTCATCAAAATGCTCCATGCCATTGTCATCACAATACTCCACAAGATGGTCATCAGAATGCTCCATGACACTTGTCATCACAATGCTCCATGACCCATGTCCTCACAATGCTCCATGCCCCTTGTCATTACAGTGCTCCAAGACACTCGTCATCACAATTATCCAAGGTCTTCGCATCACAATGCTCCACGGTCTTGCCATCACAAAGCTCCATGCCCTGGTCATCCCAATGCTCCATGTCCATTGTCATCACAATTCTCAACGTCCTTGTCATCACAATGGTCCATGACGCTTCTCATCATAATGTTACATGCTCTTGTCATCACAGTCCTCCATGCCCTTGTCATCACAAAGCTCCATGACGCATGTCATCAGAATCCGCCATGGCCTTCTCATCACAATGCTCCATGCCCATGTCAGCACAATGCTCCAAGACCCCTGTAATCACAATGCTCCATGCCCCTTTTCATCTCAATGCTCCATGGACCCTTTCATCACAATGCACCATGACCATCATCAAAATGCTTCATGTTATTATCATCACAAGGAAACCAAAATGCTCCATGACCTCTTTTATCACGATGCTCCTATACCCCTGTAATCACAATCCTCCATGCCCCCTGGCATCACAGTGCACCATCCCCATCATCATAATGCTTCATGCTATTGTCATCACAATGAAATCAAAATGCTCCATGACCTCTGGCATCACAATGCTCCAAAACCTTGTGATCACAATGTTCCATCCCACTTGTCATCACAACGCCCCATGACACTCGTCTTCACCATTATCTGTAGACTTTTCATCACAATGCTCCATGCCTTGTTCATCACAGTGCTCCATGCCATTGTCATCACAATAGTCCACAAGATGGTCATCAGAATGCTCCATGACACTTGTCATCACAATGCTCTATGACCCCTGTTATCACAATGCTCCATGACACCTGTCCTCACAATGCTCCATGCCCCTTGTCATTACAGTGCTCCATGACACTCATCATCACAATTATCCAAGGTCTTCGCATCACAATGCTCCATGGTCTTGCCATCACAATGCTCCATTCCCTTGTCATCACAAAGCTCCATGACTCATGTCATCAGAATGCTCCTTGGCCCTCTCATCTCAATGCTCCATGCCCTTGTCATCACTATGCTCCTAGACCCCTGTAATCAAAATCTTCCATGCCCCCTGGCATTACAGTGCAACATCCCCATCATCATAATGCTTCATGCTATTATCATCACAATGAAATCAAAATGCTCCATGACCTCTCTCATCAGAATGCTGCAAATGCTTGCGATCACAATGTTCCATTACACTTGTCATCACAATGCTCAATGATGCTCGTCATCACAATTATCCATGGTCTTCTCATCCCAATGCTCCATGACCTTTGTCATCACAATGCTCAATACACTTGTCATCAAAATGCTCCCTGACACTTGTCGTCAGTATGCTCCTTGAAGCCTGGCATGAAAATGCTCCATGCCCTTTTCATCCCAATGATCCATGCCTTTTTCATCACAAGGCTCCAAGAACACTGCACTCACAATGCTCCATGCCCTTGTCATCACAAAGGCCATGATGCATGTCATCAGAAAGCTCCATGGCCTTCTCATCACAATGCTCCATGCCCTTGTCATCACAATACTCCAAGACCCCTGTAATCACAGTGTTGCATGTCCCTTATCATCAGAATGCTCCAGGAGATTTGTCATCACAAGGCTCCATGGTCTTCTCATAACAATGCTCCAGAACCTTGTCATCACAGTGCTCCCTTCCCTTATCATCACAATGCCCCATGGCACCTGTCATCACATTACTCCATGAATATTTTCCCCACAGTGCTCCATTCCTTTGTCAGCAAAATGCTACATGACCTTGTCATCACAATGCTCCATGCCATTGTCATCACAATGGACCCTGATATATGTCATCACAATGCTCCCTGACACCTGTCGATACAATATTCCATGACCTTGTCATCACAATGATCCATGCCTCTTTTCATCACAATGCTCCATGAGCCCTGTCCTCACAATGCTGCATGACCACTGTCATCACAACGCTCCATGACCCCTGACAAAACAATGATCCGGGACTCTTGTCAGCAAAATTCTCCATGACCATTGTCATCCCAATGCTCCATGAAACCTGTAATCACAGTGAATCGTTACACCTGTCATCACAGTGCTCCTTGACACTTGTCATCACGATGCTCCATGCCTTTGTCATCCAAATGTTACATGACCTTGTCATCACAATGCTCCCTGCTTTTCTCATCACAATGTACCACGCCCTGACATCAATATGCTTCCTGACCTTTGTCATCACAAAGCTCCATGACCTTTGGCATCACAGTGATCTATGCCACTTTCATCACAATGCTCCATGAAAACTCTCATCGCATTGCTCCGTACCCTTGTCATCACAAAGCTCCATGACGCTTGTCATCACAATGTTCCATGCCCTTCTCATCACAATGCTCCATGCCATAGTCATTACATTCCTCCATGTCCCATGTATAACAATGGTTCTTGCCCTTGTCATCACAATGCTCCATGCCCACTCTCATCACAATAACCCATGAATCTTCTCAGACCAATGCTCTATGCCCTTGTCATCACAATGCTCCATTACGCATGTCATAACAATGCTCCATGACTTCGGCCATCACAATGTTCCACGGCCTTGTCATCACAATGCTCCATACACTTCTCATCACGATGCTCCTAGACCCCTGTAATCGCAATCCTCCATGCTCCCTGGCATGACAGTTCACCATCCCCATCATCATAATGCTTCATGCTATTGTCCTCACAATGAAATCAAAATGCTCCATGACCTGTGGCATCAAAATGTTCCAAACCCTTGTGATCACAATGTTCCATCACGCTTGTCATCAGAACGCTCCATGACACTCGTGTTCAACATTATCTGTGGACTTCTCATCACAGTGCTCCATGCCCTTTTCATCACAATGCTCCATGCCATTGTCATCACAATACTCCACAAGATGGTCATCAGAATGCTCCATGACACTTGTCATCACAATGCTCCATGACCACTGTTATCACAATACTCCGTGACACCTGTCCTCACAATGCTCCATGCCCCTTGTTACTACAGTGTTCCATGACACTCATAATCACAATTATCCAAGGTCTTCGCATCACAATGCTCCACGGTCTTGCCATCACAATGCTCCATGCCCTTGTCATCACAAAGCTCCATTACGCATGTCATCAGAATGCTCCTTGGCCCTCTCATCACAATGCTCTATGCCTTTGTCATCACTATGCTCCTAGACCCCTGTAATCAAAATCCTCCATGCCCCCTGGCATCACAGTGCAACATCCCCATCATCATAATGCTTCATGCTATTGTCATCACAATGAAATCAAAATGCTCCATGACCTCTCTCATCAGAATGCTCCAAATGCTTGTGATCACAATGTTCCATAACACGTGTCATCACAACGCTCAATGACGCTCATCATCACAATTATCGATGGTCTTCTCATCACAATGCACCATGACCATTGTCATCACAATGCTCATTACACTTGTCATCAAAATGCTCCCTGACACTTGTCGTCAGTATGCTCCTTGAAGCCTGTCATGACAAGGCTCCATGCCTTTTTCATCCCAATGATCCATGCCTTTTTAATCACAAGGCTCCAAGAACACTGCACTCACAATGCTCCATGCCTTTGTCATCACAAAGGCCATGATGCATGTCATCAGAAAGCTCCATGGCCTTCTCATCACAATGCTCCATGCCCTTGTCATCACAATACACCAAGACCCCTGTAATCACAGTGTTCCATGCCCCTTATCGTCAGAATGCCCCAGGAGATTTGTCATCACAAGGCTCCATGGTCTTCTCATAACAATGCTCCAGAACCTTGTCTTCACAGTGCTCCATTCCCTTATCATCAAAATGCTCCATGACACCTGTCATCACATTACTCCATGAATATTTTCCCCACAATGCTCCATGCCTTTGTCAGCAAAATGCTACATGACCTTGTCATCACAATGCTCCATGCCCTGTTTCATCAGAATGCTCCATGAGACTTGTCATCACAAGGCTCCATGGTCTACTCATCACAATGCTCCAGGATCTTGTCATCACAATGCTCCTTTCCCTTTTCATCACAATGCTCCATGAAACCTGTCATCACAATACTCCATGAACATTTTAAGCCCAATGCTCCATACCCTTGTCATCCCAATGCTCAATGACCACTGTAATCACCATGCTCCATACCTTTGTATCAAAATCCTACATGAACTTGCCATCACAATGCTCCATGCACTTGTCAACACATTCCTCCATGAACCTTGGGATCACATTGCCACATACACTTGTCATCACAATGCTGCATGCTCCTTGAAATCACAGTGCTCCATGACCCCTGTCATCACAATGCTACAAACACTTGTGATCACAATGCTCCATAACACTAGGCATCACAATGCTCCATGCCATTGCCATCACAATGCTTCATGACCATTGTTATCACAATGCTCAATACACTTGTCATCACAATGCTCACTGATACGTGTCGTCAGAATGCTCCTTGAAACCTGTCATGAAAAGGCTCCATGCCTTTTTCATCACAATGCTACATGCCCTTTTCATCACAATGCTCCATGCCATTGTCATCACAATACTCCACAAGATGGTCATCAGAATGCTCCATGACACTTGTCATCACAATGCTCCATGACCCCTATCATCACAATGCTCCATAACAGCTGTCCTCACAATGCTCCATGCCCCTTGTCATTACAGTGCTCCAAGACACTCGTCATCACAATTATCCATGGTCTTCTCATCACAATGCTCCACGGTCTTGTCGTCACAATGCTCCATGCCCTGGTCATCCCAATGCTCCATGTCCATTGTCATCACAATTCTCCACCTTCTTGTCATCACTATGGTCCATGACACTTCTCATCATAATGTTACATGTTCTTGTCATCACAATCCTCCATGCACTTGTCATCGCAATGCTCCCTGACCCTTGTCATAGCAAGCTCTATGCGCTTGTCATCACAGTGCTTCACGACATTGTCATCAAAATTCTCAATGACCCTTGGCATCACAATGTTCCATGCTCTTGTCATCACAATGCTCCATGCCATTGTCATCACAATGGACCCTGACATATGTCATCACAATGCTCCCTGACACCTGTCGATACAATATTCCATGACCTTGTCATCACAATGATCCATGCCTCTTTTCATCACAATGCTCCATGACCCCTGTCCTCACAATGCTGCATGACCACTGTCATCACAACGCTCCATGACCCCTGACAAAACAATGATCCGGGACTCTTGTCAGCAAAATTCTCCATGAGCATTGTCATCTCAATGCTCCATGAAACCTGTAATCACAGTAAATCGTGACGCCTGTCATCACAGTGCTCCTTGACACTTGTCATCACGATGCTCCATGCCTTTGTCATCAAAATGTTACATGACCTTGTCATCACAATGCTCCCTGCCCTTCTCATCACAATGTACCACGCCCTGACATCAATATGCTTCATGACCTTTGTTATCACAAAGCTCCATGACCTTTGGCATCACAGTGATCCATGCCCCTGTCATCACAATGCTCCATGAAAGCTCTCATCACATTGCTCCGTGCCCTTGTCATCACAAAGCTCCATGCCGCTTGTCATCACAATGTTCCATGCCCTTCTCATCACAATGATCCATGCCATAGTCATTACATTCCTCCATGACCCATGTATCACAATGTTCCTTGCCCTTGTCATCACAATGCTCCATGCCCACTCTCATCAAAATAATCCATGAATCTTCTCAGACCAATGCTCTATGCCCTTGTTATCACAATGCTCCATTACGCATGTCATAACAATGCTCCATGACTTCGGCCATCACAATGTTCCACGGCCTTGTCATCACAAGGCTCCATGACACTTGTCATCTCAATGCCCCAAGACCCATGCAATTACAATGCTCCATGTCCTTGTCATCACAAAACTCCATGACGCATGTCATCAGAATGCTCCTTGGCCCTCTCATCACAATGCTCCATACACTTGTCATCACGATGCTCCTAGACCCCTGTAATCACAATCCTCCATGCTCCCTGGCATCACAGTTCACCATCCCCATCATCATAATGCTTCATGCTATTGTCATCACAATGAAATCAAAATGCTCCATGACCTCTGGCATCAAAATGTTCCAAACCCTTATGATGACAATGTTCCATCACACTTGTCATCAGAACACCCCATGACACTCGTGTTCAACATTATCTGTGGACTTCTCATCACAATGCTCCATGCCCTTTTCATCACAATGCTCCATGCCATTGTCATCACAATACTCCACAAGATGGTCATCAGAATGCTCCATGACACTTGTCATCACAATGCTCCATGAACACTGTCCTCACAATGCTCGATGCCCCTTGTCATTACAGTGCTCCAAGACACTCGTCATCACAATTATGCAAGGTCTTCGCATCACAATGCTCCACGGTCTTCCCATTACAAAGCTCCATGCCCTGGTCATCCCAATGCTCCATGTCCATTGTCATCACAATTCTCAACGTCCTTGTCATCACAAAGGACCATGACACTTCTCATCATAATGTTACATGCTCTTGTCATCACAATTCTCCATGCACTTGTCATCACAATGCTCCATGACCCTTGTCATAGCAAGCTCCATGCACTTGTCATCACAGTGCTTCACGACCTTGTCATCAAAATCCTCAATGGCCCTTGGCATCACAATGCTCTATGTCCTTGTCATCACAATGCTCCATGCCATTGTCATCACAATGGACCCTGACATATGTCATCACAATGTTCACTGACACCTGCCTTCACAATTCTCCTTCATCTTGTCATCATAATGATCCATGCCCTTGTCATCACAATGCTCCAAAACCCCTGTAATCACAATGCTCCATGCCCCTTGTCATCTCAATACTCCATGGACACTTTATTCACAATGCACTATGACCATCATCATAATGCTTCATGTTATTGTCATCACAATGAAATCAAAATGCTCCATGACCTCTCTCATCAGAATGCTCCAAACGCTTCTTATCACAATGTTCCATAACACTTGTCATCACAACGCCCAATGACGCTCATCATCACAATTATCCTTGGTCTTCTCATCACAATGCTCCATGAAATTTGCCATCACAATGCTCTATACTCATGTCATCACAATGCTCCCTGACACTTGTCGTCAGTATGCTCCTTGAAGCCTGTCATGACAAGGCTTCATGCCTTTTTCATCACAATGATCCATGCCCTTTTCATCACAAGGCTCCAAGAACACTGCACTCACAATACTCCATGCCCTTGTCATCACAAAGGCCATGATGCATGTCATCAGAAAGCTCCATGGCCTTCTCATCACAATGCTCCATGCCCTTGTCATCAAAATACTCCAAGACCCCTGTAATCACAGTGTTCCATGTCCCTTATCATCAGAATGCTCCATGAGATTTGTCCTCACAAGGCTCCATGGTCTTCTCATAACAATGCTCCAGAAACTTGTCATCACATTGTTCCATTCCCTTATCATCACAATGCTCCATGACCCTTGTCATCACATTACACCATGAATATTTTCCCCAAAATGTTCCATGCCTTTGTCAGCAAAATGCTACATGACCTTTTCATCACAATGCTCTATGACCCTTTTCTTCAGAATGCTCTATGAGACTTGTCATCATAAGGCTCCATGGTCTGCTCATCACAATGCTCCAGGATTTTGTCATCAGAATGCTCCTTTCCCTGTTCCTCACAATGCTCCATGAAACCTGTCATCACAATACTCCATGAACATTTTAAGCCAATGCTCCATACTCTTGTCATCCCAATGCTCAATGACCACTGTAATCAGCATTCTCCATGCCTTTGTCAGCAAACTCCTACATGAACTTGCCATCACAATGCTCCATGCGCTTGTCATCACAATCCTCCATGAAACTTGGATTCACATTGCCCCATACACTTGCCATCACAATGCTCCATGCGCTTGTCAACACATTCCTCCATGAACCTTGGGATCACATTGCCACATACACTTGTCATCACAATGCTGCATGCTCCTTGAAATCACAGTGCTCCATGACCCCTGTCATCACAATGCTACAAACACTTGTGATCACAATGCTCCATAACACTAGGCATCACAATGCTCCATGCCATTACCATCACAATGCTTCATGACCATTGTTATCACAATGCTCAATACACTTGTCATCACAATGCTCACTGATACGTGTCGTCAGAATGCTCCTTGAAACCTGTCATGAAAAGGCTCCATGCCTTTTTCATCACAATGCTACATGCCCTTTTCATCACAATGCTCCATGCCATTGTCATCACAATACTCCACAAGATGGTCATCAGAATGCTCCATGACTGTTGTCATCACAATGCTCCATGACCCCTATCATCACAATGCTCCATAACAGCTGTCCTCACAATGCTCCATGCCCCTTGTCATTACAGTGCTCCAAGACACTCGTCATCACAATTATCCATGGTCTTCTCATCACAATGCTCCACGGTCTTGCCGTCACAATGCTCCATGCCCTGGTCATCCCAATGCTCCATGTCCATTGTCATCACAATTCTCCACCTTCTTGTCATCACTATGGTCCATGACACTTCTCATCATAATGTTACATGTTCTTGTCATCACAATCCTCCATGCACTTGTCATCGCAATGCTCCCTGACCCTTGTCATAGCAAGCTCTATGCGCTTGTCATCACAGTGCTTCACGACATTGTCATCAAAATTCTCAATGACCCTTGGCATCACAATGTTCCATGCTCTTGTCATCACAATGCTCCATGCCATTGTCATCACAATGGACCCTGACATATGTCATCACAATGCTCCCTGACACCTGTCGATACAATATTCCATGACCTTGTCATCACAATGATCCATGCCTCTTTTCATCACAATGCTCCATGACCCCTGTCCTCACAATGCTGCATGACCACTGTCATCACAACGCTCCATGACCCCTGACAAAACAATGATCCGGGACTCTTGTCAGCAAAATTCTCCATGAGCATTGTCATCTCAATGCTCCATGAAACCTGTAATCACAGTAAATCGTGACGCCTGTCATCACAGTGCTCCTTGACACTTGTCATCACGATGCACCATGCCTTTGTCATCCAAATGTTACATGACCTTGTCATCACAATGCTCCCTGCCCTTCTCATCACAATGTACCACGCCCTGACATCAATATGCTTCATGACCTTTGTTATCACAAAGCTCCATGACCTTTGGCATCACAGTGATCCATGCCCCTGTCATCACAATGCTCCATGAAAGCTCTCATCACATTGCTCCGTGCCCTTGTCATCACAAAGCTCCATGCCACTTGTCATCACAATGTTCCATGCCCTTCTCATCACAATGATCCATGCCATAGTCATTACATTCCTCCATGACCCATGTATCACAATGTTCCTTGCCCTTGTCATCACAATGCTCCATGCCCACTCTCATCAAAATAATCCATGAATCTTCTCAGACCAATGCTCTATGCCCTTGGTATCACAATGATCAATTACCCCTGTCATAACAATGCTCCATGACCACTGCCATCACAATATTCCACGGCCTTGTCATCACAAGGCTCCATGACACTTGTCATCTCAGTGTTCCAAGAACACTGCAATTACAATGCTCCAAGCCCTTGTCATCACAAAGCTCCATGACGCATGTCATCAGAATGCTCCTTGGCCTTCTCATCACGATGCTCAATGCCCTGGTCATCACGATGCTCCTAGACCCCTGTCATCACAATCGTCTATGCACCCTGGCGTCACACTACTCCATCCCCATCATCATAATACTTCATGCTATTGTCATCACAATGAAATCAAAATGCTCCATGACCTCTGGCATCACAATGCTCCAAACCCTTGTGATCACAATGTTCCATCACACTTGTCATCACAACGCCCCATGACGCTCGTCTTCACCATTATCTGTGGACTTTTCATCACAATGCTCCTTGCCCCTTTCATCAAAATGCTCCATGCCATTGTCATCACAATACTCCACAAGATGGTCATCAGAATGCTCCATGACACTTGTCATCACAATGCTCCATGACCCATGTCCTCACAATGCTCCATGCCCCTTGTCATTACAGTGCTCCAAGACACTCATCATCACAATTATCCAAGGTCTTCGCATCACAATGCTCCACGGTCTTGCCATCACAAAGCTCCATGCCCTGGTCATCCCAATGCTCCATGTCCATTGTCATCACAATTCTCAACGTCCTTGTCATCACAATGGTCCATGACGCTTCTCATCATAATGTTACAAGCTCTTGTCATCACAGTCCTCCATGCCCTTGTCATCACAAAGCTCCATGACGCATGTCATCAGAATCCGCCATGGCCTTCTCATCACAATGCTCCATGCCCATGTCAGCACAATGCTCCAAGACCCCTGTAATCACAATGCTCCATGCCCCTTTTCATCTCAATGCTCCATGGACCCTTTCATCACAATGCACCATGACCATCATCAAAATGCTTCATGTTATTATCATCACAAGGAAACCAAAATGCTCCATGACCTCTTTTATCACGATGCTCCTATACCCCTGTAATCACAATCCTCCATGCCCCCTGGCATCACAGTGCACCATCCCCATCATCATAATGCTTCATGCTATTGTCATCACAATGACATCAAAATGCTCCATGACCTCTGGCATCACAATGCTCCAAACCCTTGTGATCACAATGTTCCATCACGCTTGTCATCAGAACGCCCCATGAAACTCGTGTTCAACATTATCTGTGGACTTCTCATCACAGTGCTCCATGCCCTTTTCATCACAATGCTCCATGCCATTGTCATCACAATACTCCACAAGATGGTCATCAGAATGCTCCATGACACTTGTCATCACAATGCTCCATGACCACTGTTATCACAATACTCCGTGACACCTGTCCTCACAATGCTCCATGCCCCTTGTTACTACAGTGCTCCATGATACTCATAATCACAATTATCCAAGGTCTTCGCATCACAATGCTCCACGGTCTTGCCATCACAATGCTCCATGCCCTTGTCATCACAAAGCTCCATTACGCATGTCATCAGAATGCTCCTTGGCCCTCTCATCACAATGCTCTATGCCTTTGTCATCACTATGCTCCTAGACCCCTGTAATCAAAATCCTCCATGCCCCCTGGCATCACAGTGCAACATCCCCATCATCATAATGCTTCATGCTATTGTCATCACAATGAAATCAAAATGCTCCATGACCTCTCTCATCAGAATGCTCCAAATGCTTGTGATCACAATGTTCCATAACACGTGTCATCACAACGCTCAATGACGCTCATCATCACAATTATCGATGGTCTTCTCATCACAATGCACCATGACCATTGTCATCACAATGCTCATTACACTTGTCATCAAAATTCTCCCTGACACTTGTCGTCAGTATGCTCCTTGAAGCCTGTCATGACAAGGCTCCATGCCTTTTTCATCCCAATGATCCATGCCTTTTTAATCACAAGGCTCCAAGAACACTGCACTCACAATGCTCCATGCCCTTGTCATCACAAAGGCCATGATGCATGTCATCAGAAAGCTCCATGGCCTTCTCATCACAATGCTCCATGCCCTTGTCATCACAATACACCAAGACCCCTGTAATCACAGTGTTCCATGCCCCTTATCGTCAGAATGACCCAGGAGATTTGTCATCACAAGGCTCCATGGTCTTCTCATAACAATGCTCCAGAACCTTGTCTTCACAGTGCTCCATTCCCTTATCATCACAATGCTCCATGACACCTGTCATCACATTACTCCATGAATATTTTCCCCACAATGCTCCATGCCTTTGTCAGCAAAATGCTACATGACCTTGTCATCACAATGCTCCATGCCCTGTTTCATCAGAATGCTCCATGAGACTTGTCATCACAAGGCTCCATGGTCTACTCATCACAATGCTCCAGGATCTTGTCATCACAATGCTCCTTTCCCTTTTCATCACAATGCTCCATGAAACCTGTCATCACAATACTCCATGAACATTTTAAGCCCAATGCTCCATACCCTTGTCATCCCAATGCTCAATGACCACTGTAATCACCATGCTCCATACCTTTGTATCAAAATCCTACATGAACTTGCCATCACAATGCTCCATGCACTTGTCAACACATTCCTCCATGAACCTTGGGATCACATTGCCACATACACTTGTCATCACAATGCTGCATGCTCCTTGAAATCACAGTGCTCCATGACCCCTGTCATCACAATGCTACAAACACTTGTGATCACAATGCTCCATAACACTAGGCATCACAATGCTCCATGCCATTGCCATCACAATGCTTCATGACCATTGTTATCACAATGCTCAATACACTTGTCATCACAATGCTCACTGATACGTGTCGTCAGAATGCTCCTTGAAACCTGTCATGAAAAGGCTCCATGCCTTTTTCATCACAATGCTACATGCCCTTTTCATCACAATGCTCCATGCCATTGTCATCACAATACTCCACAAGATGGTCATCAGAATGCTCCATGACACTTGTCATCACAATGCTCCATGACCCCTATCATCACAATGCTCCATAACAGCTGTCCTCACAATGCTCCATGCCCCTTGTCATTACAGTGCTCCAAGACACTCGTCATCACAATTATCCATGGTCTTCTCATCACAATGCTCCACGGTCTTGCCGTCACAATGCTCCATGCCCTGGTCATCCCAATGCTCCATGTCCATTGTCATCACAATTCTCCACCTTCTTGTCATCACTATGGTCCATGACACTTCTCATCATAATGTTACATGTTCTTGTCATCACAATCCTCCATGCACTTGTCATCGCAATGCTCCCTGACCCTTGTCATAGCAAGCTCTATGCGCTTGTCATCACAGTGCTTCACGACATTGTCATCAAAATTCTCAATGACCCTTGGCATCACAATGTTCCATGCTCTTGTCATCACAATGCTCCATGCCATTGTCATCACAATGGACCCTGACATATGTCATCACAATGCTCCCTGACACCTGTCGATACAATATTCCATGACCTTGTCATCACAATGATCCATGCCTCTTTTCATCACAATGCTCCATGACCCCTGTCCTCACAATGCTGCATGACCACTGTCATCACAACGCTCCATGACCCCTGACAAAACAATGATCCGGGACTCTTGTCAGCAAAATTCTCCATGAGCATTGTCATCTCAATGCTCCATGAAACCTGTAATCACAGTAAATCGTGACGCCTGTCATCACAGTGCTCCTTGACACTTGTCATCACGATGCACCATGCCTTTGTCATCAAAATGTTACATGACCTTGTCATCACAATGCTCCCTGCCCTTCTCATCACAATGTACCACGCCCTGACATCAATATGCTTCATGACCTTTGTTATCACAAAGCTCCATGACCTTTGGCATCACAGTGATCCATGCCCCTGTCATCACAATGCTCCATGAAAGCTCTCATCACATTGCTCCGTGCCCTTGTCATCACAAAGCTCCATGCCACTTGTCATCACAATGTTCCATGCCCTTCTCATCACAATGATCCATGCCATAGTCATTACATTCCTCCATGACCCATGTATCACAATGTTCCTTGCCCTTGTCATCACAATGCTCCATGCCCACTCTCATCAAAATAATCCATGAATCTTCTCAGACCAATGCTCTATGCCCTTGGTATCACAATGATCAATTACCCCTGTCATAACAATGCTCCATGACCACTGCCATCACAATATTCCACGGCCTTGTCATCACAAGGCTCCATGACACTTGTCATCTCAGTGTTCCAAGAACACTGCAATTACAATGCTCCAAGCCCTTGTCATCACAAAGCTCCATGACGCATGTCATCAGAATGCTCCTTGGCCTTCTCATCACGATGCTCAATGCCCTGGTCATCACGATGCTCCTAGACCCCTGTCATCACAATCGTCTATGCACCCTGGCGTCACACTACTCCATCCCCATCATCATAATACTTCATGCTATTGTCATCACAATGAAATCAAAATGCTCCATGACCTCTGGCATCACAATGCTCCAAACCCTTGTGATCACAGTGTTCCATCACACTTGTCATCACAACGCCCCATGACGCTCGTCTTCACCATTATCTGTGGACTTTTCATCACAATGCTCCTTGCCCCTTTCATCAAAATGCTCCATGCCATTGTCATCACAATACTCCACAAGATGGTCATCAGAATGCTCCATGACACTTGTCATCACAATGCTCCATGACCCATGTCCTCACAATGCTCCATGCCCCTTGTCATTACAGTGCTCCAAGACACTCATCATCACAATTATCCAAGGTCTTCGCATCACAATGCTCCACGGTCTTGCCATCACAAAGCTCCATGCCCTGGTCATCCCAATGCTCCATGTCCATTGTCATCACAATTCTCAACGTCCTTGTCATCACAATGGTCCATGACGCTTCTCATCATAATGTTACATGCTCTTGTCATCACAGTCCTCCATGCCCTTGTCATCACAAAGCTCCATGACGCATGTCATCAGAATCCGCCATGGCCTTCTCATCACAATGCTCCATGCCCATGTCAGCACAATGCTCCAAGACCCCTGTAATCACAATGCTCCATGCCCCTTTTCATCTCAATGCTCCATGGACCCTTTCATCACAATGCACCATGACCATCATCAAAATGCTTCATGTTATTATCATCACAAGGAAACCAAAATGCTCCATGACCTCTTTTATCACGATGCTCCTATACCCCTGTAATCACAATCCTCCATGCCCCCTGGCATCACAGTGCACCATCCCCATCATCATAATGCTTCATGCTATTGTCATCACAATGAAATCAAAATGCTCCATGACCTCTGGCATCACAATGCTCCAAAACCTTGTGATCACAATGTTCCATCCCACTTGTCATCACAACGCCCCATGATACTCGTCTTCACCATTATCTGTAGACTTTTCATCACAATGCTCCATGCCTTGTTCATCACAGTGCTCCATGCCATTGTCATCACAATAGTCCACAAGATGGTCATCAGAATGCTCCATGACACTTGTCATCACAATGCTCTATGACCCCTGTTATCACAATGCTCCATGACACCTGTCCTCACAATGCTCCATGCCCCTTGTCATTACAGTGCTCCATGACACTCATCATCACAATTATCCAAGGTCTTCGCATCACAATGCTCCATGGTCTTGCCATCACAATGCTCCATTCCCTTGTCATCACAAAGCTCCATGACGCATGTCATCAGAATGCTCCTTGGCCCTCTCATCTCAATGCTCCATGCCCTTGTCATCACTATGCTCCTAGACCCCTGTAATCAAAATCTTCCATGCCCCCTGGCATTACAGTGCAACATCCCCATCATCATAATGCTTCATGCTATTATCATCACAATGAAATCAAAATGCTCCATGACCTCTCTCATCAGAATGCTGCAAATGCTTGTGATCACAATGTTCCATTACACTTGTCATCACAATGCTCAATGATGCTCGTCATTCCAATTATCCATGGTCTTCTCATCCCAATGCTCCATGACCTTTGTCATCACAATGCTCAATACACTTGTCATCAAAATGCTCCCTGACACTTGTCGTCAGTATGCTCCTTGAAGCCTGGCATGAAAATGTTCCATGCCCTTTTCATCCCAATGATCCATGCCTTTTTCATCACAAGGCTCCAAGAACACTGCACTCACAATGCTCCATGCCCTTGTCATCACAAAGGCCATGATGCATGTCATCAGAAAGCTCCATGGCCTTCTCATCACAATGCTCCATGCCCTTGTCATCACAATACTCCAAGACCCCTGTAATCACAGTGTTGCATGTCCCTTATCATCAGAATGCTCCAGGAGATTTGTCATCACAAGGCTCCATGGTCTTCTCATAACAATGCTCCAGAACCTTGTCATCACAGTGCTCCCTTCCCTTATCATCACAATGCCCCATGGCACCTGTCATCACATTACTCCATGAATATTTTCCCCACAGTGCTCCATTCCTTTGTCAGCAAAATGCTACATGACCTTGTCATCACAATGCTCCATGCCATTGTCATCACAATGGACCCTGATATATGTCATCACAATGCTCCCTGACACCTGTCTATACAATATTCCATGACCTTGTCATCACAATGATCCATGCCTCTTTTCATCACAATGCTCCATGAGCCCTGTCCTCACAATGCTGCATGACCACTGTCATCACAACGCTCCATGACCCCTGACAAAACAATGATCCGGGACTCTTGTCAGCAAAATTCTCCATGACCATTGTCATCCCAATGCTCCATGAAACCTGTAATCACAGTGAATCGTTACACCTGTCATCACAGTGCTCCTTGACACTTGTCATCACGATGCTCCATGCCTTTGTCATCCAAATGTTACATGACCTTGTCATCACAATGCTCCCTGCTTTTCTCATCACAATGTACCACGCCCTGACATCAATATGCTTCCTGACCTTTGTCATCACAAAGCTCCATGACCTTTGGCATCACAGTGATCTATGCCACTTTCATCACAATGCTCCATGAAAACTCTCATCGCATTGCTCCGTACCCTTGTCATCACAAAGCTCCATGACGCTTGTCATCACAATGTTCCATGCCCTTCTCATCACAATGCTCCATGCCATAGTCATTACATTCCTCCATGTCCCATGTATAACAATGGTTCTTGCCCTTGTCATCACAATGCTCCATGCCCACTCTCATCACAATAACCCATGAATCTTCTCAGACCAATGCTCTATGCCCTTGTCATCACAATGCTCCATTACGCATGTCATAACAATGCTCCATGACTTCGGCCATCACAATGTTCCACGGCCTTGTCATCACAATGCTCCATACACTTCTCATCACGATGCTCCTAGACCCCTGTAATCGCAATCCTCCATGCTCCCTGGCATGACAGTTCACCATCCCCATCATCATAATGCTTCATGCTATTGTCCTCACAATGAAATCAAAATGCTCCATGACCTCTGGCATCAAAATGTTCCAAACCCTTGTGATCACAATGTTCCATCACGCTTGTCATCAGAACGCCCCATGAAACTCGTGTTCAACATTATCTGTGGACTTCTCATCACAGTGCTCCATGCCCTTTTCATCACAATGCTCCATGCCATTGTCATCACAATACTCCACAAGATGGTCATCAGAATGCTCCATGACACTTGTCATCACAATGCTCCATGACCACTGTTATCACAATACTCCGTGACACCTGTCCTCACAATGCTCCATGCCCCTTGTTACTACAGTGCTCCATGATACTCATAATCACAATTATCCAAGGTCTTCGCATCACAATGCTCCACGGTCTTGCCATCACAATGCTCCATGCCCTTGTCATCACAAAGCTCCATTACGCATGTCATCAGAATGCTCCTTGGCCCTCTCATCACAATGCTCTATGCCTTTGTCATCACTATGCTCCTAGACCCCTGTAATCAAAATCCTCCATGCCCCCTGGCATCACAGTGCAACATCCCCATCATCATAATGCTTCATGCTATTGTCATCACAATGAAATCAAAATGCTCCATGACCTCTCTCATCAGAATGCTCCAAATGCTTGTGATCACAATGTTCCATAACACGTGTCATCACAACGCTCAATGACGCTCATCATCACAATTATCGATGGTCTTCTCATCACAATGCACCATGACCATTGTCATCACAATGCTCATTACACTTGTCATCAAAATTCTCCCTGACACTTGTCGTCAGTATGCTCCTTGAAGCCTGTCATGACAAGGCTCCATGCCTTTTTCATCCCAATGATCCATGCCTTTTTAATCACAAGGCTCCAAGAACACTGCACTCACAATGCTCCATGCCCTTGTCATCACAAAGGCCATGATGCATGTCATCAGAAAGCTCCATGGCCTTCTCATCACAATGCTCCATGCCCTTGTCATCACAATACACCAAGACCCCTGTAATCACAGTGTTCCAAGCCCCTTATCGTCAGAATGACCCAGGAGATTTGTCATCACAAGGCTCCATGGTCTTCTCATAACAATGCTCCAGAACCTTGTCTTCACAGTGCTCCATTCCCTTATCATCACAATGCTCCATGACACCTGTCATCACATTACTCCATGAATATTTTCCCCACAATGCTCCATGCCTTTGTCAGCAAAATGCTACATGACCTTGTCATCACAATGCTCCATGCCCTGTTTCATCAGAATGCTCCATGAGACTTGTCATCACAAGGCTCCATGGTCTACTCATCACAATGCTCCAGGATCTTGTCATCACAATGCCCCTTTCCCTTTTCATCACAATGCTCCATGAAACCTGTCATCACAATACTCCATGAACATTTTAAGCCCAATGCTCCATACCCTTGTCATCCCAATGCTCAATGACCACTGTAATCACCATGCTCCATACCTTTGTATCAAAATCCTACATGAACTTGCCATCACAATGCTCCATGCACTTGTCAACACATTCCTCCATGAACCTTGGGATCACATTGCCACATACACTTGTCATCACAATGCTGCATGCTCCTTGAAATCACAGTGCTCCATGACCCCTGTCATCACAATGCTACAAACACTTGTGATCACAATGCTCCATAACACTAGGCATCACAATGCTCCATGCCATTGCCATCACAATGCTTCATGACCATTGTTATCACAATGCTCAATACAGTTGTCATCACAATGCTCACTGATACGTGTCGTCAGAATGCTCCTTGAAACCTGTCATGAAAAGGCTCCATGCCTTTTTCATCACAATGCTACATGCCCTTTTCATCACAATGCTCCATGCCATTGTCATCACAATACTGCACAAGATGGTCATCAGAATGCTCCATGACACTTGTCATCACAATGCTCCATGACCCCTATCATCACAATGCTCCATAACAGCTGTCCTCACAATGCTCCATGCCCCTTGTCATTACAGTGCTCCAAGACACTCGTCATCACAATTATCCATGGTCTTCTCATCACAATGCTCCACGGTCTTGTCGTCACAATGCTCCATGCCCTGGTCATCCCAATGCTCCATGTCCATTGTCATCACAATTCTCCACCTTCTTGTCATCACTATGGTCCATGACACTTCTC
Organism: Mesoplodon densirostris; assembly: GCF_025265405.1. Taxonomy (NCBI): domain Eukaryota; kingdom Metazoa; phylum Chordata; class Mammalia; order Artiodactyla; family Ziphiidae; genus Mesoplodon; species Mesoplodon densirostris. Next base: position 5,530,955 of record NW_026778236.1, on the reverse strand, counting down.
ATCATAATGTTACATGTTCTTGTCATCACAATCCTCCATGCACTTGTCATCGCAATGCTCCCTGACCCTTGTCATAGCAAGCTCTATGCGCTTGTCATCACAGTGCTTCACGACATTGTCATCAAAATTCTCAATGACCCTTGGCATCACAATGTTCCATGCTCTTGTCATCACAATGCTCCATGCCATTGTCATCACAATGGACCCTGACATATGTCATCACAATGCTCCCTGACACCTGTCGATACAATATTCCATGACCTTGTCATCACAATGATCCATGCCTCTTTTCATCACAATGCTCCATGACCCCTGTCCTCACAATGCTGCATGACCACTGTCATCACAACGCTCCATGACCCCTGACAAAACAATGATCCGGGACTCTTGTCAGCAAAATTCTCCATGAGCATTGTCATCTCAATGCTCCATGAAACCTGTAATCACAGTAAATCGTGACGCCTGTCATCACAGTGCTCCTTGACACTTGTCATCACGATGCTCCATGCCTTTGTCATCAAAATGTTACATGACCTTGTCATCACAATGCTCCCTGCCCTTCTCATCACAATGTACCACGCCCTGACATCAATATGCTTCATGACCTTTGTTATCACAAAGCTCCATGACCTTTGGCATCACAGTGATCCATGCCCCTGTCATCACAATGCTCCATGAAAGCTCTCATCACATTGCTCCGTGCCCTTGTCATCACAAAGCTCCATGCCGCTTGTCATCACAATGTTCCATGCCCTTCTCATCACAATGATCCATGCCATAGTCATTACATTCCTCCATGACCCATGTATCACAATGTTCCTTGCCCTTGTCATCACAATGCTCCATGCCCACTCTCATCAAAATAATCCATGAATCTTCTCAGACCAATGCTCTATGCCCTTGTTATCACAATGCTCCATTACGCATGTCATAACAATGCTCCATGACTTCGGCCATCACAATGTTCCACGGCCTTGTCATCACAAGGCTCCATGACACTTGTCATCTCAATGCCCCAAGACCCATGCAATTACAATGCTCCATGTCCTTGTCATCACAAAACTCCATGACGCATGTCATCAGAATGCTCCTTGGCCCTCTCATCACAATGCTCCATACACTTGTCATCACGATGCTCCTAGACCCCTGTAATCACAATCCTCCATGCTCCCTGGCATCACAGTTCACCATCCCCATCATCATAATGCTTCATGCTATTGTCATCACAATGAAATCAAAATGCTCCATGACCTCTGGCATCAAAATGTTCCAAACCCTTATGATCACAATGTTCCATCACACTTGTCATCAGAACACCCCATGACACTCGTGTTCAACATTATCTGTGGACTTCTCATCACAATGCTCCATGCCCTTTTCATCACAATGCTCCATGCCATTGTCATCACAATACTCCACAAGATGGTCATCAGAATGCTCCATGACACTTGTCATCACTATGCTCCATGAACACTGTCCTCACAATGCTCGATGCCCCTTGTCATTACAGTGCTCCAAGACACTCGTCATCACAATTATGCAAGGTCTTCGCATCACAATGCTCCACGGTCTTCCCATTACAAAGCTCCATGCCCTGGTCATCCTAATGCTCCATGTCCATTGTCATCACAATTCTCAACGTCCTTGTCATCACAAAGGACCATGACACTTCTCATCATAATGTTACATGCTCTTGTCATCACAATTCTCCATGCACTTGTCATCACAATGCTCCATGACCCTTGTCATAGCAAGCTCCATGCACTTGTCATCACAGTGCTTCACGACCTTGTCATCAAAATTCTCAATGGCCCTTGGCATCACAATGCTCTATGTCCTTGTCATCACAATGCTCCATGCCATTGTCATCACAATGGACCCTGACATATGTCATCACAATGTTCACTGACACCTGCCTTCACAATACTCCTTCATCTTGTCATCATAATGATCCATGCCCTTGTCATCACAATGCTCCAAAACCCCTGTAATCACAATGCTCCATGCCCCTTGTCATCTCAATACTCCATGGACACTTTATTCACAATGCACTATGACCATCATCATAATGCTTCATGTTATTGTCATCACAATGAAATCAAAATGCTCCATGACCTCTCTCATCAGAATGCTCCAAACGCTTCTTATCACAATGTTCCATAACACTTGTCATCACAACGCCCAATGACGCTCATCATCACAATTATCCTTGGTCTTCTCATCACAATGCTCCATGAAATTTGCCATCACAATGCTCTATACTCATGTCATCACAATGCTCCCTGACACTTGTCGTCAGTATGCTCCTTGAAGCCTGTCATGACAAGGCTTCATGCCTTTTTCATCACAATGATCCATGCCCTTTTCATCACAAGGCTCCAAGAACACTGCACTCACAATGCTCCATGCCCTTGTCATCACAAAGGCCATGATTCAGGTCATCAGAAAGCTCCATGGCCTTCTCATCACAATGCTCCATGCCCTTGCCATCAAAATACTCCAAGAACCTTGTAATCACAGTGTTCCATGTCCCTTACCATCAGAATGCTCCATGAGATTTGTCATCACAAGGCTCCATGGTGTTCTCAAAACAGGGCTCCAGAACCTTGTCATCACAGTGCTCCATTCCCTTATCATCACAATGCTCCATGACACCTGTCATCACATTACTCCATGAATATTTTCCCCAAAATGCTCCATGCCTTTGTCAGCAAAATGCTACATGACCCCAGTCATCACTATGCTCCATGCCCCTTTTCATCAGAATGCTCCATGAGACTTGTCATCACAAGGCTCCATGGTCTACTCCTCAAAATGCTCCAGGATTTTGGCATCACAATGCTCCTTTCCCTTTTCCTCACCATGCTCCATGAAACCTGTCATCACAATACTCCATGAACATTTTAAGCCCAATGCTCCATACCCTTGTCATCCCAATGCTCAATGACCACTGTAATCACCATGCTCCATGCCTTTGTCAGCAAAATCCTACATGACCTCGCCATCACAATGCTCCATGCGCTTGTCATCACAATCCTCCATGAAACTTGGGATCACATTGCTCCATACACTTGTCATCACAATGCTCCATGCTCTTTGAAATCACAGTGTTCCATGACCTCTGTCATCACAATGCTACAAACACTTGTGATCACAATGCTCCATAACACTTGGCATCACAATGCTCCATGCCATTGTCATCACAATGCTTCATGAACTTTGTTATCACAATGCTCAATACACTTGTCATCACAATGCTCCCTGACAATTGTCGTCAGAATACGCCTTGAAACGTGTCATGAAAAGGCTCCATGACTCTTTCATCACAATGTTCCATGCTCTTTTCATCACAATGCTCCATGCCATTGTCATCACAATACTCCACAAGATGGTGATCAGAATGCTCCATGACACTTGTCATCACAATGTTCCATGACCCCGTCCTCACAATGCTCCATGACAGCTGTCCTCACAATGCTCCATGCCCCTTGTCATTACAGTGCTCCAAGACACTCGTCATCACAATTATCCATGGTCTTCTCATCACAATGCTCCACGGTCTTGCCATCACAATGCTCCATGCCCTGGTCATCCCAATGCTCCATGTGCATTGTCATCACAATTCTCCACGTCCTTGTCATCACAATGGTCCATGACACTTCTCATCATAATGTTACAAGCTCTTGTCATCACAATCCTCCATGCACTTGTCATCGCAATGCTCCATGACCCTTGTCATAGCAAGCTCCATGCGCTTTTCATCACAGTGCTTCACGACCTTGTCATCAAAATTCTCCATGGCCCTTGGCATCACAATGCTCCATGTCCTTGTCATCACAATGTTCCTTGCCTTTGTCATCACAATGCTCCAGGCCCACTCTTATCACAATAATCCATGAAACTTCTCAGACCAATGTTCTATGCCCTTGTTATCACAATGATCAATTACCCCTGTCATAACAATGCTCCATGACCACTGCCATCACAGTATTCCACGGCCTTGTCATCACAAGGCTCCATGACACTTGTCATCTCAGTGTTCCAAGAACACTGCAATTACAATGCTCCAAGCCCTTGTCATCACAAAGCTCTATGACGCATGTCATCAGAATGCTCCTTGGCCTTCTCATTACGATGCTCAATGCCCTTGTCATCACGATGCTCCTAGAACCCTGTCATCACAATCGTCTATGCACAATGGCGTCACCCTACTCCATCCCCATCATCATAATACTTCATGCTATTGTCATCCTAATGAAATCAAAATGCTCCATGACCTCTGGCATCACAATGCTCCAAACCCTTGTGATCACAATGTTCCATCACACTTGTCATCACAACTCCCCATGACGCTCGTCTTCACCATTATCTGTGGACTTTTCATCACAATGCTCCTTGCCCTTTTCATCAAAATGCTCCATGCCATTGTCATCACAATACTCCACAAGATGGTCATCAGAATGCTCCATGACACTTGTCATCACAATGCTCCATGACCCATGTCCTCACAATGCTCCATGCCCCTTGTCATTACAGTGCTCCAAGACACTCGTCATCACAATTATCCAAGGTCTTCGCATCACAATGCTCCACGGTCTTGCCATCACAAAGCTCCATGCCCTGGTCATCCCAATGCTCCATGTCCATTGTCATCACAATTCTCAACGTCCTTGTCATCACAATGGTCCATGACGCTTCTCATCATAATGTTACATGCTTTTGTCATCACAGTCCTCCATGCCCTTGTCATCACAAAGCTCCATGACGCATGTCATCAGAATCCGCCATGGCCTTCTCATCACAATGCTCCATGCCCATGTCAGCACAATGCTCCAAGACCCCTGTAATCACAATGCTCCATGCCCCTTTCATCTCAATGCTCCATGGACCCTTTCATCACAATGCACCATGACCATCATCAAAATGCTTCATGTTATTATCATCACAAGGAAACCAATATGCTCCATGACCTCTTTTATCACGATGCTCCTATACCCCTGTAATCACAATCCTCCATGCCCCCTGGCATCACAGTGCACCATCCCCATCATCATAATGCTTCATGCTATTGTCATCACAATGAAATCAAAATGCTCCATGACCTCTGGCATCACAATGCTCCAAAACCTTGTGATCACAATGTTCCATCCCACTTGTCATCACAACGCCCCATGACACTCGTCTTCACCATTATCTGTAGACTTTTCATCACAATGCTCCATGCCTTGTTCATCACAGTGCTCCATGCCATTGTCATCACAATAGTCCACAAGATGGTCATCAGAATGCTCCATGACACTTGTCATCACAATGCTCTATGACCCCTGTTATCACAATGCTCCATGACACCTGTCCTCACAATGCTCCATGCCCCTTGTCATTACAGTGCTCCATGACACTCATCATCACAATTATCCAAGGTCTTCGCATCACAATGCTCCACGGTCTTGCCATCACAATGCTCCATTCCCTTGTCATCACAAAGCTCCATGACGCATGTCATCAGAATGCTCCTTGGCCCTCTCATCTCAATGCTCCATGCCCTTGTCATCACTATGCTCCTAGACCCCTGTAATCAAAATCGTCCATGCCCCCTGGCATTACAGTGCAACATCCCCATCATCATAATGCTTCATGCTATTATCATCACAATGAAATCAAAATGCTCCATGACCTCTCTCATCAGAATGCTGCAAATGCTTGTGATCACAATGTTCCATTACACTTGTCATCACAATGCTCAATGATGCTCGTCATCACAATTATCCATGGTCTTCTCATCACAAAGCTCCATGACCTTTGTCATCACAATGCTCAATACACTTGTCATCAAAATGCTCCCTGACACTTGTCGTCAGTATGCTCCTTGAAGCCTGGAATGAAAATGCTCCATGCCCTTTTCATCCCAATGATCCATGCCTTTTTCATCACAAGGCTCCAAGAACACTGCACTCACAATGCTCCATGCCCTTGTCATCACAAAGGCCATGATGCATGTCATCAGAAAGCTCCATGGCCTTCTCATCACAATGCTCCATGCCCTTGTCATCACAATACTCCAAGACCCCTGTAATCACAGTGTTGCATGTCCCTTATCGTCAGAATGCCCCAGGAGATTTGTCATCACAAGGCTCCATGGTCTTCTCATAACAATGCTCCAGAACCTTGTCATCACAGGGCTCCATTCCCTTATCATCACAATGCCCCATGGCATCTGTCATCACATTACTCCATGAATATTTTCACCACAGTGCTCCATTCCTTTGTCAGCAAAATGCTACATGACCTTGTCATCACAATGCTCCATGCCATTGTCATCACAATGGACCCTGACATATGTCATCACAATGCTCCCTGACACCTGTCGATACAATATTCCATGACCTTGTCATCACAATGATCCATGCCTCTTTTCATCATAATGCTCCATGAGCCCTGTCCTCACAATGCTGCATGACCACTGTCATCACAACGCTCCATGACCCCTGACAAAACAATGATCCGGGACTCTTGTCAGCAAAATTCTCCATGACCATTGTCATCCCAATGCTCCATGAAACCTGTAATCACAGTGAATCGTTACGCCTGTCATCACAGTGCTCCTTGACACTTGTCATCACGATGCTCCATGCCTTTGTCATCCAAATGTTACATGACCTTGTCATCACAATGCTCCCTGCTTTTCTCATCACAATGTACCACGCCCTGACATCAATATGCTTCCTGACCTTTGTCATCACAAAGCTCCATGACCTTTGGCATCACAGTGATCTATGCCACTTTCATCACAATGCTCCATGAAAACTCTCATCGCATTGCTCCGTACCCTTGTCATCACAAAGCTCCATGACGCTTGTCATCACAATGTTCCATGCCCTTCTCATCACAATGCTCCATGCCATAGTCATTACATTCCTCCATGTCCCATGTATAACAATGGTTCTTGCCCTTGTCATCACAATGCTCCATGCCCACTCTCATCACAATAACCCATGAATCTTCTCAGACCAATGCTCTATGCCCTTGTCATCACAATGCTCCATTACGCATGTCATAACAATGCTCCATGACTTCGGCCATCACAATGTTCCACGGCCTTGTCATCACAATGCTCCATACACTTCTCATCACGATGCTCCTAGACCCCTGTAATCGCAATCCTCCATGCTCCCTGGCATGACAGTTCACCATCCTCATCCTCATAATGCTTCATGCTATTGCCCTCACAATGAAATCAAAATGCTCCATGACCTCTGGCATCAAAATGTTCCAAACCCTTGTGATCACAATGTTCCATCACGCTTGTCATCAGAACGCCCCATGACACTCGTGTTCAACATTATCTGTGGACTTCTCTTCACAATGCTCCATGCCCTTTTCATCACAATGCTCCATGCCATTGTCATCACAATACTCCACAAGATGGTCATCAGAATGCTCCATGACACTTGTCATCACAATGCTCCATGACCACTGTTATCACAATACTCCATGACACCTGTCCTCACAATGCTCCATGCCCCTTGTTACTACAGTGCTCCATGACACTCATAATCACAATTATCCAAGGTCTTCGCATCACAATGCTCCACGGTCTTGACATCACAATGCTCCATGCCCTTGTCATCACAAAGCTCCATTACGCATGTCATCAGAATGCTCCTTGGCCCTCTCATCACAATGCTCCATGCCTTTGTCATCACTATGCTCCTAGACCCCTGTAATCAAAATCCTCCATGCCCCCTGGCATCACAGTGCAACATCCCCATCATCATAATGCTTCATGCTATTGTCATCACAATGAAATCAAAATGCTCCATGACCTCTCTCATCAGAATGCTCCAAATGCTTGTGATCACAATGTTCCATAACACTTGTCATCACAACGCTCAATGACGCTCATCATCACAATTATCCATGGTCTTCTCATCACAATGCACCATGACCTTTGTCATCACAATGCTCATTACACTTGTCATCAAAATGCTCCCTGACACTTGTTGTCAGTATGCTCCTTGAAGCCTGTCATGACAAGGCTCCATGCCTTTTTCATCCCAATGATCCATGCCTTTTTAATCACAAGGCTCCAAGAACACTGCACTCACAATGCTCCATGCCCTTGTCATCACAAAGGCCATGATGCATGTCATCAGAAAGCTCCATGGCCTTCTCATCACAATGCTCCATGCCCTTTTCATCACAATACACCAAGACCCCTGTAATCACAGTGTTCCATGCCCCTTATCGTCAGAATGCCCCAGGAGATTTGTCATCACAAGGCTCCATGGTCTTCTCATAACAATGCTCCAGAACCTTGTCTTCACAGTGCTCCATTCTGTTATCATCAAAATGCTCCATGACACCTGTCATCACATTACTCCATGAATATTTTCCCCACAATGCTCCATGCCTTTGTCAACAAAATGCTACATGACCTTGTCATCACAATGCTCCATGCCCCGTTTCATCAGAATGCTCCATGAGACTTGTCATCAAAAGGCTCCATGGTCTACTCATCACAATGCTCCAGGATCTTCTCATCACAATGCTCCTTTCCCTTTTCATCACAATGCTCCATGAAACCTGTCATCACAATACTCCATGTACATTTTAAGCCCAATGCTCAATACACTTGTCATCCCAATGCTCAATGACCACTCTAATCACCATGCTCCATACCTTTGTAGCAAAATCCTACATGAACTTGCCATCACAATGCTCCATGCACTTGTCAACACATTCCTCCATGAACCTTGGGATCACATTGCCACATACACTTGTCATCACAATGCTGCATGCTCCTTGAAATCACAGTGCTCCATGACCCCTGTCATCACAATGCTACAAACACTTGTGATCACAATGCTCCATAACACTAGGCATCACAATGCTCCATGCCATTGCCATCACAATGCTTCATGACCATTGTTATCACAATGCTCAATACACTTGTCATCACAATGCTCACTGATACGTGTCGTCAGAATGCTCCTTGAAACTTGTCATGAAAAGGCTCCATGCCTTTTTCATCACAATGCTACATGCCCTTTTCATCACAATGCTCCATGCCATAGTCATTACAATACTCCACAAGATGGTCATCAGAATGCTCCATTACACTTGTCATCACAATGCTCCATGCCCACTCTCATCAAAATAACCCATGAATCTTCTCAGACCAATGCTCTATGCCCTTGTCATCACAATACTCCATTACGCATGTCATAACAATGCTCCATGACTTCGGCCATCACAATGTTCCACGGTCTTGTCATCACAATGCTCCATACACTTCTCATCACGATGCTCCTAGACCCCTGTAATCACAATCCTCCATGCTCCCTGGCATGACAGTTCACCATCCTCATCATCATAATGCTTCATGCTATTGTCCTCACAATGAAATCAAAATGCTCCATGACCTCTGGCATCAAAATGTTCCAAACCCTTGTGATCAGAATGTTCCATCACGCTTGTCATCAGAACGCCCCATGACAGTCGTGTTCAACATTATCTGTGGACTTCTCTTCACAATGCTCCATGCCCTTTTCATCACAATGCTCCATGCCATTGTCATCACAATACTCCACAAGATGGTCATCAGAATGCTCCATGACACTTGTCATCACAATGCTCCATGACCACTGTTATCACAATACTCCATGACACCTGTCCTCACAATGCTCCATGCCCCTTGTTACTACAGTGCTCCATGACACTCATAATCACAATTATCCAAGGTCTTCGCATCACAATGCTCCACGGTCTTGCCATCACAATGCTCCATGCCCTTGTCATCACAAAGCTCCATTACGCATGTCATCAGAATGCTCCTTGGCCCTCTCATCACAATGCTCCATGCCTTTGTCATCACTATGCTCCTAGACCCCTGTAATCAAAATCCTCCATGCCCCCTGGCATCACAGTGCAACATCCCCATCATCATAATGCTTCATGCTATTGTCATCACAATGAAATCAAAATGCTCCATGACCTCTCTCATCAGAATGCTCCAAATGCTTGTGATCACAATGTTCCATAACACTTGTCATCACAACGCTCAATGACGCTCATCATCACAATTATCCATGGTCTTCTCATCACAATGCTCCATGACCTTTGTCATCACAATGCTCATTACACTTGTCATCAAAATGCTCCCTGACACTTGTCGTCAGTATGCTCCTTGAAGCCTGTCATGACAAGGCTCCATGCCTTTTTCATCCCAATGATCCATGCCTTTTTAATCACAAGGCTCCAAGAACACTGCACTCACAATGCTCCATGCCCTTGTCATCACAAAGGCCATGATGCATGTCATCAGAAAGCTCCATGGCCTTCTCATCACAATGCTCCATGCCCTTTTCATCACAATACACCAAGACCCCTGTAATCACAGTGTTCCATGCCCCTTATCATCAGAATGCCACAGGAGATTTGTCATCACAAGGCTCCATGGTCTTCTCATAACAATGCTCCAGAACCTTGTCTTCACAGTGCTCCATTCCCTTATCATCAAAATGCTCCATGACACCTGTCATCACATTACTCCATGAATATTTTCCCCACAATGCTCCATGCCTTTGTCAGCAAAATGCTACATGACCTTCTCATCACAATGCTCCATGCCCCGTTTCATCAGAATGCTCCATGAGACTTGTCATCACAAGGCTCCATGGTCTACTCATCACAATGCTCCAGGATCTTGTCATCACAATGCTCCTTTCCCTTTTCATCACAATGCTCCATGAAACCTGTCATCACAATACTCCATGAACATTTTAAGCCCAATGCTCCATACCCTTGTCATCCCAATGCTCAATGACCACTGTAATCACCATGCTCCATACCTTTGTAGCAAAATCCTACATGAACTTGCCATCACAATGCTCCATGCACTTGTCAACACATTCCTCCATGAACCTTGGGATCACATTGCCACATACACTTGTCATCACAATGCTGCATGCTCCTTGAAATCACAGTGCTCCATGACCCCTGTCATCACAATGCTACAAACACTTGTGATCACAATGCTCCATAACACTAGGCATCACAATGCTCCATGCCATTGCCATCACAATGCTTCATGACCATTGTTATCACAATGCTCAATACACTTGTCATCACAATGCTCACTGATACGTGTCGTCAGAATGCTCCTTGAAACCTGTCATGAAAAGGCTCCATGCCTTTTTCATCACAATGCTACATGCCCTTTTCATCACAATGCTCCATGACATTGTCATCACAATACTCCACAAGATGGTCGTCAGAATGCTCCATGACACTTGTCATCACAATGCTCCATGACCCCTATCATCACAATGCTCCATAACAGCTGTCCTCACAATGCTCCATGCCCCTTGTCATTACAGTGCTCCAAGGCACTCGTCATCACAATTATCCATGGTCTTCTCATCACAATGCTCCACGGTCTTGCCGTCACAATGCTCCATGCCCTGGTCATCCCAATGCTCCATGTCCATTGTCATCACAATTCTCCACCTTCTTGTCATCACTATGTTCCATGACACTTATCATCATAATGTTACATGTTCTTGTCATCACAATCCTCCATGCACTTGTCATCGCAATGCTCCATGACCCTTGTCATAGCAAGCTCTATGCGCTTGTCATCACAGTGCTTCACGACATTGTCATCAAAATTCTCAATGACCCTTGGCATCACAATGTTCCATGCTCTTGTCATCACAATGCTCCATGCCATTGTCATCACAGTGGACCCTGACATATGTCATCACAATGCTCCCTGACACCTGTCGATACAATATTCCATGACCTTGTCATCACAATGATCCATGCCTCTTTTCATCACAATGCTCCATGACCCCTGTCCTCACAATGCTGCATGACCACTGTCATCACAACGCTCCATGACCCCTGACAAAACAATGATCCGGGACTCTTGTCAGCAAAATTCTCCATGAGCATTGTCATCTCAATGCTCCATGAAACCTGTAATCACAGTAAATCGTGACGCCTGTCATCACAGTGCTCCTTGACACTTGTCATCACGATGCTCCATGCCTTTGTCATCAAAATGTTACATGACCTTGTCATCACAATGCTCCCTGCCCTTCTCATCACAATGTACCACGCCCTGACATCAATATGCTTCATGACCTTTGTTATCACAAAGCTCCATGACCTTTGGCATCACAGTGATCCATGCCCCTGTCATCACAATGCTCCATGAAAGCTCTCATCACATTGCTCCGTGCCCTTGTCATCACAAAGCTCCATGCCGCTTGTCATCACAATGTTCCATGCCCTTCTCATCACAATGATCCATGCCATAGTCATTACATTCCTCCATGACCCATGTATCACAATGTTCCTTGCCCTTGTCATCACAATGCTCCATGCCCACTCTCATCAGAATAATCCATGAATCTTCTCAGACCAATGCTCTATGCCCTTGTTATCACAATGCTCCATTACGCATGTCATAACAATGCTCCATGACTTCGGCCATCACAATGTTCCACGGCCTTGTCATCACAAGGCTCCATGACACTTGTCATCTCAATGCCCCAAGACCCATGCAATTACAATGCTCCATGTCCTTGTCATCACAAAACTCCATGACGCATGTCATCAGAATGCTCCTTGGCCCTCTCATCACAATGCTCCATACACTTGTCATCACGATGTTCCTATACCCCTGTAATCACAATCCTCCATGCTCCCTGGCATCACAGTGCACCATCCCCATCATCATAATGCTTCATGCTATTGTCATCACAATGAAATCAAAATGCTCCATGACCTCTGGCATCAAAATGTTCCAAACCCTTATGATCACAATGTTCCATCACACTTGTCATCAGAACACCACATGACACTCGTGTTCAACATTATCTGTGGACTTCTCATCACAATGCTCCATGCCCTTTTCATCACAATGCTCCATGCCATTGTTATCACAATACTCCACAAGATGGTCATCAGAATGCTCCATGACACTTGTCATCACAATGCTCCATGAACACTGTCCTCACAATGCTCGATGCCCCTTGTTACTACAGTGCTCCAAGACACTCGTCATCACAATTATGCAAGGTCTTCGCATCACAATGCTCCACGGTCTTGCCATTACAAAGCTCCATGTCCTGGTCATCCCAATGCTCCATGTCCATTGTCATCACAATTCTCAACGTCCTTGTCATCACAAAGGACCATGACACTTCTCATCATAACGTTACATGCTCTTGTCATCACAATTCTCCATGCACTTGTCATCACAATGCTCCATGACCCTTGTCATAGCAAGCTCCATGCACTTGTCATCACAGTGCTTCACGACCTTGTCATCAAAATCCTCAATGGCCCTTGGCATCACAATGCTCTATGTCCTTGTCATCACAATGCTCCATGCCATTGTCATCACAATGGACCCTGACATATGTCATCACAATGTTCACTAACACCTGCCTTCACAATATTCCTTCATCTTGTCATCATAATGATCCATGCCCTTGTCATCACAATGCTCCAAAACCCCTGTAATCACAATGCTCCATGCCCCTTGTTATCTCAATACTCCATGGACACTTTATTCACAATGCACTATGACCATCATCATAATGCTTCATGTTATTGTCATCACAATGAAATCAAAATGCTCCATGACCTCTCTCATCAGAATGCTCCAAACGCTTCTTATCACAATGTTCCATAACACTTGTCATCACAACGCCCAATGACGCTCATCATCACAATTATCCTTGGTCTTCTCATCACAATGCTCCATGAAATTTGCCATCACAATGCTCTATACTCATGTCATCACAATGCTCCCTGACACTTGTCATCAGTATGTTCCTTGAAGCCTGTCATGACAAGGCTTCATGCCTTTTTCATCACAATGATCCATGCCCTTTTCATCACAAGGCTCCAAGAACACTGCACTCACAATGCTCGATGCCCTTGTCATCACAAAGGCCATGATTCTGGTCATCAGAAAGCTCCATGGCCTTCTCATCACAATGCTCCATGCCCTTGCCATCAAAATACTCCAAGAACCTTGTAATCACAGTGTTCCCTGTCCCTTATCATCAGAATGCTCCATGAGATTTGTCATCACAAGGCTCCATGGTGTTCTCAAAACAGGGCTCCAGAACCTTGTCATCACAGTGCTCCATTCCCTTATCATCACAATGCTCCATGACACCTGTCATCACATTACTCCATGAATATTTTCCCCAAAATGCTCCATGCCTTTGTCAGCAAAATGCTACATGACCCCAGTCATCACTATGCTCCATGCCCCTTTTCATCAGAATGCTCCATGAGACTTGTCATCACAAGGCTCCATGGTCTACTCCTCTAAAATGCTCCAGGATTTTGGCATCACAATGCTCCTTTCCCTTTTCCTCACCATGCTCCATGAAACCTGTCATCACAATACTGCATGAACATTTTAAGCCCAATGCTCCATACCCTTGTCATCCCAATGCTCAATGACCACTGTAATCACCATGCTCCATGCCTTTGTCAGCAAAATCCTACATGACCTCGCCATCACAATGCTCCATGCGCTTGTCATCACAATCCTCCATGAAACTTGGGATCACATTGCTCCATACACTTGTCATCACAATGCTCCATGCTCTTTGAAATCACAGTGTTCCATGACCTCTGTCATCACAATGCTACAAACACTTGTGATCACAATGCTCCATAACACTTGGCATCACAATGCTCCATGCCATTGTCATCACAATGCTTCATGAACTTTGTTATCACAATGCTCAATACACTTGTCATCACAATGCTCCCTGACAATTGTCGTCAGAATACGCCTTGAAACGTGTCATGAAAAGGCTCCATGACTCTTTCATCACAATGTTCCATGCTCTTTTCATCACAATGCTCCATGCCATTGTCATCACAATACTCCACAAGATGGTGATCAGAATGCTCCATGACACTTGTCATCACATTGTTCCATGACCCCGTCCTCACAATGCTCCATGACAGCTGTCCTCACAATGCTCCATGCCCCTTGTCATTACCGTGCTCCAAGACACTCGTCATCACAATTATCCATGGTCTTCTCATCACAATGCTCCACGGTCTTGCCATCACAATGCTCCATGCCCTGGTCATCCCAATGCTCCATGTGCATTGTCATCACAATTCTCCACGTCCTTGTCATCACAATGGTCCATGACACTTCTCATCATAATGTTACAAGCTCTTGTCATCACAATCCTCCATGCACTTGTCATCGCAATGCTCCATGACCCTTGTCATAGCAAGCTCCATGCGCTTTTCATCACAGTGCTTCACGAACTTGTCATCAAAATTCTCCATGGCCCTTGGCATCACAATGCTCCATGTCCTTGTCATCACAATGTTCCTTGCCTTTGTCATCACAATGCTCCAGGCCCACTCTTATCACAATAATCCATGAAACTTCTCAGACCAATGTTCTATGCCCTTGTTATCACAATGATCAATTACCTCTGTCATAACAATGCTCCATGACCACTGCCATCACAATATTCCACGGCCTTGTCATCACAAGGCTCCATGACACTTGTCATCTCAGTGTTCCAAGAACACTGCAATTACAATGCTCCAAGCCCTTGTCATCACAAAGCTCTATGACGCATGTCATCAGAATGCTCCTTGGCCTTCTCATCACGATGCTCAATGCCCTTGTAATCACGATGCTCCTAGAACCCTGTCATCACAATCGTCTATGCACAATGGCGTCACACTACTCCATCCCCATCATCATAATACTTCATGCTATTGTCCTCACAATGAAATCAAAATGCTCCATGACCTCTGGCATCACAATGCTCCAAACCCTTGTGATCACAATGTTCCATCACACTTGTCATCACAACTCCCCATGACGCTCGTCTTCACCATTATCTGTGGACTTTTCATCACAATGCTCCTTGCCCTTTTCATCAAAATGCTCCATGCCATTGTCATCACAATACTCCACAAGATGGTCATCAGAATGCTCCATGACACTTGTCATCACAATGCTCCATGACCCATGTCCTCACAATGCTCCATGCCCCTTGTCATTACAGTGCTCCAAGACACTCGTCATCACAATTATCCAAGGTCTTCGCATCACAATGCTCCACGGTCTTGCCATCACAAAGCTCCATGCCCTGGTCATCCCAATGCTCCATGTCCATTGTCATCACAATTCTCAACGTCCTTGTCATCACAATGGTCCATGACGCTTCTCATCATAATGTTACATGCTCTTGTCATCACAGTCCTCCATGCCCTTGTCATCACAAAGCTCCATGACGCATGTCATCAGAATCTGCCATGGCCTTCTCATCACAATGCTCCATGCCCATGTCAGCACAATGCTCCAAGACCCCTGTAATCACAATGCTCCATGCCCCTTTTCATCTCAATGCTCCATGGACCCTTTCATCACAATGCACCATGACCATCATCAAAATGCTTCATGTTATTATCATCACAAGGAAACCAATATGCTCCATGACCTCTTTTATCACGATGCTCCTATACCCCTGTAATCACAATCCTCCATGCCCCCTGGCATCACAGTGCACCATCCCCATCATCATAATGCTTCATGCTATTGTCATCACAATGAAATCAAAATGCTCCATGACCTCTGGCATCACAATGCTCCAAAACCTTGTGATCACAATGTTCCATCCCACTTGTCATCACAACGCCCCATGACACTCGTCTTCACCATTATCTGTAGACTTTTCATCACAATGCTCCATGCCTTGTTCATCACAGTGCTCCATGCCATTGTCATCACAATAGTCCACAAGATGGTCATCAGAATGCTCCATGACACTTGTCATCACAATGCTCTATGACCCCTGTTATCACAATGCTCCATGACACCTGTCCTCACAATGCTCCATGCCCCTTGTCATTACAGTGCTCCATGACACTCATCATCACAATTATCCAAGGTCTTCGCATCACAATGCTCCACGGTCTTGCCATCACAATGCTCCATTCCCTTGTCATCACAAAGCTCCATGACGCATGTCATCAGAATGCTCCTTGGCCCTCTCATCTCAATGCTCCATGCCCTTGTCATCACTATGCTCCTAGACCCCTGTAATCAAAATCTTCCATGCCCCCTGGCATTACAGTGCAACATCCCCATCATCATAATGCTTCATGCTATTATCATCACAATGAAATCAAAATGCTCCATGACCTCTCTCATCAGAATGCTCCAAATGCTTGTGATCACAATGTTCCATTACACTTGTCATCACAATGCTCAATGATGCTCGTCATCACAATTATCCATGGTCTTCTCATCACAATGCTCCATGACCTTTGTCATCACAATGCTCAATACACTTGTCATCAAAATGCTCCCTGACACTTGTCGTCAGTATGCTCCTTGAAGCCTGGCATGAAAATGCTCCATGCCCTTTTCATCCCAATGATCCATGCCTTTTTCATCACAAGGCTCCAAGAACACTGCACTCACAATGCTCCATGCCCTTGTCATCACAAAGGCCATGATGCATGTCATCAGAAAGCTCCATGGCCTTCTCATCACAATGCTCCATGCCCTTGTCATCACAATACTCCAAGACCCCTGTAATCACAGTGTTGCATGTCCCTTATCGTCAGAATGCCCCAGGAGATTTGTCATCACAAGGCTCCATGGTCTTCTCATAACAATGCTCCAGAACCTTGTCATCACAGGGCTCCATTCCCTTATCATCACAATGCCCCATGGCACCTGTCATCACATTACTCCATGAATATTTTCCCCACAGTGCTCCATTCCTTTGTCAGCAAAATGCTACATGACCTTGTCATCACAATGCTCCATGCCATTGTCATCACAATGGACCCTGACATATGTCATCACAATGCTCCCTGACACCTGTCTATACAATATTCCATGACCTTGTCATCACAATGATCCATGCCTCTTTTCATCACAATGCTCCATGAGCCCTGTCCTCACAATGCTGCATGACCACTGTCATCACAACGCTCCATGACCCCTGACAAAACAATGATCCGGGACTCTTGTCAGCAAAATTCTCCATGACCATTGTCATCCCAATGCTCCATGAAACCTGTAATCACAGTGAATCGTTATGCCTGTCATCACAGTGCTCCTTGACACTTGTCATCACGATGCTCCATGCCTTTGTCATCCAAATGTTACATGACCTTGTCATCACAATGCTCCCTGCTTTTCTCATCACAATGTACCACGCCCTGACATCAATATGCTTCCTGACCTTTGTCATCACAAAGCTCTATGACCTTTGGCATCACAGTGATCTATGCCACTCTCATCACAATGCTCCATGAAAACTCTCATCGCATTGCTCCGTACCCTTGTCATCACAAAGGCCATGATGCATGTCATCAGAAAGCTCCATGACCTTCTCATCACAATGCTCCATGCCCTTGTCATCACAATACACCAAGACCCCTGTAATCACAGTGTTCCATGCCCCTTATCATCAGAATGCCCCAGGAGATTTGTCATCACAAGGCTCCATGGTCTTCTCATAACAATGCTCCAGAACCTTGTCTTCACAGTGCTCCATTCCCTTATCATCAAAATGCTCCATGACACCTGTCATCACATTACTCCATGAATATTTTCCCCACAATGCTCCATGCCTTTGTCAGCAAAATGCTCCATGACCTTGTCATCACAATGCTCCATGACCCGTTTCATCAGAATGCTCCATGAGACTTGTCATCACAAGGCTCCATGGTCTACTCATCACAATGCTCCAGGATCTTGTCATCACAATGCTCCTTTCCCTTTTCATCACAATGCTCCATGAAACCTGTCATCACAATACTCCATGAACATTTTAAACCCAATGCTCCATACCCTAGTCATCCCAATGCTCAATGACCACTGTAATCACCATGCTCCATACCTTTGTAGCAAAATCCTACATGAACTTGCCATCACAATGCTCCATGCACTTGTCAACACATTCCTCCATGAACCTTGGGATCACATTGCCACATACACTTGTCATCACAATGCTGCATGCTCCTTGAAATCACAGTGCTCCATGACCCCTGTCATCACAATGCTACAAACACTTGTGATCACAATGCTCCATAACACTAGGCATCACAATGCTCCATGCCATTGCCATCACAATGCTTCATGACCATTGTTATCACAATGCTCAATACACTTGTCATCACAATGCTCACTGATACGTGTCGTCAGAATGCTCCTTGAAACCTGTCATGAAAAGGCTCCATGCCTTTTTCATCACAATGCTACATGCCCTTTTCATCACAATGCTCCATGCCATTGTCATCACAATACTCCACAAGATGGTCATCAGAATGCTCCATGACACTTGTCATCACAATGCTCCATGACCCCTATCATCACAATGCTTCATAACAGCTGTCCTCACAATGCTCCATGCCCCTTGTCATTACAGTGCTACAAGACACTCATCATCACAATTATCCATGGTCTTCTCATCACAATGCTCCACGGTCTTGCCGTCACAATGCTCCATGCCCTGGTCATCCCAATGCTCCATGTCCATTGTCATCACAATTCTCCACCTTCTTGTCATCACTATGGTCCATGACGCTTCTCATCATAATGTTACATGCTCTTGTCATCACAGTCCTCCATGCCCTTGTCATCACAAAGCTCCATGACGCATGTCATCAGAATCCGCCATGGCCTTCTCATCACAATGCTCCATGCCCATGTCAGCACAATGCTCCAAGACCCCTGTAATCACAATGCTCCATGCCCCTTTTCATCTCAATGCTCCATGGACCCTTTCATCACAATGCACCATGACCATCATCAAAATGCTTCATGTTATTATCATCACAAGGAAACCAATATGCTCCATGACCTCTTTTATCACGATGCTCCTATACCCCTGTAATCACAATCCTCCATGCCCCCTGGCATCACAGTGCACCATCCCCATCTTCATAATGCTTCATGCTATTGTCATCACAATGAAATCAAAATGCTCCATGACCTCTGGCATCACAATGCTCCAAAACCTTGTGATCACAATGTTCCATCCCACTTGTCATCACAACGCCCCATGACACTCGTCTTCACCATTATCTGTAGACTTTTCATCACAATGCTCCATGCCTTGTTCATCACAGTGCTCCATGCCATTGTCATCACAATAGTCCACAAGATGGTCATCAGAATGCTCCATGACACTTGTCATCACAATGCTCTATGACCCCTGTTATCACAATGCTCCATGACACCTGTCCTCACAATGCTCCATGCCCCTTGTCATTACAGTGCTCCATGACACTCATCATCACAATTATCCAAGGTCTTCGCATCACAATGCTCCACGGTCTTGCCATCACAATGCTCCATTCCCTTGTCATCACAAAGCTCCATGACGCATGTCATCAGAATGCTCCTTGGCCCTCTCATCTCAATGCTCCATGCCCTTGTCATCACTATGCTCCTAGACCCCTGTAATCAAAATCTTCCATGCCCCCTGGCATTACAGTGCAACATCCCCATCATCATAATGCTTCATGCTATTATCATCACAATGAAATCAAAATGCTCCATGACCTCTCTCATCAGAATGCTGCAAATGCTTGTGATCACAATGTTCCATTACACTTGTCATCACAATGCTCAATGATGCTCGTCATCACAATTATCCATGGTCTTCTCATCCCAATGCTCCATGACCTTTGTCATCACAATGCTCAATACACTTGTCATCAAAATGCTCCCTGACACTTGTCGTCAGTATGCTCCTTGAAGCCTGGCATGAAAATGCTCCATGCCCTTTTCATCCCAATGATCCATGCCTTTTTAATCACAAGGCTCCAAGAACACTGCACTCACAATGCTCCATGCCCTTGTCATCACAAAGGCCATGATGCATGTCATCAGAAAGCTCCATGGCCTTCTCATCACAATGCTCCATGCCCTTGTCATCACAATACTCCAAGACCCCTCTAATCACAGTGTTGCATGTCCCTTATCGTCAGAATGCCCCAGGAGATTTGTCATCACAAGGCTCCATGGTCTTCTCATAACAATGCTCCAGAACCTTGTCATCACAGGGCTCCATTCCCTTATCATCACAATGCCCCATGGCACCTGTCATCATATTACTCCATGAATATTTTCCCCACAGTGCTCCATTCCCTTGTCAGCAAAATGCTACATGACCTTGTCATCACAATGCTCCATGCCATTGTCATCACAATGGACCCTGACATATGTCATCACAATGCTCCCTGACACCTGTCTATACAATATTCCATGACCTTGTCATCACAATGATCCATGCCTCTTTTCATCACAATGCTCCATGAGCCCTGTCCTCACAATGCTGCATGACCACTGTCATCACAACGCTCCATGACCCCTGACAAAACAATGATCCGGGACTCTTGTCAGCAAAATTCTCCATGACCATTGTCATCCCAATGCTCCATGAAACCTGTAATCACAGTGAATCGTTACGCCTGTCATCACAGTGCTCCTTGACACTTGTCATCACGATGCTCCATGCCTTTGTCATCCAAATGTTACATGACCTTGTCATCACAATGCTCCCTGCTTTTCTCATCACAATGTACCACGCCCTGACATCAATATGCTTCCTGACCTTTGTCATCACAAAGCTCCATGACCTTTGGCATCACAGTGATCTATGCCACTTTCATCACAATGCTCCATGAAAACTCTCATCGCATTGCTCCGTACCCTTGTCATCACAAAGCTCCATGACGCTTGTCATCACAATGTTCCATGCCCTTCTCATCACAATGCTCCATGCCATAGTCATTACATTCCTCCATGTCCCATGTATAACAATGGTTCTTGCCCTTGTCATCACAATGCTCCATGCCCACTCTCATCACAATAACCCATGAATCTTCTCAGACCAATGCTCTATGCCCTTGTCATCACAATGCTCCATTACGCATGTCATAACAATGCTCCATGACTTCGGCCATCACAATGTTCCACGGCCTTGTCATCACAATGCTCCATACACTTCTCATCACGATGCTCCTAGACCCCTGTAATCGCAATCCTCCATGCTCCCTGGCATGACAGTTCACCATCCTCATCATCATAATGCTTCATGCTATTGTCCTCACAATGAAATCAAAATGCTCCATGACCTCTGGCATCAAAATGTTCCAAACCCTTGTGATCACAATGTTCCATCAAGCTTGTCATCAGAACGCCCCATGACAGTCGTGTTCAACATTATCTGTGGACTTCTCTTCACAATGCTCCATGCCCTTTTCATCACAATGCTCCATGCCATTGTCATCACAATACTCCACAAGATGGTCATCAGAATGCTCCATGACACTTGTCATCACAATGCTCCATGACCACTGTTATCACAATACTCCATGACACCTGTCCTCACAATGCTCTATGCCCCTTGTTACTACAGTGCTCCATGACACTCATAATCACAATTATCCAAGGTCTTCGCATCACAATGCTCCACGGTCTTGCCATCACAATGCTCCATGCCCTTGTCATCACAAAGCTCCATTACGCATGTCATCAGAATGCTCCTTGGCCCTCTCATCACAATGCTCTATGCCTTTGTCATCACTATGCTCCTAGACCCCTGTAATCAAAATCCTCCATGCCCCCTGGCATCACAGTGCAACATCCCCATCATCATAATGCTTCATGCTATTGTCATCACAATGAAATCAAAATGCTCCATGACCTCTCTCATCAGAATGCTCCAAATGCTTGTGATCACAATGTTCCATAACACTTGTCATCACAACGCTCAATGACGCTCATCATCACAATTATCCATGGTCTTCTCATCACAATGCACCATGACCTTTGTCATCACAATGCTCATTACACTTGTCATCAAAATGCTCCCTGACACTTGTTGTCAGTATGCTCCTTGAAGCCTGTCATGACAAGGCTCCATGCCTTTTTCATCCCAATGATCCATGCCTTTTTAATCACAAGGCTCCAAGAACACTGCACTCACAATGCTCCATGCCCTTGTCATCACAAAGGCCATGATGCATGTCATCAGAAAGCTCCATGGACTTCTCATCACAATGCACCATGCCCTTTTCATCACAATACACCAAGACCCCTGTAATCACAGTGTTCCATGCCCCTTATCGTCAGAATGCCCCAGGAGATTTGTCATCACAAGGCTCCATGGTCTTGTCATAACAATGCTCCAGAACCTTGTCTTCACAGTGCTCCATTCCCTTATCATCAAAATGCTCCATGACACCTGTCATCACATTACTCCATGAATATTTTCCCCACAATGCTCCATGCCTTTGTCAGCAAAATGCTACATGACCTTGTCATCACAATGCTCCATGCCCCGTTTCATCAGAATGCTCCATGAGACTTGTCATCAAAAGGCTCCATGGTCTACTCATCACAATGCTCCAGGATCTTGTCATCACAATGCTCCTTTCCCTTTTCATCACAATGCTCCATGAAACCTGTCATCACAATACTCCATGAACATTTTAAGCCCAATGCTCCATACACTTGTCATCCCAATGCTCAATGACCACTGTAATCACCATGCTCCATACCTTTGTAGCAAAATCCTACATGAACTTGCCATCACAATGCTCCATGCACTTGTCAACACATTCCTCCATGAACCTTGGGATCACATTGCCACATACACTTGTCATCACAATGCTGCATGCTCCTTGAAATCACAGTGCTCCATGACCCCTGTCATCACAATGCTACAAACACTTGTGATCACAATGCTCCATAACACTAGGCATCACAATGCTCCATGCCATTGCCATCACAATGCTTCATGACCATTGTTATCACAATGCTCAATACACATGTCATCACAATGCTCACTGATACGTGTCGTCAGAATGCTCCTTGAAACTTGTCATGAAAAGGCTCCATGCCTTTTTCATCACAATGCTACATGCCCTTTTTATCACTATGCTCCACGCCATTGTCATTACAATACTCCTCAAGATGGTCATCAGAATGCTCCATTACACTTGTCATCACAATGCTCCATGCCCACTCTCATCAAAATAACCCATGAATCTTCTCAGACCAATGCTCTATGCCCTTGTCATCACAATGCTCCATTACGCTAGTCATAACAATGCTCCATGACTTCGGCCATCACAATGTTCCACGGCCTTGTCATCACAATGCTCCATACACTTCTCATCACGATGCTCCTAGACCTCTGTAATCACAATCCTCCATGCTCCCTGGCATGACAGTTCACCATCCTCATCATCATAATGCTTCATGCTATTGTCCTCACAATGAAATCAAAATGCTCCATGACCTCTGGCATCAAAATGTTCCAAACCCTTGTGATCACAATGTTCCATCACGCTTGTCATCAGAACGCCCCATGACAGTCGTGTTCAACATTATCTGTGGACTTCTCTTCACAATGCTCCATGCCCTTTTCATCACAATGCGCCATGCCATTGTCATCACAATACTCCACAAGATGGTCATCAGAATGCTCCATGACACTTGTCATCACAATGCTCCATGACCACTGTTATCACAATACTCCATGACACCTGTCCTCACAATGCTCTATGCCCCTTGTTACTACAGTGCTCCATGACACTCATAATCACAATTATCCAAGGTCTTCGCATCACAATGCTCCACGGTCTTGCCATCACAATGCTCCATGCCCTTGTCATCACAAAGCTCCATTACGCATGTCATCAGAATGCTCCTTGGCCCTCTCATCACAATGCTCCATGCCTTTGTCATCACTATGCTCCTAGACCCCTGTAATCAACATCCTCCATGGCCCCTGGCATCACAGTGCAACATCCCCATCATCATAATGCTTCATGCTATTGTCATCACAATGAAATCAAAATGCTCCATGACCTCTCTCATCAGAATGCTCCAAATGCTTGTGATCACAATGTTCCATAACACTTGGCATCACAACGCTCAATGACGCTCATCATCACAATTATCCATGGTCTTCTCATCACAATGCTCCATGACCTTTGTCATCACAATGCTCATTACACTTCTCATCAAAATGCTCCCTGACACTTGTCGTCAGTATGCTCCTTGAAGCCTGTCATGACAAGCCTCCATGCCTTTTTCATCCCAATGATCCATGCCTTTTTAATCACAAGGCTCCAAGAACACTGCACTCACAATGCTCCATGCCCTTGTCATCACAAAGGCCATGATGCATGTCATCAGAAAGCTCCATGGCCTTCTCATCACAATGCTCCATGCCCTTGTCATCACAATACACCAAGACCCCTGTAATCACAGTGTTCCATGCCCCTTATCATCAGAATGCCCCAGGAGATTTGTCATCACAAGGCTCCATGGTCTTCTCATAACAATGCTCCAGAACCTTGTCTTCACAGTGCTCCATTCCCTTATCATCAAAATGCTCCATGACACCTGTCATCACATTACTCCATGAATATTTTCCCCACAATGCTCCATGCCTTTGTCAGCAAAATGCTACATGACCTTGTCATCACAATGCTCCATGCCCCGTTTCATCAGAATGCTCCATGAGACTTGTCATCACAAGGCTCCATGGTCTACTCATCACAATGCTCCAGGATCTTGTCATCACAATGCTCCTTTCCCTTTTCATCAATATGCTCCATGAAACCTGTCATCACAATACTCCATGAACATTTTAAACCCAATGCTCCATACCCTAGTCATCCCAATGCTCAATGACCACTGTAATCACCATGCTCCATACCTTTGTAGCAAAATCCTACATGAACTTGCCATCACAATGCTCCATGCACTTGTCAACACATTCCTCCATGAACCTTGGGATCACATTGCCACATACACTTGTCATCACAATGCTGCATGCTCCTTGAAATCACAGTGCTCCATGACCCCTGTCATCACAATGCTACAAACACTTGTGATCACAATGCTCCATAACACTAGGCATCACAATGCTCCATGCCATTGCCATCACAATGCTTCATGACCATTGTTATCACAATGCTCAATACACTTGTCATCACAATGCTCACTGATACGTGTCGTCAGAATGCTCCTTGAAACCTGTCATGAAAAGGCTCCATGCCTTTTTCATCACAATGCTACATGCCCTTTTCATCACAATGCTCCATGCCATTGTCATCACAATACTCCACAAGATGGTCATCAGAATGCTCCATGACACTTGTCATCACAATGCTCCATGACCCCTATCATCACAATGCTCCATGACCCCTATCCTCACAATGCTCCATGCCCCTTGTCATTACAGTGCTCCAAGACACTCGTCATCACAATTATCCATGGTCTTCTCATCACAATGCTCCACGGTCTTGCCGTCACAATGCTCCATGCCCTGGTCATCCCAATGCTCCATGTCCATTGTCATCACAATTCTCCACCTTCTTGTCATCACTATGGTCCATGACACTTCTCATCATAATGTTACATGTTCTTGTCATCACAATCCTCCATGCACTTGTCATCGCAATGCTCCCTGACCCTTGTCATAGCAAGCTCTATGCGCTTGTCATCACAGTGCTTCACGACATTGTCATCAAAATTCTCAATGACCCTTGGCATCACAATGTTCCATGCTCTTGTCATCACAATGCTCCATGCCATTGTCATCACAATGGACCCTGACATATGTCATCACAATGCTCCCTGACACCTGTCGATACAATATTCCATGACCTTGTCATCACAATGATCCATGCCTCTTTTCATCACAATGCTCCATGACCCCTGTCCTCACAATGCTGCATGACCACTGTCATCACAACGCTCCATGACCCCTGACAAAACAATGATCCGGGACTCTTGTCAGCAAAATTCTCCATGAGCATTGTCATCTCAATGCTCCATGAAACCTGTAATCACAGTAAATCGTGACGCCTGTCATCACAGTGCTCCTTGACACTTGTCATCACGATGCTCCATGCCTTTGTCATCAAAATGTTACATGACCTTGTCATCACAATGCTCCCTGCCCTTCTCATCACAATGTACCACGCCCTGACATCAATATGCTTCATGACCTTTGTTATCACAAAGCTCCATGACCTTTGGCATCACAGTGATCCATGCCCCTGTCATCACAATGCTCCATGAAAGCTCTCATCACATTGCTCCGTGCCCTTGTCATCACAAAGCTCCATGCCGCTTGTCATCACAATGTTCCATGCCCTTCTCATCACAATGATCCATGCCATAGTCATTACATTCCTCCATGACCCATGTATCACAATGTTCCTTGCCCTTGTCATCACAATGCTCCATGCCCACTCTCATCAAAATAATCCATGAATCTTCTCAGACCAATGCTCTATGCCCTTGTTATCACAATGCTCCATTACGCATGTCATAACAATGCTCCATGACTTCGGCCATCACAATGTTCCACGGCCTTGTCATCACAAGGCTCCATGACACTTGTCATCTCAATGCCCCAAGACCCATGCAATTACAATGCTCCATGTCCTTGTCATCACAAAACTCCATGACGCATGTCATCAGAATGCTCCTTGGCCCTCTCATCACAATGCTCCATACACTTGTCATCACGATGCTCCTAGACCCCTGTAATCACAATCCTCCATGCTCCCTGGCATCACAGTTCACCATCCCCATCATCATAATGCTTCATGCTATTGTCATCACAATGAAATCAAAATGCTCCATGACCTCTGGCATCAAAATGTTCCAAACCCTTATGATCACAATGTTCCATCACACTTGTCATCAGAACACCCCATGACACTCGTGTTCAACATTATCTGTAGACTTCTCATCACAATGCTCCATGCCCTTTTCATCACAATGCTCCATGCCATTGTCATCACAATACTCCACAAGATGGTCATCAGAATGCTCCATGACACTTGTCATCACTATGCTCCATGAACACTGTCCTCACAATGCTCGATGCCCCTTGTCATTACAGTGCTCCAAGACACTCGTCATCACAATTATGCAAGGTCTTCGCATCACAATGCTCCACGGTCTTGCCATTACAAAGCTCCATGTCCTGGTCATCCCAATGCTCCATGTCCATTGTCATCACAATTCTCAACGTCCTTGTCATCACAAAGGACCATGACACTTCTCATCATAATGTTACATGCTCTTGTCATCACAATTCTCCATGCACTTGTCATCACAATGCTCCATGACCCTTGTCATAGCAAGCTCCATGCACTTGTCATCACAGTGCTTCACGACCTTGTCATCAAAATCCTCAATGGCCCTTGGCATCACAATGCTCTATGTCCTTGTCATCACAATGCTCCATGCCATTGTCATCACAATGGACCCTGACATATGTCATCACAATGTTCACTGACACCTGCCTTCACAATATTCCTTCATCTTGTCATCATAATGATCCATGCCCTTGTCATCACAATGCTCCAAAACCCCTGTAATCACACTGCTCCTTGCCCCTGGTTATCTCAATACTCCATGGACACTTTATTCACAATGCACTATGACCATCATCATAATGCTTCATGTTATTGTCATCACAATGAAATCAAAATGCTCCATGACCTCTCTCATCAGAATGCTCCAAACCTTTCTTATCACAATGTTCCATAACACTTGTCATCACAACGACCAATGACGCTCATCATCACAATTATCCTTGGTCTTCTCATCACAATGCTCCATGAAATTTGCCATCACAATGCTCTATACTCATGTCATCACAATGCTCCCTGACACTTGTCGTCAGTATGCTCCTTGAAGCCTGTCATGACAAGGCTTCATGCCTTTTTCATCACAATGATCCATGCCCTTTTCATCACAAGGCTCCAAGAACACTGCACTCACAATACTCCATGCCCTTGTCATCACAAAGGCCATGATTCTGGTCATCAGAAAGCTCCATGGCCTTCTCATCACAATGCTCCATGCCCTTGCCATCAAAATACTCCAAGAACCTTGTAATCACAGTGTTCCATGTCCCTTATCATCAGAATGCTCCATGAGATTTGTCATCACAAGGCTCCATGGTGTTCTCAAAACAGGGCTCCAGAACCTTGTCATCACAGTGCTCCATTCCCTTATCATCACAATGCTCCATGACACCTGTCATCACATTACTCCATGAATATTTTCCCCAAAATGCTCCATGCCTTTGTCAGCAAAATGCTACATGACCCCAGTCATCACTATGCTCCATGCCCCTTTTCATCAGAATGCTCCATGAGACTTGTCATCACAAGGCTCCATGGTCTACTCCTCAAAATGCTCCAGGATTTTGGCATCACAATGCTCCTTTCCCTTTTCCTCACCATGCGCCATGAAACCTGTCATCACAATACTCCATGAACATTTTAAGCCCAATGCTCCATACCCTTGTCATCCCAATGCTCAATGACCACTGTAATCACCATGCTCCATGCCTTTGTCAGCAAAATCCTACATGACCTCGCCATCACAATGCTCCATGCGCTTGTCATCACAATCCTCCATGAAACTTGGGATCACATTGCTCCATACACTTGTCATCACAATGCTCCATGCTCTTTGAAATCACAGTGTTCCATGACCTCTGTCATCACAATGCTACAAACACTTGTGATCACAATGCTCCATAACACTTGGCATCACAATGCTCCATGCCATTGTCATCACAATGCTTCATGAACTTTGTTATCACAATGCTCAATACACTTGTCATCACAATGCTCCCTGACAATTGTCGTCAGAATACGCCTTGAAACGTGTCATGAAAAGGCTCCATGACTCTTTCATCACAATGTTCCATGCTCTTTTCATCACAATGCTCCATGCCATTGTCATCACAATACTCCACAAGATGGTGATCAGAATGTTCCATGACACTTGTCATCACAATGTTCCATGACCCCGTCCTCACAATGCTCCATGACAGCTGTCCTCACAATGCTCCATGCCCCTTGTCATTACAGTGCTCCAAGACACTCGTCATCACAATTATCCATGGTCTTCTCATCACAATGCTCCACGGTCTTGCCATCACAATGCTCCATGCCCTGGTCATCCCAATGCTCCATGTCCATTGTCATCACAATTCTCCACGTCCTTGTCATCACAATGGTCCATGACACTTCTCATCATAATGTTACAAGCTCTTGTCATCACAATCCTCCATGCACTTCTCATCGCAATGCTCCATGACCCTTGTCATAGCAAGCTCCATGCGCTTTTCATCACAGTGCTTCACGACCTTGTCATCAAAATTCTCCATGGCCCTTGGCATCACAATGCTCCATGTCCTTGTCATCACAATGTTCCTTGCCTTTGTCATCACAATGCTCCAGGCCCACTCTTATCACAATAATCCATGAAACTTCTCAGACCAATGTTCTATGCCCTTGTTATCACAATGATCAATTACCCCTGTCATAACAATGCTCCATGACCACTGCCATCACAATATTCCACGGCCTTGTCATCACAAGGCTCCATGACACTTGTCATCTCAGTGTTCCAAGAACACTGCAATTACAATGCTCCAAGCCCTTGTCATCACAAAGCTCTATGACGCATGTCATCAGAATGCTCCTTGGCCTTCTCATCACGATGCTCAATGCCCTTGTCATCACGATGCTCCTAGAACCCTGTCATCACAATCGTCTATGCACAATGGCGTCACACTACTCCATCCCCATCATCATAATACTTCATGCTATTGTCCTCCCAATGAAATCAAAATGCTCCATGACATTTTGGCATCACAATGCTCCAAACCCTTGTGATCACAATGTTCCATCACACTTGTCATCACAACTCCCCATGACGCTCGTCTTCACCATTATCTGTGGACTTTTCATCACAATGCTCCTTGCCCTTTTCATCAAAATGCTCCATGCCATTGTCATCACAATACTCCACAAGATGGTCATCAGAATGCTCCATGACACTTGTCATCACAATGCTCCATGACCCATGTCCTCACAATGCTCCATGCCCCTTGTCATTACAGTGCTCCAAGACACTCATCATCACAATTATCCAAGGTCTTCGCATCACAATGCTCCACGGTCTTGCCATCACAAAGCTCCATGCCCTGGTCATCCCAATGCTCCATGTCCATTGTCATCACAATTCTCAACGTCCTTGTCATCACAATGGTCCATGACGCTTCTCATCATAATGTTACATGCTCTTGTCATCACAGTCCTCCATGCCCTTGTCATCACAAAGCTCCATGACGCATGTCATCAGAATCCGCCATGGCCTTCTCATCACAATGCTCCATGCCCATGTCAGCACAATGCTCCAAGACCCCTGTAATCACAATGCTCCATGCCCCTTTTCATCTCAATGCTCCATGGACCCTTTCATCACAATGCACCATGACCATCATCAAAATGCTTCATGTTATTATCATCACAAGGAAACCAATATGCTCCATGACCTCTTTTATCACAATGCTCCTATACCCCTGTAATCACAATCCTCCATGCCCCCTGGCATCACAGTGCACCATCCCCATCATCATAATGCTTCATGCTATTGTCATCACAATGAAATCAAAATGCTCCATGACCTCTGGCATCACAATGCTCCAAAACCTTGTGATCACAATGTTCCATCCCACTTGTCATCACAACGCCCCATGACACTCGTCTTCACCATTATCTGTAGACTTTTCATCACAATGCTCCATGCCTTGTTCATCACAGTGCTCCATGCCATTGTCATCACAATAGTCCACAAGATGGTCATCAGAATGCTCCATGACACTTGTCATCACAATGCTCTATGACCCCTGTTATCACAATGCTCCATGACACCTGTCCTCACAATGCTCCATGCCCCTTGTCATTACAGTGCTCCATGACACTCATCATCACAATTATCCAAGGTCTTCGCATCACAATGCTCCACGGTCTTGCCATCACAATGCTCCATTCCCTTGTCATCACAAAGCTCCATGACGCATGTCATCAGAATGCTCCTTGGCCCTCTCATCTCAATGCTCCATGCCCTTGTCATCACTATGCTCCTAGACCCCTGTAATCAAAATCTTCCATGCCCCCTGGCATTACAGTGCAACATCCCCATCATCATAATGCTTCATGCTATTATCATCACAATGAAATCAAAATGCTCCATGACCTCTCTCATCAGAATGCTGCAAATGCTTGTGATCACAATGTTCCATTACACTTGTCATCACAATGCTCAATGATGCTCGTCATCACAATTATCCATGGTCTTCTCATCACAATGCTCCATGACCTTTGTCATCACAATGCTCAATACACTTGTCATCAAAATGCTCCCTGACACTTGTCGTCAGTATGCTCCTTGAAGCCTGGCATGAAAAAGCTCCATGCCCTTTTCATCCCAATGATCCATGCCTTTTTCATCACAAGGCTCCAAGAACACTGCACTCACAATGCTCCATGCCCTTGTCATCACAAAGGCCATGATGCATGTCATCAGAAAGCTCCATGGCCTTCTCATCACAATGCTCCATGCCCTTGTCATCACAATACTCCAAGACCCCTGTAATCACAGTGTTGCATGTCCCTTATCGTCAGAATGCCCCAGGAGATTTGTCATCACAAGGCTCCATGGTCTTCTCATAACAATGCTCCAGAACCTTGTCATCACAGGGCTCCATTCCCTTATCATCACAATGCCCCATGGCACCTGTCATCACATTACTCCATGAATATTTTCCCCACAGTGCTCCATTCCTTTGTCAGCAAAATGCTACATGACCTTGTCATCACAATGCTCCATGCCATTGTCATCACAATGGACCCTGACATATGTCATCACAATGCTCCCTGACACCTGTCTATACAATATTCCATGACCTTGTCATCACAATGATCCATGCCTCTTTTCATCACAATGCTCCATGAGCCCTGTCCTCACAATGCTGCATGACCACTGTCATCACAACGCTCCATGACCCCTGACAAAACAATGATCCGGGACTCTTGTCAGCAAAATTCTCCATGACCATTGTCATCCCAATGCTCCATGAAACCTGTAATCACAGTGAATCGTTACGCCTGTCATCACAGTGCTCCTTGACACTTGTCATCACGATGCTCCATGCCTTTGTCATCCAAATGTTACATGACCTTGTCATCACAATGCTCCCTGCTTTTCTCATCACAATGTACCACGCCCTGACATCAATATGCTTCCTGACCTTAGTCATCACAAAGCTCCATGACCTTTGGCATCACAGTGATCTATGCCACTTTCATCACAATGCTGCATGAAAACTCTCATCGCATTGCTCCGTACCCTTGTCATCACAAAGCTCCATGACGCTTGTCATCACAATGTTCCATGCCCTTCTCATCACAATGCTCCATGCCATAGTCATTACATTCCTCCATGTCCCTTGTATAACAATGGTTCTTGCCCTTGTCATCACAATGCTCCATGCCCACTCTCATCACAATAACCCATGAATCTTCTCAGACCAATGCTCTATGCCCTTGTCATCACAATGCTCCATTACGCATGTCATAACAATGCTCCATGACTTCGGCCATCACAATGTTCCACGGCCTTGTCATCACAATGCTCCATACACTTCTCATCACGATGCTCCTAGACCCCTGTAATCGCAATCCTCCATGCTCCCTGGCATGACAGTTCACCATCCTCATCATCATAATGCTTCATGCTATTGTCCTCACAATGAAATCAAAATGCTCCATGACCTCTGGCATCAAAATGTTCCAAACCCTTGTGATCACAATGTTCCATCACGCTTGTCATCAGAACGCCCCATGACAGTCGTGTTCAACATTATCTGTGGACTTCTCTTCACAATACTCCATGCCCTTTTCATCACAATGCTCCATGCCATTGTCATCACAATACTCCACAAGATGGTCATCAGAATGCTCCATGACACTTGTCATCACAATGCTCCATGACCACTGTTATCACAATACTCCATGACACCTGTCCTCACAATGCTCCATGCCCCTTGTTACTACAGTGCTCCATGACACTCATAATCACAATTATCCAAGGTCTTCGCATCACAATGCTCCACGGTCTTGCCATCACAATGCTCCATGCCCTTGTCATCACAAAGCTCCATTACGCATGTCATCAGAATGCTCCTTGGCCCTCTCATCACAATGCTCTATGCCTTTGTCATCACTATGCTCCTAGACCCCTGTAATCAAAATCCTCCATGCCCCCTGGCATCACAGTGCAACATCCCCATCATCATAATGCTTCATGCTATTGTCATCACAATGAAATCAAAATGCTCCATGACCTCTCTCATCAGAATGCTCCAAATGCTTGTGATCACAATGTTCCATAACACTTGTCATCACAACGCTCAATGACGCTCATCATCACAATTATCCATGGTCTTCTCATCACAATGCACCATGACCTTTGTCATCACAATGCTCATTACACTTGTCATCAAATTGCTCCCTGACACTTGTCGTCAGTATGCTCCTTGAAGCCTGTCATGACAAGGCTCCATGCCTTTTTCATCCCAATGATCCATGCCTTTTTAATCACAAGGCTCCAAGAACACTGCACTCACAATGCTCCATGCCCTTGTCATCACAAAGGCCATGATGCATGTCATCAGAAAGCTCCATGGCCTTCTCATCACAATGCTCCATGCCCTTGTCATCACAATACACCAAGACCCCTGTAATCACAGTGTTCCATGCCCCTTATCATCAAAATGCCCCAGGAGATTTGTCATCACAAGGCTCCATGGTCTTCTCATAACAATGCTCCAGAAACTTGTCTTCACAGTGCTCCATTCCCTTATCATCAAAATGCTCCATGACACCTGTCATCACATTACTCCATGAATATTTTCCCCACAATGCTCCATGCCTTTGTCAGCAAAATGCTACATGACCTTGTCATCACAATGCTCCATGCCCCGTTTCATCAGAATGCTCCATGAGACTTGTCATCAAAAGGCTCCATGGTCTACTCATCACAATGTTCCAGGATCTTCTCATCACAATGCTCCTTTCCCTTTTCATCACAATGCTCCATGAAACCTGTCATCACAATACTCCATGAACATTTTAAGCCCAATGCTCCATAACCTTGTCATCCCAATGCTCAATGACCACTGTAATCACCATGCTCCATACCTTTGTAGCAAAATCCTACATGAACTTGCCATCACAATGCTCCATGCACTTGTCAACACATTCCTCCATGAACCTTGGGATCACATTGCCACATACACTTGTCATCACAATGCTGCATGCTCCTTGAAATCACAGTGCTCCATGACCCCTGTCATCACAATGCTACAAACACTTGTGATCACAATGCTCCATAACACTAGGCATCACAATGCTCCATGCCATTGCCATCACAATGCTTCATGACCATTGTTATCACAATGCTCAATACACTTGTCATCACAATGCTCACTGATTCGTGTCGTCAGAATGCTCCTTGAAACTTATCATGAAAAGGCTCCATGCCTTTTTCATCACAATGCTACATGCCCTTTTCATCACAATGCTCCATGCCATTGTCATTACAATACTCCACAAGATGGTCATCAGAATGCTCCATTACACTTGTCATCACAATGCTCCATGCCCACTCTCATCAAAATAACCCATGAATCTTCTCAGACCAATGCTCTATGCCCTTGTCATCACAATGCTCCATTACGCATGTCATAACAATGCTCCATGACTTCGGCCATCACAATGTTCCACGGCCTTGTCATCACAATGCTCCATACACTTCTCATCACGATGCTCCTAGACCCCTGTAATCACAATCCTCCATGCTCCCTGGCATGACAGTTCACCATCCTCATCATCATAATGCTTCATGCTATTGTCCTCACAATGAAATCAAAATGCTCCATGACCTCTGGCATCAAAATGTTCCAAACCCTTGTGATCACAATGTTCCATCACGCTTGTCATCAGAACGCCCCATGACAGTCGTGTTCAACATTATCTGTGGACTTCTCTTCACAATGCTCCATGCCCTTTTCATCACAATGCTCCATGCCATTGTCATCACAATACTCCACAAGATGGTCATCAGAATGCTCCATGACACTTGTCATCACAATGCTCCATGACCACTGTTATCACAATACTCCATGACACCTGTCCTCACAATGCTCCATGCCCCTTGTTACTACAGTGCTCCATGACACTCATAATCACAATTATCCAAGGTCTTCGCATCACAATGCTCCACGGTCTTGCCATCACAATGCTCCATGCCCTTGTCATCACAAAGCTCCATTACGCATGTCATCAGAATGCTCCTTGGCCCTCTCATCACAATGCTCCATGCCTTTGTCATCACTATGCTCCTAGACCCCTGTAATCAAAATCCTCCATGCCCCCTGGCATCACAGTGCAACATCCCCATCATCATAATGCTTCATGCTATTTTCATCACAATGAAATCAAAATGCTCCATGACCTCTCTCATCAGAATGCTCCAAATGTTTGTGATCACAATGTTCCATAACACTTGTCATCACAACGCTCAATGACGCTCATCATCACAATTAGCCATGGTCTTCTCATCACAATGCTCCATGACCTTTGTCATCACAATGCTCATTACACTTGTCATCAAAATGCTCCCTGACACTTGTCGTCAGTATGCTCCTTGAAGCCTGTCATGACAAGGCTCCATGCCTTTTTCATCCCAATGATCCATGCCTTTTTAATCACAAGGCTCCAAGAACACTGCACTCACAATGCTCCATGCCCTTGTCATCACAAAGGCCATGATGCATGTCATCAGAAAGCTCCATGGACTTCTCATCACAATGCTCCATGCCCTTTTCATCACAATACACCAAGACCCCTGTAATCACAGTGTTCCATGCCCCTTATCATCAAAATGCCCCAGGAGATTTGTCATCACAAGGCTCCATGGTCTTCTCCTAACAATGCTCCAGAACCTTGTCTTCACAGTGCTCCATTCCCTTATCATCAAAATGCTCCATGACACCTGTCATCACATTACTCCATGAATATTTTCCCCACAATGCTCCATGCCTTTGTCAGCAAAATGCTACATGACCTTGTCATCACAATGCTCCATGCCCCGTTTCATCAGAATGCTCCATGAGACTTGTCATCACAAGGCTCCATGGTCTACTCATCACAAAGCTCCAGGATCTTGTCATCACAATGCTCCTTTCCCTTTTCATCACAATGCTCCATGAAACCTGTCATCACAATACTCCATGAACATTTTAAACCCAATGCTCCATACCCTAGTCATCCCAATGCTCAATGACCACTGTAATCACCATGCTCCATACCTTTGTAGCAAAATCCTACATGAACTTGCCATCACAATGCTCCATGCACTTGTCAACACATTCCTCCATGAACCTTGGGATCACATTGCCACATACACTTGTCATCAAAATGCTGCATGCTCCTTGAAATCACAGTGCTCCATGACCCCTGTCATCACAATGCTACAAACACTTGTGATCACAATGCTCCATAACACTAGGCATCACAATGCTCCATGCCATTGCCATCACAATGCTTCATGACCATTGTTATCACAATGCTCAATACACTTGTCATCACAATGCTCACTGATACGTGTCGTCAGAATGCTCCTTGAAACCTGTCATGAAAAGGCTCCATGCCTTTTTCATCACAATGCTACATGCCCTTTTCATCACAATGCTCCATGCCATTGTCATCACAATACTCCACAAGATGGTCATCAGAATGCTCCATGACACTTGTCATCACAATGCTCCATGACCCCTATCATCACAATGCTTCATAACAGCTGTCCTCACAATGCTCCATGCCCCTTGTCATTACAGTGCTCCAAGACACTCATCATCACAATTATCCATGGTCTTCTCATCACAATGCTCCACGGTCTTGCCGTCACAATGCTCCATGCCCTGGTCATCCCAATGCTCCATGTCCATTGTCATCACAATTCTCCACCTTCTTGTCATCACTATGGTCCATGACACTTCTCATCATAATGTTACATGTTCTTGTCATCACAATCCTCCATGCACTTGTCATCGCAATGCTCCATGACCCTTGTCATAGCAAGCTCTATGCGCTTGTCATCACAGTGCTTCACGACATTGTCATCAAAATTCTCAATGACCCTTGGCATCACAATGTTCCATGCTCTTGTCATCACAATGCTCCATGCCATTGTCATCACAATGGACCCTGACATATGTCATCACAATGCTCCCTGACACCTGTCGATACAATATTCCATGACCTTGTCATCACAATGATCCATGCCTCTTTTCATCACAATGCTCCATGACCCCTGTCCTCACAATGCTGCATGACCACTGTCATCACAACGCTCCATGACCCCTGACAAAACAATGATCCGGGACTCTTGTCAGCAAAATTCTCCATGAGCATTGTCATCTCAATGCTCCATGAAACCTGTAATCACAGTAAATCGTGACGCCTGTCATCACAGTGCTCCTTGACACTTGTCATCACGATGCTCCATGCCTTTGTCATCAAAATGTTACATGACCTTGTCATCACAATGCTCCCTGCCCTTCTCATCACAATGTACCACGCCCTGACATCAATATGCTTCATGACCTTTGTTATCACAAAGCTCCATGACCTTTGGCATCACAGTGATCCATGCCCCTGTCATCACAATGCTCCATGAAAGCTCTCATCACATTGCTCCGTGCCCTTGTCATCACAAAGCTCCATGCCGCTTGTCATCACAATGTTCCATGCCCTTCTCATCACAATGATCCATGCCATAGTCATTACATTCCTCCATGACCCATGTATCACAATGTTCCTTGCCCTTGTCATCACAATGCTCCATGCCCACTCTCATCAAAATAATCCATGAATCTTCTCAGACCAATGCTCTATGCCCTTGTTATCACAATGCTCCATTACGCATGTCATAACAATGCTCCATGACTTCGGCCATCACAATGTTCCACGGCCTTGTCATCACAAGGCTCCATGACACTTGTCATCTCAATGCCCCAAGACCCATGCAATTACAATGCTCCATGTCCTTGTCATCACAAAACTCCATGACGCATGTCATCAGAATGCTCCTTGGCCCTCTCATCACAATGCTCCATACACTTGTCATCACGATGCTCCTAGACCCCTGTAATCACAATCCTCCATGCTCCCTGGCATCACAGTTCACCATCCCCATCATCATAATGCTTCATGCTATTGTCATCACAATGAAATCAAAATGCTCCATGACCTCTGGCATCAAAATGTTCCAAACCCTTATGATCACAATGTTCCATCACACTTGTCATCAGAACACCCCATGACACTCGTGTTCAACATTATCTGTAGACTTCTCATCACAATGCTCCATGCCCTTTTCATCACAATGCTCCATGCCATTGTCATCACAATACTCCACAAGATGGTCATCAGAATGCTCCATGACACTTGTCATCACTATGCTCCATGAACACTGTCCTCACAATGCTCGATGCCCCTTGTCATTACAGTGCTCCAAGACACTCGTCATCACAATTATGCAAGGTCTTCGCATCACAATGCTCCACGGTCTTGCCATTACAAAGCTCCATGCCCTGGTCATCCCAATGCTCCATGTCCATTGTCATCACAATTCTCAACGTCCTTGTCATCACAAAGGACCATGACACTTCTCATCATAATGTTACATGCTCTTGTCATCACAATTCTCCATGCACTTGTCATCACAATGCTCCATGACCCTTGTCATAGCAAGCTCCATGCACTTGTCATCACAGTGCTTCACGACCTTGTCATCAAAATCCTCAATGGCCCTTGGCATCACAATGCTCTATGTCCTTGTCATCACAATGCTCCATGCCATTGTCATCACAATGGACCCTGACATATGTCATCACAATGTTCACTGACACCTGCCTTCACAATATTCCTTCATCTTGTCATCATAATGATCCATGCCCTTGTCATCACAATGCTCCAAAACCCCTGTAATCACACTGCTCCTTGCCCCTGGTTATCTCAATACTCCATGGACACTTTATTCACAATGCACTATGACCATCATCATAATGCTTCATGTTATTGTCATCACAATGAAATCAAAATGCTCCATGACCTCTCTCATCAGAATGCTCCAAACCTTTCTTATCACAATGTTCCATAACACTTGTCATCACAACGACCAATGACGCTCATCATCACAATTATCCTTGGTCTTCTCATCACAATGCTCCATGAAATTTGCCATCACAATGCTCTATACTCATGTCATCACAATGCTCCCTGACACTTGTCGTCAGTATGCTCCTTGAAGCCTGTCATGACAAGGCTTCATGCCTTTTTCATCACAATGATCCATGCCCTTTTCATCACAAGGCTCCAAGAACACTGCACTCACAATACTCCATGCCCTTGTCATCACAAAGGCCATGATTCTGGTCATCAGAAAGCTCCATGGCCTTCTCATCACAATGCTCCATGCCCTTGCCATCAAAATACTCCAAGAACCTTGTAATCACAGTGTTCCATGTCCCTTATCATCAGAATGCTCCATGAGATTTGTCATCAC
The DNA here is from genome assembly GCF_025265405.1 of Mesoplodon densirostris. Classification (NCBI taxonomy): domain Eukaryota; kingdom Metazoa; phylum Chordata; class Mammalia; order Artiodactyla; family Ziphiidae; genus Mesoplodon; species Mesoplodon densirostris. The sequence goes on along the minus strand of NW_026778236.1, from coordinate 5,490,376 downwards.
AAGGCTCCATGGTGTTCTCAAAACAGGGCTCCAGAACCTTGTCATCACAGTGCTCCATTCCCTTATCATCACAATGCTCCATGACACCTGTCATCACATTACTCCATGAATATTTTCCCCAAAATGCTCCATGCCTTTGTCAGCAAAATGCTACATGACCCCAGTCATCACTATGCTCCATGCCCCTTTTCATCAGAATGCTCCATGAGACTTGTCATCACAAGGCTCCATGGTCTACTCCTCAAAATGCTCCAGGATTTTGGCATCACAATGCTCCTTTCCCTTTTCCTCACCATGCTCCATGAAACCTGTCATCACAATACTCCATGAACATTTTAAGCCCAATGCTCCATACCCTTGTCATCCCAATGCTCAATGACCACTGTAATCACCATGCTCCATGCCTTTGTCAGCAAAATCCTACATGACCTCGCCATCACAATGCTCCATGCGCTTGTCATCACAATCCTCCATGAAACTTGGGATCACATTGCTCCATACACTTGTCATCACAATGCTCCATGCTCTTTGAAATCACAGTGTTCCATGACCTCTGTCATCACAATGCTACAAACACTTGTGATCACAATGCTCCATAACACTTGGCATCACAATGCTCCATGCCATTGTCATCACAATGCTTCATGAACTTTGTTATCACAATGCTCAATACACTTGTCATCACAATGCTCCCTGACAATTGTCGTCAGAATACGCCTTGAAACGTGTCATTAAAAGGCTCCATGACTCTTTCATCACAATGTTCCATGCTCTTTTCATCACAATGCTCCATGCCATTGTCATCACAATACTCCACAAGATGGTGATCAGAATGTTCCATGACACTTGTCATCACAATGTTCCATGACCCCGTCCTCACAATGCTCCATGACAGCTGTCCTCACAATGCTCCATGCCCCTTGTCATTACAGTGCTCCAAGACACTCGTCATCACAATTATCCATGGTCTTCTCATCACAATGCTCCACGGTCTTGCCATCACAATGCTCCATGCCCTGGTCATCCCAATGCTCCATGTCCATTGTCATCACAATTCTCCACGTCCTTGTCATCACAATGGTCCATGACACTTCTCATCATAATGTTACAAGCTCTTGTCATCACAATCCTCCATGCACTTCTCATCGCAATGCTCCATGACCCTTGTCATAGCAAGCTCCATGCGCTTTTCATCACAGTGCTTCACGACCTTGTCATCAAAATTCTCCATGGCCCTTGGCATCACAATGCTCCATGTCCTTGTCATCACAATGTTCCTTGCCTTTGTCATCACAATGCTCCAGGCCCACTCTTATCACAATAATCCATGAAACTTCTCAGACCAATGTTCTATGCCCTTGTTATCACAATGATCAATTACCCCTGTCATAACAATGCTCCATGACCACTGCCATCACAATATTCCACGGCCTTGTCATCACAAGGCTCCATGACACTTGTCATCTCAGTGTTCCAAGAACACTGCAATTACAATGCTCCAAGCCCTTGTCATCACAAAGCTCTATGACGCATGTCATCAGAATGCTCCTTGGCCTTCTCATCACGATGCTCAATGCCCTTGTCATCACGATGCTCCTAGAACCCTGTCATCACAATCGTCTATGCACAATGGCGTCACACTACTCCATCCCCATCATCATAATACTTCATGCTATTGTCCTCCCAATGAAATCAAAATGCTCCATGACATTTTGGCATCACAATGCTCCAAACCCTTGTGATCACAATGTTCCATCACACTTGTCATCACAACTCCCCATGACGCTCGTCTTCACCATTATCTGTGGACTTTTCATCACAATGCTCCTTGCCCTTTTCATCAAAATGCTCCATGCCATTGTCATCACAATACTCCACAAGATGGTCATCAGAATGCTCCATGACACTTGTCATCACAATGCTCCATGACCCATGTCCTCACAATGCTCCATGCCCCTTGTCATTACAGTGCTCCAAGACACTCATCATCACAATTATCCAAGGTCTTCGCATCACAATGCTCCACGGTCTTGCCATCACAAAGCTCCATGCCCTGGTCATCCCAATGCTCCATGTCCATTGTCATCACAATTCTCAACGTCCTTGTCATCACAATGGTCCATGACGCTTCTCATCATAATGTTACATGCTCTTGTCATCACAGTCCTCCATGCCCTTGTCATCACAAAGCTCCATGACGCATGTCATCAGAATCCGCCATGGCCTTCTCATCACAATGCTCCATGCCCATGTCAGCACAATGCTCCAAGACCCCTGTAATCACAATGCTCCATGCCCCTTTTCATCTCAATGCTCCATGGACCCTTTCATCACAATGCACCATGACCATCATCAAAATGCTTCATGTTATTATCATCACAAGGAAACCAATATGCTCCATGACCTCTTTTATCACAATGCTCCTATACCCCTGTAATCACAATCCTCCATGCCCCCTGGCATCACAGTGCACCATCCCCATCATCATAATGCTTCATGCTATTGTCATCACAATGAAATCAAAATGCTCCATGACCTCTGGCATCACAATGCTCCAAAACCTTGTGATCACAATGTTCCATCCCACTTGTCATCACAACGCCCCATGACACTCGTCTTCACCATTATCTGTAGACTTTTCATCACAATGCTCCATGCCTTGTTCATCACAGTGCTCCATGCCATTGTCATCACAATAGTCCACAAGATGGTCATCAGAATGCTCCATGACACTTGTCATCACAATGCTCTATGACCCCTGTTATCACAATGCTCCATGACACCTGTCCTCACAATGCTCCATGCCCCTTGTCATTACAGTGCTCCATGACACTCATCATCACAATTATCCAAGGTCTTCGCATCACAATGCTCCACGGTCTTGCCATCACAATGCTCCATTCCCTTGTCATCACAAAGCTCCATGACGCATGTCATCAGAATGCTCCTTGGCCCTCTCATCTCAATGCTCCATGCCCTTGTCATCACTATGCTCCTAGACCCCTGTAATCAAAATCTTCCATGCCCCCTGGCATTACAGTGCAACATCCCCATCATCATAATGCTTCATGCTATTATCATCACAATGAAATCAAAATGCTCCATGACCTCTCTCATCAGAATGCTGCAAATGCTTGTGATCACAATGTTCCATTACACTTGTCATCACAATGCTCAATGATGCTCGTCATCACAATTATCCATGGTCTTCTCATCACAATGCTCCATGACCTTTGTCATCACAATGCTCAATACACTTGTCATCAAAATGCTCCCTGACACTTGTCGTCAGTATGCTCCTTGAAGCCTGGCATGAAAAAGCTCCATGCCCTTTTCATCCCAATGATCCATGCCTTTTTCATCACAAGGCTCCAAGAACACTGCACTCACAATGCTCCATGCCCTTGTCATCACAAAGGCCATGATGCATGTCATCAGAAAGCTCCATGGCCTTCTCATCACAATGCTCCATGCCCTTGTCATCACAATACTCCAAGACCCCTGTAATCACAGTGTTGCATGTCCCTTATCGTCAGAATGCCCCAGGAGATTTGTCATCACAAGGCTCCATGGTCTTCTCATAACAATGCTCCAGAACCTTGTCATCACAGGGCTCCATTCCCTTATCATCACAATGCCCCATGGCACCTGTCATCACATTACTCCATGAATATTTTCCCCACAGTGCTCCATTCCTTTGTCAGCAAAATGCTACATGACCTTGTCATCACAATGCTCCATGCCATTGTCATCACAATGGACCCTGACATATGTCATCACAATGCTCCCTGACACCTGTCTATACAATATTCCATGACCTTGTCATCACAATGATCCATGCCTCTTTTCATCACAATGCTCCATGAGCCCTGTCCTCACAATGCTGCATGACCACTGTCATCACAACGCTCCATGACCCCTGACAAAACAATGATCCGGGACTCTTGTCAGCAAAATTCTCCATGACCATTGTCATCCCAATGCTCCATGAAACCTGTAATCACAGTGAATCGTTACGCCTGTCATCACAGTGCTCCTTGACACTTGTCATCACGATGCTCCATGCCTTTGTCATCCAAATGTTACATGACCTTGTCATCACAATGCTCCCTGCTTTTCTCATCACAATGTACCACGCCCTGACATCAATATGCTTCCTGACCTTAGTCATCACAAAGCTCCATGACCTTTGGCATCACAGTGATCTATGCCACTTTCATCACAATGCTGCATGAAAACTCTCATCGCATTGCTCCGTACCCTTGTCATCACAAAGCTCCATGACGCTTGTCATCACAATGTTCCATGCCCTTCTCATCACAATGCTCCATGCCATAGTCATTACATTCCTCCATGTCCCTTGTATAACAATGGTTCTTGCCCTTGTCATCACAATGCTCCATGCCCACTCTCATCACAATAACCCATGAATCTTCTCAGACCAATGCTCTATGCCCTTGTCATCACAATGCTCCATTACGCATGTCATAACAATGCTCCATGACTTCGGCCATCACAATGTTCCACGGCCTTGTCATCACAATGCTCCATACACTTCTCATCACGATGCTCCTAGACCCCTGTAATCGCAATCCTCCATGCTCCCTGGCATGACAGTTCACCATCCTCATCATCATAATGCTTCATGCTATTGTCCTCACAATGAAATCAAAATGCTCCATGACCTCTGGCATCAAAATGTTCCAAACCCTTGTGATCACAATGTTCCATCACGCTTGTCATCAGAACGCCCCATGACAGTCGTGTTCAACATTATCTGTGGACTTCTCTTCACAATACTCCATGCCCTTTTCATCACAATGCTCCATGCCATTGTCATCACAATACTCCACAAGATGGTCATCAGAATGCTCCATGACACTTGTCATCACAATGCTCCATGACCACTGTTATCACAATACTCCATGACACCTGTCCTCACAATGCTCCATGCCCCTTGTTACTACAGTGCTCCATGACACTCATAATCACAATTATCCAAGGTCTTCGCATCACAATGCTCCACGGTCTTGCCATCACAATGCTCCATGCCCTTGTCATCACAAAGCTCCATTACGCATGTCATCAGAATGCTCCTTGGCCCTCTCATCACAATGCTCTATGCCTTTGTCATCACTATGCTCCTAGACCCCTGTAATCAAAATCCTCCATGCCCCCTGGCATCACAGTGCAACATCCCCATCATCATAATGCTTCATGCTATTGTCATCACAATGAAATCAAAATGCTCCATGACCTCTCTCATCAGAATGCTCCAAATGCTTGTGATCACAATGTTCCATAACACTTGTCATCACAACGCTCAATGACGCTCATCATCACAATTATCCATGGTCTTCTCATCACAATGCACCATGACCTTTGTCATCACAATGCTCATTACACTTGTCATCAAAATGCTCCCTGACACTTGTCGTCAGTATGCTCCTTGAAGCCTGTCATGACAAGGCTCCATGCCTTTTTCATCCCAATGATCCATGCCTTTTTAATCACAAGGCTCCAAGAACACTGCACTCACAATGCTCCATGCCCTTGTCATCACAAAGGCCATGATGCATGTCATCAGAAAGCTCCATGGCCTTCTCATCACAATGCTCCATGCCCTTGTCATCACAATACACCAAGACCCCTGTAATCACAGTGTTCCATGCCCCTTATCATCAAAATGCCCCAGGAGATTTGTCATCACAAGGCTCCATGGTCTTCTCCTAACAATGCTCCAGAACCTTGTCTTCACAGTGCTCCATTCCCTTATCATCAAAATGCTCCATGACACCTGTCATCACATTACTCCATGAATATTTTCCCCACAATGCTCCATGCCTTTGTCAGCAAAATGCTACATGACCTTGTCATCACAATGCTCCATGCCCCGTTTCATCAGAATGCTCCATGAGACTTGTCATCACAAGGCTCCATGGTCTACTCATCACAAAGCTCCAGGATCTTGTCATCACAATGCTCCTTTCCCTTTTCATCACAATGCTCCATGAAACCTGTCATCACAATACTCCATGAACATTTTAAACCCAATGCTCCATACCCTAGTCATCCCAATGCTCAATGACCACTGTAATCACCATGCTCCATACCTTTGTAGCAAAATCCTACATGAACTTGCCATCACAATGCTCCATGCACTTGTCAACACATTCCTCCATGAACCTTGGGATCACATTGCCACATACACTTGTCATCAAAATGCTGCATGCTCCTTGAAATCACAGTGCTCCATGACCCCTGTCATCACAATGCTACAAACACTTGTGATCACAATGCTCCATAACACTAGGCATCACAATGCTCCATGCCATTGCCATCACAATGCTTCATGACCATTGTTATCACAATGCTCAATACACTTGTCATCACAATGCTCACTGATACGTGTCGTCAGAATGCTCCTTGAAACCTGTCATGAAAAGGCTCCATGCCTTTTTCATCACAATGCTACATGCCCTTTTCATCACAATGCTCCATGCCATTGTCATCACAATACTCCACAAGATGGTCATCAGAATGCTCCATGACACTTGTCATCACAATGCTCCATGACCCCTATCATCACAATGCTTCATAACAGCTGTCCTCACAATGCTCCATGCCCCTTGTCATTACAGTGCTCCAAGACACTCATCATCACAATTATCCATGGTCTTCTCATCACAATGCTCCACGGTCTTGCCGTCACAATGCTCCATGCCCTGGTCATCCCAATGCTCCATGTCCATTGTCATCACAATTCTCCACCTTCTTGTCATCACTATGGTCCATGACACTTCTCATCATAATGTTACATGTTCTTGTCATCACAATCCTCCATGCACTTGTCATCGCAATGCTCCATGACCCTTGTCATAGCAAGCTCTATGCGCTTGTCATCACAGTGCTTCACGACATTGTCATCAAAATTCTCAATGACCCTTGGCATCACAATGTTCCATGCTCTTGTCATCACAATGCTCCATGCCATTGTCATCACAATGGACCCTGACATATGTCATCACAATGCTCCCTGACACCTGTCGATACAATATTCCATGACCTTGTCATCACAATGATCCATGCCTCTTTTCATCACAATGCTCCATGACCCCTGTCCTCACAATGCTGCATGACCACTGTCATCACAACGCTCCATGACCCCTGACAAAACAATGATCCGGGACTCTTGTCAGCAAAATTCTCCATGAGCATTGTCATCTCAATGCTCCATGAAACCTGTAATCACAGTAAATCGTGACGCCTGTCATCACAGTGCTCCTTGACACTTGTCATCACGATGCTCCATGCCTTTGTCATCAAAATGTTACATGACCTTGTCATCACAATGCTCCCTGCCCTTCTCATCACAATGTACCACGCCCTGACATCAATATGCTTCATGACCTTTGTTATCACAAAGCTCCATGACCTTTGGCATCACAGTGATCCATGCCCCTGTCATCACAATGCTCCATGAAAGCTCTCATCACATTGCTCCGTGCCCTTGTCATCACAAAGCTCCATGCCGCTTGTCATCACAATGTTCCATGCCCTTCTCATCACAATGATCCATGCCATAGTCATTACATTCCTCCATGACCCATGTATCACAATGTTCCTTGCCCTTGTCATCACAATGCTCCATGCCCACTCTCATCAAAATAATCCATGAATCTTCTCAGACCAATGCTCTATGCCCTTGTTATCACAATGCTCCATTACGCATGTCATAACAATGCTCCATGACTTCGGCCATCACAATGTTCCACGGCCTTGTCATCACAAGGCTCCATGACACTTGTCATCTCAATGCCCCAAGACCCATGCAATTACAATGCTCCATGTCCTTGTCATCACAAAACTCCATGACGCATGTCATCAGAATGCTCCTTGGCCCTCTCATCACAATGCTCCATACACTTGTCATCACGATGCTCCTAGACCCCTGTAATCACAATCCTCCATGCTCCCTGGCATCACAGTTCACCATCCCCATCATCATAATGCTTCATGCTATTGTCATCACAATGAAATCAAAATGCTCCATGACCTCTGGCATCAAAATGTTCCAAACCCTTATGATCACAATGTTCCATCACACTTGTCATCAGAACACCCCATGACACTCGTGTTCAACATTATCTGTGGACTTCTCATCACAATGCTCCATGCCCTTTTCATCACAATGCTCCATGCCATTGTCATCACAATACTCCACAAGATGGTCATCAGAATGCTCCATGACACTTGTCATCACTATGCTCCATGAACACTGTCCTCACAATGCTCGATGCCCCTTGTCATTACAGTGCTCCAAGACACTCGTCATCACAATTATGCAAGGTCTTCGCATCACAATGCTCCACGGTCTTGCCATTACAAAGCTCCATGCCCTGGTCATCCCAATGCTCCATGTCCATTGTCATCACAATTCTCAACGTCCTTGTCATCACAAAGGACCATGACACTTCTCATCATAATGTTACATGCTCTTGTCATCACAATTCTCCATGCACTTGTCATCACAATGCTCCATGACCCTTGTCATAGCAAGCTCCATGCACTTGTCATCACAGTGCTTCACGACCTTGTCATCAAAATTCTCAATGGCCCTTGGCATCACAATGCTCTATGTCCTTGTCATCACAATGCTCCATGCCATTGTCATCACAATGGACCCTGACATATGTCATCACAATGTTCACTGACACCTGCCTTCACAATACTCCTTCATCTTGTCATCATAATGATCCATGCCCTTGTCATCACAATGCTCCAAAACCCCTGTAATCACAATGCTCCATGCCCCTTGTCATCTCAATACTCCATGGACACTTTATTCACAATGCACTATGACCATCATCATAATGCTTCATGTTATTGTCATCACAATGAAATCAAAATGCTCCATGACCTCTCTCATCAGAATGCTCCAAACGCTTCTTATCACAAAGTTCCATAACAATTGTCATCACAATGCCCAATGACGCTCATCATCACAATTATCCTTGGTCTTCTCATCACAATGCTCCATGAAATTTGCCATCACAATGCTCTATACTCATGTCATCACAATGCTCCCTGACACTTGTCGTCAGTATGCTCCTTGAAGCCTGTCATGACAAGGCTTCATGCCTTTTTCATCACAATGATCCATGCCCTTTTCATCACAAGGCTCCAAGAACACTGCACTCACAATGCTCCATGCCCTTGTCATCACAAAGGCCATGATTCAGGTCATCAGAAAGCTCCATGGCCTTCTCATCACAATGCTCCATGCCCTTGCCATCAAAATACTCCAAGAACCTTGTAATCACAGTGTTCCATGTCCCTTTTCATCAGAATGCTCCATGAGACTTGTCATCACAAGGCTCCATGGTCTACTCATCAAAATGCTCCAGGATTTTGGCATCACAATGCTCCTTTCCCTTTTCCTCACCATGCTCCATGAAACCTGTCATCACAATACTCCATGAACATTTTAAGCCCAATGCTCCATACCCTTGTCATCCCAATGATCAATGACCACTGTAATCACCATGCTCCATGCCTTTGTCAGCAAAATCCTACATGACCTCGCCATCACAATGCTCCATGCGCTTGTCATCACAATCCTCCATGAAACTTGGGATCACATTGCTCCATACACTTGTCATCACAATGCTCCATGCTCTTTGAAATCACAGTGTTCCATGACCTCTGTCATCACAATGCTACAAACACTTGTGATCACAATGCTCCATAACACTTGGCATCACAATGCTCCATGCCATTGTCATCACAATGCTTCATGAACTTTGTTATCACAATGCTCAATACACTTGTCATCACAATGCTCCCTGACAATTGTCGTCAGAATACGCCTTGAAACGTGTCATTAAAAGGCTCCATGACTCTTTCATCACAATGTTCCATGCTCTTTTCATCACAATGCTCCATGCCATTGTCATCACAATACTCCACAAGATGGTGATCAGAATGCTCCATGACACTTGTCATCACAATGTTCCATGACCCCGTCCTCACAATGCTCCATGACAGCTGTCCTCACAATGCTCCATGCCCCTTGTCATTACAGTGCTCCAAGACACTCGTCATCACAATTATCCATGGTCTTCTCATCACAATGCTCCACGGTCTTGCCATCACAATGCTCCATGCCCTGGTCATCCCAATGCTCCATGTCCATTGTCATCACAATTCTCCACGTCCTTGTCATCACAATGGTCCATGACACTTCTCATCATAATGTTACAAGCTCTTGTCATCACAATCCTCCATGCACTTGTCATCGCAATGCTCCATGACCCTTGTCATAGCAAGCTCCATGCGCTTTTCATCACAGTGCTTCACGAACTTGTCATCAAAATTCTCCATGGCCCTTGGCATCACAATGCTCCATGTCCTTGTCATCACAATGTTCCTTGCCTTTGTCATCACAATGCTCCAGGCCCACTCTTATCACAATAATCCATGAAACTTCTCAGACCAATGCTCTATGCCCTTGTTATCACAATGATCAATTAAACCCTGTCATAACAATGCTCCATGACCACGGCCATCACAATATTCCACGGGCTTCTCATCACAATGCTCCATGCCCTTGTCATCACGATGCTCCTAGAACCCTGTCATCACAATCGTCTATGCACAATGGCGTCACACTACTCCAACCCCATTATCATAATACTTCATGCAATTGTCATCACAATGAAATCAAAATGCTCCATGACCTCTGGCATCACAATGCTCCAAACCCTTGTGATCACAATGTTCCATCACACTTGTCATCACAGCTCCCCATGACGCTCATCTTCACCATTATCTCTGGACTTTTCATCACAATGCTCCTTGCCCTTTTCATCAAAATGCTCCATGCCATTGTCATCACAATACTCCACAAGATGGTCATCAGAATGCTCCATGACACTTGTCATCACAATGCTCCATGACCCATGTCCTCACAATGCTCCATGCCCCTTGTCATTACAGTGCTCCAAGACACTCGTCATCACAATTATCCAAGGTCTTCGCATCACAATGCTCCACGGTCTTGCCATCACAAAGCTCCATGCCCTGTTCATCCCAATGCTCCATGTCCATTGTCATCACAATTCTCAACGTCCTTGTCATCACAATGGTCCATGACGCTTCTCATCATAATGTTACATGCTCTTGTCATCACAGTCCTCCATGCCCTTGTCATCACAAAGCTCCATGACGCATGTCATCAGAATCTGCCATGGCCTTCTCATCACAATGCTCCATGCCCATGTCAGCACAATGCTCCAAGACCCCTGTAATCACAATGCTCCATGCCCCTTTTCATCTCAATGCTCCATGGACCCTTTCATCACAATGCACCATGACCATCATCAAAATGCTTCATGTTATTATCATCACAAGGAAACCAATATGCTCCATGACCTCTTTTATCACAATGCTCCTATACCCCTGTAATCACAATCCTCCATGCCCCCTGGCATCACAGTGCACCATCCCCATCATCATAATGCTTCATGCTATTGTCATCACAATGAAATCAAAATGCTCCATGACCTCTGGCATCACAATGCTCCAAAACCTTGTGATCACAATGTTCCATCCCACTTGTCATCACAACGCCCCATGACACTCGTCTTCACCATTATCTGTAGACTTTTCATCACAATGCTCCATGCCTTGTTCATCACAGTGCTCCATGCCATTGTCATCACAATAGTCCACAAGATGGTCATCAGAATGCTCCATGACACTTGTCATCACAATGCTCTATGACCCCTGTTATCACAATGCTCCATGACACCTGTCCTCACAATGCTCCATGCCCCTTGTCATTACAGTGCTCCATGACACTCATCATCACAATTATCCAAGGTCTTCGCATCACAATGCTCCACGGTCTTGCCATCACAATGCTCCATTCCCTTGTCATCACAAAGCTCCATGACGCATGTCATCAGAATGCTCCTTGGCCCTCTCATCTCAATGCTCCATGCCCTTGTCATCACTATGCTCCTAGACCCCTGTAATCAAAATCTTCCATGCCCCCTGGCATTACAGTGCAACATCCCCATCATCATAATGCTTCATGCTATTATCATCACAATGAAATCAAAATGCTCCATGACCTCTCTCATCAGAATGCTCCAAATGCTTGTGATCACAATGTTCCATTACACTTGTCATCACAATGCTCAATGATGCTCGTCATCACAAATATCCATGGTCTTCTCTTCCCAATGCACCATGACCTTTGTCATCACAATGCTCAATACACTTGTCATCAAAATGCTCCCTGACACTTGTCGTCAGTATGCTCCTTGAAGCCTGGCATGAAAATGCTCCATGCCCTTTTCATCCCAATGATCCATGCCTTTTTCATCACAAGGCTCCAAGAACACTGCACTCACAATGCTCCATGCCCTTGTCATCACAAAGGCCATGATGCATGTCATCAGAAAGCTCCATGGCCTTCTCATCACAATGCTCCATGCCCTTGTCATCACAATACTCCAAGACCCCTGTAATCACAGTGTTGCATGTCCCTTATCGTCAGAATGCCCCAGGAGATTTGTCATCACAAGGCTCCATGGTCTTCTCATAACAATGCTCCAGAACCTTGTCATCACAGGGCTCCATTCCCTTATCATCACAATGCCCCATGGTACCTGTCATCACATTACTCCATGAATATTTTCCCCACAGTGCTCCATTCCTTTGTCAGCAAAATGCTACATGATCTTGTCATCACAATGCTCCATGCCATTGTCATCACAATGGACCCTGATATATGTCATCACAATGCTCCCTGACACCTGTCTATACAATATTCCATGACCTTGTCATCACAATGATCCATGCCTCTTTTCATCACAATGCTCCATGAGCCCTGTCCTCACAATGCTGCATGACCACTGTCATCACAACGCTCCATGACCCCTGACAAAACAATGATCCGGGACTCTTGTCAGCAAAATTCTCCATGACCATTGTCATCCCAATGCTCCATGAAACCTGTAATCACAGTGAATCGTTACACCTGTCATCACAGTGCTCCTTGACACTTGTCATCACGATGCTCCATGCCTTTGTCATCCAAATGTTACATGACCTTGTCATCACAATGCTCCCTCCTTTTCTCATCACAATGTACCACGCCCTGACATCAATATGCTTCCTGACCTTTGTCATCACAAAGCTCCATGACCTTTGGCATCACAGTGATCTATGCCACTTTCATCACAATGCTCCATGAAAACTCTCATCGCATTGCTCCGTACCCTTGTCATCACAAAGCTCCATGACGCTTGTCATCACAATGTTCCATGCCCTTCTCATCACAATGCTCCATGCCATAGTCATTACATTCCTCCATGTCCCATGTATAACAATGGTTCTTGCCCTTGTCATCACAATGCTCCATGCCCACTCTCATCACAATAACCCATGAATCTTCTCAGACCAATGCTCTATGCCCTTGTCATCACAATGCTCCATTACGCATGTCATAACAATGCTCCATGACTTCGGCCATCACAATGTTCCACGGCCTTGTCATCACAATGCTCCATACACTTCTCATCACGATGCTCCTAGACCCCTGTAATCGCAATCCTCCATGCTCCCTGGCATGACAGTTCACCATCCCCATCATCATAATGCTTCATGCTATTGTCCTCACAATGAAATCAAAATGCTCCATGACCTCTGGCATCAAAATGTTCCAAACCCTTGTGATCACAATGTTCCATCACGCTTGTCATCAGAACGCTCCATGACACTCGTGTTCAACATTATCTGTGGACTTCTCATCACAGTGCTCCATGCCCTTTTCATCACAATGCTCCATGCCATTGTCATCACAATACTACACAAGATGGTCATCAGAATGCTCCATGACACTTGTCATCACAATGCTCCATGACCACTGTTATCACAATACTCCGTGACACCTGTCCTCACAATGCTCCATGCCCCTTGTTACTACAGTGCTCCATGACACTCATAATCACAATTATCCAAGGTCTTCGCATCACAATGCTCCACGGTCTTGCCATCACAATGCTCCATGCCCTTGTCATCACAAAGCTCCATTACGCATGTCATCAGAATGCTCCTTGGCCCTCTCATCACAATGCTCTATGCCTTTGTCATCACTATGCTCCTAGACCCCTGTAATCAAAATCCTCCATGCCCCCTGGCATCACAGTGCAACATCCCCATCATCATAATGCTTCATGCTATTGTCATCACAATGAAATCAAAATGCTCCATGACCTCTCTCATCAGAATGCTGCAAATGCTTGTGATCACAATGTTCCATAACACTTGGCATCACAACGCTAAATGACGCTCATCATCACAATTATCCATGGTCTTCTCATCACAATGCTCCATGACCTTTGTCATCACAATGCTCATTACACTTGTCATCAAAATGCTCCCTGACACTTGTCGTCAGTATGCTCCTTGAAGCCTGTCATGACAAGGCTCCATGCCTTTTTCATCCCAATGATCCATGCCTTTTTAATCACAAGGCTCCAAGAACACTGCACTCACAATGCTCCATGCCCTTGTCATCACAAAGGCCATGATGCATGTCATCAGAAAGCTCCATGGCCTTCTCATCACAATGCTCCATGCCCTTGTCATCACAATACACCAAGACCCCTGTAATCACAGTGTTCCATGCCCCTTATCATCAGAATGCCCCAGGAGATTTGTCATCACAAGGCTCCATGGTCTTCTCATAACAATGCTCCAGAACCTTGTCTTCACAGTGCTCCATTCCCTTATCATCAAAATGCTCCATGACACCTGTCATCACATTACTCCATGAATATTTTCCCCACAATGCTCCATGCCTTTGTCAGCAAAATGCTACATGACCTTGTCATCACAATGCTCCATGCCCCGTTTCATCAGAATGCTCCATGAGACTTGTCATCACAAGGCTCCATGGTCTACTCATCACAAAGCTCCAGGATCTTGTCATCACAATGCTCCTTTCCCTTTTCATCACAATGCTCCATGAAACCTGTCATCACAATACTCCATGAACATTTTAAGCCCAATGATCCATACCCTAGTCATCCCAATGCTCAATGACCACTGTAATCACCATGCTCCATACCTTTGTAGCAAAATCCTACATGAACTTGCCATCACAATGCTCCATGCACTTGTCAACACATTCCTCCATGAACCTTCGGATCACATTGCCACATACACTTGTCATCACAATGCTGCATGCTCCTTGAAATCACAGTGCTCCATGACCCCTGTCATCACAATGCTACAAACACTTGTGATCACAATGCTCCATAACACTAGGCATCACAATGCTCCATGCCATTGCCATCACAATGCTTCATGACCATTGTTATCACAATGCTCAATACACTTGTCATCACAATGCTCACTGATACGTGTCGTCAGAATGCTCCTTGAAACCTGTCATGAAAAGGCTCCATGCCTTTTTCATCACAATGCTACATGCCCTTTTCATCACAATGCTCCATGCCATTGTCATCACAATACTCCACAAGATGGTCATCAGAATGCTCCATGACACTTGTCATCACAATGCTCCATGACCCCTATCATCACAATGCTCCATAACAGCTGTCCTCACAATGCTCCATGCCCCTTGTCATTACAGTGCTCCAAGACACTCGTCATCACAATTATCCATGGTCTTCTCATCACAATGCTCCACGGTCTTGCCGTCACAATGCTCCATGCCCTGGTCATCCCAATGCTCCATGTGCAATGTCATCACAATTCTCCACCTTCTTGTCATCACTATGGTCCATGACACTTCTCATCATAATGTTACATGTTCTTGTCATCACAATCCTCCATGCACTTGTCATCGCAATGCTCCATGACCCTTGTCATAGCAAGCTCTATGCGCTTGTCATCACAGTGCTTCACGACATTGTCATCAAAATTCTCAATGACCCTTGGCATCACAATGTTCCATGCTCTTGTCATCACAGTGCTCCATGCCATTGTCATCACAATGGACCCTGACATATGTCATCACAATGCTCCCTGACACCTGTTGATACAATATTCCATGACCTTGTCATCACAATGATCCATGCCTCTTTTCATCACAATGCTCCATGACCCCTGTCCTCACAATGCTGCATGACCACTGTCATCACAACGCCTCCATGACCCCTGACAAAACAATGATCCGGGACTCTTGTCAGCAAAATTCTCCATTAGCATTGTCATCTCAATGCTCCATGAAACCTGTAATCACAGTAAATCGTGACGCCTGTCATCACAGTGCTCCTTGACACTTGTCATCACGATACTCCATGCCTTTGTCATCAAAATGTTACATGCCCTTGTCATCACAATGCTCCCTGCCCTTCTCATCACAATGTACCACGCCCTGACATCAATATGCTTCATGACCTTTGTTATCACAAAGCTCCATGACCTTTGGCATCACAGTGATCCATGCCCCTGTCATCACAATGCTCCATGAAAGCTCTCATCACATTGCTCCGTGCCCTTGTCATCACAAAGCTCCATGCCGCTTGTCATCACAATGTTCCATGCCCTTCTCATCACAATGATCCATGCCATAGTCATTACATTCCTCCATGACCCATGTATCACAATGTTCCTTGCCCTTGTCATCACAATGCTCCATGCCCACTCTCATCAAAATAATCCATGAATCTTCTCAGACCAATGCTCTATGCCCTTGTTATCACAATGCTCCATTACGCATGTCATAACAATGCTCCATGACTTCGGCCATCACAATGTTCCACGGCCTTGTCATCACAAGGCTCCATGACACTTGTCATCTCAATGCCCCAAGACCCATGCAATTACAATGCTCCATGTCCTTGTCATCACAAAACTCCATGACGCATGTCATCAGAATGCTCCTTGGCCCTCTCATCACAATGCTCCATACACTTGTCATCACGATGCTCCTAGACCCCTGTAATCACAATCCTCCATGCTCCCTGGCATCACAGTTAACCATCCCCATCATCATAATGCTTCATGCTATTGTCCTCACAATGAAATCAAAATGCTCCATGACCTCTGGCATCAAAATGTTCCAAACCCTTATGATCACAATGTTCCATCACACTTGTCATCAGAACACCCCATGACACTCGTGTTCAACATTATCTGTGGACTTCTCATCACAATGCTCCATGCCCTTTTCATCACAATGCTCCATGCCATTGTCATCACAATACTCCACAAGATGGTCATCAGAATGCTCCATGACACTTGTCATCACAATGCTCCATGAACACTGTCCTCACAATGCTCGATGCCCCTTGTCATTACAGTGCTCCAAGACACTCGTCATCACAATTATGCAAGGTCTTCGCATCACAATGCTCCACGGTCTTGCCATTACAAAGCTCCATGCCCTGGTCATCCCAATGCTCCATGTCCATTGTCATCACAATTCTCAACGTCCTTGTCATCACAAAGGACCATGACACTTCTCATCATAATGTTACATGCTCTTGTCATCACAATTCTCCATGCACTTGTCATCACAATGCTCCATGACCCTTGTCATAGCAAGCTCCATGCACTTGTCATCACAGTGCTTCACGACCTTGTCATCAAAATTCTCAATGGCCCTTGGCATCACAATGCTCTATGTCCTTGTCATCACAATGCTCCATGCCATTGTCATCACAATGGACCCTGACATATGTCATCACAATGTTCACTGACACCTGCCTTCACAATACTCCTTCATCTTGTCATCATAATGATCCATGCCCTTGTCATCACAATGCTCCAAAACCCCTGTAATCACAATGCTCCATGCCCCTTGTCATCTCAATACTCCATGGACACTTTATTCACAATGCACTATGACCATCATCATAATGCTTCATGTTATTGTCATCACAATGAAATCAAAATGCTCCATGACATCTCTCATCAGAATGCTCCAAACGCTTCTTATCACAAAGTTCCATAACAATTGTCATCACAATGCCCAATGACGCTCATCATCACAATTATCCTTGGTCTTCTCATCACAATGCTCCATGAAATTTGCCATCACAATGCTCTATACTCATGTCATCACAATGCTCCCTGACACTTGTCGTCAGTATGCTCCTTGAAGCCTGTCATGACAAGGCTTCATGCCTTTTTCATCACAATGATCCATGCCCTTTTCATCACAAGGCTCCAAGAACACTGCACTCACAATGCTCCATGCCCTTGTCATCACAAAGGCCATGATTCAGGTCATCAGAAAGCTCCATGGTCTTCTCATCACAATGCTCCATGCCCTTGCCATCAAAATACTCCAAGAACCTTGTAATCACAGTGTTCCATGTCCCTTATCATCAGAATGCTCCATGAGATTTGTCATCACAAGGCTCCATGGTGTTCTCAAAACAGGGCTCCAGAACCTTGTCATCACAGTGCTCCATTCCCTTATCATCACTATGCTCCATGACATCTGTCATCACATTACTCCATGAATATTTTCCCCAAAATGCTCCATGCCTTTGTCAGCAAAATGCTACATGACCCCAGTCATCACTATGCTCCATGCCCCTTTTCATCAGAATGCTCCATGAGACTTGTCATCACAAGGCTCCATGGTCTACTCATCAAAATGCTCCAGGATTGTGGCATCACAATGCTCCTTTCCCTTTTCCTCACCATGCTCCATGAAACCTGTCATCACAATACTCCATGAACATTTTAAGCCCAATGCTCCATACCCTTGTCATCCCAATGCTCAATGACCACTGTAATCACCATGCTCCATGCCTTTGTCAGCAAAATCCTACATGACCTCGCCATCACAATGCTCCATGCGCTTGTCATCACAATCCTCCATGAAACTTGGGATCACATTGCTCCATACACTTGTCATCACAATGCTCCATGCTCTTTGAAATCACAGTGTTCCATGACCTCTGTCATCACAATGCTACAAACACTTGTGATCACAATGCTCCATAACACTTGGCATCACAATGCTCCATGCCATTGTCATCACAATGCTTCATGAAGTTTGTTATCACAATGCTCAATACACTTGTCATCACAATGCTCCCTGACAATTGTCGTCAGAATACGCCTTGAAACGTGTCATGAAAAGGCTCCATGACTCTTTCATCACAATGTTCCATGCTCTTTTCATCACAGTGCTCCATGCCATTGTCATCACAATACTCCACAAGATGGTGATCAGAATGCTCCATGACACTTGTCATCACAATGTTCCATGACCCCGTCCTCACAATGCTCCATGACAGCTGTCCTCACAATGCTCCATGCCCCTTGTCATTACAGTGCTCCAAGACACTCGTCATCACAATTATCCATGGTCTTCTCATCACAATGCTCCACGGTCTTGCCATCACAATGCTCCATGCCCTGGTCATCCCAATGCTCCATGTGCATTGTCATCACAATTCTCCACGTCCTTGTCATCACAATGGTCCATGACACTTCTCATCATAATGTTACAAGCTCTTGTCATCACAATCCTCCATGCACTTGTCATCGCAATGTTCCATGACCCTTGTCATAGCAAGCTCCATGCGCTTTTCATCACAGTGCTTCACGAACTTGTCATCAAAATTCTCCATGGCCCTTGGCATCACAATGCTCCATGTCCTTGTCATCACAATGTTCCTTGCCTTTGTCATCACAATGCTCCAGGCCCACTCTTATCACAATAATCCATGAAACTTCTCAGACCAATGTTCTATGCCCTTGTTATCACAATGATCAATTACCCCTGTCATAACAATGCTCCATGACCACTGCCATCACAATATTCCACGGCCTTGTCATCACAAGGCTCCATGACACTTGTCATCTCAGTGTTCCAAGAACACTGCAATTACAATGCTCCAAGCCCTTGTCATCACAAAGCTCTATGACGCATGTCATCAGAATGCTCCTTGGCCTTCTCATCACGATGCTCAATGCCCTTGTCATCACGATGCTCCTAGAACCCTGTCATCACAATCGTCTATGCACAATGGCGTCACACTACTCCATCCCCATCATCATAATACTTCATGCTATTGTCCTCCCAATGAAATCAAAATGCTCCATGACATTTTGGCATCACAATGCTCCAAACCCTTGTGATCACAATGTTCCATCACACTTGTCATCACAACTCCCCATGACGCTCGTCTTCACCATTATCTGTGGACTTTTCATCACAATGCTCCTTGCCCTTTTCATCAAAATGCTCCATGCCATTGTCATCACAATACTCCACAAGATGGTCATCAGAATGCTCCATGACACTTGTCATCACAATGCTCCATGACCCATGTCCTCACAATGCTCCATGCCCCTTGTCATTACAGTGCTCCAAGACACTCGTCATCACAATTATCCAAGGTCTTCGCATCACAATGCTCCACGGTCTTGCCATCACAAAGCTCCATGCCCTGGTCATCCCAATGCTCCATGTCCATTGTCATCACAATTCTCAACGTCCTTGTCATCACAATGGTCCATGACGCTTCTCATCATAATGTTACATGCTCTTGTCATCACAGTCCTCCATGCCCTTTTCATCACAAAGCTCCATGACGCATGTCATCAGAATCCGCCATGGTCTTCTCATCACAATGCTCCATGCCCATGTCAGCAAAATGCTCCAAGACCCCTGTAATCACAATGCTCCATGCCCCTTTTCATCTCAATGCTCCATGGACCCTTTCATCACAATGCACCATGACCATCATCAAAATGCTTCATGTTATTATCATCACAAGGAAACCAATATGCTCCATGACCTCTTTTATCATGATGCTCCTATACCCCTGTAATCACAATCCTCCATGCCCCCTGGCATCACAGTGCACCATCCCCATCATCATAATGCTTCATGCTATTGTCATCACAATGAAATCAAAATGCTCCATGACCTCTGGCATCACAATGCTCCAAAACCTTGTGATCACAATGTTCCATCCCACTTGTCATCACAACGCCCCATGACACTCGTCTTCACCATTATCTGTAGACTTTTCATCACAATGCTCCATGCCTTGTTCATCACAGTGCTCCATGCCATTGTCATCACAATAGTCCACAAGATGGTCATCATAATGCTCCATGACACTTGTCATCACAATGCTCTATGACCCCTGTTATCACAATGCTCCATGACACCTGTCCTCACAATGCTCCATGCCCCTTGTCATTACAGTGCTCCATGACACTCATCATCACAATTATCCAAGGTCTTCGCATCACAATGCTCCACGGTCTTGCCATCACAATGCTCCATTCCCTTGTCATCACAAAGCTCCATGAGGCATGTCATCAGAATGCTCCTTGGCCCTCTCATCTCAATGCTCCATGCCCTTGTCATCACTATGCTCCTAGACCCCTCTAATCAAAATCTTCCATGCCCCCTGGCATTACAGTGCAACATCCCCATCATCATAATGCTTCATGCTATTATCATCACAATGAAATCAAAATGCTCCATGACCTCTCTCATCAGAATGCTGCAAATGCTTGTGATCACAATGTTCCATTACACTTGTCATCACAATGCTCAATGATGCTCGTCATCACAATTATCCATGGTCTTTTCATCACAATGCTCCATGACCTTTGTCATCACAATGCTCAATACACTTGTCATCACAATGCTCCCTGACACTTGTCGTTAGTATGCTCCTCGAAGCCTGGCATGAAAATGCTCCATGTCCTTTTCATCCCAATGATCCATGCCTTTTTCATCACAAGGCTCCAAGAACACTGCACTCACAATGCTCCATGCCCTTGTCATCACAAAGGCCATGATGCATGTCATCAGAAAGCTCCATGGCCTTCTCATCACAATGCTACATGCCCTTGTCATCACAATACTCCAAGACCCCTGTAATCACAGTGTTGCATGTCCCTTATCGTCAGAATGCCCCAGGAGATTTGTCATCACAAGGCTCCATGGTCTTCTCATAACAATGCTCCAGAACCTTGTCATCACAGGGCTCCATTCCCTTATCATCACAATGCCCCATGGCACCTGTCATCACATTACTCCATGAATATTTTCCCCACAGTGCTCCATTCCTTTGTCAGCAAAATGCTACATGACCTTGTCATCACAATGCTCCATGCCATTGTCATCACAATGGACCCTGACATATGTCATCACAATGCTCCCTGACACCTGTCTATACAATATTCCATGACCTTGTCATCACAATGATCCATGCCTCTTTTCATCACAATGCTCCATGTGCCCTGTCCTCACAATGCTGCATGACCACTGTCATCACAACGCTCCATGACCCCTGACAAAACAATGATCCGGGACTCTTGTCAGCAAAATTCTCCATGACCATTGTCATCCCAATGCTCCATGAAACCTGTAATCACAGTGAATCTTTACGCCTGTCATCACAGTGCTCCTTGACACTTGTCATCACGATGCTCCATGCCTTTGTCATCCAAATGTTACATGACCTTGTCATCACAATGCTCCCTGCTTTTCTCATCACAATGTACCACGCCCTGACATCAATATGCTTCCTGACCTTTGTCATCACAAAGCTCCATGACCTTTGTCATCACAGTGATCTATGCCACTTTCATCACAATGCTCCATGAAAACTCTCATCGCATTACTCCGTACCCTTGTCATCACAAAGCTCCATGACGCTTGTCATCACAATGTTCCATGCCCTTCTCATCACAATGCTCCATGCCATAGTCATTACATTCCTCCATGTCCGATGTATAACAATGGTTCTTGCCCTTGTCATCACAATGCTCCATGCCCACTCTCATCACAATAACCCATGAATCTTCTCAGACCAATGCTCTATGCCCTTGTCATCACAATGCTCCATTACGCATGTCATAACAATGCTCCATGACTTCGGCCATCACAATGCTCCATGCCATTGCCATCACAATGCTTCATGACCATTGTTATCACAATGCTCAATACACTTGTCATCACAATGCTCACTGATACGTGTCGTCAGAATGCTCCTTGAAACTTGTCATGAAAAGGCTCCATGCCTTTTTCATCACAATGCTACATGCCCTTTTCATCAAAATGCTCCATGCCATAGTCATTACAATACTCCACAAGATGGTCATCAGAATGCTCCATTACACTTGTCATCACAATGCTCCATGCCCACTCTCATCAAAATAACCCATGAATCTTCTCAGACCAATGCTCTATGCCCTTGTCATCACAATGCTCCATTACGCATGTCATAACAATGCTCCATGACTTCGGCCATCACAATGTTCCACGGTCTTGTCATCACAATGCTCCATACACTTCTCATCACGATGCTCCTAGACCCCTGTAATCACAATCCTCCATGCTCCCTGGCATGACAGTTCACCATCCTCATCATCATAATGCTTCATGCTATTGTCCTCACAATGAAATCAAAATGCTCCATGACCTCTGGCATCAAAATGTTCCAAACCCTTGTGATCACAATGTTCCATCACGCTTGTCATCAGAACGCCCCATGACACTCGTGATCAACATTATCTGTGGACTTCTCTTCACAATGCTCCATGCCCTTTTCATCACAATGCTCCATGCCATTGTCATCACAATACTCCACAAGATGGTCATCAGAATGCTCCATGACACTTGTCATCACAATGCTCCATGACCACTGTTATCACAATACTCCATGACACCTGTCCTCACAATGCTCCATGCCCCTTGTTACTACAGTGCTCCATGACACTCATAATCACAATTATCCAAGGTCTTCGCATCACAATGCTCCACGGTCTTGCCATCACAATGCTCCATGCCCTTGTCATCACAAAGCTCCATGACGCATGTCATCAGAATGCTCCTTGGCCCTCTCATCACAATGCTCCATGCCTTTGTCATCACTATGCTCCTAGACCCCTGTAATCAAAATCCTCCATGCCCCCTGGCATCACAGTGCAACATCCCCATCATCATAATGCTTCATGCTATTGTCATCACAATGAAATCAAAATGCTCCATGACCTCTCTCATCAGAATGCTGCAAATGCTTGTGATCACAATGTTCCATAACACTTGGCATCACAACGCTCAATGACGCTCATCATCACAATTATCCATGGTCTTCTCATCACAATGCTCCATGACCTTTGTCATCACAATGCTCATTACACTTGTCATCAAAATGCTCCCTGACACTTGTCGTCAGTATGCTCCTTGAAGCCTGTCATGACAAGGCTCCATGCCTTTTTCATCCCAATGATCCATGCCTTTTTAATCACAAGGCTCCAAGAACACTGCACTCACAATGCTCCATGCCCTTGTCATCACAAAGGCCATGATGCATGTCATCAGAAAGCTCCATGGCCTTCTCATCACAATGCTCCATGCCCTTGTCATCACAATACACCAAGACCCCTGTAATCACAGTGTTCCATGCCCCTTATCATCAGAATGCCCCAGGAGATTTGTCATCACAAGGCTCCATGTTCTTCTCATAACAATGCTCCAGAACCTTGTCTTCACAGTGCTCCATTCCCTTATCATCAAAATGCTCCATGACACCTGTCATCACATTACTCCATGAATATTTTCCCCACAATGCTCCATGCCTTTGTCAGCAAAATGCTACATGACCTTGTCATCACAATGCTCCATGCCCCGTTTCATCAGAATGCTCCATGAGACTTGTCATCACAAGGCTCCATGGTCTACTCATCACAAAGCTCCAGGATCTTGTCATCACAATGCTCCTTTCCCTTTTCATCACAATGCTCCATGAAACCTGTCATCACAATACTCCATGAACATTTTAAACCCAATGCTCCATACCCTAGTCATCCCAATGCTCAATGACCACTGTAATCACCATGCTCCATACCTTTGTAGCAAAATCCTACATGAACTTGCCATCACAATGCTCCATGCACTTGTCAACACATTCCTCCATGAACCTTGGGATCACATTGCCACATACACTTGTCATCACAATGCTGCATGCTCCTTGAAATCACAGTGCTCCATGACCCCTGTCATCACAATGCTACAAACACTTGTGATCACAATGCTCCATAACACTAGGCATCACAATGCTCCATGCCATTGCCATCACAATGCTTCATGACCATTGTTATCACAATGCTCAATACACTTGTCATCACAATGCTCACTGATACGTGTCGTCAGAATGCTCCTTGAAACCTGTCATGAAAAGGCTCCATGCCTTTTTCATCACAATGCTACATGCCCTTTTCATCACAATACTCCACAAGATGGTCATCAGAATGCTCCATGACACTTGTCATCACAATGCTCCATGACCCCTATCATCACAATGCTCCATGAACCCTATCCTCACAATGCTCCATGCCCCTTGTCATTACAGTGCTCCAAGACACTCGTCATCACAATTATCCATGGTCTTCTCATCACAATGCTCCACGGTCTTGCCGTCACAATGCTCCATGCCCTGGTCATCCCAATGCTCCATGTCCATTGTCATCACAATTCTCCACCTTCTTATCATCACTATGGTCCATGACACTTCTCATCATAATGTTACATGTTCTTGTCATCACAATCCTCCATGCACTTGTCATCGCAATGCTCCATGACCCTTGTCATAGCAAGCTCTATGCGCTTGTCATCACAGTGCTTCACGACATTGTCATCAAAATACTCAATGACCCTTGGCATCACAATGTTCCATGATCTTGTCATCACAATGCTCCATGCCATTGTCATCACAATGGACCCTGACATATGTCATCACAATGCTCCCTGACACCTGTCGATACAATATTCCATGACCTTGTCATCACAATGATCCATGCCTCTTTTCATCACAATGCTCCATGACGCCTGTCCTCACAATGCTGCATGACCAATGTCATCACAACGCTCCATGACCCCTGACAAAACAATGATCCGGGACTCTTGTCAGCAAAATTCTCCATGAGCATTGTCATCTCAATGCTCCATGAAACCTGTAATCACAGTAAATCGTGACGCCTGTCATCACAGTGCTCCTTGACACTTGTCATCACGATGCTCCATGCCTTTGTCATCAAAATGTTACATGACCTTGTCATCACAATGCTCCCTGCCCTTCTCATCACAATGTACCACGCCCTGACATCAATATGCTTCATGACCTTTGTTATCACAAAGCTCCATGACCTTTGGCATCACAGTGATCAATGCCCCTGTCATCACAATGCTCCATGAAAGCTCTCATCACATTGCTCCGTGCCCTTGTCATCACAAAGCTCCATGCCGCTTGTCATCACCATGTTCCATGCCCTTCTCATCACAATGATCCATGCCATAGTCATTACATTCCTCCATGACCCATGTATCACAATGTTCCTTGCCCTTGTCATCACAATGCTCCATGCCCACTCTCATCAAAATAATCCATGAATCTTCTCAGACCAATGCTCTATGCCCTTGTTATCACAATGCTCCATTACGCATGTCATAACAATGCTCCATGACTTCGGCCATCACAATGTTCCACGGCCTTGTCATCACAAGGCTCCATGACACTTGTCATCTCAATGCCCCAAGACCCATGCAATTACAATGCTCCATGTCCTTGTCATCACAAAACTCCATGACGCATGTCATCAGAATGCTCCTTGGCCCTCTCATCACAATGCTCCATACACTTGTCATCACGATGCTCCTAGAACCCTGTAATCACAATCCTCCATGCTCCCTGGCATCACAGTTCACCATCCCCATCATCATAATGCTTCATGCTATTGTCATCACAATGAAATCAAAATGCTCCATGACCTCTGGCATCAAAATGTTCCAAACCCTTATGATCACAATGTTCCATCACACTTGTCATCAGAACACCCCATGACACTCGTGTTCAACATTATCTGTGGACTTCTCATCACAATGCTCCATGCCCTTTTCATCACAATGCTCCATGCCATTGTCATCACAATACTCCACAAGATGGTCATCAGAATGCTCCATGACACTTGTCATCACTATGCTCCATGAACACTGTCCTCACAATGCTCGATGCCCCTTGTCATTACAGTGCTCCAAGACACTCGTCATCACAATTATGCAAGGTCTTCGCATCACAATGCTCCACGGTCTTGCCATTACAAAGCTCCATGCCCTGGTCATCCCAATGCTCCATGTCCATTGTCATCACAATTCTCAACGTCCTTGTCATCACAAAGGACCATGACACTTCTCATCATAATGTTACATGCTCTTGTCATCACAATTCTCCATGCACTTGTCATCACAATGCTCCATGACCCTTGTCATAGCAAGCTCCATGCACTTGTCATCACAGTGCTTCACGACCTTGTCATCAAAATTCTCAATGGCCCTTGGCATCACAATGCTCTATGTCCTTGTCATCACAATGCTCCATGCCATTGTCATCACAATGGACCCTGACATATGTCATCACAATGTTCACTGACACCTGCCTTCACAATACTCCTTCATCTTGTCATCATAATGATCCATGCCCTTGTCATCACAATGCTCCAAAACCCCTGTAATCACAATGCTCCATGCCCCTTGTCATCTCAATACTCCATGGACACTTTATTCACAATGCACTATGACCATCATCATAATGCTTCATGTTATTGTCATCACAATGAAATCAAAATGCTCCATGACCTCTCTCATCAGAATGCTCCAAACGCTTCTTATCACAAAGTTCCATAACAATTGTCATCACAATGCCCAATGACGCTCATCATCACAATTATCCTTGGTCTTCTCATCACAATGCTCCATGAAATTTGCCATCACAATGCTCTATACTCATGTCATCACAATGCTCCCTGACACTTGTCGTCAGTATGCTCCTTGAAGCCTGTCATGACAAGGCTTCATGCCTTTTTCATCACAATGATCCATGCCCTTTTCATCACAAGGCTCCAAGAACACTGCACTCACAATGCTCCATGCCCTTGTCATCACAAAGGCCATGATTCAGGTCATCAGAAAGCTCCATGGCCTTCTCATCACAATGCTCCATGCCCTTGCCATCAAAATACTCCAAGAACCTTGTAATCACAGTGTTCCATGTCCCTTATCATCAGAATGCTCCATGAGATTTGTCATCACAAGGCTCCATGGTCTTCTCAAAACAGGGCTCCAGAACCTTGTCATCACAGTGCTCCATTCCCTTATCATCACTATGCTCCATGACACCTGTCATCACATTACTCCATGAATATTTTCCCCATAATGCTCCATGCCTTTGTCAGCAAAATGCTACATGACCCCAGTCATCACTATGCTCCATGCCCCTTTTCATCAGAATGCTCCATGAGACTTGTCATCACAAGGCTCCATGGTCTACTCATCAAAATGCTCCAGGATTGTGGCATCACAATGCTCCTTTCCCTTTTCCTCACCATGCTCCATGAAACCTGTCATCACAATACTCCATGAACATTTTAAGCCCAATGCTCCATACCCTTGTCATCCCAATGCTCAATGACCACTGTAATCACCATGCTCCATGCCTTTGTCAGCAAAATCCTACATGACCTCGCCATCACAATGCTCCATGCGCTTGTCATCACAATCCTCCATGAAACTTGGGATCACATTGCTCCATACACTTGTCATCACAATGCTCCATGCTCTTTGAAATCACAGTGTTCCATGACCTCTGTCATCACAATGCTACAAACACTTGTGATCACAATGCTCCATAACACTTGGCATCACAATGCTCCATGCCATTGTCATCACAATGCTTCATGAACTTTGTTATCACAATGCTCAATACACTTGTCATCACAATGCTCCCTGACAATTGTCGTCAGAATACGCCTTGAAACGTGTCATGAAAAGGCTCCATGACTCTTTCATCACAATGTTCCATGCTCTTTTCATCACAATGCTCCATGCCATTGTCATCACAATACTCCACAAGATGGTGATCAGAATGCTCCATGACACTTGTCATCACAATGTTCCATGACCCCGTCCTCACAATGCTCCATGACAGCTGTCCTCACAATGCTCCATGCCCCTTGTCATTACAGTGCTCCAAGACACTCGTCATCACAATTATCCATGGTCTTCTCATCACAATGCTCCACGGTCTTGCCATCACAATGCTCCATGCCCTGGTCATCCCAATGCTCCATGTGCATTGTCATCACAATTCTCCACGTCCTTGTCATCACAATGGTCCATGACACTTCTCATCATAATGTTACAAGCTCTTGTCATCACAATCCTCCATGCACTTGTCATCGCAATGTTCCATGACCCTTGTCATAGCAAGCTCCATGCGCTTTTCATCACAGTGCTTCACGAACTTGTCATCAAAATTCTCCATGGCCCTTGGCATCACAATGCTCCATGTCCTTGTCATCACAATGTTCCTTGCCTTTGTCATCACAATGCTCCAGGCCCACTCTTATCACAATAATCCATGAAACTTCTCAGACCAATGTTCTATGCCCTTGTTATCACAATGATCAATTACCCCTGTCATAACAATGCTCCATGACCACTGCCATCACAATATTCCACGGCCTTGTCATCACAAGGCTCCATGACACTTGTCATCTCAGTGTTCCAAGAACACTGCAATTACAATGCTCCAAGCCCTTGTCATCACAAAGCTCTATGACGCATGTCATCAGAATGCTCCTTGGCCTTCTCATCACGATGCTCAATGCCCTTGTCATCACGATGCTCCTAGAACCCTGTCATCACAATCGTCTATGCACAATGGCGTCACACTACTCCATCCCCATCATCATAATACTTCATGCTATTGTCCTCCCAATGAAATCAAAATGCTCCATGACATTTTGGCATCACAATGCTCCAAACCCTTGTGATCACAATGTTCCATCACACTTGTCATCACAACTCCCCATGACGCTCGTCTTCACCATTATCTGTGGACTTTTCATCACAATGCTCCTTGCCCTTTTCATCAAAATGCTCCATGCCATTGTCATCACAATACTCCACAAGATGGTCATCAGAATGCTCCATGACACTTGTCATCACAATGCTCCATGACCCATGTCCTCACAATGCTCCATGCCCCTTGTCATTACAGTGCTCCAAGACACTCGTCATCACAATTATCCAAGGTCTTCGCATCACAATGCTCCACGGTCTTGCCATCACAAAGCTCCATGCCCTGGTCATCCCAATGCTCCATGTCCATTGTCATCACAATTCTCAACGTCCTTGTCATCACAATGGTCCATGACGCTTCTCATCATAATGTTACATGCTCTTGTCATCACAGTCCTCCATGCCCTTGTCATCACAAAGCTCCATGACGCATGTCATCAGAATCCGCCATGGTCTTCTCATCACAATGCTCCATGCCCATGTCAGCACAATGCTCCAAGACCCCTGTAATCACAATGCTCCATGCCCCTTTTCATCTCAATGCTCCATGGACCCTTTCATCACAATGCACCATGACCATCATCAAAATGCTTCATGTTATTATCATCACAAGGAAACCAATATGCTCCATGACCTCTTTTATCATGATGCTCCTATACCCCTGTAATCACAATCCTCCATGCCCCCTGGCATCACAGTGCACCATCCCCATCATCATAATGCTTCATGCTATTGTCATCACAATGAAATCAAAATGCTCCATGACCTCTGGCATCACAATGCTCCAAAACCTTGTGATCACAATGTTCCATCCCACTTGTCATCACAACGCCCCATGACACTCGTCTTCACCATTATCTGTAGACTTTTCATCACAATGCTCCATGCCTTGTTCATCACAGTGCTCCATGCCATTGTCATCACAATAGTCCACAAGATGGTCATCAGAATGCTCCATGACACTTGTCATCACAATGCTCTATGACCCCTGTTATCACAATGCTCCATGACACCTGTCCTCACAATGCTCCATGCCCCTTGTCATTACAGTGCTCCATGACACTCATCATCACAATTATCCAAGGTCTTCGCATCACAATGCTCCACGGTCTTGCCATCACAATGCTCCATTCCCTTGTCATCACAAAGCTCCATGAGGCATGTCATCAGAATGCTCCTTGGCCCTCTCATCTCAATGCTCCATGCCCTTGTCATCACTATGCTCCTAGACCCCTCTAATCAAAATCTTCCATGCCCCCTGGCATTACAGTGCAACATCCCCATCATCATAATGCTTCATGCTATTATCATCACAATGAAATCAAAATGCTCCATGACCTCTCTCATCAGAATGCTGCAAATGCTTGTGATCACAATGTTCCATTACACTTGTCATCACAATGCTCAATGATGCTCGTCATCACAATTATCCATGGTCTTTTCATCACAATGCTCCATGACCTTTGTCATCACAATGCTCAATACACTTGTCATCACAATGCTCCCTGACACTTGTCGTTAGTATGCTCCTCGAAGCCTGGCATGAAAATGCTCCATGTCCTTTTCATCCCAATGATCCATGCCTTTTTCATCACAAGGCTCCAAGAACACTGCACTCACAATGCTCCATGCCCTTGTCATCACAAAGGCCATGATGCATGTCATCAGAAAGCTCCATGGCCTTCTCATCACAATGCTACATGCCCTTGTCATCACAATACTCCAAGACCCCTGTAATCACAGTGTTGCATGTCCCTTATCGTCAGAATGCCCCAGGAGATTTGTCATCACAAGGCTCCATGGTCTTCTCATAACAATGCTCCAGAACCTTGTCATCACAGGGCTCCATTCCCTTATCATCACAATGCCCCATGGCACCTGTCATCACATTACTCCATGAATATTTTCCCCACAGTGCTCCATTCCTTTGTCAGCAAAATGCTACATGACCTTGTCATCACAATGCTCCATGCCATTGTCATCACAATGGACCCTGACATATGTCATCACAATGCTCCCTGACACCTGTCTATACAATATTCCATGACCTTGTCATCACAATGATCCATGCCTCTTTTCATCACAATGCTCCATGTGCCCTGTCCTCACAATGCTGCATGACCACTGTCATCACAACGCTCCATGACCCCTGACAAAACAATGATCCGGGACTCTTGTCAGCAAAATTCTCCATGACCATTGTCATCCCAATGCTCCATGAAACCTGTAATCACAGTGAATCTTTACGCCTGTCATCACAGTGCTCCTTGACACTTGTCATCACGATGCTCCATGCCTTTGTCATCCAAATGTTACATGACCTTGTCATCACAATGCTCCCTGCTTTTCTCATCACAATGTACCACGCCCTGACATCAATATGCTTCCTGACCTTTGTCATCACAAAGCTCCATGACCTTTGTCATCACAGTGATCTATGCCACTTTCATCACAATGCTCCATGAAAACTCTCATCGCATTACTCCGTACCCTTGTCATCACAAAGCTCCATGACGCTTGTCATCACAATGTTCCATGCCCTTCTCATCACAATGCTCCATGCCATAGTCATTACATTCCTCCATGTCCGATGTATAACAATGGTTCTTGCCCTTGTCATCACAATGCTCCATGCCCACTCTCATCACAATAACCCATGAATCTTCTCAGACCAATGCTCTATGCCCTTGTCATCACAATGCTCCATTACGCATGTCATAACAATGCTCCATGACTTCGGCCATCACAATGCTCCATGCCATTGCCATCACAATGCTTCATGACCATTGTTATCACAATGCTCAATACACTTGTCATCACAATGCTCACTGATACGTGTCGTCAGAATGCTCCTTGAAACTTGTCATGAAAAGGCTCCATGCCTTTTTCATCACAATGCTACATGCCCTTTTCATCAAAATGCTCCATGCCATAGTCATTACAATACTCCACAAGATGGTCATCAGAATGCTCCATTACACTTGTCATCACAATGCTCCATGCCCACTCTCATCAAAATAACCCATGAATCTTCTCAGACCAATGCTCTATGCCCTTGTCATCACAATGCTCCATTACGCATGTCATAACAATGCTCCATGACTTCGGCCATCACAATGTTCCACGGTCTTGTCATCACAATGCTCCATACACTTCTCATCACGATGCTCCTAGACCCCTGTAATCACAATCCTCCATGCTCCCTGGCATGACAGTTCACCATCCTCATCATCATAATGCTTCATGCTATTGTCCTCACAATGAAATCAAAATGCTCCATGACCTCTGGCATCAAAATGTTCCAAACCCTTGTGATCACAATGTTCCATCACGCTTGTCATCAGAACGCCCCATGACACTCGTGTTCAACATTATCTGTGGAGTTCTCTTCACAATGCTCCATGCCCTTTTCATCACAATGCTCCATGCCATTGTCATCACAATACTCCACAAGATGGTCATCAGAATGCTCCATGACACTTGTCATCACAATGCTCCATGACCACTGTTATCACAATACTCCATGACACCTGTCCTCACAATGCTCCATGCCCCTTGTTACTACAGTGCTCCATGACACTCATAATCACAATTATCCAAGGTCTTCGCATCACAATGCTCCACGGTCTTGCCATCACAATGCTCCATGCCCTTGTCATCACAAAGCTCCATGACGCATGTCATCAGAATGCTCCTTGGCCCTCTCATCACAATGCTCCATGCCTTTGTCATCACTATGCTCCTAGACCCCTGTAATCAAAATCCTCCATGCCCCCTGGCATCACAGTGCAACATCCCCATCATCATAATGCTTCATGCTATTGTCATCACAATGAAATCAAAATGCTCCATGACCTCTCTCATCAGAATGCTGCAAATGCTTGTGATCACAATGTTCCATAACACTTGGCATCACAACGCTCAATGACGCTCATCATCACAATTATCCATGGTCTTCTCATCACAATGCTCCATGACCTTTGTCATCACAATGCTCATTACACTTGTCATCAAAATGCTCCCTGACACTTGTCGTCAGTATGCTCCTTGAAGCCTGTCATGACAAGGCTCCATGCCTTTTTCATCCCAATGATCCATGCCTTTTTAATCACAAGGCTCCAAGAACACTGCACTCACAATGCTCCATGCCCTTGTCATCACAAAGGCCATGATGCATGTCATCAGAAAGCTCCATGGCCTTCTCATCACAATGCTCCATGCCCTTGTCATCACAATACACCAAGACCCCTGTAATCACAGTGTTCCATGCCCCTTATCATCAGAATGCCCCAGGAGATTTGTCATCACAAGGCTCCATGTTCTTCTCATAACAATGCTCCAGAACCTTGTCTTCACAGTGCTCCATTCCCTTATCATCAAAATGCTCCATGACACCTGTCATCACATTACTCCATGAATATTTTCCCCACAATGCTCCATGCCTTTGTCAGCAAAATGCTACATGACCTTGTCATCACAATGCTCCATGCCCCGTTTCATCAGAATGCTCCATGAGACTTGTCATCACAAGGCTCCATGGTCTACTCATCACAAAGCTCCAGGATCTTGTCATCACAATGCTCCTTTCCCTTTTCATCACAATGCTCCATGAAACCTGTCATCACAATACTCCATGAACATTTTAAACCCAATGCTCCATACCCTAGTCATCCCAATGCTCAATGACCACTGTAATCACCATGCTCCATACCTTTGTAGCAAAATCCTACATGAACTTGCCATCACAATGCTCCATGCACTTGTCAACACATTCCTCCATGAACCTTGGGATCACATTGCCACATACACTTGTCATCACAATGCTGCATGCTCCTTGAAATCACAGTGCTCCATGACCCCTGTCATCACAATGCTACAAACACTTGTGATCACAATGCTCCATAACACTAGGCATCACAATGCTCCATGCCATTGCCATCACAATGCTTCATGACCATTGTTATCACAATGCTCAATACACTTGTCATCACAATGCTCACTGATACGTGTCGTCAGAATGCTCCTTGAAACCTGTCATGAAAAGGCTCCATGCCTTTTTCATCACAATGCTACATGCCCTTTTCATCACAATACTCCACAAGATGGTCATCAGAATGCTCCATGACACTTGTCATCACAATGCTCCATGACCCCTATCATCACAATGCTCCATGAACCCTATCCTCACAATGCTCCATGCCCCTTGTCATTACAGTGCTCCAAGACACTCGTCATCACAATTATCCATGGTCTTCTCATCACAATGCTCCACGGTCTTGCCGTCACAATGCTCCATGCCCTGGTCATCCCAATGCTCCATGTCCATTGTCATCACAATTCTCCACCTTCTTGTCATCACTATGGTCCATGACACTTCTCATCATAATGTTACATGTTCTTGTCATCACAATCCTCCATGCACTTGTCATCGCAATGCTCCATGACCCTTGTCATAGCAAGCTCTATGCGCTTGTCATCACAGTGCTTCACGACATTGTCATCAAAATACTCAATGACCCTTGGCATCACAATGTTCCATGATCTTGTCATCACAATGCTCCATGCCATTGTCATCACAATGGACCCTGACATATGTCATCACAATGCTCCCTGACACCTGTCGATACAATATTCCATGACCTTGTCATCACAATGATCCATGCCTCTTTTCATCACAATGCTCCATGACGCCTGTCCTCACAATGCTGCATGACCACTGTCATCACAACGCTCCATGACCCCTGACAAAACAATGATCCGGGACTCTTGTCAGCAAAATTCTCCATGAGCATTGTCATCTCAATGCTCCATGAAACCTGTAATCACAGTAAATCGTGACGCCTGTCATCACAGTGCTCCTTGACACTTGTCATCACGATGCTCCATGCCTTTGTCATCAAAATGTTACATGACCTTGTCATCACAATGCTCCCTGCCCTTCTCATCACAATGTACCACGCCCTGACATCAATATGCTTCATGACCTTTGTTATCACAAAGCTCCATGACCTTTGGCATCACAGTGATCAATGCCCCTGTCATCACAATGCTCCATGAAAGCTCTCATCACATTGCTCCGTGCCCTTGTCATCACAAAGCTCCATGCCACTTGTCATCACAATGTTCCATGCCCTTCTCATCACAATGATCCATGCCATAGTCATTACATTCCTCCATGACCCATGTATCACAATGTTCCTTGCCCTTGTCATCACAATGCTCCATGCCCACTCTCATCAAAATAATCCATGAATCTTCTCAGACCAATGCTCTATGCCCTTGTTATCACAATGCTCCATTACGCATGTCATAACAATGCTCCATGACTTCGGCCATCACAATGTTCCACGGCCTTGTCATCACAAGGCTCCATGACACTTGTCATCTCAATGCCCCAAGACCCATGCAATTACAATGCTCCATGTCCTTGTCATCACAAAACTCCATGACGCATGTCATCAGAATGCTCCTTGGCCCTCTCATCACAATGCTCCATACACTTGTCATCACGATGCTCCTAGACCCCTGTAATCACAATCCTCCATGCTCCCTGGCATCACAGTTCACCATCCCCATCATCATAATGCTTCATGCTATTGTCATCACAATGAAATCAAAATGCTCCATGACCTCTGGCATCAAAATGTTCCAAACCCTTATGATCACAATGTTCCATCACACTTGTCATCAGAACACCCCATGACACTCGTGTTCAACATTATCTGTGGACTTCTCATCACAATGCTCCATGCCCTTTTCATCACAATGCTCCATGCCATTGTCATCACAATACTCCACAAGATGGTCATCAGAATGCTCCATGACACTTGTCATCACTATGCTCCATGAACACTGTCCTCACAATGCTCGATGCCCCTTGTCATTACAGTGCTCCAAGACACTCGTCATCACAATTATGCAAGGTCTTCGCATCACAATGCTCCACGGTCTTGCCATTACAAAGCTCCATGCCCTGGTCATCCCAATGCTCCATGTCCATTGTCATCACAATTCTCAACGTCCTTGTCATCACAAAGGACCATGACACTTCTCATCATAATGTTACATGCTCTTGTCATCACAATTCTCCATGCACTTGTCATCACAATGCTCCATGACCCTTGTCATAGCAAGCTCCATGCACTTGTCATCACAGTGCTTCACGACCTTGTCATCAAAATTCTCAATGGCCCTTGGCATCACAATGCTCTATGTCCTTGTCATCACAATGCTCCATGCCATTGTCATCACAATGGACCCTGACATATGTCATCACAATGTTCACTGACACCTGCCTTCACAATACTCCTTCATCTTGTCATCATAATGATCCATGCCCTTGTCATCACAATGCTCCAAAACCCCTGTAATCACAATGCTCCATGCCCCTTGTCATCTCAATACTCCATGGACACTTTATTCACAATGCACTATGACCATCATCATAATGCTTCATGTTATTGTCATCACAATGAAATCAAAATGCTCCATGACCTCTCTCATCAGAATGCCCCAAACGCTTCTTATCACAAAGTTCCATAACAATTGTCATCACAATGCCCAATGACGCTCATCATCACAATTATCCTTGGTCTTCTCATCACAATGCTCCATGAAATTTGCCATCACAATGCTCTATACTCATGTCATCACAATGCTCCCTGACACTTGTCGTCAGTATGCTCCTTGAAGCCTGTCATGACAAGGCTTCATGCCTTTTTCATCACAATGATCCATGCCCTTTTCATCACAAGGCTCCAAGAACACTGCACTCACAATGCTCCATGCCCTTGTCATCACAAAGGCCATGATTCAGGTCATCAGAAAGCTCCATGGCCTTCTCATCACAATGCTCCATGCCCTTGCCATCAAAATACTCCAAGAACCTTGTAATCACAGTGTTCCATGTCCCTTATCATCAGAATGCTCCATGAGATTTGTCATCACAAGGCTCCATGGTGTTCTCAAAACAGGGCTCCAGAACCTTGTCATCACAGTGCTCCATTCCCTTATCATCACTATGCTCCATGACACCTGTCATCACATTACTCCATGAATATTTTCCCCATAATGCTCCATGCCTTTGTCAGCAAAATGCTACATGACCCCAGTCATCACTATGCTCCATGCCCCTTTTCATCAGAATGCTCCATGAGACTTGTCATCACAAGGCTCCATGGTCTACTCATCAAAATGCTCCAGGATTGTGGCATCACAATGCTCCTTTCCCTTTTCCTCACCATGCTCCATGAAACCTGTCATCACAATACTCCATGAACATTTTAAGCCCAATGCTCCATACCCTTGTCATCCCAATGCTCAATGACCACTGTAATCACCATGCTCCATGCCTTTGTCAGCAAAATCCTACATGACCTCGCCATCACAATGCTCCATGCGCTTGTCATCACAATCCTCCATGAAACTTGGGATCACATTGCTCCATACACTTGTCATCACAATGCTCCATGCTCTTTGAAATCACAGTGTTCCATGACCTCTGTCATCACAATGCTACAAACACTTGTGATCACAATGCTCCATAACACTTGGCATCACAATGCTCCATGCCATTGTCATCACAATGCTTCATGAACTTTGTTATCACAATGCTCAATACACTTGTCATCACAATGCTCCCTGACAATTGTCGTCAGAATACGCCTTGAAACGTGTCATGAAAAGGCTCCATGACTCTTTCATCACAATGTTCCATGCTCTTTTCATCACAATGCTCCATGCCATTGTCATCACAATACTCCACAAGATGGTGATCAGAATGCTCCATGACACTTGTCATCACAATGTTCCATGACCCCGTCCTCACAATGCTCCATGACAGCTGTCCTCACAATGCTCCATGCCCCTTGTCATTACAGTGCTCCAAGACACTCGTCATCACAATTATCCATGGTCTTCTCATCACAATGCTCCACGGTCTTGCCATCACAATGCTCCATGCCCTGGTCATCCCAATGCTCCATGTGCATTGTCATCACAATTCTCCACGTCCTTGTCATCACAATGGTCCATGACACTTCTCATCATAATGTTACAAGCTCTTGTCATCACAATCCTCCATGCACTTGTCATCGCAATGTTCCATGACCCTTGTCATAGCAAGCTCCATGCGCTTTTCATCACAGTGCTTCACGAACTTGTCATCAAAATTCTCCATGGCCCTTGGCATCACAATGCTCCATGTCCTTGTCATCACAATGTTCCTTGCCTTTGTCATCACAATGCTCCAGGCCCACTCTTATCACAATAATCCATGAAACTTCTCAGACCAATGTTCTATGCCCTTGTTATCACAATGATCAATTACCCCTGTCATAACAATGCTCCATGACCACTGCCATCACAATATTCCACGGCCTTGTCATCACAAGGCTCCATGACACTTGTCATCTCAGTGTTCCAAGAACACTGCAATTACAATGCTCCAAGCCCTTGTCATCACAAAGCTCTATGACGCATGTCATCAGAATGCTCCTTGGCCTTCTCATCACGATGCTCAATGCCCTTGTCATCACGATGCTCCTAGAACCCTGTCATCACAATCGTCTATGCACAATGGCGTCACACTACTCCATCCCCATCATCATAATACTTCATGCTATTGTCCTCCCAATGAAATCAAAATGCTCCATGACCTCTGGCATCACAATGCTCCAAACCCTTGTGATCACAATGTTCCATCACACTTGTCATCACAACTCCCCATGACGCTCGTCTTCACCATTATCTGTGGACTTTTCATCACAATGCTCCTTGCCCTTTTCATCAAAATGCTCCATGCCATTGTCATCACAATACTCCACAAGATGGTCATCAGAATGCTCCATGACACTTGTCATCACAATGCTCCATGACCCATGTCCTCACAATGCTCCATGCCCCTTGTCATTACAGTGCTCCAAGACACTCGTCATCACAATTATCCAAGGTCTTCGCATCACAATGCTCCACGGTCTTGCCATCACAAAGCTCCATGCCCTGGTCATCCCAATGCTCCATGTCCATTGTCATCACAATTCTCAACGTCCTTGTCATCACAATGGTCCATGACGCTTCTCATCATAATGTTACATGCTCTTGTCATCACAGTCCTCCATGCCCTTGTCATCACAAAGCTCCATGACGCATGTCATCAGAATCCGCCATGGTCTTCTCATCACAATGCTCCATGCCCATGTCAGCACAATGCTCCAAGACCCCTGTAATCACAATGCTCCATGCCCCTTTTCATCTCAATGCTCCATGGACCCTTTCATCACAATGCACCATGACCATCATCAAAATGCTTCATGTTATTATCATCACAAGGAAACCAATATGCTCCATGACCTCTTTTATCATGATGCTCCTATACCCCTGTAATCACAATCCTCCATGCCCCCTGGCATCACAGTGCACCATCCCCATCATCATAATGCTTCATGCTATTGTCATCACAATGAAATCAAAATGCTCCATGACCTCTGGCATCACAATGCTCCAAAACCTTGTGATCACAATGTTCCATCCCACTTGTCATCACAACGCCCCATGACACTCGTCTTCACCATTATCTGTAGACTTTTCATCACAATGCTCCATGCCTTGTTCATCACAGTGCTCCATGCCATTGTCATCACAATAGTCCACAAGATGGTCATCAGAATGCTCCATGACACTTGTCATCACAATGCTCTATGACCCCTGTTATCACAATGCTCCATGACACCTGTCCTCACAATGCTCCATGCCCCTTGTCATTACAGTGCTCCATGACACTCATCATCACAATTATCCAAGGTCTTCGCATCACAATGCTCCACGG
Organism: Mesoplodon densirostris; assembly: GCF_025265405.1. Classification (NCBI taxonomy): domain Eukaryota; kingdom Metazoa; phylum Chordata; class Mammalia; order Artiodactyla; family Ziphiidae; genus Mesoplodon; species Mesoplodon densirostris. Next base: position 5,449,661 of record NW_026778236.1, on the reverse strand, counting down.
TCTTGCCATCACAATGCTCCATTCCCTTGTCATCACAAAGCTCCATGACGCATGTCATCAGAATGCTCCTTGGCCCTCTCATCTCAATGCTCCATGCCCTTGTCATCACTATGCTCCTAGACCCCTCTAATCAAAATCTTCCATGCCCCCTGGCATTACAGTGCAACATCCCCATCATCATAATGCTTCATGCTATTATCATCACAATGAAATCAAAATGCTCCATGACCTCTCTCATCAGAATGCTGCAAATGTTTGTGATCACAATGTTCCATTACACTTGTCATCACAATGCTCAATGATGTTCGTCATCACAATTATCCATGGTCTTTTCATCACAATGCTCCATGACCTTTGTCATCACAATGCTCAATACACTTGTCATCACAATGCTCCCTGACACTTGTCGTTAGTATGCTCCTCGAAGCCTGGCATGAAAATGCTCCATGTCCTTTTCATCCCAATGATCCATGCCTTTTTCATCACAAGGCTCCAAGAACACTGCACTCACAATGCTCCATGCCCTTGTCATCACAAAGGCCATGATGCATGTCATCAGAAAGCTCCATGGCCTTCTCATCACAATGCTCCATGCCCTTGTCATCACAATACTCCAAGACCCCTCTAATCACAGTGTTGCATGTCCCTTATCGTCAGAATGCCCCAGGAGATTTGTCATCACAAGGCTCCATGGTCTTCTCATAACAATGCTCCAGAACCTTGTCATCACAGGGCTCCATTCCCTTATCATCACAATGCCCCATGGCACCTGTCATCACATTACTCCATGAATATTTTCCCCACAGTGCTCCATTCCTTTGTCAGCAAAATGCTACATGACCTTGTCATCACAATGCTCCATGCCATTGTCATCACAATGGACCCTGACATATGTCATCACAATGCTCCCTGACACCTGTCTATACAATATTCCATGACCTTGTCATCACAATGATCCATGCCTCTTTTCATCACAATGCTCCATGTGCCCTGTCCTCACAATGCTGCATGACCACTGTCATCACAACGCTCCATGACCCCTGACAAAACAATGATCCGGGACTCTTGTCAGCAAAATTCTCCATGACCATTGTCATCCCAATGCTCCATGAAACCTGTAATCACAGTGAATCTTTACGCCTGTCATCACAGTGCTCCTTGACACTTGTCATCACGATGCTCCATGCCTTTGTCATCCAAATGTTACATGACCTTGTCATCACAATGCTCCCTGCTTTTCTCATCACAATGTACCACGCCCTGACTTCAATATGCTTCCTGACCTTAGTCATCACAAAGCTCCATGACCTTTGGCATCACAGTGATCTATGCCACTTTCATCACAATGCTCCATGAAAACTCTCATCGCATTGCTCCGTACCCTTGTCATCACAAAGCTCCATGACGCTTGTCATCACAATGTTCCATGCCCTTCTCATCACAATGCTCCATGCCATAGTCATTACATTCCTCCATGTCCGATGTATAACAATGGTTCTTGCCCTTGTCATCAAAATGCTCCATGCCCACTCTCATCACAATAACCCATGAATCTTCTCAGACCAATGCTCTATGCCCTTGTCATCACAATGCTCCATTACGCATGTCATAACAATGCTCCATGACTTCGGCCATCACAATGTTCCACGGCCTTGTCATCACAATGCTCCATACACTTCTCATCACGATGCTCCTAGACCCCTGTAATCGCAATCCTCCATGCACCCTGGCATGACAGTTCACCATCCTCATCCTCATAATGCTTCATGCTATTGTCCTCACAATGAAATCAAAATGCTCCATGACCTCTGGCATCAAAATGTTCCAAACCCTTGTGATCACAATGTTCCATCACGCTTGTCATCAGAACGCTCCATGACACTCGTGTTCAACATTATCTGTGGACTTCTCTTCACAATGCTCCATGCCCTTTTCATCACAATGCTCCATGCCATTGTCTTCACAATACTCCACAAGATGGTCATCAGAATGCTCCATGACACTTGTCATCACAATGCTCCATGACCACTGTTATCACAATACTCCATGACACCTGTCCTCACAATGCTCCATGCCCCTTGTTACTACAGTGCTCCATGACACTCATAATCACAATTATCCAAGGTCTTCGCATCACAATGCTCCACGGTCTTGCCATCACAATGCTCCATGCCCTTGTCATCACAAAGCTCCATTACGCATGTCATCAGAATGCTCCTTGGCCCTCTCATCACAATGCTCCATGCCTTTGTCATCACTATGCTCCTAGACCCCTGTAATCAAAATCCTCCATGCCCCCTGGCATCACAGTGCAACATCCCCATCATCATAATGCTTCATGCTATTGTCATCACAATGAAATCAAAATGCTCCATGACCTCTCTCATCAGAATGCTCCAAATGCTTGTGATCACAATGTTCCATAACACTTGTCATCACAACGCTCAATGACGCTCATCATCACAATTATCCATGGTCTTCTCATCACAATGCACCATGACCTTTGTCATCACAATGTTCATTACACTTGTCATCAAAATGCTCCCTGACACTTGTCGTCAGTATGCTCCTTGAAGCCTGTCATGACAAGGCTCCATGCCTTTTTCATCCCAATGATCCATGCCTTTTTAATCACAAGGCTCCAAGAACACTGCACTCACAATGCTCCATGCCCTTGTCATCACAAAGGCCATGATGCATGTCATCAGAAAGCTCCATGGCCTTCTCATCACAATGCTCCATGCCCTTTTCATCACAATACACCAAGACCCCTGTAATCACAGTGTTCCATGCCCCTTATCATCAGAATGCCACAGGAGATTTGTCATCACAAGGCTCCATGGTCTTCTCATAACAATGCTCCAGAACCTTGTCTTCACAGTGCTCCATTCCCTTATCATCAAAATGCTCCATGACACCTGTCATCACATTACTCCATGAATATTTTCCCCACAATGCTCCATGCCTTTGTCAGCAAAATGCTACATGACCTTCTCATCACAATGCTCCATGCCCCGTTTCATCAGAATGCTCCATGAGACTTGTCATCACAAGGCTCCATGGTCTACTCATCACAAAGCTCCAGGATCTTGTCATCACAATGCTCCTTTCCCTTTTCATCACAATGCTCCATGAAACCTGTCATCACAATACTCCATGAACATTTTAAGCCCAATGCTCCATACCCTTGTCATCCCAATGTTCAAAGACCACTGTAATCACCATGCTCCATACCTTTGTAGCAAAATCCTACATGAACTTGCCATCACAATGCTCCAAGCACTTGTCAACACATTCCTCCATGAACCTTGGGATCACATTGCCACATACACTTGTCATCACAATGCTGCATGCCCCTTGAAATCACAGTGCTCCATGACCCCTGTCATCACAATGCTACAAACACTTGTGATCACAATGCTCCATAACACTAGGCATCACAATGCTCCATGCCATTGCCATCACAATGCTTCATGACCATTGTTATCACAATGCTCAATACACTTGTCATCACAATGCTCACTGATACGTGTCGTCAGAATGCTCCTTGAAACCTGTCATGAAAAGGCTCCATGCCTTTTTCATCACAATGCTACATGCCCTTTTCATCACAATGCTCCATGCCATTGTCATCACAATACTCCACAAGATGGTCATCAGAATGCTCCATGACACTTGTCATCACAATGCTCCATGACCCCTATCATCACAATGCTCCATAACAGCTGTCCTCACAATGCTCCATGCCCCTTGTCATTACAGTGCTCCAAGACACTCGTCATCACAATTATCCATGGTCTTCTCATCACAATGCTGCACGGTCTTGCCGTCACAATGCTCCATGCCCTGGTCATCCCAATGCTCCATGTCCAATGTCATCACAATTCTCCACCTTCTTGTCATCACTATGGTCCATGACACTTCTCATCATAATGTTACATGTTCTTGTCATCACAATCCTCCATGCACTTGTCATCGCAATGCTCCATGACCCTTGTCATAGCAAGCTCTATGCGCTTGTCATCACAGTGCTTCACGACATTGTCATCAAAATTCTCAATGACCCTTGGCATCACAATGTTCCATGCTCTTGTCATCACAGTGCTCCATGCCATTGTCATCACAATGGACCCTGACATATGTCATCACAATGCTCCCTGACACCTGTCGATACAATATTCCATGACCTTGTCATCACAATGATCCATGCCTCTTTTCATCACAATGCTCCATGACCCCTGTCCTCACAATGCTTCATGACCACTGTCATCACAACGCCTCCATGACCCCTGACAAAACAATGATCCGGGACTCTTGTCATCAAAATTCTCCATTAGCATTGTCATCTCAATGCTCCATGAAACCTGTAATCACAGTAAATCGTGACGCCTGTCATCACAGTGCTCCTTGACACTTGTCATCACGATACTCCATGCCTTTGTCATCAAAATGTTACATGCCCTTGTCATCACAATGCTCCCTGCCCTTCTCATCACAATGTACCACGCCCTGACATCAATATGCTTCATGACCTTTGTTATCACAAAGCTCCATGACCTTTGGCATCACAGTGATCCATGCCCCTGTCATCACAATGCTCCATGAAAGCTCTCATCACATTGCTCCGTGCCCTTGTCATCACAAAGCTCCATGCCGCTTGTCATCACAATGTTCCATGCCCTTCTCATCACAATGATCCATGCCATAGTCATTACATTCCTCCATGACCCATGTATCACAATGTTCCTTGCCCTTGTCATCACAATGCTCCATGCCCACTCTCATCAAAATAATCCATGAATCTTCTCAGACCAATGCTCTATGCCCTTGTTATCACAATGCTCCATTACGCATGTCATAACAATGCTCCATGACTTCGGCCATCACAATGTTCCACGGCCTTGTCATCACAAGGCTCCATGACACTTGTCATCTCAATGCCCCAAGACCCATGCAATTACAATGCTCCATGTCCTTGTCATCACAAAACTCCATGACGCATGTCATCAGAATGCTCCTTGGCCCTCTCATCACAATGCTCCATACACTTGTCATCACGATGCTCCTAGACCCCTGTAATCACAATCCTCCATGCTCCCTGGCATCACAGTTAACCATCCCCATCATCATAATGCTTCATGCTATTGTCCTCACAATGAAATCAAAATGCTCCATGACCTCTGGCATCAAAATGTTCCAAACCCTTATGATCACAATGTTCCATCACACTTGTCATCAGAACACCCCATGACACTCGTGTTCAACATTATCTGTGGACTTCTCATCACAATGCTCCATGCCCTTTTCATCACAATGCTCCATGCCATTGTCATCACAATACTCCACAAGATGGTCATCAGAATGCTCCATGACACTTGTCATCACTATGCTCCATGAACACTGTCCTCACAATGCTCGATGCCCCTTGTCATTACAGTGCTCCAAGACACTCGTCATCACAATTATGCAAGGTCTTCGCATCACAATGCTCCACGGTCTTGCCATTACAAAGCTCCATGCCCTGGTCATCCCAATGCTCCATGTCCATTGTCATCACAATTCTCAACGTCCTTGTCATCACAAAGGACCATGACACTTCTCATCATAATGTTACATGCTCTTGTCATCACAATTCTCCATGCACTTGTCATCACAATGCTCCATGACCCTTGTCATAGCAAGCTCCATGCACTTGTCATCACAGTGCTTCACGACCTTGTCATCAAAATTCTCAATGGCCCTTGGCATCACAATGCTCTATGTCCTTGTCATCACAATGCTCCATGCCATTGTCATCACAATGGACCCTGACATATGTCATCACAATGTTCACTGACACCTGCCTTCACAATACTCCTTCATCTTGTCATCATAATGATCCATGCCCTTGTCATCACAATGCTCCAAAACACCTGTAATCACAATGCTCCATGCCCCTTGTCATCTCAATACTCCATGGACACTTTATTCACAATGCACTATGACCATCATCATAATGCTTCATGTTATTGTCATCACAATGAAATCAAAATGCTCCATGACATCTCTCATCAGAATGCTCCAAACGCTTCTTATCACAAAGTTCCATAACAATTGTCATCACAATGCCCAATGACGCTCATCATCACAATTATCCTTGGTCTTCTCATCACAATGCTCCATGAAATTTGCCATCACAATGCTCTATACTCATGTCATCACAATGCTCCCTGACACTTGTCGTCAGTATGCTCCTTGAAGCCTGTCATGACAAGGCTTCATGCCTTTTTCATCACAATGATCCATGCCCTTTTCATCACAAGGCTCCAAGAACACTGCACTCACAATGCTCCATGCCCTTGTCATCACAAAGGCCATGATTCAGGTCATCAGAAAGCTCCATGGCCTTCTCATCACAATGCTCCATGCCCTTGCCATCAAAATACTCCAAGAACCTTGTAATCACAGTGTTCCATGTCCCTTATCATCAGAATGCTCCATGAGATTTGTCATCACAAGGCTCCATGGTGTTCTCAAAACAGGGCTCCAGAACCTTGTCATCACAGTGCTCCATTCCCTTATCATCACTATGCTCCATGACATCTGTCATCACATTACTCCATGAATATTTTCCCCAAAATGCTCCATGCCTTTGTCAGCAAAATGCTACATGACCCCAGTCATCACTATGCTCCATGCCCCTTTTCATCAGAATGCTCCATGAGACTTGTCATCACAAGGCTCCATGGTCTACTCATCAAAATGCTCCAGGATTGTGGCATCACAATGCTCCTTTCCCTTTTCCTCACCATGCTCCATGAAACCTGTCATCACAATACTCCATGAACATTTTAAGCCCAATGCTCCATACCCTTGTCATCCCAATGCTCAATGACCACTGTAATCACCATGCTCCATGCCTTTGTCAGCAAAATCCTACATGACCTCGCCATCACAATGCTCCATGCGCTTGTCATCACAATCCTCCATGAAACTTGGGATCACATTGCTCCATACACTTGTCATCACAATGCTCCATGCTCTTTGAAATCACAGTGTTCCATGACCTCTGTCATCACAATGCTACAAACACTTGTGATCACAATGCTCCATAACACTTGGCATCACAATGCTCCATGCCATTGTCATCACAATGCTTCATGAAGTTTGTTATCACAATGCTCAATACACTTGTCATCACAATGCTCCCTGACAATTGTCGTTAGAATACGCCTTGAAACGTGTCATGAAAAGGCTCCATGACTCTTTCATCACAATGTCCCATGCTCTTTTCATCACAGTGCTCCATGCCATTGTCATCACAATACTCCACAAGATGGTGATCAGAATGCTCCATGACACTTGTCATCACAATGTTCCATGACCCCGTCCTCACAATGCTCCATGACAGCTGTCCTCACAATGCTCCATGCCCCTTGTCATTACAGTGCTCCAAGACACTCGTCATCACAATTATCCATGGTCTTCTCATCACAATGCTCCACGGTCTTGCCATCACAATGCTCCATGCCCTGGTCATCCCAATGCTCCATGTGCATTGTCATCACAATTCTCCACGTCCTTGTCATCACAATGGTCCATGACACTTCTCATCATAATGTTACAAGCTCTTGTCATCACAATCCTCCATGCACTTGTCATCGCAATGTTCCATGACCCTTGTCATAGCAAGCTCCATGCGCTTTTCATCACAGTGCTTCACGAACTTGTCATCAAAATTCTCCATGGCCCTTGGCATCACAATGCTCCATGTCCTTGTCATCACAATGTTCCTTGCCTTTGTCATCACAATGCTCCAGGCCCACTCTTATCACAATAATCCATGAAACTTCTCAGACCAATGTTCTATGCCCTTGTTATCACAATGATCAATTACCCCTGTCATAACAATGCTCCATGACCACTGCCATCACAATATTCCACGGCCTTGTCATCACAAGGCTCCATGACACTTGTCATCTCAGTGTTCCAAGAACACTGCAATTACAATGCTCCAAGCCCTTGTCATCACAAAGCTCTATGACGCATGTCATCAGAATGCTCCTTGGCCTTCTCATCACGATGCTCAATGCCCTTGTCATCACGATGCTCCTAGAACCCTGTCATCACAATCGTCTATGCACAATGGCGTCACACTACTCCATCCCCATCATCATAATACTTCATGCTATTGTCCTCCCAATGAAATCAAAATGCTCCATGACCTCTGGCATCACAATGCTCCAAACCCTTGTGATCACAATGTTCCATCACACTTGTCATCACAACTCCCCATGACGCTCGTCTTCACCATTATCTGTGGACTTTTCATCACAATGCTCCTTGCCCTTTTCATCAAAATGCTCCATGCCATTGTCATCACAATACTCCACAAGATGGTCATCAGAATGCTCCATGACACTTGTCATCACAATGCTCCATGACCCATGTCCTCACAATGCTCCATGCCCCTTGTCATTACAGTGCTCCAAGACACTCGTCATCACAATTATCCAAGGTCTTCGCATCACAATGCTCCACGGTCTTGCCATCACAAAGCTCCATGCCCTGGTCATCCCAATGCTCCATGTCCATTGTCATCACAATTCTCAACGTCCTTGTCATCACAATGGTCCATGACGCTTCTCATCATAATGTTACATGCTCTTGTCATCACAGTCCTCCATGCCCTTGTCATCACAAAGCTCCATGACGCATGTCATCAGAATCCGCCATGGTCTTCTCATCACAATGCTCCATGCCCATGTCAGCACAATGCTCCAAGACCCCTGTAATCACAATGCTCCATGCCCCTTTTCATCTCAATGCTCCATGGACCCTTTCATCACAATGCACCATGACCATCATCAAAATGCTTCATGTTATTATCATCACAAGGAAACCAATATGCTCCATGACCTCTTTTATCATGATGCTCCTATACCCCTGTAATCACAATCCTCCATGCCCCCTGGCATCACAGTGCACCATCCCCATCATCATAATGCTTCATGCTATTGTCATCACAATGAAATCAAAATGCTCCATGACCTCTGGCATCACAATGCTCCAAAACCTTGTGATCACAATGTTCCATCCCACTTGTCATCACAACGCCCCATGACACTCGTCTTCACCATTATCTGTAGACTTTTCATCACAATGCTCCATGCCTTGTTCATCACAGTGCTCCATGCCATTGTCATCACAATAGTCCACAAGATGGTCATCAGAATGCTCCATGACACTTGTCATCACAATGCTCTATGACCCCTGTTATCACAATGCTCCATGACACCTGTCCTCACAATGCTCCATGCCCCTTGTCATTACAGTGCTCCATGACACTCATCATCACAATTATCCAAGGTCTTCGCATCACAATGCTCCACGGTCTTGCCATCACAATGCTCCATTCCCTTGTCATCACAAAGCTCCATGAGGCATGTCATCAGAATGCTCCTTGGCCCTCTCATCTCAATGCTCCATGCCCTTGTCATCACTATGCTCCTAGACCCCTTTAATCAAAATCTTCCATGCCCCCTGGCATTACAGTGCAACATCCCCATCATCATAATGCTTCATGCTATTATCATCACAATGAAATCAAAATGCTCCATGACCTCTCTCATCAGAATGCTGCAAATGCTTGTGATCACAATGTTCCATTACACTTGTCATCACAATGCTCAATGATGCTCGTCATCACAATTATCCATGGTCTTTTCATCACAATGCTCCATGACCTTTGTCATCACAATGCTCAATACACTTGTCATCACAATGCTCCCTGACACTTGTCGTTAGTATGCTCCTCGAAGCCTGGCATGAAAATGCTCCATGTCCTTTTCATCCCAATGATCCATGCCTTTTTCATCACAAGGCTCCAAGAACACTGCACTCACAATGCTCCATGCCCTTGTCATCACAAAGGCCATGATGCATGTCATCAGAAAGCTCCATGGCCTTCTCATCACAATGCTCCATGCCCTTGTCATCACAATACTCCAAGACCCCTCTAATCACAGTGTTGCATGTCCCTTATCGTCAGAATGCCCCAGGAGATTTGTCATCACAAGGCTCCATGGTCTTCTCATAACAATGCTCCAGAACCTTGTCATCACAGGGCTCCATTCCCTTATCATCACAATGCCCCATGGCACCTGTCATCACATTACTCCATGAATATTTTCCCCACAGTGCTCCATTCCTTTGTCAGCAAAATGCTACATGACCTTGTCATCACAATGCTCCATGCCATTGTCATCACAATGGACCCTGACATATGTCATCACAATGCTCCCTGACACCTGTCTATACAATATTCCATGACCTTGTCATCACAATGATCCATGCCTCTTTTCATCACAATGCTCCATGTGCCCTGTCCTCACAATGCTGCATGACCACTGTCATCACAACGCTCCATGACCCCTGACAAAACAATGATCCGGGACTCTTGTCAGCAAAATTCTCCATGACCATTGTCATCCCAATGCTCCATGAAACCTGTAATCACAGTGAATCTTTACGCCTGTCATCACAGTGCTCCTTGACACTTGTCATCACGATGCTCCATGCCTTTGTCATCCAAATGTTACATGACCTTGTCATCACAATGCTCCCTGCTTTTCTCATCACAATGTACCACGCCCTGACATCAATATGCTTCCTGACCTTTGTCATCACAAAGCTCCATGACCTTTGTCATCACAGTGATCTATGCCACTTTCATCACAATGTTCCATGAAAACTCTCATCGCATTACTCCGTACCCTTGTCATCACAAAGCTCCATGACGCTTGTCATCACAATGTTCCATGCCCTTCTCATCACAATGCTCCATGCCATAGTCATTACATTCCTCCATGTCCGATGTATAACAATGGTTCTTGCCCTTGTCATCACAATGCTCCATGCCCACTCTCATCACAATAACCCATGAATCTTCTCAGACCAATGCTCTATGCCCTTGTCATCACAATGCTCCATTACGCATGTCATAACAATGCTCCATGACTTCGGCCATCACAATGCTCCATGCCATTGCCATCACAATGCTTCATGACCATTGTTATCACAATGCTCAATACACTTGTCATCACAATGCTCACTGATACGTGTCGTCAGAATGCTCCTTGAAACTTGTCATGAAAAGGCTCCATGCCTTTTTCATCACAATGCTACATGCCCTTTTCATCAAAATGCTCCATGCCATAGTCATTACAATACTCCACAAGATGGTCATCAGAATGTTCCATTACACTTGTCATCACAATGCTCCATGCCCACTCTCATCAAAATAACCCATGAATCTTCTCAGACCAATGCTCTATGCCCTTGTCATCACAATGCTCCATTACGCATGTCATAACAATGCTCCATGACTTCGGCCATCACAATGTTCCACGGTCTTGTCATCACAATGCTCCATACACTTCTCATCACGATGCTCCTAGACCCCTGTAATCACAATCCTCCATGCTCCTGGCATGACAGTTCACCATCCTCATCATCATAATGCTTCATGCTATTGTCCTCACAATGAAATCAAAATGCTCCATGACCTCTGGCATCAAAATGTTCCAAACCCTTGTGATCACAATGTTCCATCACGCTTGTCATCAGAACGCCCCATGACACTCGTGTTCAACATTATCTGTGGACTTCTCTTCACAATGCTCCATGCCCTTTTCATCACAATGCTCCATGCCATTGTCATCACAATACTCCACAAGATGGTCATCAGAATGCTCCATGACACTTGTCATCACAATGCTCCATGACCACTGTTATCACAATACTCCATGACACCTGTCCTCACAATGCTCCATGCCCCTTGTTACTACAGTGCTCCATGACACTCATAATCACAATTATCCAAGGTCTTCGCATCACAATGCTCCACGGTCTTGCCATCACAATGCTCCATGCCCTTGTCATCACAAAGCTCCATTACGCATGTCATCAGAATGCTCCTTGGCCCTCTCATCACAATGCTCCATGCCTTTGTCATCACTATGCTCCTAGACCCCTGTAATCAAAATCCTCCATGCCCCCTGGCATCACAGTGCAACATCCCCATCATCATAATGCTTCATGCTATTGTCATCACAATGAAATCAAAATGCTCCATGACCTCTCTCATCAGAATGCTCCAAATGCTTGTGATCACAATGTTCCATAACACTTGGCATCACAACGCTCAATGACGCTCATCATCACATTTATCCATGGTCTTCTCATCACAATGCTCCATGACCTTTGTCATCACAATGCTCATTACACTTGTCATCAAAATGCTCCCTGACACTTGTCGTCAGTATGCTCCTTGAAGCCTGTCATGACAAGGCTCCATGCCTTTTTCATCCCAATGATCCATGCCTTTTTAATCACAAGGCTCCAAGAACACTGCACTCACAATGCTCCATGCCCTTGTCATCACAAAGGCCATGATGCATGTCATCAGAAAGCTCCATGGCCTTCTCATCACAATGCTCCATGCCCTTGTCATCACAATACACCAAGACCCCTGTAATCACAGTGTTCCATGCCCCTTATCATCAGAATGCCCCAGGAGATTTGTCATCACAAGGCTCCATGTTCTTCTCATAACAATGCTCCAGAACTTTGTCTTCACAGTGCTCCATTCCCTTATCATCAAAATGCTCCATGACACCTGTCATCACATTACTCCATGAATATTTTCCCCACAATGCTCCATGCCTTTGTCAGCAAAATGCTACATGACCTTGTCATCACAATGCTCCATGCCCCGTTTCATCAGAATGCTCCATGAGACTTGTCATCACAAGGCTCCATGGTCTACTCATCACAAAGCTCCAGGATCTTGTCATCACAATGCTCCTTTCCCTTTTCATCACAATGCTCCATGAAACCTGTCATCACAATACTCCATGAACATTTTAAACCCAATGCTCCATACCCTAGTCATCCCAATGCTCAATGACCACTGTAATCACCATGCTCCATACCTTTGTAGCAAAATCCTACATGAACTTGCCATCACAATGCTCCATGCACTTGTCAACACATTCCTCCATGAACCTTGGGATCACATTGCCACATACACTTGTCATCACAATGCTGCATGCTCCTTGAAATCACAGTGCTCCATGACCCCTGTCATCACAATGCTACAAACACTTGTGATCACAATGCTCCATAACACTAGGCATCACAATGCTCCATGCCATTGCCATCACAATGCTTCATGACCATTGTTATCACAATGCTCAATACACTTGTCATCACAATGCTCACTGATACGTGTCGTCAGAATGCTCCTTGAAACCTGTCATGAAAAGGCTCCATGCCTTTTTCATCACAATGCTACATGCCCTTTTCATCACAATACTCCACAAGATGGTCATCAGAATGCTCCATGACACTTGTCATCACAATGCTCCATGACCCCTATCATCACAATGCTCCATGACCCCTATCCTCACAATGCTCCATGCCCCTTGTCATTACAGTGCTCCAAGACACTCGTCATCACAATTATCCATGGTCTTCTCATCACAATGCTCCACGGTCTTGCCGTCACAATGCTCCATGCCCTGGTCATCCCAATGCTCCATGTCCATTGTCATCACAATTCTCCACCTTCTTGTCATCACTATGGTCCATGACACTTCTCATCATAATGTTACATGTTCTTGTCATCACAATCCTCCATGCACTTGTCATCGCAATGCTCCATGACCCTTGTCATAGCAAGCTCTATGCGCTTGTCATCACAGTGCTTCACGACATTGTCATCAAAATACTCAATGACCCTTGGCATCACAATGTTCCATGATCTTGTCATCACAATGCTCCATGCCATTGTCATCACAATGGACCCTGACATATGTCATCACAATGCTCCCTGACACCTGTCGATACAATATTCCATGACCTTGTCATCACAATGATCCATGCCTCTTTTCATCACAATGCTCCATGACGCCTGTCCTCACAATGCTGCATGACCACTGTCATCACAACGCTCCATGACCCCTGACAAAACAATGATCCGGGACTCTTGTCAGCAAAATTCTCCATGAGCATTGTCATCTCAATGCTCCATGAAACCTGTAATCACAGTAAATCGTGACGCCTGTCATCACAGTGCTCCTTGACACTTGTCATCACGATGCTCCATGCCTTTGTCATCAAAATGTTACATGACCTTGTCATCACAATGCTCCCTGCCCTTCTCATCACAATGTACCACGCCCTGACATCAATATGCTTCATGACCTTTGTTATCACAAAGCTCCATGACCTTTGGCATCACAGTGATCAATGCCCCTGTCATCACAATGCTCCATGAAAGCTCTCATCACATTGCTCCGTGCCCTTGTCATCACAAAGCTCCATGCCGCTTGTCATCACAATGTTCCATGCCCTTCTCATCACAATGATCCATGCCATAGTCATTACATTCCTCCATGACCCATGTATCACAATGTTCCTTGCCCTTGTCATCACAATGCTCCATGCCCACTCTCATCAAAATAATCCATGAATCTTCTCAGACCAATGCTCTATGCCCTTGTTATCACAATGCTCCATTACGCATGTCATAACAATGCTCCATGACTTCGGCCATCACAATGTTCCACGGCCTTGTCATCACAAGGCTCCATGACACTTGTCATCTCAATGCCCCAAGACCCATGCAATTACAATGCTCCATGTCCTTGTCATCACAAAACTCCATGACGCATGTCATCAGAATGCTCCTTGGCCCTCTCATCACAATGCTCCATACACTTGTCATCACGATGCTCCTAGACCCCTGTAATCACAATCCTCCATGCTCCCTGGCATCACAGTTCACCATCCCCATCATCATAATGCTTCATGCTATTGTCATCACAATGAAATCAAAATGCTCCATGACCTCTGGCATCAAAATGTTCCAAACCCTTATGATCACAATGTTCCATCACACTTGTCATCAGAACACCCCATGACACTCGTGTTCAACATTATCTGTGGACTTCTCATCACAATGCTCCATGCCCTTTTCATCACAATGCTCCATGCCATTGTCATCACAATACTCCACAAGATGGTCATCAGAATGCTCCATGACACTTGTCATCACTATGCTCCATGAACACTGTCCTCACAATGCTCGATGCCCCTTGTCATTACAGTGCTCCAAGACACTCGTCATCACAATTATGCAAGGTCTTCGCATCACAATGCTCCACGGTCTTGCCATTACAAAGCTCCATGCCCTGGTCATCCCAATGCTCCATGTCCATTGTCATCACAATTCTCAACGTCCTTGTCATCACAAAGGACCATGACACTTCTCATCATAATGTTACATGCTCTTGTCATCACAATTCTCCATGCACTTGTCATCACAATGCTCCATGACCCTTGTCATAGCAAGCTCCATGCACTTGTCATCACAGTGCTTCACGACCTTGTCATCAAAATTCTCAATGGCCCTTGGCATCACAATGCTCTATGTCCTTGTCATCACAATGCTCCATGCCATTGTCATCACAATGGACCCTGACATATGTCATCACAATGTTCACTGACACCTGCCTTCACAATACTCCTTCATCTTGTCATCATAATGATCCATGCCCTTGTCATCACAATGCTCCAAAACCCCTGTAATCACAATGCTCCATGCCCCTTGTCATCTCAATACTCCATGGACACTTTATTCACAATGCACTATGACCATCATCATAATGCTTCATGTTATTGTCATCACAATGAAATCAAAATGCTCCATGACCTCTCTCATCAGAATGCTCCAAACGCTTCTTATCACAAAGTTCCATAACAATTGTCATCACAATGCCCAATGACGCTCATCATCACAATTATCCTTGGTCTTCTCATCACAATGCTCCATGAAATTTGCCATCACAATGCTCTATACTCATGTCATCACAATGCTCCCTGACACTTGTCGTCAGTATGCTCCTTGAAGCCTGTCATGACAAGGCTTCATGCCTTTTTCATCACAATGATCCATGCCCTTTTCATCACAAGGCTCCAAGAACACTGCACTCACAATGCTCCATGCCCTTGTCATCACAAAGGCCATGATTCAGGTCATCAGAAAGCTCCATGGCCTTCTCATCACAATGCTCCATGCCCTTGCCATCAAAATACTCCAAGAACCTTGTAATCACAGTGTTCCATGTCCCTTATCATCAGAATGCTCCATGAGATTTGTCATCACAAGGCTCCATGGTGTTCTCAAAACAGGGCTCCAGAACCTTGTCATCACAGTGCTCCATTCCCTTATCATCACTATGCTCCATGACACCTGTCATCACATTACTCCATGAATATTTTCCCCAAAATGCTCCATGCCTTTGTCAGCAAAATGCTACATGACCCCAGTCATCACTATGCTCCATGCCCCTTTTCATCAGAATGCTCCATGAGACTTGTCATCACAAGGCTCCATGGTCTACTCATCAAAATGCTCCAGGATTGTGGCATCACAATGCTCCTTTCCCTTTTCCTCACCATGCTCCATGAAACCTGTCATCACAATACTCCATGAACATTTTAAGCCCAATGCTCCATACCCTTGTCATCCCAATGCTCAATGACCACTGTAATCACCATGCTCCATGCCTTTGTCAGCAAAATCCTACATGACCTCGCCATCACAATGCTCCATGCGCTTGTCATCACAATCCTCCATGAAACTTGGGATCACATTGCTCCATACACTTGTCATCACAATGCTCCATGCTCTTTGAAATCACAGTGTTCCATGACCTCTGTCATCACAATGCTACAAACACTTGTGATCACAATGCTCCATAACACTTGGCATCACAATGCTCCATGCCATTGTCATCACAATGCTTCATGAAGTTTGTTATCACAATGCTCAATACACTTGTCATCACAATGCTCCCTGACAATTGTCGTCAG
Organism: Mesoplodon densirostris; assembly: GCF_025265405.1. Lineage (NCBI taxonomy): Eukaryota > Metazoa > Chordata > Mammalia > Artiodactyla > Ziphiidae > Mesoplodon > Mesoplodon densirostris. Next base: position 5,432,741 of record NW_026778236.1, on the reverse strand, counting down.
AATACGCCTTGAAACGTGTCATGAAAAGGCTCCATGACTCTTTCATCACAATGTTCCATGCTCTTTTCATCACAGTGCTCCATGCCATTGTCATCACAATACTCCACAAGATGGTGATCAGAATGCTCCATGACACTTGTCATCACAATGTTCCATGACCCCGTCCTCACAATGCTCCATGACAGCTGTCCTCACAATGCTCCATGCCCCTTGTCATTACAGTGCTCCAAGACACTCGTCATCACAATTATCCATGGTCTTCTCATCACAATGCTCCACGGTCTTGCCATCACAATGCTCCATGCCCTGGTCATCCCAATGCTCCATGTGCATTGTCATCACAATTCTCCACGTCCTTGTCATCACAATGGTCCATGACACTTCTCATCATAATGTTACAAGCTCTTGTCATCACAATCCTCCATGCACTTGTCATCGCAATGTTCCATGACCCTTGTCATAGCAAGCTCCATGCGCTTTTCATCACAGTGCTTCACGAACTTGTCATCAAAATTCTCCATGGCCCTTGGCATCACAATGCTCCATGTCCTTGTCATCACAATGTTCCTTGCCTTT